>NC_089457.1:2640857-3301072 GCF_026210795.1 Rhizophagus irregularis
AATTGATTAATTGAAACTGCAGAAGAAATTAAAAAAATACTTGGATTTTCAGGTTTACGACACATAAACCATATTTGATTGAGTGTTATAATTATACCATATCGACAGTCATTAATCACCATGTATCCAAATCCTTGATAAATAATTCTTTTTAAGTTGTTGTATTTAGTATCATTTTTTGTATAGTGATCCTTGATTTCTCTTGCTAAATTATATATAGAATACAATTTACTTTCATTGCCATCATTTGAAAGATTATTTTCATCAATAATTCCTTATATGATATCACTCATAAGTTGATTCCAACTGTTGCTAATAAATTTATTCCATCTGCATTTATAGAACGAAGTATTCTAGGATCTGAACCTCCAATACGTACAATATCTGGTTCTCCCTTAACCATAGCAGCTTGACTATTTCTGCACCACATTTGTGAATTTTGTAAAGACATTCTTTGATCATTGACTTTACCAACCCTGTAAAAAATCTAATCCGTGTTTTATCTTTCCGTGAATGTATCATTTTCATGGAATTTATAGCCTTAAATCATGGAAATTTTCATCTCGCTAACACGGATATCCGTGAATGTATCATTTTCACAGAATTTTTACAAAAGACACGGAGAAATAATGGAAATATTCAAATAAAAATTTTTTATAGGGCAATTACTTCCATAAATAGATCAACTGTTGTTTCTTCTGAATTATGGTTAAGTGATCTAATTTATAATTATAAAACTTACAAATTACTACATCAATTGATAATGAAGCATTAAATGCCTCACTAAGAAAAGTATTCCATAGTTCTACCAGATTATTTGGCACTCTTCGTGAAGCTGCTTTAACTGTGGATTTTGTTTCAATCTTAATAAAAAAAAGACGAGGAATAATTGTTCTAAAAAGTTCTTGCTCAGTGATAATTAAATCTTTGATAACGCAAATGTGTTTTTTGGGCAGGTTTAATGATAAGAAGCAGGTAAAAAAAGCACAAAAATAAGTAAATATTCGGTATTATTGGCAAATATAATACAGTGTGAGCAAAAATAAAAGAATATATTAGAAGGTATCAATAAGTCTTTATTATGAAGGTAAGTAAAAACTTTTTCTGTCTCACCTTTCTTATCAGGATTATCATTAGCGGTAGTAGAAGCGGTACTTGATATGATTGCTTTATAGATTTTAATAGTGTTATCACTAATTTTGTTTGAAGTGATAACTAATGTCAGAGATATTAAGCTGATTAGTTGTGGCAAATAAAAAGTTAAACAGTCAAAATTATAGGTGTTTCAATAATATTGTAACAAAATATATATGTATCACTAATAATTCCCAATAGAAAATTAGCAATGAAAGTGTAATTCTGGTAAATAATGTAAGAGTTTCTTAAGGATAAAAATCTATCAAACAAATAACAATAAAACACAAAAGTGAAATAAGTAAAGCACACGAGGAGTTCAATACTGTAAAAAAAAACTAACAATCAAATCATACAAAAAAAATAATACTTCAAATAACTCTCTGTTAGATTAACTCAGGTATTAACAACCTTTATCTGAGTCAACAACCTTTATTCAAAAGAAAATATTGCCCTACATTTTCATACATGACAGTTTGAACTTATTAATATTATTCTATTATACTGTAAAAACCTTTCTATTACCATTTTGTATAAGTTCTATATGTATATATGATTCATCAACTATGTAAATTTCAAGAAACTTCTCTAGCTAACTAATAAAGTAATTTTACTAATGTTATAATAAATAAACTGATACTTATAATTGAATATTTATGAGTCAAAAGCAATAAAATGTAATTAATATAATTAATGTAAGTAATTAATAAACTAAAATATATTATAAAAAATATAAGCATCTTCACGTGCTGAATTCTTAATGTATCATACTGGTGATATGAAAATAAGATGTAATGGTAACATCAGTTGCTAATCTCACGATTTATGCTGTAGATTAGAAATTATTCAACCTTGGGAAACTTCTCATAAAAATTAGCTAAGATCGAAAACTTCTATATAATCTGTGGTAGGAGTAATTTATATTGGCGGTGATCTTGTAAACATGATTTATTTCGTATTTGTAGAAAATGGAATTTTGTAGCTGAATAAATTTTCACTAACATTTCGGGCTCTGAATTTTTAATATATCACGATTCAGTCATGATCGTCTGACTTATTTGTGCAACAATAGATTTCTTATATAAACCCCAAATCCTATGCAAATTTTTCTTTTTTCTGACTCGACTGCACATTTGTCTCACTATATTTTTATTTGAAATGGCAAATCTGTCAGTTGAACAAGTCGAAGCTTTGAGCCCAACTGAGCTTGTTAATTATTTAAACCTCAATAAGGATGGGTTATTTCTCAGGGATGATCATATTAAAACCCTTGAAAGCCTAGAACTTGCTGGTTCAAATTTTCTCAAGTTGACTACACAAAAGCTTACCAATCATCCTTATAACTTTCCAGAAGGTCCAGTAGAAAGAATTCAAGATTTCATCTCTCGATTGAATAGTCAAAGTAAGTTCTATCATAAAATAGTTATCGTTTGTACACCTCGCGTATTATTCAATAGACGTCTTTCGTTGCAGTATTTTCGTTATTTATTTACTCCCATTTTTTTGTTTTTTAGGGCTTCTAAATTTAGAAGAATATTTATCAAATACTATTCCATATATCATATATTCCCCGCATGGTACTATGAGTAGATCTTCTACAAAGGTATCAGGAGATTTTCCGACTGAAGTGAGACTTTGGGGTGAATTTTTTAATAATGTGAATAGTCATACATTTGATCAAGAAAAAAAATTCCAAAGACCAACATTTGTTAACAATTTCATTAAAACATACACTACCCTCCCAAAAGTATCCGGTCAACCAATAAAGATCATATTTTATTAATAATAACTAACATTTAGTTGGCCATCCATTGTTTTTAATGCATGCTTCAATTCAGCGTGGCATGCTCTCAATTAAATTAATGTAAGTTTCAGATGGAATTCTTTCACACTCTTCTTTTAGCTGTTATAAATCCAGTCGTGTCCTAAAATTTCCAAAAAGTATTGTTACAAACATGATTGTTTGATACAAAAATTTTAATACTGATAGCTTCATGTCCTTTCCAAAGGCCAGTAATTTGCCTACGCTCACTCAATTCACTAGTTTTTTCATTTTAAAAGTAGCTGAATGGCGCAGTAACAAAAAAAAAGCAAAGTTCGGTGTTAGCAAAATTGAGGCGTTATTATTTTTTATTGCCAAATCTGGTACAAGTATCATAATACAATAAAAATACATTCATTTTAATCGTTAGAACCAGGGGAATTGTTTTTTTTAAAATAAAATAATACTTTATATATTCAATCTTGAGAAAATCAAGTTGAGCTTGGCCGGATACTTTTGGGAGGGTAGTAGGACCCCGAACAATATATAAATAGGTTAGATTTATATTTGCATAACGGTCATAAGAAATTTTACCCCCATGTGAGATTTTTATTTGCTTAACCAATAGTTAAATTTTAAATTGGTCAGATTTCTAGATGCGTAACAAAATATGAATTTAACTAAACTCGGTTATGAGTTTGCGTAGCAAATACCTAATCTGGCAATTATCATATTTTATATATATTAAATAATAAAAATAGTATAAAAAAATGTTTCTTCGTTTCTTTATGCATATTATCTTTGTCTTTGCATATTATCATTATCTATACATATTCTTTACACATTATCGTTATCATCTTTGCATATTTGTTATCTTTTATTTTAATATACACACATTTTTTATGCACATTATGGGTGGCTGGAAATACTCAAAACAACGTTTACAAAGACATCCATTTGTTGCTAAAGTTGTACGTGCTAAAAAGGTAATCTGCATATGTGGAGTTGTAATAAAACTTAATAGGAAATATGACGAAGATTACATTAACCGCCATGCAAATGGTCCGAGATGTAAACGAAATGAACAAAAAAGTATTTTATGCCTTTTTAATCCTACAACAACTGATAAAAAAGATGACGATGATGTAAATTCAGATGATGATTGGAATGATTGGGAAAGTGAGGTAGAAGATGCAATGGATGATGACGATATTATTACAGTAGATGAAAATGAGGATGGAATTAATGAAAAAGAAAATGCTAATATAGAGATTATTAATCCAGCAACTAATCAAACTGGTAGAAAAAGAAAGCCATGTTTAGGATTGCGTTCAGATTTGATTGCAAAATATGTTGATAGAACACCTGCATGTTATGGTGGAGCTCGTCGTGTTGAAATAATTGCTAAGGAAATATATCCTGGAAAATTTCCTCATAAGTTTACAAGAAAAAAACTTAAGCCATTTCAGAAACGTGCATTAAATTGAAAAATTTATGCAGAATCTCAATGGCGTGTCGATAAAGATTGTAAATATTTATTTACGTTATTTTTTTATTCTAATTGATCAATTAATGAAAATCTTTTCCAAATATTGTTAATAGGCATTGCTGTACGCGCTAAAGAATGCACAGGATATTCCGATTCTGGAAAAATGATTTGTAATGAATGTTATTTACTAAAATACAATCCTATATTGGCACATCGTCTTACTATACCAAAACCGGCACCTGAAAATCTTAAATTTACACCAAAATTCTATTTTGAAAATAATTCTTTAAAAAAACATTTGCAAAATCAGGATCTTCATGAAATTTGGTCTGTTATTAAGGACAATTATGATACAAGTATATGGATTACATTAGCAGATAAAGCAACCAATGGTGCATTTAAAGAAAAACCTGTGTTTACAGGACTCTGTGAAGTTATGGTTCAAGCTGCAATTCGTAAAGATAATAATAAGGGCAAGCAAAATATTCAATATAATGAAGATTTTACAAACTTTCTTATTATATTAGAAAGTTTCAGTACTCGAGCCCTTGATCTCTTTCGCCAAAATTTGGAAGGACGTACAATTCAAAATATACGGTATTCTTCAGTTCAGTTTGCTTGCTTCATTTGTTAACCTTTCTAAAATATTAATAATTTTTATAAAAATTAGTAAACTTCGGACTAATAATGAAGACACCCTCACAAATCCTAACCTTTCATTTGAAAATGTTGCCAAATTTAAAAGGCTAATTGATACATTAAATTATCGGGGACCTATTGTTGCTATGTCCGATAATACCAAATTGAAACCTGCCCTTCGCTATAATCCTGTTTTAGGTTGTATTGTTGGGTCAACACTATCGACTGAACAAACTAAAATCAATAAATATGAAGACATTCAACCAATTATTAATAATATTAAAACAAAAAAAGCGATTGCAAAAGATGTGCGCGCTTATATATTGCAGGTAATTTGTTTATTCAAAATAATTATATAATGTAAGTAACGATACTTACTATTTAAATTATTAGATACCATTGCTGAACTTTCCTCCAGTAGTTATTGCATTAATTGCCAATAACGGATCTGATAACATGTCAACCATAACCAGCTTTCATCAAGAATTATTAACTCAGATAGCACCACAGCTTAACCTTCCAATTTTATCAATCGGATCAGATGGTGCTATTGTTGAATTTAAAGCTCAAGTTGCAATTCAGTCATATTCAACAGACGAACGGTTGACTTTTAAAAATAATAAACTTGGAGTTGATTTCAGCTGCCCAATTTTTCTAAACGTAGGACCTGTTATTCGTGTACAAGATCCTAAGCATGCTAAAAAAACTAGCCGTAATGCAATTATGTCTGGCGCCCGTCTTCTTACCCTTGGAAGTTCAACTGCACGATTTGAACAATTGTTAAAATTGTCAAATCTTTCTAATTCCGTAATGTATCATCATGATGTAATAAAGCTTGATCGCCAAGACGATAGTGCGGCATATCATGTATTTTATTCAGAAAATTTACGAAATTGTCATGGAACTCATAATATTGAAGAGGACATGCGAGGACTTTTTGTATACCTTTTCATAATGGGTTAGATAAAATAATTTTGTTATTATAATATAATTATTACAATTTATTTTTTCATAATTTAATTGTAATTTGAAAATTAGGCGAACTTATCGATAGTTACCTAAATCGTGAAATAACTCCTTTAGAAAGAATTAGAATGTCAATGACGTCCTTTTTCTTTTTACGATTTTGGAGAGAATATGTAACGAATATGAGTGAAAAGTATCCTGATTTTATTTCTGTTAGTAAAAATTTTTTAGCGAACCAAAGCTTTGCAATTTTTATTTCTCTTGCAGAGCTAGGTTGTTATTTAAAAGACATCGAATATTACCCAAATTATCCATTTTTACCATGGATGCATGGATCGGAGGCCTGTGAACACTTTTTTGGTATGGCACGTCAAATTAATTCTGATTTTAATTATTCAGAATTGTTACAATTAGTTCCAAAAATTTCTCAATGCGCCAAAGCGTTAAGAACAAGAAATATTACATTGGAAAAAGAAAAATTGGTTCGTGATGGTAAGCGAAGCAAATTAGCATAATTATGATTATTGATTCTATTTAATTTAATGAAAGAAGCCAAAACTACTAATAAAAATTAAGTTTATAATTAGATTAAACTTTGCTGACTAATTAAATCTCCCTTCTTTATATTACTTTCAAATAGGTTATCATTTTGATTATAATATGGGAAATATTAGTTCAAGCAAATTAACAAAATTATGTGCTTGGCCGTCAGATACTGATATTACTTCAACTGTTAAATTTTCTTACAAATTGGCATTTGAACTCACCAAAGCACTTGATATGAAACCTACTACAAATACGAATAATTCATTATTACAGCCATTTGTAATAATAGAGGAGCAAAATTTGGAAATATCAACTGGAATCAATAAGTTAAGTTCAGAATTTGGAAATGATCCAAATGAATTTTTTGAAATTGATAGAGAAATTTCTGATGCAATTAGTCAAGCTTCCAAACATGCTATTGAAACAGTTGATGATATTCTTGATCTATCAAATATTGAGAATATCGATAATCAAATCCAGACACAAATTATTTCAACTTTAAATAATACAAGAATACTTTATAATGAGCAACTTACTCATGGTATTATTATTATTTTTTTTTATACATTTATTGAAACTTTTAATAATACATTATTAAGTATTAACATAATCTTAAAAGATCCTACTATTAGATATATTTTTCAAACAGGAGAGCTAAATTATTCGGTTATGATTGCATTACGAAAGCATCATGAAGCATACAATTCAAGACCAATTGAAAGACAAAATCGTGCACATATAATTGGTTATGAAAAAGAAAATACTATTAATCCAAATAAGGCTAGTCATATAATTTCACATCTTACAAACAACGATGATCCTGAAATACGATTTGTAAAACAACGTGAAAAGCGATGGAAAGAAAATTGGAAAACAATGACAGCTAATCTTGCAAATTTACAACAATTTGAATTATCAAGACAAAAACAAATTGATAGAATTACAAACAAAAGTAAATATAATATCAAATATATAATTTATTTACATAATTTTAATATTAATAATTTGCTATTTATTTAGTCATTTATCTTGAATCAGCAAATATTACTCAAGATTTTCCATTACAGCAAGGTGACTATGTAATTGTACTATATGGGATGAAAATTTGTATTGCTAAAGTAATAGCAATGTATTATGAAGGTTATGGTAACCATTGTTATAGTCAAAATGCGGTAACTCAGATTGAAGATTTATCATATATTTCGTTACAAGTATATTTACCTATTCATCTCAATATTTTTGCAAGCCAAACTGTGGAAGGTTATATGTTATTTACTCATCATTGTCCTCAAAATATTATATATCATATTAAATCAAATGGTGTAATAATTGGTGATAGTTCATTAACTTTAACAGGGAGAAGCACGCGATACTTTTAATTATTTTAACCGTAATACTATTAAAAATAGTATTATTAATATGATGTAATAATATCAATTTAGTTAATAAAGTAATCAATAAATAAAAGATAAAATTTTATAAAGTCACAAAATAAATTGCTTAGTAGTATAAAAAATCTTAATGTTATAATAAGAGTTTGCTTAGCAGGATTGAAAATAGTTTGCTTATTGATCTTAATAAATTTTGAAATTTTCATCTGACATATATATATATTGTTCGGGGTCCTATACTAATATTAAAGCATTATGTTTCACATATGAACATATAAAATATTTAATTGACGCTGTAATCGTAGATATTAGGATAATCATGTAATTAGGATAAATATTTAGCTGAAGGATAGATAATTAACCAAAAATAATTAATTGACTGAAGGAAGAATAATAAGAAGAATGGAATAATTCATATGATATAATATTTATTACACAATATTTACCTATAATTATATTTATTTATAGTTTAATTATTTATATTTATTTATATTTAGAATAATTATATTTATAATAGTTATTATTAGTTTAGTTATTTAAAAATAAGAATAACAGATAGAAAGAAAGATGATGAAACATAAATTGTTATAAATACAAGTGGAATTCAATCATAGGGATTCTACAGCTTTCAGGTTCAAAGTTCAAGTTCAGTTTTTGAACTCAAATAAAAATATTAATTATTAAAAGTTATTTTGAATATGCTCATAGTTTGCTTAAGATTTAATTAATATTTAAGTTAAAAAAAATGAAATAATAAATATAGGGAAGTTTTTCAAATTTAAAAATAATGTTAAATATAATAAAATATGAGAGAACTATTGAAGTTTGAAAGTTAAATTAAAGTGATAATAAAATCTAAACCAAGTATAATAAAATATTGAATTAATGAAATACGTGTCTATCAGTATATAGCAAATGTCGGTGATAACATATCATACTAAGCCACTCTTGTATTACTTTTATTATTATTTTATTTTTGTAATATTTTAATGGGAGATTACTAGCAGTTCAACTTCAAATATAATGGAAATATAATAGCAGTTCCTCACTGAAAACTGTAACTTTATACTAAATATTATTATTTTTTTTCATTTAATTAAAGTATTTAACTGAAAATACTTATTAAATAATAATAAAATACTTGCCAATATTTTAGATTGTAAAGTTTAACATTATTTTAAAAGGTAAATTAAGTTTATTATTATATTGGTTATACTGTATAATATTAGCAAGTAATAATTACTGATTTTTAATTTTATTCACTTTATTATAGACCTTGTTGGATAAACAAGATATTTTTATATACAGCTAGAGATAAATATTTATATCTATAGATAAATGTGGTGGGTACTTGAGTTAGGACAATTTTTGGATTGTGATTAGAAAAAGATTTGTTTCTTTTAAAAATTAAAAAATCATTTAAATTACAAATTAACAGAATACTAAGATTTCATTTTTTTTTTTAAAAAAAAAATCATCATAATTAGGCCAAGTAAATAAAATTATTCATTTCTCATGATCAGGTGGATCATGTAAATGTTACAAAAAGATAAAAAAATTTATTTTATTTAGTTATGTGATTTTAGTTTTGACCAATCATAATCATAAAAAAATATTTTTTTTTCCACCCAGTGACCTGGGCAAAAAATTTATTAAATCAACCAATCATCTTCTAGGAATCAGCTAAATTTTTTTTCTGCAATTTTTTTTCATGAGAAACAAATAATTTTATTTCTTTGGCCTTATATAAACTTTAATAAAAAATTATTCAAATTAAATTACAGATAATTGAAATATTATAAAGTAGTAATTATTGTTTTTAAATGGTTGGTGAAATTTCTAATTATTGTAAGGTTGTAAAAGGCATAATGTTAAAATTTTTCTTTTAAATGTGAAAAATATTTTTTTTATTCAGTAAATTATTATAAATTTTCATTGGCTGATCATTGTTGATCAACATGTGACGTAAGTGAATACATTATTTCTATTTTTATTTATAATTTAATCAGTTTTAACTAAATCGAAAATAGTGATAATAAATTATTGTTTTTCAATTCAATTTGTTTTTTGATAATACATGTGTTATGACAATTTCTCTTTATAAATAAAATAAAGTAAAAATGAATATTATTATTATTATTATTATTATTATTAGGGAAAAGACATATATTAGTTAATATTTTAGGGAGTAAAAGAAAATCTTAGGTTACACATAATATAAACCATATGAAATGGTTGTAATTGGTTATAAAATCTTACCTGGGAGTGGGGGAGTAAACGTTACTATTAAAATAATATTAGCTAATATACTGTATGTCACTGCCCTTATTATTATTATTATTATTATGATTTTTTTTTTAACTCGTATTAATTAAATTTCGGGATTTCGAGTTTCGGGATTTTGTCTTTCGGGCTTATGAAGTGTCGGGATTATAAAATTCGGAATTATGGCAATTCGGATTTAGAGTGTCGGGATTTTGTACCTTCGGGATTTCGAGTTTCGGGATTTTGGACGGATCCCATTTCTTTTACTACTAATAATAAAACTTTATTCCGCACACCTGAGTGGCAATGATTAAACAAATCATGCCGGGTGGTCCCTGGTAAATTCGTATCATGAATGCCGATCATTTTTGCTGACTAAAAAGCCTATAAAGATTATGTAAACAGTAATGTGAGTAAAATTTAATGTTAAATGATGTTTCGTTAACTGAATGTAAATTGCTGATATTATTACCATATAATTATCGTTGCTATAGGAAAATTATTTTACCGAAGACAAGACAAATATTTGTGTATTTTGTGTATTATTATTATTACCGTACCCTAGGATTAAATAGGATTATCCTATCTGACCAAAGTATCTGAATATCCTAACCGTCCGTAGTTAATATTTTTCCGTTGCGACTGCTAGTTTGTAATAAAAAAATTGATTTTAAGATTATCATTTTATCTGCGTTACCATTGTATAACATTATCGTTCAAAGTTTGAGTCGATGCGTAATTGGTTCATTTAGTTACACATAAATAACAAGCTTCGGATTAATAAGCGATTACGTGACCAACTAAAGGTTACACAGATACATGGATCGATATGACGTGAATTTTATTGCCGTCGCGCTTCTAGCTCTTAAAATATTTAATCAGCAATTAGAAAACCATATACAACAAAATGAGAAACATTATTTTTAAACGTTTTAAATAAATATATTAACAACTCTTTTTATTAAAAGTCTTAAAAAAAATGAGAGTAAATTTTGACTTGTTATTACTAAAACTAGTAAAAAAAAAGTGCAACCTTAACTCTTTACTTCTGTGTATGTGTGGATTGTGTGCTGAGAAAAATACGAAATTTAATATGGATTGTTTTGTATAACTAATTTTATGTGACTTCAGTTCTGTCTTATGACCATAAACTTGTGAACTTCGGAGTTAACCGTTGTTTTGTGATATTTACTACTGATGAAGTTGATCACTCCTTAAAAAAAATTAATTTTTTAATTTGTAATACAAAAAAGGTCTCGTTAGCGTGTATATATTCTGGTAGTTTTCTATGACAATTTTATATAAACTTCATAATATGTATAGAACGCAGTGTGTACGTGTACACATTTAATAATTTAACTATTAAATCTCTTTGATTTTAAAAATAAAAATACAAAATATATAAATTATTTAATTAAAAATTAAATTAATTTACAAACATATGTATAGAACGCGGTGTAAGTGTACAACATTTAATAAAAATACATAAATTATTTAATTAAGTTAATTTACAAACTATAGAATATACATAAAATCGGGATGCAGGTCACCCAAATTTTTAATTTCTTCTTCACTTTTTCCTTGCAAAAATGATTGTGGATCTTTCCTCTTTTTCTCATTTAAAGTTTTATAAATAAAATATTGTAAGACTGCAATACAAGTCGCAGCAACCAAACACCCCAAGGCTATTGAATTACCAAATATATAATTTGGGAAATCTTTTTCTCGATAAATTTGTGATGCTATTACACCACCTATATTTGCACTCATCAATATCAATCCTGCCGCTATACCCCTTTTCGCGTGACCTGCTATGTTATTCGCCATCCTATTAAAATGAACGAAGACATGGGGTTATGTTAGAAAGGATCAAGAGAAAAAAAGGAAAGAAAAAACGTAAAATTATAGAATTTACCATGCGACTGCAGTCGTGACAGCAGGAACTAAACCCGTTCCAACAATACAAGCTCCGACATATTTTGCTAAATAATAATTTAATTTTCAATTTATGTACAAATAAAAAAAAACTATGTTGCAATTCCCAAAAAATTTGCTCACCAGGGCCGCTTAATGAAGGTATGAGTAACATTATATAACCAATAATTCCAATAATCGAAGTCAAAAACATAATTGGACCACGAGTACGTTTACGATCCGAAATAATTGCAACAATTATTGTCGATACACCAGCGCAAAAGAATGGTGGTATTGAAAATAATTGTGATACGACTGTGGAGCATGATTTTTTTTTTAAAAAAAAAAAAATATTTGAATGAATAAAGAGAATTCTTTCGTTCAAATAAAATATATGTATATTTTTTTAATTACCGAAATTATATCCCATTCCGTGTACTATTGATGGAAGAAATAATTGGTAAGAAGAAACTGATATCGAAGCTACAAAAAGTTGTATCATAGCCAAATAAACTTTCTAAAAATAAATAATAATAATAATTAATTAATTAAAAAGAGAATGTCACTTACAAATATTATTTTAATATTATTTAAGGAATGAAAGAATGAAACTTTACATAATCTGTGAATGCGGCATAAATGTGCGCTCTATTATAATGTATTATATGAGCTTTTCCTATATCATGTTTTAATCGATCAGTAGCATATTTACGCTCTTTATCAGTAAGCCATCTGGATTTTTCAGGATAATCAGAAATAAAGAAATAAGAAGCTATAGCGACAACAACCGTTATTAATCCTTCAACTAAAAATAACTGTTAAAAGATCTTATCAGTAAAATATCGCGATAAAAATAAACAATTCTGACAATATATGATAAATACGTACCCACTGCCATCCTTTTAGGTTAAGTTTTCCTTCTAATTTTATAAGAGAAAATGCTAATAAACCGCTAAAGGAACCAGCAAAACTATTTCCAATAGATAAATAAGCTATACGGGAATTTATTTCTGATCGTTTGTACCACGTGGCTAAAAAATAAACTGCGCCTGGAGCTAAGCCCGCCTCACAGGCTCCCACAAAAAATCTTGCCGCTAATAATCCCGCAAAATTTTTTACCTAAAATAAAATTTATAATTTAGATTTTAAATTTAACATATAATTTATTTTCTTGCGTTTGAAACTTACAAATGCTATGAGAGTTACTACAACTCCCCACGAAAACATTATAAGAGCAACTAAAATACGAAAATGAGATTAAGAATTTTTTTTTAAAGATAATTTTAGATAATTTAATGAAATAATAAAATATTTATTACTCCACAAAAATGCACTTGTCTTGATAAGTGCTATATT
This sequence comes from Rhizophagus irregularis, assembly GCF_026210795.1. Lineage (NCBI taxonomy): Eukaryota > Fungi > Glomeromycota > Glomeromycetes > Glomerales > Glomeraceae > Rhizophagus > Rhizophagus irregularis. Next base: position 2,654,320 of record NC_089457.1, read on the forward strand.
CGAAGGAACTTCAAATAAAATATATCCTCTACAGAAAAGAATTTATATTATTATTTTTTTTATTAGTCAATTTTACATTATGTGACATTATTTTTTAATTTTGCACCAAGAATACCGTGGTTTACTTACATAAAGAAAATACTTAGACACCAATTAAATTCAGATCCGACCAATCCAAGATCCTTTTCCATAGTTGTCAATTTCGCATTTCCAATGTTTACTCTGATAAAAATTTAAAAATTAGCAGGGGTAACGTTGATGATTTTTACATGGATGATTTGTAATTGTTAATTGTTTCATTTTACCTGTCCAAGAAAGCTAAGAAATATAACAAAATTAATAAAGGCATAATTCTAAAGTCCATCTTTCGTACTAATTTCTCTTCAAATTCTTTATCTTCAACAAATCTTTCATCACTAGTAACAAGGGTTCCATCTTTTGACTCAGACATCGTTGTTGTTTACAAAGTCCGTATGGTTTTTTCTTGTTTTTCATGGTTTATTTATAATGGTTTTTTATTTTTAGCTGACCAAAAATTTAAAAGAAATCACTGCCAATTTTAGTATTTAATTTTACGCATTACATCTGAGATTACCAGATCTGATTTTGATAAAGGTTTTGAGAATTTATTTTTTAAGGGGTGAGATTTTTGATTTTGTGTTTGGTTACATATATTAAAAAAGGTTCAGGGCCCCCATGTTTCTTTTTTGTTGTATAACAATTTAATAAAATCTCATCACACATGTGAACAATATAAATTTAAAATAAAACAATACTAAATTTAGCAAAAAATTCTTTTTTATATCCAGATGTGATAAAAGAAATCCTTTAATTATTTTGTCAATTTACTTTTAATAATTTGTGCGACTAGCAATTATGATACTAGAAGATCGACTGTTGTTATGAACGAATACTTTTTTATTTACTACATTGAAATCTATATTTGTAAAATAAAAAATAATAAGATGAGCATCTTCAAGGAAGAATAATAGAATTTAAAGGTAAATCAATTTGGACTAAGAAATCAATCCCCCCAAAAATATTTCGAATTTTTTTCTTGCAACATTTAGCAGAAAAACATTTATTAATATGTATATTACTGGTCAAATGAAAAAATATCGGTATGGTATATTAAGTATTGATTTGCCTGATAGTCAATATTGATATTTCTATTGTCATATGATTTTCATATCACTGGTCGAGGTGGTATGATTTGGATGATTTGCGTAAAGTTTATCCCCCATAAATAGTTGATACATTTGGTGATCTCAATTGCAATTTACGGATTTATTTTAAATTTATATATATACAGTAATGCATATCATACTGCATGTTGAAATATTTAAAATATTTACTTATTACTATATGACGAAATTTAAAATTTATATTGCCTACGTCCTGATAAAATTTATATTTCATTCTCAATAATCTCTGCTTGATGGAAAATAGCACTTTATTAATTTAAAATGTTTGTTGATAATGCTAATATCTTGCTGCTATGTTAAAGTTGCTGGATTAGCTTTATAAAGTAGCTGTTAATGATAATGAATTTAAACTTTTAGGTATTTTTAGAAAAGTATTTTTTACTTTAGGAAATATAATTATTAGAATAAGTTTGTCACACTTAATCCTAAAATTTGATTGTGAGCGGACATACGCGACATGACCAATTGATTTTATAGTGTACAAAATGTCTATTAAGCTTAATTTGGAATAATTGGAATAATTATACTTGGGATTACTAATTGATTATAAACGCGAACGCAACACAAGCTTTTTTTCAATTGCTGACGCTCTCATTCTTTCATTCTTTCTAAATTTACAAAAAATGCAACAAAAAAACTTTGTTAAGTATATTTTTTGGTATTAATCTTTGGAAAATGTAATTTTTTACCATGGCGATTTATCACATATTTAAATTAAATAAAATGGGTAAAAAAAGAGTGGTTTTTTATGTAAAAGAACATTAGAACATTAGAAATGCGTCTAACATTCTTATTAGGGAAAATAAAGAAAAAATCTTCATGTTTTTATGTAAAATGTTAGTTTTATTTTTTAGGGATTAAGATGAAACCTTTAGAGGTGGATTTTTTACGTAAAAGAATATATTAACTCTTTTTTTTTCTTAATTTTATATTGAAATCACTGGTTTATATTGTAGATCCTATTTTATTTTCAAGTACCACCAAACGAATGACAGTTTAACAATACAAATGATTGTGATGATAATGATAAATCATCAATTAAACAGTAAAGGAATCAAAAGAGATGGTATTGATGGGTGCTAATTTGCAAATTCGTCTAGAAGGAATTCAGACATAAATGCTAGGCGTGACGCTACCATAGTGGCTGGATTTCAGTTTAATTATATACTTGCAAATATGAGCAGAATTTCATTAATATTTCTTTATAAAAAATGTCATAAATTTAAATGATATAAAGATGATTTTATCGCAATTTAAATTATATTTATATAATGGAATTTGTAGGGTTATCTCCTGCAAATCTTTTAAAAGCCAAAAAATGTGGATTGAAGTTTTCTTTTGGTGAATTACTAGAAAGACTTGATGAGTTGGAGAATCACTCCAGAATAGGGATTGGAATTCTTTGTAGATTCGATTTTTTGTTCCTTAAAAGATAATCCATTTTAAGCTTTTAATAATTAATTCCATGATCAGTAAATATATAAATTCTGAATTAAAATTGTAAAATCTATTAAGAAATCATATATCGTTACTAAATACCCAACTGTAAATTACTATAACATCGTTGAAGGCCATTATCGGTCAATTTTTCTTTTTTGAAAATATTTTAAATCATGATTTAATCTTTGGATGCAAATGTTGAATTAATTTTTTTATTTAATTTCAATATTCTCTTCAACAAATGAGATTCGATTTTGATTCAATTATCGATTCCAATCCCTACTCCGGAGTGATGATCTGAGTCACACCACATATCCTGCACGACAAAAATGTAGATTAGGCACTGACCGGTGTTAGCTGGATTTTTGACAAACAATTCATGTAATTGTTGAGGAGGTCCCTCTTCAGTAATTTTTACTCCCTATCAATGAATTTCCGTTTTAACACTTGAAATATCTTCTAAGGGACCGTGAAATTTCTCAACCTTTTGGAGGTATGCTCTTGCATTTTATCAGCTTAATCAGTTATCGATATGATCGTCAACTGTTAACCAATAAAATCTCTCATGCAAGTTGTAGATTCATTTAAACAGTAAACGATACGATTTTTATTTTAACATAATTACACATCTCTATGATTCCAACCAATTTATTGAAACCCCACTATAATATTCGGATAAAACGATCCCAGCAAGAATTTCGGTATTATTACCAGTGTCTAACATCCGAATATCTCTATTTGCATTGATGTAATTATAGGTCATATTAATTACTTCTGACGCGCCATCACTTAAAATAAACATTATGGCCCTTTCAATGAAACTAGCGTTACCGAACAAATCGCAATTGCGAATACTAAAAGTGATTTTTGCACGAAGATGAACAACCTTCAAGACATCAGGAGTATTTGTTTTAAAAAGACCGAGAAAAATGCAGAGCATTTCCTTGCCTCTTTGGACAGGAAAAACCCTGAACTCCTTATGTGTCGGATCAAGACCATCATCAATGCAGGCATACTTCCAACCTTCAATTAATTGTGATAATTCAGGATAGGATATCTGCCAACTCTCAACTATTCTGTGTTGATTTTCTGCTTTGATCGTAAAGATATTTTGCATGTGTTCCTTATCACATGCAATTCGCCCATCTGCTAAAGCTTTTCTTAATATTTCTCTCCGATTATTTGTATCGACAATATCAACCCTAAAAGTTGAAATATTCGATTCCATCATAATAATAATTACAGTAATTACAGTAATAAAAAATCTGGTGGGTAAATGTTATATGGGCATAAGCCGCAAATTGTGTGACAAAATAAATGATCACACGGCAGGTCTGTGCGACATATTTGATTTTCGCATATATCGAAAGAAAAATATACAAACTAGTAACCTGTTTTTTCCCGAACGTGAGAAAAGAGGTCTACACACAACACAGGGCCTACCACATAAGTAAATAGTGACGACAAAAGCATATGTTATGAAGGGCTGAGGACTTCGTAATTTCGAGATCGCCAGGCGTTAGTCCAACTTTGAGTCTTTCAGGTAGATCTGATCCCTCCATGTGAAGAGGTATGAAGGTCTCATTTACATGTGCTTTCATAGAACTCTTGGCATCATATGACAAAGCTAATTACGCCTCATATCTCCTTATCTTTTTCCCAGCAAGATATAAAGCATGTAATGGTATGTGGAAGTTCAGCCAACTTTCCTGCAACCCGTAAAAAACAAGGTATGTATATGCTAGAAGTTATGTATGCGGGAGCGAGTTTTTCTCACTATTACCTTTGTATTTAGGAAAACAAGACAATGGACACTGATTATTTAGAACTTCATTAAAGATGGTAACAATAAATTTGTAATCGGTACTTTTCAGACTTGTAGTGTCCATGGACTCAAAAATGCAATTGCAAAAGAAATTGATACCCCTCAATTTGATCTCTAAAAATAGCGTACACCCAAAAATTTTATGGATAGAAAGGACGCAATTCTTTATTATTTTGATATTGAAAAAGATAATAATCTTGCATTTCACACCCCAAAACTCCCTCTACCAAGTAGGTAGAAATTTTTTTTCTGTATTTTCTATTCACATCATATAAGCGATCCATTCGCTTCCGGCGACGTTTATTTCAATCATTATTTTATCGAATGTACATAGAGGGCGGGTCACGTGTAATGATACAATGTCTGTGCGACATAAAAACTTTCACAAGATATTTATTTCACTTTTTTTATCCGAGCCAAATATCACTATAAAAAACGCTATATCTGGAACACTTCAGCTTCCAACCTCTACCTGGAAATGAGAACCAATTGTACGATTGAATCTTTTAAACATACCATTCGGTCACGCTAACGGACGATATTAAAAAATATGACACGGCCAAGCTTATAGAATTTTTGCGGTGACAGGACTTAACGAGCCGACTATCAATATCTTAGAAAATGAAGAGGTTAATGGACTTCTTTGACTTGACCCAGGAAGAGCTTGAACGTCATGGAATGAATTGGGGCCAGCTAAGAGACTCGGGAAGTTCGCTAAGGAGTGCAAGGAGAAAAATTCGAGGTCGTTCTCTTCGTACAAGACTAAAAAGACTTGAAGGATGTGTTAGCGAAGTATGGAGTCCAAGATGGACGAAATAACAGACATACCGCAATTCACATCAAGTATATTTTTATCGCTTATTTTTAATCCGCTGAACCTTTAGAACTGTATAACTAACATATTGTATTTCGTTGATTTATAAAGAACCCACAACATCAACATCGATGATAAGAACGAAGCTTTGTTCACTGTCTTAAGGATGTACGACTCAGGCTACGCAATATGGGACCCGCGTTGAAAGTTACGAAATAGTTCGTTGTGAATATATTTCGGCAATCCTCCATGCATGTATTAATATAGTTAGAGAACTTATTGGAAAAAAAAATATCACTAAACCCGCAGTTTGAAGTTGTTAGCGAGGAAAATACGGGTCGTGTGGATAACGCAATCCAAGCGCTTGAGGAATTAATGAGGGAAACCCATATCAAATTGCTATTGGGTTCGCTCAGGTTAGTAAGCCTATCCAGAGTTTCTTAAGGCCTGTTCCACTAACTGATTTGGTACCTCTGTCGTCTACAGAATGTTATACAATGCGAAAGTGCTTCTCAAACTAATAAAAGAAATTGAAAGGCAGATGATGCTTTTGGGACTATTTCTTCGGGATCGTGACTACAGCTACAGAATGACATTTTCTCCTTTATACCCAGACGGGATTTCTTGCACGAGTAGAATTCCACTCGTTTTGTCGAGAAGAAGGTTCGGAGGATAAAAAGGAGTTGTGTAAAAATGTGAAGCGGGTGATGAAGGGAAAGGGTGGATGTTGAGAAGAAGCCGGCAATGAAAATCAACGTGTTCAGGGATTTTTTGAAAAACAGGAGTAATCATGTACATTAACATAGTCGTCATGTATCACGGGCAGAGTCTCGACCTTTGTATTTATTTTTCGCGTGTATTAATAAAAATTTTTTTCCTGGCAAAGTTGCTGACCATTGGTCAGGGATGTCACGTGAATTTTTCAATTTTGAAATACTAACATACAGAGCACAAATAGTATTATATTTAACAGGCATGTAATCCGAAATAAATTTATTGAGGCAACACTTCACCGAGCCTGAGGCTAAGTTCGTTAAGATTAAGGCGGAAAAAGTTGAGCTTGAGACTAGGAATGCAGAGATTCCTGAACTTAGAAAGAAGGCTGCTGAGATCGAGGCTGAGAACGCGAAATTGAGACATATTATTGAGGAGAATGCTAGGCGTGATGCTTAGAATGCCGAGTACAAGGCCAGAATCGAGGAATTGGAGAAAAATAGGGCTGACACTTCAGCCGAGAATGCTGGACTTAAGGCTAGAGTTGCAAAATTGGAACAAGAGTCCAGGCAGTCACAGAATGATTTCTCTCCCAAGGAACTTGTCAACATAACAGAGTCTGTAGCAGTCTATTCACCTGTTTGTGAAACAAATGATGTGGTATCAGAAGTGCGGTTATCTATAGATAACCCGGTACCTGCCAGCTCTAAGTCATCAGAGAATAGAAAGACGGATGCTTTCATGGATGAGGTGAACAAGAAAAATGTTAGTGATGTATAAGGCAGAGGAATAGGGAGAAAAGTTGCACTAGAAGCTGTGATTCCCATAACCTCTGATCAGACTGGGTTGCAAGATGCTGAACCTTTGTCTCCCTCCAGCTCTCTAGAAAACAAGTATATTTCATCACATAGTTCATTTCAGAAAACTCTCCTCTACCTATTATCCGAAAAATACATATAATTCGGAAAGTTATTTTATTTATTCAAAAAGAAGCATTTGCCTCATCAATTAACACTTCCAAGTTCAATATTACACTGGTATACTTATAGAGAATCATGAAAATAAGGTTGCAGACATTTGCTCTAAAACTGGTGTAGTTGAAAAAACTGCAAAGACTCAAGTTTACACCATGATTAAAACTTTTTACCCAAGGTTTCAGAATCAAATCTGTATAAGAAGACCTAAAGAGCTGGAAGTGTTTATAAGCTATTTGGAAAAATTATTAATCCTGCAACCAAAAAGGAAGTTATGGAAATCGTATTGATAAAGTTTATGGAATTATGTATAGAGTGAGAAGTATATCGGAACTTTTAATCAAGTAGCAAAAAATTCTGAAACTAGTGAAAAAATCTTATCTGAAGAAAATTTACCATCTACATCTCAAATTACTCCAGGATAATAATCTCTCAGATTTCAAGAATGAAGATTTCTGTGATGGTGAAGTGCCAATTGCAAAGAAATCTTCTCAGCTGGAAGAATGACAAAATGAAGCTAAAGTAAATATAATGGCAAATAATAATCTGAATATCAATCTAATTTGAGCTGTAACAGTACTTAGTACTTCCCAGTATAATTAATTAATTTAATTATGCCATTATACCTGACATAATATACTGTAATAATTATATAATGATTATAGATGCTAATATCATATACTGTATGCCGTAATTAAATTAACCAATAAAGTTAAATTGAGTTTTACAGGTGTTTGTAAATAATTATCAGTAAATTGATCAGTTAATTATCATATAACTTAATATAAGTGTATTCTTTATTTCTTTATTTTGAAAAATGCCAAATTTAAAACATTTGCTGATGTATATTACCAGGCAAATAATGTTAAAAAAATAAAGTTTTAAATGTGCAATGTCAAATCAGGTGACCAAATTTCACCCAATTGGTCCCTATTTTTTTAATTTTTATAAATTGGGAAACCTAATTGCTGCCAAAAAATAGCATAAAAGAAGAATACTTGGATTCCAATCAGGATATTTAAATAGAGTACAATTGGATATTAATAATTACCAATCAATATCATTTACTATTATTAATAACTTTTTGATTAAATATTAGTATACTGATTAATAACTTTTCAATTAATTTATAATAATAAGAAATCTTTCAATTGGCATACATTTTATTTATTTAAAATTATTTGATATTTTACAATAATTTCATTTAATAATTTAAGTTTATTAATTATTATAAATACAAAATCAGAAATACTACTAATATTATTAATCTAAGATTCAATATTTAGATTGAAGCCAATTTCTAATAAAAGAAATAAATAAATATTAAAAAACATTTTTTTAAAAAAAAGTTTCAAAAGTTAACTTTCAAAACTTATTTATAGGATTCTGGTTATAAAAGAAATAAAAAATATTAAAAAATGTTTTTTTAAAAAAAGTTCAAAATAAAACTTTTGCACTAGTTGAAATTAAAACTTTTAGTTATATAACAAATTGGCAAAATTTAGCAGATCTGTTATATATTTCAGCTAGTTATTAAAAATTGTCTAAATTTTAACATATATGATTTATAGTTAATTTATAAAAATCAGTAGAATATTAGCAAACTACAGCTACAGTAAATTTAATTCAGCTTATCAATTAGTTAATCTATTACTAAATTTAGACTTTATCAATAATATCTTAAACTAAAATTTTGAAACTTTATTTTTTTTTCTTTTAAGAATAAATTTTAAAACTAATTTTCAAGACAAATTTTTTTAAAAAAAATTTAAACTTTATAATTATAAAACATTTTTTTTGGAAAATCAGTTCCAATTAAAGTTGCTTGCCAAAAATAAAAAGGCCATTGCCAAAATGGTAAAAATAATTTCGACATTTTGATATGACAAAATGATGAAATTATTCTATTATTAAAATTGATCAAAATGCAAATGATGAAATAGAAAAATAATTTTGACATGACGAAATTCACTAATTTTGATAAACAACTTAGTTCCAATATAGGTACTAATATTTTAGATAGTTTTAAAACTTTCTTTAAAAATATTTTTTTTATATTTTTATATAGAAAATTAGTTCTAATATGTGAATACTAATATTTTAAATAAATTTCAAGAAAAAATTTGAAACTTTATAAAAAATGTTTTCTAACATTTTTTATATTTTTTTGTAGAAAATCATTTTAATATAAATACTGATATTTCAGTTAAATTTTAAAATATTCAAAACTTTTTTTAACTGAAAAAAATATTTTTAATATTAAAAAAATATTTTTTTATATTTTTATATAAGAAATTAGTTTCAGTATGAATATCAATATTCCAGATAAATTTTAAAAAAAAAATTTGAAAACTTTATAAAAAAATGGTTTCTAAACATTTAACATTTTTTTATAGAAAATCAGTTTCAATATGAATGCTAATATTTTAAAAAAAAATTTAAAACTTTATAAAAAACAGTTTAACATTTTTTTATATTATTATATAGAAAATTGGCTTTAATGTAAATACTAATATTTTAGTTAAGTTTTGAAATATTCAAAATTTTCTTTAAGGGGTATGTCAGAAATTACGTGATTTAGTAGGTGGGTGGAAATCAGGTCCTGCAATTAGATGTTACAATATATTTTTATAGTAATAGTATACCTTTTATAGTAAATAATATATAATTTATTTATTAAGAAGCTTTTTTTGCAATTATCTTACTATTTAAAAGTCTAATTTTAATGAATTTTTTTTTGTTTTATAAAGTATAAAGAGGGCTACAAAATAAAAAAGTTTATGCAAATTGAATTATTAGATAGTAAAATAATTGTATTATAATATATATGTAATATAGTAATTTATTTACTAAAAAGTTTTTTTGCAATTAATTTATTTAGCTATAGTAAAAATGATTTAATAAACTGGATTACATGAATAAAATTTAAGTAATATGATGTGGTAAATTTTAATTTTAGCTAAAATTATAAAAATTTTAATTTCAGCTAAAGTTATATATTAATAATATTATTTATATCTCCAATTAAAAATATTTTATGAACTCTATAACTTAAAACTAAGATGGAAATAGTATATATTAGACTATTAATTTTATTAGTATAAAAATTTTTTGAAAATTTGATACAATAGATTTTCAGTTTTTATAATATATTAAATATTCTAATAAACCAGCTATTTTTAGTGAACTGATAGATAATTTATTGAATTTTACTATATATATTTTAGGATTCTAATTTTCCTAAAAAAATAAAAATGTAAGGGAAGTTACATATAATTACATAATATTCAGTTTAATATAAACTTACTTTCCTCCCCCTCCTTGTCAGATTTAATAACCAATCAAATTATAATATTTATAAATTATATATTTTATTAAGTGTAATATAAGATTTTGGTTATCCTTCTCCCTCTTTAATAATTACGTAATATCTGTAAGCTCCCAATATTTAAAGTGTCAAAATAATATTTTTTTAAATTTTTAAAATTTCAAATTTAGAGTTCTGATATCAAATTAGAACTAATTTCAGTACAAAAAATTGAAGTAATATAATATGATAATGAAATTTTAAAACCTATCTTAAGATTTTAGTATTTAAGTTAAGACTGATTTTCCTAAAAAAAATAAAAAAATGTTAAAATAAATATTTTTTATTAAAGTTTCAAAAATTTAAAACTTACTACTTGGGATTTAGGTATCTAATTTTAAAACTGATTCTTTATAAAAAAAATAAAAAAAATATTAAAAAAAAATGTTTTTTTTTAAAATTTTAAAGTTTTGTAATAACAATAACTTTAAAACTTTAGAATCTGATATTTAATTTTAGAACTGATTCCTTATACAGGTCAAAAAGTGAAAAATCAGGCATCAATCAGTGAGATCCCCCAATTCCCCCTGTCATCAATTTACAGAGTTGCTACATCGAACGGGCATTCTCATGATCGAACAAACGAATAATCGAACGAACGAACAAATCAACGAACAAGCAAATAATCAACAGCATAATTAGCAAACAACATAATCAACGAACAACATGCAACAACATATAACAACATTCTTGATTCACAACATAAATAGCGTTAGTAATATAAAACATCGAACGATATAAAATAAAATTTAACTTCTCTAGATTTTCCCAAAATTATATCCACTTTTACCTTTAATTTCAAACTTCAATAGCTCTCGCTACGAATTATTACTTTCCAAAAATGTATATTTAATTCATCTTAAAATTTTCATTTTATTCAATTAAAATTAATTAAGCAAACATTAATTAAAGTTTAGGGCGAACCTATTACCTTTAATTAACATTAAACTTTACTAACAAATAATTAAATGAAACTTATATTTTTATTGAGTTCTGTGGATGAGAACTGTGGAATTACTTTGAATTCCGCTCTCTATTTATACAAATCTTATGTTACTTTCTATTCTATCTATGTACTATCTTTTATGTTCTTTTTACATATTATCTTTGAACTATCTTTCTAATATGCTATCTATATTTTAAATACGCTATCTTTCAATATGCTATCTTTTTACATATGTTCTTTTTAATATGTTATCTTTTATGTTCCATCTTTATGCTATCTTTTTATATTATTATTTATGGAAGTAAAATTTAAGATATATTGTAAATTTTGTGATGCATTTTGTGTAAATCATAAATATAAGAATAAAAATGAATTTTTAGAAATTAGTGAAATTAAAGAAATATTAAATTTGAGTTTTTCAAGAAAGAAAGATAAATGTCCGCAAGAAATAATAAAACATGAGAATGAATGTATGTACTTTCGTTATGCGTGTTCCTTTAGTCCGCTATCCCTCCATTTTATATGATCTACCTTTTGTGTCTTATAATTATTCTTTCTAATTGTTCTTATTGCTAAAGATTGCTAAGCCGCAATTGATTGACTCTAATTATTCTATTGGTTCTTTGTTAATCATCCAATAAATATTACATCATGTAGATCATTGCTCTTCTTAAATGTTTATCCTTTTCGGCTAATTATTTATCCATCTACGCCAATTCATAATTAATTTGTTCATTCTTAATATTTGGCAATTACATTTGGTGATTGAATTTTATCATCTTCTCGTGCTTGATATTCGACTGTTTACAGCAGTCACCAATCAGTAACCAATTGGCATTTTCACCAAATACTGTTACCAATCGGGCAGTTTGCTAACTTTTGATTCAGTGATCAAAAAGAATGAAATATAGCTTATTGGAATCATCTCAGCAAGACGAATCTAATGGTAGTAAAATTGCATTTCTAGGATTAATACTTGATGAGAAATTAAATAAAATATAAAAATAAAAATATATCATTTATATTTTATTTAATTTTTTATTAACTATTAATCCTAAAAATGTGATTTTACTACTATTAGTTTCATCTTATTGAGACGATTCCAATGAACTATATTTCATCCTTTTCTGATCACTGGATCAAAAGTTAGCAAACTGCCTGATTGGTAACAGTATTTGATGAAAATGCTAATCAGTTACCAATTGGTCACTAATCAGCTATCTGATTGGTAACCAATTGGTGACTGATTGATGCCTGATTTTTCACTTTTCAACCTGTGTTATAAAAAAGAAAAAATTGTTAAAAAAACATTTTTTAAGAAATTTTAAAATATTATTACTTTAAAACTTTAGGATTTTAAAATTTAAGTTAAAACCAATTTCTTTACAAAAAAAAAAAAAATAAAAAATTTTTTTTAAAAAATTTTGAAATAATGAAATATAATAAAACTTCAAAATTTATTTTGAGATTCTGGTATTTAAATCAAAACTGATTTTTCAGGATCTTAAAATGGTAAGGTGATCTTTGAACTTTTTACTAATAACTATATACAAAGATTTTTTATAAGTTTAATATACAAAAATTTTAAAATAATTTAATAATTTTATATACTATTATATAATTGTATAAATATATTTATTAAATATACAAGCATTAGTACATATTTTTTTACACTAAATAAAGTTTTTTTTTTAACTATAATGTATATAGAAGTTTATTAAATAAGTATTTTTTTTTTTTTTTAACCTTTATTATAGATGCGATCAAATCCTATTATAATTATGCTTACTTACATATATAAACTTACAAAATATAAGATAAACAAATACATATAAGAATTAAGCATTATGAAACAAGACTACTTTTCAAAAAGAACAAGTCGACCTGTCACCTAAACGATCACATCATTGTTAAAAACAATGATGCGACCTCAAATTCAAAGGTGACTGTCATGATCTACCTAAAAATTTGCCTAATGACCGCCTCGATGGAATGCCAAATCATTCCAGTTATTCCAATTACTTTCTAACATCTTACAGCCAACATTTTTAACACCCACTTCAGTGCGATTACTATGTGACTTAGCTTTTTTATTTTTACCGCTAATACCGCACTGCTTTTCTTCCTTTCTATACGTTATAAATAACATGCATGTATGATTCTTTCTTTATTAAAAAAGCTGTATGTATGTACATACTATCGGATACAGAATGATGAAATAAACGAAAACAAATTTCTAAATAATTCGTTAAAACTACTGGGGAAGTCTATATATTTTTCTTTCAAATAAAATTTGCCATATGTAAATATAATCAAATATGGAATGATGTAAAACTAAAAATAAATTCGATAGACAAAACTGACTATATATTTTTCTTTCTAACCAAATAGCCTTATGTAAATATTATCAGATAAGGAATGATCTAAAATCCTAAAATAATTATTCATTTTTTCCCTTTTAATAATTTGTTTCTTAATAATTAGCCATCCCACAAAAGAAAATAGAAAAACAAAACAAGAATAACTAATTACATACTTATATCTCCTTAATACAACATACCTTGCTCTAATTTACGAGCTTTAATTGCACACTAATTAATCACGTAGTCATGAGTAACACTGCGACCATGCCTCCCTCTTCTGATCTTATTACAATATGTCGTTAAAAGACATTTATCTCTAATACTATTCAAACCCGATGAAATTCTGCCCTTGTAATAGGTTCTCGTCTATTGAGTATTTCTTGCCAAGGAGCGACATTATCCTTTCCACTAATTTCCATTTCCTGAAGGTCTGTAATAATATTGTCTATCATAGCACTTTGACCAGCACTACTCGACTGTTCTGCTAACTTACCATCTTTTCTTTCAAAAGAAGCATCTTTTTTCTTTCTTAATTCAAAAAAATGTTCTTTGTTAAAAGAATGATTAATAAAAATATCATGTATTAACATTTTGTATCCAACTTCGTTGTAAACGATCTACCAGCTCCATTTCTTTTTCTGATATGTATTGTTTCTTAAGGATATCATGTCTACGTTTCAACTTATGTTTGGAAATAAGTACCTTTGATCCAATTCCATTATTTGTGACCTGCCATTTATTTTTATTACTCTTGAGGCTGTTTTTAAACCTTTTTTATACCTTTCTTGTTCTTTCGACGTCTTAAATTGCTTGTTTATCTGCAAATTTGAATACGTAACTGCATATTTACGTGCTCCACCATCCATCAAAACTTTTTTTGTATAAGACACGCCAACACGTTTACTTATTACTTGTTTAACTTTACTAAAATCCTTAAACACATTTTGCGGCAGAGGTGTAGGAGTTATTATCATCTTCGAACGACAATTTTGACAAACTTTTCTATTTCTTGACATTACGTAAGCACAGACGTCACTACAAAATGAGCATGGGATGTAGAACCCCAAATACCATGTTCGTCTACTATGACTAAATTTAATATAAGTTGTAGTTTGTCTGTTCTTTTCCTGTTTCTTCAATCTATTTTCAATAACTACAAGTTTATCCAATAATAATTGGCGTATTCTTAAAAAATACTTGTTTCTAGTTTCTATGTCAATAGGTAACTCACAAAATACACTCGTTAAGTATTTTGAAATCCTGTATTTAGTATTCATCATAGGCCGATCTGAATTAATTAAAAAAGGCTTATCATATTTCTTTATTATATGTCTATTGTTGGTAACAATCGTCAATATATCTTTCTCTTTCTGTAATGAATCCACATGCAAAAGGATATAGGATTTTCCTTTTCTAGTGGAATATATCGTATCAGCCCCCGTGTACCGTTGCACTTTTTCTGGATGGAAAAAAGTATAGCCAATAAAAATTTCTTTATTCAGCATCTTTAATCTGATTGGTGCACCGTATTTACGCCTTCTTTTGAAAAAATTTCGCAAGAAAATGAAACTTTTATGTCTTTTAAAGGACTATTAAGCCCTTGTGAACTTGTTCGAACCAAAAAGAGTGATAATGAAAAGTGTGTTGTTTAAACCAAAGAATACTTTTGTCTTAATACTGAAGTGCTATTTTTCTAGTAATTTAACAAGAAAGCGTAATATTCTTGTGTGAAAAATGGATGTGAACAGTACGGGAAAGAGTTTATATATGTTTATTAAATAAGTATTAAGGCTATATAAATTATATAAGTAAAATAAAAAACTCTAAACTATGAATCTAATATTATTAATATCCAAACTACTCATCATATATGAAAGCATCTTACATGTTGCATTGTCAGGTAAAATTTTTGCTTAAAGGGTAGAATTCGTTTGAAATTGTTCATTCTTAGCATATAACATCTCTTTTTCTTTACAAAACATCTACAAAATCCACAATAAAGTTTTTTTGCATTAATAGTTATTTCAATTTATAAATCAAAATAAATTCTTATTTAAACAAAAACCTGTTAAAATTATTCTTATTTTGTTCTAAAATTTGATTTCTTATCTCTCTTTTTAATTCTCTTATTTGTTGTATCATCATCTTTCTTTTTAATTCTTCTGTTTGTCTATTTTGAATAATATGATTTTTATCCCATTTTTTATTAAAAATACATTCTAATGCTTTACCTAAACTAATTACTTCACTTTCAACATTATTATATATATAACAATTACAAAATATTAAACGAATATCCTTTTCAAATTCTTCTAAACTTGTATATTGATTATTTTTTAATTTTAAATTTATATGCTTATAAGATTTATTAGCATAAGATTTGGCATAAGATTTGTTTTCAAGTTCATGAAGTATATCATAACAAAAGTCAGTAAATTCAAAATGATTTTCAATAGGAATCTTAACTGTTTTTTTTGAAAGTAATACATCTGGTTGTAATACATCTGGTTGTGAAGTTTCAGTAAATACTAGATTTTCCTTTTTATATTCCTTAATAACTTGTAAATCTGGTTGTAAAGTTTCAGAAAGATTTTTAATAAAATCTTTGCTTGTTTTTTTTGAAAGTAATGTATCTGGTTGAAAAATTTCAGCAAGTATTAGATTTTTCTTATCACATTCTTTAATAACTTTTAAATCTGATTGTGAAGTTTTAGGAAAATTTTTCTTTTTATTAAATTCTTTAATAATTTTTTGCCAAAATATTTGTAATTTTTCTTTACTACAAAAGTGCTCTTCTTGTATCTGTAATAAAAAGAAATTATTAATAGTGCACAATATTTAGTAGTAAAGAAGGTACATAGCCAGTTCTCCTTTCAGAACAAGCAGACTTTATTAAGTTAAGGTGCCTGAATTGAGAGCAAGAGCTGACCAATAAATCTAGTATGACGAATTT
Source organism: Rhizophagus irregularis (assembly GCF_026210795.1). NCBI lineage: Eukaryota > Fungi > Glomeromycota > Glomeromycetes > Glomerales > Glomeraceae > Rhizophagus > Rhizophagus irregularis. Next base: position 2,670,921 of record NC_089457.1, read on the forward strand.
TAAGAGTTACTCCACTTTGTAAAATAAAAAATAAACACACCTTTTTTTTTACTGCAATAAAAATATCTGGTTCAAATAAGTTTTTGGCTGCCTTTAAAAAGCGGTTGTACCAGGTAAAGTTAAAATTTTGCCATTCATTCAAGTCCAATGCTTTGAAGAGTTAGTTAGTGAATTTAGTGAAGAAATAATAATATCTTGATTAGGACTCAAAAATTCATAGTAAATATAATTGTTTGATTCAATTGATTCAATTGAGTAAGAAACTTCAATTAAGTAAGAAACAAGAGCTAGTTGTAATTAATAGGTTAATTAGAAGCTGAATAAACTCTTTTTTTAAAAGATTTAGAATTTTAAATTTATTCTTACCATCATATCCAATATAATTTTCAGTTATATTCATGATTCATTCATTAACTTGGAAAAAAAAATAATATAAAGTATTTATGAAAATGAAAAATAAAATATGTATTTGTAAAAAAGCAAAGTAGTATTAAAGAAAAAAATAATATAAAAGTATTTATGAAAAATGAAAAATAAAATATGTATTTGTAAAAAAGCAAAGTAGTATTAAAAAAAAAATAATATAAAGTATTTATGAAAAATCAAAGTAGTATAATTAAAAAAAAAAAGAGCAAGTTGAGAAAATTAGGGATTTAAATATAAAAAAATCATATGACTCATTGATACGAAAAAAGCATTACTAAGAATGAATAAATATGCATCATAATATAACATTTTAACTAGTAAAAAAATAAGTATCATGATGTATTTAACGTATGATGCGATCCATGTAAGAATGATTCACATTGCAGAAATAGACCTAACATTCATCTGATAAAGAAAAAATAAGTAAATAAGTATCATAAAGTACGACGTACACGTTTTTTTTAACTAGAATACCAAATTTAATGATGCGATCTTGATAAGATATTGAGCGTAACACAAAAAAATATTTTTTGAGTGATTAAATATTCATAATTATATTCTTTAATTACACTTACTCTTATTTATTACGTAAAAATTTCCAAACTTACAATTTTTTTTAATTTCAAGTTATTGAAATTTTGAATATTTGGAAAAATGACTTAATATCCGTGCTTATTTACATTTAATCTTAATACAGTATTAATCCTTTTTAATAAATTGATATTATTAGCAAGTTATTATATTGCTAAGAGTAACATTAAGGTAAACGGTTTTTTTCCGTAATTGTGTACTAAATTCGGTTTTAATTTTGCTACTGTTATTACCTATAAGCATAAAAAGAATTAGTAAAATCGCGTATTTTGATTATACACTGGCATTATAAAGTGAAGGAGGAAATGTAGAATCTAGAATTATAAGATGAAAGTTCCTAAACTCGCTACTATTCCTTCTCCCCTCCTTTCTCTTCTTCAACTCCTTCCTCATCATCTAAATAAAAACCAAATTGAGCTTGCTTTTTCTTTTATAAGAAACGAGAAATGGAGTAACATAATATTTTATGGATCTCGGTGAGTAATTTTTTCATTGGACTACAGTAAATAATAGATATAAGTAACATTTTACATTTTCTTTCTAGAAGATCCAATTTTCTTAAAAGATTATTTAATTTTGTAATTAAGAATATTTAATGATTTGATATATTAGCTCAATGTCTACAAAGCAAAAATTTATGGTCTTTGATTTAACTGTATGAGAGTTTGTTGAATAAAAATATATTTGATTTTTAATGAATTTAGGATCGGGTCTTGTAAGATTCACCATACTTAATTATTTAAAGTGAGCAAGTTTTTAGAATTTTTATATATTAAGTTGTGTGTGTATCAGGTAATCATTTCTAATCGAATGTTTGTTATATTTTCATCAAGTATTGAAGGAAATGTGTAAAATTAATACATTAAGGGAAAATGAGTAATTGGAGAATAATGTGTTTAGTTAGATATAAGAATTAAAAATAATAAAATAAAATAACTTTATAATAATATAAAAACTAAATAAATTAGAAAAATAACAAGTATATCCAAGCTTATATATTTTATAATTATTTTACTCTCTATAAATGCACAATCTCTTTAGATACACTGAACATGACAGTACGGTTGCGTATTTTGACCCATATCTAAATTTAACTGTAACAAGTATCACAACATCATAAACACGTTTAATTTACTGAAAATAGTCATTTCATGAACTTTTCTTTTTCCCTTTTTATTAACTATTTTTTTTTTGAACGAACACGATTGAAAAATAAATATTCTCTCTCTCTTTTTTTTTTTAACTTTTTACGCGAGCTTAAATAATAATATTATAATAATTATAATAATTTTGATAAAAATTTATGAACATATTTTTCTTGATAATTTTTTCGTAAAATGATCGATATGACGAGTAACGGAAAGGCGATTTTTGAATTTACATTTCCAGATGACGCGCTAAATGATGATCATCCGGTATTTTCACCACCTTTTGCAACATCAAATGATACGTTTTGGCAATTAAAATTTTACAAGGTATTTTTATTTTTTAATTGAAAATTTTTGATATAAAATTAATTTTTGTAACAACAATAATAAATAATAATAATTACATAATAATAATTTAAATTTAATAGGCAGATCCTGATAATCGTGCATGTAGTGTTTTATATTTAATTGCGATTCCAAATCACGAAGAAGCTTTGACTACAAATATTTGGGAGAAACGTGCAAAATTATCAGTCATGTTATACATTAAAAGTGAACAATATGAAAAATTTAATCCTATTAAAACTGATAAATATTCCGTGAGATCTTATTCCTGGGGTAAATTCTCTTTATTATATAATATATATAAGGAAATGGGTTTAAAATAAATTTACTAATTTTTTTTTTTAAATGGTTTTAAAAATTTATTTATAAAGGTGTAAACTTTCCTTTATTGAAAAATAATCAAACAGTTAACGTTGGTATTATTTTTTCTGATACTACAATCGAAAGAAATCAAGTCAATTCGGAAATTATCTTCTCAGATCAAGTTTCGAAGGAATTAATGTCAACATGGATGGGACAAATTAATAATATGGAAAATGCAAATATTCAATTAAACTTCAACGATGGATTCATCCTTACTCATAAATCGGTTCTTATTAAACGTTCAGAATATTTTCGTAAATTTTTTCATGATACAAAAGAATCAAAAGAAAAGAAGAGAAAACTTGATATGAATCAAAATTTTATTATTATTAATATTCCGGATTATTCACGTCAAACATATTATGAAGTAATTAAATTTATGTATACGGATAAAATCGAATTTAGTAATATTATTCCATTCGAAATTTTTAAAATAGCTGATTATTATCTTATACCGGATTTAAGGCAAAAAGCTAGAATAGAAATCTATAAAAGATTACATTTTGATAATGTGGTTAAAGTTTTATTTAGTGAGGGTTATAAATGGAAGGATTTGAAAGATGATATGGTTGATTATATTGTTAGTCATTTTGATAGAATTAAAGATACCCCAGAATATAAATTACTTGCTGTAGATAACAGAAGTCATCCAGCTATAGTTGTACTAATGCAGGAGATTATAGCAAATCTTTTTTATAAAAAATCTACAAAGTAGATATATGATTGGTTTGAAAATAATAAAGACTAGTATCATAATAGAAATTTAAGATCTACAATACTTTAATTATATCATTAAACTAATTTAGATGATAAGATGCATCAATAGTAAAATTCGCACCAAGAAATTTTTTTTTTAAAAAAAAAGAAAAAAACAGCAATAATATTATCATATTAAAATGTCTAAAAACTTTAATGTTCCACCTCCAGAGACTAAATATTGTATATTAACATTTCCATCACCACGAATATTACTAATAACAATTAATCGTCCAAAACAACTTAATGCACTTAACCTTCCTGCACATTTTGAATTAGATGGAGTATTTAATTGGTATAATAAAGAACCAGAATTATGGGTTGCTATTGTAAGTAAATTTTTTTTTTTAATATTTACATTATTATCATTATTATGAATCTATATCTATCTAATTATATATATATTTTTATTATTAGATTACTGGAGTGGGAAACAAAGCATTTTGTGTTGGACAAGATTTGAAAAGTGAATTTACATCAAATGAGAAGGGATCATCGTCTAATGATGATGATTCAATATTAAAGAATTTTCCTAAAAGTGGATTTGGTGGAATAAGTAGAAGAGTTGATAGTTTAAAACCTGTAATTGCTGCTGTTAATGGTTTCGCTATTGGTGAGAATAAATTATAACAAAACTTCTTTCTAATTTTTCTAATCGTATTTCTTTCTTAGAACTACAATTGTAATTTATATAGGTGGTGGGATGGAAATCACTTTAGCATGTGATATTGTTGTTGCAGCAAAAAATTCCATATTTTCTTTACCTGAAGTAAAAAGAGGTATTGTCGCTGTTAATGGTGGATTGACAAGATTAGTTAGATTCATTGGTATGTTTTTTTTTCATTTCATTTTTTTTTTCATATATTAATGAGTATTAAATAGTTTTGCACATTATATGACGATAGGATATCAGAGAACATGCGAACTGGCTTTTACGGGCCGAAATATTTCAGCCGAAGAATGTAAAGAAATTGGTCTTGTTAATAAAATAGTACCAACTTATAAGGTAATTATTATTATTATTACATACTTCATTTAAAATATATAACTTAATCTTCCTATTTAATCAAACAGGATGTTGTACCGGCTGCTCTTAAAATTGCCTCAGAAATAATTGAAAATTCTCCTGATGCCATTAAATTTTCAAAACAAGGAATACTTTATTCACTAGAATCTCCTTCTTTAACTGAAGCCGAAAGAAAACATCTTACTTCTGATATTGCTAAAAAATTTTATAATCAAGATAATTTTAAAGAAGGTATGTTATCTTTTAAAGAAAAGAGGAGTCCTAAATGGAAAAATTCTAAATTATAAAAATTATAAAACCTCATATTAAATTAATTGTATCATTACCCATTTTACTGAATCGGATTTATTATAATTTAATAATGTTATTTATACATTAAAAAACTCCAAATATTATTGCAATTAAACATTGGATTTTTTTTTCTTTTATTAAAAGGATCTAAACAAGTGCTTATAAATAAATAATTTAATCTGCTATTTATATTCTAAATCCTAAATCCAATTGCTTGGATCATACTTTCAATACTTGATTGCCAGCTTAAACTTACCTTATCAGTTAAAATTGCATTAATAAATGATAAATTTTCCTATTTATAAAAAATAAATTAGTTAAAAATAAAATAAATAATATAAAATTTTCAAATAAATTTATTAAACTCACATTATCTTTACAAAATTCTATATTATTTTCAGATTTAATACACGAGAAAAGATTTTCTTTTCCATCCTTTATTCTTTCATTTAAATCACTCAATTGCTTTTTCGTTGATTCAAGATTTTCTTTTACAGATGTCGACAAAACTTGTAACATTTGGGCCTAAATTAAGTTAATATAAAACATTAACAGCTTACAATGATTATTTTTCAAATAAAAATTTAATTACTAACCAATTCCTTATTTCCAGACTTCTTATTTTTAACATTTATCGTTTCATTTACAATTTTATTTACAACAATAATATAATTACAAGTCTATTTAAATTATGAATAAAAATATTTAATACAATTATCGAGTCAAAAAAAAAGCATAAACAATGATTTTAATTATTACCTCTATGAAAGTCGAAAATCGATGCATATGCTTCCAGGATAATTCCTGTAATTTAACTTCAGAAAATTCCTTCGTAGATTTATCTGAAAATTATAAACATATATATATAAATGAAAATTAGAAATCAAATAAAATGTGTGAATCAATACAAATAAATATGAATCGTAAAAAACCTTTTAATTCAGAAATTATTTCATCGATAATTTTTGATAGTTTTTCAACAGACTCTTTCTGACCCCCTTGAACTTCTTTAAATGCAATGTATAATCTACCTAAGCTTACTACTGTCTTTCCTATATATCTTTCCTCTAAGGTAATCTTAATATAACAATAAAAATATAAGCTTATAAAACAATTTAAACAAAAAAAAAGATAAATAAAAAAAATAAAAGTACAAACCCCTAATCCTTCCTTATTCTCTAACTTAACCGATTTCTCTAATTCTTCAATCAATGGTATTAAACTATCGACATTATTATTAGTATGCATAAGCTTGAAAATTTGTGGAATGATAGAGAATATTTTCAACCAAGTATTCTAAAATGAAATGAATATAAAGAATCAATTACTTTAAGATGAATAAAAAAATCGGGTAAACATAATGATAAATACAATGAATATCTACATCAAGTTTCGGGGACACCCTTGTATCTTCTTCGATAGTTTTATTTTTTGAAGAATTATAATTATTCATTACTACAAAATCCCTATTATCATATAGAGATTTACAAAAAGAATCTGAAAGAACAAATAAATTAACTTAAGTTAAACGAATTAATTTATAAATTAAATTATATTATTTACCATCATAATTGAGATCAGAAATATCTATTTCTCTCTCAAGATACTCAATTGCACCCTTGAAATCTTTTGATACGCTCAGAAACTCAAGACGTATTATTTCTCTATCTATAAGGACTTTTTGTTGAGAATTATCCAATTCTTTTCGAAACTGAATAAATTCTTGTATCTATATAAAATAATAAAAATCAGTTTAAAAATAATAATGTAAAATTATAATTTATGATAGTAAATGTTGTTACCTTACTAAAGGTAGCATATTTATACGCTTGAACTATCATTTCTGGTGTCTAAAATATCGATATCAAGTTAATATGGAATATTTGAACATACTTTTTATATATGTAAACAAACATTTCACCTCTACATCGTTGCTGCGATAAATAGGAAGAGTATCATAACATGCTTGAGTCACGTCTTCATAAATTGCAAAAGATGATGACCGCGCACAAATGTAATGGCTATGAAAAAAATGGAAAATACATCAACAACAACACATCACTGATTAACTTTTCTCGTAAACATTTGAAATACCTCATAGTGTCTAGTTGTACATGCTTTATATCCATAGACTTATACAATTCAAGAGGTTCCAAAATAATTCCTGTTTGAGATGAAATTAAATAGACAAATAAATTGAACATTGCGATTCCTAAAATAGTGGTTACATACCAAGAGCTTGATATAATCGAATTAGTAGTAGTTTAAATTGAAAATTATATTTGCTTTTATGCAAAGCCTTGTCCAATAGGAAAATTGCATAAAACAGAAAAGAATTTTGATCTAGATTATAATAATAATAAAAATCATGAAAGTTGTTATTAACAATATATAATTTCTCTTTCTTATATATATTGTATATAATAAATCAACCTTTTCTATTATGTAGATCGATAAGAATATGAGATGCCAGGATGACAAATTCATCGCCATATTGATTTTCAGTATCCAGCAATTTCGAACCTGTTATTAATATATTAAATACCATTTACAATATATACAATATATCGAGTAAATATCAAGACAATTTTTAATATTTTTCGTACCGTACTGAAGAGCATCATTGTATGATTGCCATAACTTATCAACATATGCCATCGCATCACTTTCGTTAATGTCTGACAATAGTCCAAGATATCTTTCTAACTTATAGGCATTAACATTTTTTTGAACATTTCGAATCTTTGACTAAATTGAACAAGAATATTTTTAGTTAATTTATATGAAACAAATATGAAAGAACCAAAAGAACATTTTATTTACCTTTTCATCCTCACAATTATTATCAATTGAAGCCTTAAATTCCTCGATGAACTTCTTCGAGGTTTCCAATGAAAAATCTTTCAAATAAGGTTTCAAATCTTCAAAACAACTCGACTTATCTCCAAACCTCCGAGCATATTCAATCGTCAATGTTTCCATTTCTTTTGCCGGCTTACTTTCTTTTTTTCCCGAAATAACACGCTTTTCTAATTCTAACTCTGCAAGGAATGGCCCTCGTTTGACATCGTTTGATTCTGATTCCTTTTTTTGTAAAGAATACAAAAATTCACGAGCAGCATCCAAATTCAGCTTCTTATTCAAACTATGACATAAAAATAATTCAAATAAATTTAAAAGAATTATATCCAATATAGTTATATAAATATATAATTTGCCAGCTCACCTTTCTCCATTTTCATCCTTTTCATCCTTTTCATCTTTTTCACCTTTTTCATCCTTTTTATCTTTTTCATCTTTTTCATCCTTTTCACCTTTTTCATCTTTTTCATCCTTTTCATTAGAATCAATTATATGAAAAAGAGAATCTATATAAATTAAATATGCTTTCCAATCATCTACACTATTTAAAATAATTTATGGTTTATTTTAATAATGAAGTTGTGAAGTTCTTTTATAATATTCGATATATATTTATCAACATACTTCACTTCTAAGGATGATTTGCTTGCATCAATTGCTTTTGTCCAATTATCAGTCTTCAGAAGCAAATCGTTTCGAATATGAATCATCTCGGTGTCATTTTCACATTTTTGAACGAGATCATCTTTCAAACTTTCTAAAACTTCCAGAGCTTCCTTGGTTTTATTTTGTTTCAATAAAATGATCATATAAAGATGAACCTCTAAAAAAAAAAAAGATAAATATAAGTTGTTAATCAAATAAAAAGAGTTAAAAAACGAAATTGAATAAATACCTTCAGTGGTTCTCATTCTTCCTTCATTTACTGCTTTGACCATCATACGTTCAGCTAATGATATAAAAATTGTCGATTGTGATTCAGGAGCATTTTCTGCCTAGCATACATTTTAAAATTAAATATTTTAAAAGTAATCTTTAAATATAAAATATAAATTTTTTCTTTAAAAATTTACCTGTAACACCAAACTCATGATAGACCAAAATAAGTACTTATTAACTTTAAATGATTTGTGTAATTTTAAGCCAGCCTATATTATAAATAAATGGTTAGTATAATTACGAGTCCCAAACAAAAAAACACGTATATCGAATTACCTGTTGTTGCCCTTTATAATCATGATTTCGAACCAAAGCCATAAACCAATGATTAGCAAGTTCTTCGTTATTAGGACTTTGACGTACAGCATTTTCATATATTTGAATAACTTCATCGACTATAATCAAAAGAAATAAATAAAATGTAAACAATAATAATATGAAAACGTAAAAAGAAACGATAATATATAGATTATTATACGTTTTCCTAATGATCGATAAACCATGGTAAGAGCTTGTAATATAGGTTCGTCTGATGGTTTCTTTTCTTTAACTTGTGAACATAATTGCAATGCTTCCTCAGATTTTCCAGTTCTTTCTAGTATCAAACCTTTTAGAGCCTGAATAACAAACAACATTTTTAACACACTGAATCAAGAAAAAGATTTGATGGAAATTTTCCTTATATCAATACCTTTAATATAAGAGCTTCAGGCTGTTTTTTTAATAATTTATTACATTGTGACAAAGCAGACTTATAATTTGAAATTTCAATTGCCTCTAACAAAAATATAAGTGTATCGTTGATAATTTTCTTATGATAATTGATAAACAATAATAATAATAATAATAAATTTTACCATATATCGGACGAATTTTTCGTTCACTAACGTCCACGATAGAGGCCATTTGGATTAAAATTAAAAAATTTTTAATTCATTGGTTGGATTAAAATTTTTTTTATTTTTTTTTTGATGGTAGATGTTGATGTTTTGATGTCGTGCTACTATTTGTGTTTCGTCACGTGTAAAAAGAATCGTGTTTTAGAAAAAGATCATTGAAAATGAGATACAAATGAATACAAATGAGAATACAAATTCGATTTTTTTTTTTTGTTACAAATTTAAAAACTTTTTTAAAAACTTTTTTTTATTTTTAATTTAATTTCTAAATGGGTTGACATTGTATTAAAACTATCGATAAAAAAAAAAAAAAAATTATTATTTTATTTTATTTTTTTTTTTTGAAGTTTTTTATTACCATCCATAAATTTTCAGAAAAAAAAGGTATGTTTTTTTTGAAAGTTTCTAAAAATAAAATAAAATAAAAAAAAAAAATTTACACAAAATATAGGAACCTAATTAAATAATTAATTAAGAATTAATTAATTACCCCCAATGAAATCTTTTTTTTCAAGTTCCTCTATGAGCCAACCAAGTAGGCTCAGTAATTCCGGTACCCCAAACAGGTTTAATTCTATGCTTGATTTTTCCTCCAGCAGATGAACCTCCAATAGGATTACTTTGTTGATGTTCATTAATAACTTCTAAACTAAAAATCAATTTACTTAATAAAAATCTTATTCTTCCTTGTTTATCAACTTCGGCAGTTTTATCCTTAAATTTCATATAAATCTCACTACCATAAACTTTTTGACCATCAATTTCAAATGCACTAACACTTTTAATTCCATTAAAAATATCATTTTTTTGATCATAATCTTCACCAATAACATTTATAATAATATCTCTTATAATTCTACTATGTTCTAAATTTACTGGTTGAAATTTCCATTCAATAGAATTAAGTGGAGATACATCACATATAACACCACCCATATGAAATAATACAACAGGCATTCCTTCACTTTTATAAATTACATATTGTTTATCACCAAATCTCTTTAATTGTAAGAGAAGTGGGTCAATATCAGTTAATCTTTTCTCAATTTTAAAATGACTATTAAAAATATCTCCAATCCTTGTATCCAATGTAATCATAGATTCTGAAAGTTTTGATAATTGAAAAAATTTTGCATCTCTTAATAAATTTTGACGAAATACATTTTCTGACATTCCAACTGGTAAATTTATGGATGAAATTGGAAATATTTCATAACCACGTAAGTATCTAGAAATTACTTCAAATATTACAGGATCTCGATCAAAAAATATTTCTTTTTCTCCATAAACTTCTCCTCCCCAAAGCATTTCTGTAAATAAGTTTGGTGCATCTGTTTGTAAACTAAAATATTAAAGAGAAGTGAATCAAGATAATACTAATAATCTTTTAAAGAAAAACTATTATTAAGTTACCTTGTTTCAGAAAATTCAAAGACTTTACCTCCAACTCTTACCAGATATGAATCTGTCATGACTAAAAATAAATATCAAATTAATAATAAACTGAAAAAGTAAAGTAAATAAACCAATTTAAGGTAGCGGTTAAAATAATTGTTGATCATATGATATTTTTTTAAATAATATTATGGGATCTGCATTGTTTAACATAGTACAGGTAGGGCTTGTATGCGGCCAGAATTAAAGCCTTTCACGTGATTTTTACTAGAAGATTACTGACTGCGAAAAAAGCCAAGAACAAGACTGAGCTTCAGATAATCTTTTAAGGTTTCGTTACAATGATGGACGACCTGATAAAACGGGTATCACGGAAGACCAATCTCCAGGTTAGAATGGCCTTTAACCCTTGCCACATCTCATCAGAGCCGGAAAAAAACGATTTAAAAGAGGAGATAAAAAAAAGGTGAGAATGAATTTAACCAATAATGATGATAAAAGGTTAATGATAGAGAACAAAATGATAAAATTAAGAAAAGCAATAAGAAAAAGTACAAGATATAAAGAAATTTTATTTATTCATTAGTAAAGAAATACAATTATGAAATTATTATCGAAATTTGTTGAAAGCCACTATTGTGGCTTAATTTGAATTATTTCATATCTGTAATATAAGAAATACTATCTAGTTGATTTCTTTCTTCATTCATTATTTGCATTTCTTGCTAATTTTCTAATTTCATATTTATTCATTAACACGACAAACTTTGCTCTAAATTTCCAGTAAAGCCGTTATAACCACTATGTTAACAATTATTAGTACTAAAAAAAAAAATAGACATATAGATAATTATTTTTTACCTATTATGATGAACAAGAAATAATAAATTATAAAATTCACTATTTTTAAAATACGTTCTTGGTGCGTTTCAATATTATTATAGATATGTTGTATATTGTTTCGTATGAATGAAGGTTTGTGAGTAAGGTTGACGCCTTAACTGTTTTTTTAAATAGTTGCGAAATTACGGCTATATAAAAAACTTAGAGTTGCGTTGCGGCCACATCTCAATTTGTGAGGAAGTTTCTTTGCTTTAAGATTTTAATTTTTAATTGTCCAAAGCGTAGCATGGAGGATATTCGATATCGATATAAAAATCTTTAAAGTTATCGTTATATCAAATTATACCAATTAGAAAAAATATTTCATAACTTTAGCTGCACAAAATTTTTACAATTCAATTACTTCTTTCCTATAATTAATTAATGATTAAATCTAATCTATTTTTATTGACCAACAAGAATTTCACCAATTTTATTTAGGTCCAAAAATCGAATGTCTTAAATTACTTAAATTATCAAATAATGAAAGTGTAACGAGACTTCGATCAAAATAAATAAAAAATCTCCTGGTGTTACGGGAAACAAAGGATAAATTTTTAAATTTGATGCACTTTTTTTAGAAGGACATTTAAGACTTTTAAAAAAAAAACGAAATTTAGTACAAATATAAATATAAAAATAAATTTAGGTAAGGGGGATATTTTAATTCCTCACATGATCATTCCCCCCTTCTTCCATTTACTTAAAATGGAAGTAAAAATTTTAATTAAAGAACAATCATAGATAAATATAATATAGATAAATTACGTAATCATGATCAAATTTCATTATTCAATGAAAAATCAAATGCATTGTTATTCTATTTTAGCCATTTTTAATATGATAATTTTTCTTTAAATAGTTTAAAACAGTAAAATTTCGCATTAAATGTATTAAATTTGGTTAATCCTGGTTTTGATCAGATTGAGATTTTTTTAAATGCTTGTTTTCTATATTAATCATTTTCTACTACATTCGACCGTCGTAATATTAGTAGTAAAGTTTATGCAAGTTTATATTGTACTATTTTGAATTTATAGTAAATAATAATTTCGCACATTAACATACACTACATAAGTTTGTAGAAAACATATTGTTTGAATGAAAAATTTGCATGAAATCCCCTTCTTGGCGCGTCGTCTATTTCCGCGTGTAATCATCCAATTACAATATAATCTCTAATTATAGTTCCGAGGTTGAGGTGACGCAAATTAAAAATAACGAACTCTTTCGCAAGTATTTAAACAGATGAAATTTCCCTTCGTTAAAAACTCAAGATTTTCATTAAAATCTTAAAATCTACGATATAATATAAAAAATATCAATAATAATCAATTAATTTCTTTAAGCTTTAATCTTTAATTCTTTATTAATATTTGACATCATGAACAGCAAAATCTTTACCATCTTTACAATTCTTTTTGTCTTGCTCGCGACATTTGTAACCTCTATTCCAATTGAGAAGCGTGCTAAAAAAGTTATTCATGTAACTTCTCCAGGAAAAGGTCCATGGGCATTAAAATCAGATCAAGTTGTTAGTTGGTGGTGCAACGAATGTAAATCAGATGGTAATTATTATCATATTTTATCTTACTTGAAAGCCATTTATAAATGATCTTTAATTAATAAATTTTCATTCTTTTTCTCGTACATAGAGGATGTTATCGTTCGAATTATCCAGAAAAAATCATCTTCTTCTAATGTTGAAGTTTACAAAAAGGATGTAAGTTATCTCTTCTCTAGATATGAAATTATTTGACTAATATATATATATATATATATATATATATTTAAAATTTATATATAATCAATTAATTTTCTTTGATTATTATTTCATTAGGGAAAAAATGCTTTTGATGGACATCTTCAATTTACAATTGGAAAAGATTGGGATGTTAAGAAGAAATATTTTGCCGAAGTTACACTCAAAAGTGATTCTAAAGTTGTTGGTAAAGGTGTTGAATTTGGAATTTTTAAACCTTAAATGATTAGATTATTCAAATTTATATTTTTTTTGCAAGAATACTATTAGAATAGAAATTAATTTTGTAATAGTATATTTTATGTCCAATTTTAATATTAGATCATATAATAAGTAATAATAATAAAAGATTTTAATATGTTATGAGTATATATTAACTGCTAATTATTTTATTGAACTAGCTAGTGCAATTGATAAAAGCTATCGTAAATCGTCATATGGATTTAATTATAAACTTTAATATTTTAAAACTATTACTGCTAATATATTATACGTAAATAACCAATTATACCTTTTCTTCACATTCGATTCCAAACAGCAATACATCACTACAGCAATAGAAATATTTCGTTATCAATCTTTTGAGTAAATTTTTACGATTTTAATAAATTTTTATGATTTTAACGTTCATTTCAATTTTTTTCTAAAGCTCGTACCTAGAAAGAGGTCGTGCCTAGAAAGGGGAACGCTAATTAAAAATAATGGTAAAAGAAGTATTGGTCTTACATCAAGATTACTATTTTGCCTAAAAATAAAAGAGATTGTGCTCACGGAATGCTTCTAGTTCTTTAACAATATGATGCACTATACCGTGACAGACTAAAATTTAAATATTTTGTATAAAGACTTATTGAATACTGATTAATTACGGAGAAAATCGGATAGTTTTAATCGAAATATGCACTGGAGGCGGTATTGATCTAGAGACTAAGCTGGATAAATAAAATACTCTCTAACTTATAAATTTTTAGTATGCCAAGATACTAATGGCTCTAGGACCTAACAGTTACTTCCTGTCTTATAGTTCAAATTAAAATAATGGGTCCATTTATTTTAAAATACATATATGTGTATATATGTGTATATTGTATAAGTATATTCAAATGTTCTATTGTAAATGGTACAAATTTTGTAAATGTATCTTTGTTTTAAAATTCCGAACGTAAAAAAATGTTTCATATTTTCAATGAATCAGATTTCTATTGGTTATTTTTTCTATCAAAAAAATTTGTGCAACGACTGCAACGTCATTGATTCAACGTGACAAAAAGAAATCGTCTGAAATTTAAAAATGATTCTAATGATTCTTCGCTAATTTACGAACTGAGATGGATCCCTCCGATGTACATATATGCGAGTTAGTATAAATTTCATTATAGAAGATGTTATCGTTCGAATTATTCAAATTAAACCTTGAAGTATTCAAAGAATTTGTAAGCTGTCCTCTCGAGATATGAAGTTATTCGATAAAAAATAAATTTAAAATTTAATTTTTTGATATGGGACAAAATGTTCATTTAAAATAGGGCAAATTGGAATAATACAAAGCAATATTTTATCGAAGTTAGGCTTAAAAACGATCCCGACTTTTTTGGTACTAGTGTTGAATTTGGAATTGAAAAATAATTAATGAAATTATATTTCCAAATTCAAAGAAATACTATTAGATAGATACATATAATTTTCTATAAGGATGTAGACAATAGTATTAGATAATATTTTATTTATTATAAAACTGCTAATTAATCCATGTTAATTATGTATAATATAATTATTGTACAGAAGTAACAGAATTATTTTTAATTTTTAATTTTTTAATTTTTTATTAGCGATTAAATTTGTAACGAACAATACAAATATACAAAATTTTATAATAATAGCTGCAGGCACCTGATTCTAAACTAACGAACGAATACTAACCAACTAGTTTCTATATAAGTTTTAACCTGGATTTGAGACCTACTATAGTAACATACACTTAAGACGTTCTATCAACCTCGCTCTAAAAACCTGACTCCTAGGATAAAATTAATTTTTTATTTCACCTCCTTAATACCCCTGAACTCCGTTCAACTACTAACCCCTATAAGTAACAGAATTACTATTCAGTGATAATGTTGATCGGTTAAAACTATTTGGGCCATAATTTTGGTCAGAGTTATAAATGCGGACACGAGTTCCCAAACTCGAAAATTAAAACACCGATTTTTTTCTTTTTATTATTTTGATAAAATTAATATACAGCTATTAGAATAAATACGAAATCTTTTAATATTTTTAATATTAACTGGTTAATTAAGTCTCTTGGATAACTGGTTGAAAACCAGTTAACAGATTAAAGTTTAAGTATCTTGAAATAATGCACCGGTATTACTCATTTTTAATGATTCTAGAAAATAACGGATATAACATCTTTAGAATCTTTAGACATAAGATCAAAATATTTGTTATTTGCAGGGGTATTTGTCAGAAAAATCATTGCATATACCGATATACAGTACCGATATAAAGATCTAATTCAATATTAAATAAAAAATGGCTTTAGAGAATAGCTAGATAAAAAAATGCTTCCAAATAAAAATCTTTGGTTAAACATATTAAAGATATTAATTATTTGAAGAATATCGTCATAAAAAATTCCAATATTAAAAATCTCAAAAAGAACCAAGATATGAAAAGAAATGAAAATCATATGAGTTTCGTATTGTATGTTTCTTGCATATTAATACATCAAATCATATGCAGATTCATTTTACGCAGTAATTGTCATTGGTAAAATTTGTTTGACAATCATCAATCCGGCAATCCGTAATCAATAATAGGTATTGCATTTACATTATCCAGTTGGGTAAATTTATTTTTATTTAATATAAAGGAAGAATAATTGTCTATCGTATTAAAAAATGTACTAATGCACAAAATTCCGGTATTTCTCAAAACTTTAATCACTAATAAAGTGAACACCGGCGATTCAATTGTACCGTTCTTATTTCGGTAAATGTACATGGCGTAGTTATTAAATAATATATTTGCTTTCTTTTATTCGTAATTGCGTAATTGTACAGTTCCTACAGTTCCTTGTTCCATCATTTCCAGTTAATATAATATTTGACAACATACAATTTAATTAATCATAAACGAAATTTGTCTTGAAATCTAAAATTCTAGAATAAAAAAGAACCCGAAAATATTAACATTATATTAAAAATTAATTAGTTACATATTTAATAGTAAAAAAAAAAACAAATGTGTAATCAATTTAGAAACATGTACATCTTTTTATAAACCAAATTTATTATTATTCCATTTTCTCTATTATTAAATTTAAATTTAAAATGTTCATAAAACGTTTCATTATAAATTATTTTGTGTTTCAAAATTTCGAACGTAAAAAAAAAAGACGGTTTAAATCGCATAATTGTTTCATGAGCACTCATGAAAATGTTAGAAGATGTTTCCACGTATTTATTTGTTGTTTTTTCTCGTAATGTAAAGAACCTTCTATTGGATAAAAAATTTTTTTTTACAAAAAAAAAATACTCTTCTTCATATGTTAACACGAGTAATTTTTTTATGCATAAAAATATATTGTAAAAAAAATCATACGCATAATCATTACAGCAAAAAAAAATTTTACGTTAGATGTATACAATTAATATGCATAAAAAATTCTATCTTTTTGATTTATGCGTTCTTATACTTGATCTATCGCTATCGAATAGATATCAAAAAAGTAAAAAGATACAAAAATGGATATACTGTATATCTTTCTTTTGTCTCTTTTATAATAAGATACGACGAATTATCTCTAACCCAGTTCCCACTTTAACCTTTCTGTCTTTACTTCTTCTTACTTGGAAGTTGGAACTTGATCCTGTTTCTAAATAAAAGAATCATTAGTATACAAATAAGCAATAATTATTATACCATGGTCATCAATAGCGAATTATTTTTCCATTTATTAAGGTAAGCAGTGAAAGATCTAGGGCGAGCATTGACACTAATAAGGGGCAGAGAATACTGTCTTCTTGGACACTGTATGTAGCTTGGGTACCATCTTTTTTTCGGAAGCTTTTTTTATGGAATATGGTGGTGGTTGATTGAGAATTCTCTTCCACGGTATTTTTTTTATTTTTTTTAACTTGTGAACTTTGATTTAATACAAGAAATGGTATGGTCACCTAACAAAAAGAATGAGAAAGAGTGATCATACTAACTGATGGATTTTCCCTCCGCCATTTCAACTAAGAATCATGATTTATTTGATAAGTAATAGACTGATGGATAAATACAAATTTCGAAAATCTTTAAAAAAAATTTACAAAATAAATTTGATATTATTAAGATAAAAAAATCGATATATTCAGATATTCTACAATATTATTAAAATTTCAGACTTTCCAAAAAATTCTTAGTCTATTTTATGCATCTAATGAATATAATAAACATTCTTATATTTGATCGTTTCAATTCGTTCGTTTCGAAGATCATTTTAATTATTATTTGCTTTTTGTTTAACATTCTCTCACACTCGAAAAAGTTTGAAATTTATAAATGATTTCAAATTAATAAATTTCATTATTGTACTTCCTTTTGTACAATAGAGTATCGAAATTAAAACAGTATTAGGAAAAGGGTGATACTCGTTGAATAAAAAGTATTATTATTAAAAAAAAAAAAAAAAGGATTTCAAGTACTCGTTAATGATGCGCGAGAACCTGTTTTGTGATTAGCGAAACATTTCGCCTTTTAAGTGAAATCCCGAAATCGTCTCCGAAATCCTGAAACTTTAAAATATATTCCTAATTTTTATTTTTTTTAAAAAAATAAAATAATTAAAAAAATATACAATTCATTTACTTCAACATTGTGATATGGAGGTTTCGGAGGTTTCTAATTCCACACTTTCTAATTTCGCTTGCCGAAATATTACGGTTTCATTAAATATTCGTGTATCAAAAAAAAAAAATAATCAAATATATTACCGTATTAGGAAGAATGATATTCTAAACGATGCATTATATCGCATTAAAAAATTCCACCATGTCATAAATTAAAGATGGTGATTTGTTTGTTATCTTGTATGTTAACACTTAACATGCGCAATACTTGCAGCAATTATTTACGTTGGTATATTCAAGCAATTAGTAATCAAAAGTATCATTGCAGATAATTAGTAAATTTTTGTTTTTCATTTTATGTTGAAAAAAAAAAAGGTGGACAAATGAACTAATTATAAAGTAATAAATTATTTGAATTTAATAGTTTATCGCAACTAATTCACAAAATGCCAAGAACTGGTTTCAATTTTAAACGCGTATAAATTCTATTTCAAGTCATTGAGTGAATGAAAAGATTACACGGGAAATTATTTGCTCATCAGTTATTTTTAATATGATAATACCGCTCTTTAATACATTTAAAATCAATCGCAATTAATTGGGAAAATTACGAAAAAAAAAAAAATATTTTTACTAAAATCAAAATTATTTACAATAAAGTATTTCTGATATACAGGGTGTAAATCAAAAGATATACGATAAATCCCTAAAATCTTCACCAAATTAATATTTTCCTCATTATTAAAATTTATCATCAGCAAATTAAATTTCTAGGAATATATTATTACTAACGATTTTAAACCCAAATTTTCAATTTTTATTCGTTCTCCCCCCCCTTTTTTTTTCCTTTTTTTTTTAAAAAAAAAAAAAAAAAATTTTAATATATTGTATATACACAATATACTGTATATCTGATATGTTATACAGATACTATATATAATGTATACTGTACATTTTTATTTGTTTTTTTTTTTTCGTATGACCCGGGTTTACAAATTTCCGGTTTTCCTAATTTCCCACGCCCCAATAATTCCAAATTCAGATGGTAAGCAAGATCAGGTCCGTGGTGATCAACTATGGGGGAGAATATCGAAAACTTCTGCATTATTCTTTCTATACATGCGATTGAAATAAGGTCTAGAACGTATGGTACTCTGCCAAATTTCTAAAAAAATTTTGTAGGTCACTGATTTTATCTGATTTTATCTTTAAAGGATTTTTCTTTTTTTCTTTGAACAAAACCTAAATTTTTATCTACCAAAAAAAAAAAAACGTGTAACATCGATCATCGTGATCGACATGAAGCGAAGCCGGAGGATCCAATTATGTTTAATCCATGAGAAATTTTTTTTTAAAAAAAAATTAATTAATCATCCTAGTCTCAACCAGTAAAATTAATGGTTTTGCAAAATTGTTCGAAAAACAGAGTTTTTTTCGTATACGATCATTGAGATGTACAGCAAATCCAAATATTTAATAAATCACAATTACGATAGTGTTAACAGTACGTCACGTGTTTGGATGGAATAACTTTTGATGTTGGAAGTGAGCGAATATATGTATAGTAGATAGTTATTGATTGCTAACACGGATAAAATTTAAAGACAAGAGATAAACAAAAAAGCATCAATATTTGCAAAGAAGATTATATTTGGTTGAGTTTTATGTGTCATGGATAAAGACTTTATCTATGACTCGAAAAATTCAATGCATAGCTTTACTTTCAACACTTATCGGGTTTTGATCTGTACAATTGACAATGTCGATCATACGATCTTTTAACATAGTTCTTGTATGCGGTTAGGACTAATGAAATATCAGCCTTTTTTTTATTAGCCTTTTTTAATATTAAAACCCTGAACAAATTTGGTATGATTTGTGATTTCATTAAAGAATCTATCTTATGTGTGATTTAATTTATTAGTTTTTGGCGTGATTTTATTAGAAATCATGTAAAGGACTAAAGGTTCCTTAGAAAATAATAGTTTTTTTGGTGTGATATTATTAGAAATCATGTAAAAGAAGTTCCTTTACGTGCGATTTAACCAGTAAAGAGCTTTAACTAATTTTACGTGAGATTTTATTTGAAAATCACGGTAAATAAAAGAATATTATAAGTATTTAAGTGCCAAGGAAAGTATGTAAGGGCCAAGGACAGATCTGGCTTTCTAAAGTTTTGTTACATTGATGGGCGTAAACCCAATGTTGTTGGTAAAGACAAAAGAATACTATTAGTTACCGTAGATATTGTAGTTTTCTAAATGTAGAGAATCGTGTAACAGCATTTCTGTTATATAAATAATTGTAATATATTGATCGATTGATCGATCTTTTTAAAATTTAACAAATAGTTTTTCATCGAACTAACGTTTAATGCTATAAATAAACTGTCATACAATAATATGAGATTTAACGATAAACTTTTTAAATATTTAATTACTATTAACATATATTATGCTAAAACATTCGATTTCAACAACGTAGCATGGCAACACGAACTTTCAATTTTTTCCTGTTTTGAAGCCCATACTTAATAAAATGATCGTGATTTCTCGACATATATTTTTCCGAAAATTTGAGGCTTGTAATATTTATTTGTAAAACATTATTTGCATGATTATTTATAAAACATTACATTTATAAAATTACATTTTAATAATAATAATAAAAGTGACCGCGAAATATTAAAAGAAGCTCTGTTCAGATTTAACGATAATGTGGATCTTATTTATAATTAAACGTATTTTTAGTGGAAATATGAATATTATTTTATAAGAAATGGTGAGAAACATTAGGGGCCAAAGATCAATTTTTCTTGGCGAATTCGATACATTAATATGAATTATGACGTCATTGGTTTCAGCGTATTTTTATTCCCCTAAAGGTATTAATTATTAATAATAAACTTTGGATATCTACAAATTCCATATAAAATAATTTTTAGTTTTTTTTTTTTAGAAA
This sequence comes from Rhizophagus irregularis, assembly GCF_026210795.1. Classification (NCBI taxonomy): domain Eukaryota; kingdom Fungi; phylum Glomeromycota; class Glomeromycetes; order Glomerales; family Glomeraceae; genus Rhizophagus; species Rhizophagus irregularis. Next base: position 2,692,409 of record NC_089457.1, read on the forward strand.
GATGCATTGCCACATTTAAAAACAAATTCCCATTTTCGTAATAAACTTTAAAAAAAAAAAAATTATATATTTGTTTGTTATCTTTTATCATATTATTAATCACATCAATAAAATAATATATATACAATGCATATATTCATATACAGTATCATGATTATAATTGGTGAATTTATGCACCAGCTTAGCATTCACAAATCCAGTAATCAAATTATCAATAATAGGATTGCATTTGCATTATCCAATTGGGTAAATTTATTTTAAAAAGGGTGAACAAGTGAAACAAACTATTTTTGAATATTAAAGTTTGAATTCACAATTTTAATTATTTATCGCACCAATGTATAGTAACAAAAGTTCCAGAATTTGCCTTAAATGACTATTCCGATGATCATTAAATTAATTTGATCGCATTTTTCATGACTTTTTTTAGATAACGATTTCAATATTAACGCGAATACTCTATTATTATGGATATTATGAAATTGTAACGTTTCTTATTCTTTCACAATAACTTTAAAACTATTATTAATAAGGGTGCAACCGGCGATTAAATTACACCGCTCTTAATTAGGTATTAGTCAGAAGATAAAATAACCGGGAAATTACTTTTTTACTCACCCCCTCTCGGGTCAGCCAAATAAAGATGATGTAATCGTACCACCTTATTTCCCAAGTATTTTTCAACATCCCGAGTGTTTTCCAGTAAACGCCTGAATTATAATACCAACGCCAATACACATTTTTTAACATCATGCGCTCTGTGAATCTTCTTTGACCCTTAAAAGAGTATTAACCAATTAATTAACCACGAACGCAAATTACTTCAAAGGTCTAGAATTCTAAAATACGAAGAGAAAAAAAAACGAAAAAAAAAAAAAAATCGTAATATCAAATCAAAGTTTAATGTTAAAATTAATTACATATTAGTAAATAATAATAATAAAGATTTATACGAAAATGTAATAATTTTTTTTTATAATTTTAATAGTAACAGTAACAATCTAATCTTTTATCTAAAATCTAAACCAAATATATTAAATATATTACTTTACTTATTATTAAAATTTATTATGATCGAATTAAATCACTAGAAACATTATTACCGATGCCGATTATAAATGTATTTTTTTTTTCTTTTAAATAATAATAATTGTTCTCATTGATTTGAAAGAAAAAAAGATGAAAAAATATATGTATATGTATGTATGTATGTATACATATGTACATATAAATACATTAATAATTTCTAAATAATTCTAAATGTTTCTATTTTAAATATTGTAAATTAAAATAAATGTTCTAAAACATTACATCATCTTATAATTAAAAGAAATGTTCTAAACGTATATTACATTATTTATTTGATGCGTTTCAAAAAAATTTCGAACGCAAAAAAAAAAACTTATTTTATTTTATTTATTTGTTTTTTTTTTTTGTGTGTTTTTTTTTTATCATAACGTAAGAACCCAAATTTTATCTTTGAAGAATCAGATAAAAAAACAATAAACAACACTTAATTGGTTAGCATTTTCTTTTGAATAAACCCACATTTTTATTTATTATTAAAAAAAAAAACTGAAAAATTTTTTTTTGTAAAGTAAAAAAAGTGTATCAGTCGACGTGATTGACATGAAACGAAACAATCCGGGGGTATCTCCTATTATGTTTAATATATTTTAATTTCTTTTCTTTCGTCTTCTCTCGGCAGTTTGGTTAGACCGGCAATAACTACCATTTATGGTAAATTTTCATTTGATCCATGAAAAATTTTCTTGATGATCATTTAAAAGATTAGTTAATCGTCGTAATATCAACCTATAAAATTCCAGTAATAATTGTGTAATTTATGTAATCTCTTTAGTAAGAGATCACTAGTAATAACCAATGGTTAAAGTTATAATCTTTAAAAAGAATCCGTATACGATCGATTAAAATGTAAATCTAAATATTTAATAAATTATAATTTACGTTAGTGAAAATATAAATATGAGGTTTTTTTTTCTAAAAAAAATAATTATTTCCTCGTGATAAAAAAAAAATAAATAAATAAATCAATAAATCAATAAAAACTCCATTTTTTTTTCTTTCCTTTAAATACATACATACACATTAAATTCATATCCGCATCGTCATCATTATAATCATCGTATCATCATCGTAACTATGCAAACAGACGAGATAACAACAGCAGAGTCAGTCTCTTCTACAGTAGTTCCTTCGACAACAGATGAAGATATTCGAAGAACAATTTACGATGTAATAATACAAAATGATGTTAAAGAATTAACTGCAATATTAACTGATATTGTCAATTTTGATGTAAATAAACCTTTAAGTGAAAAAGAAGGAGATAATAAGAATGCTTTGATGATTGCTAGTTCTTTGGATTGTTATGATATTGTTAAATATTTATTAACTGATAATAATATCGATATAAATTTACAAGGTAAATTGTTTTTATTTTTGACCATTACCTTTTATAGCATCTCTCTGGATTTTTTTTTTTTTTTAGTGAAATATACCTAAACAATTTCTCTCTCTCTCTCTCTCTCTCTCTCTCTCTCTCTCATACATAGATAATTTCGGAGAAACCGCTTTATTCCTCGCGTCAGCATTAGGGAATGCAAAAATAGTAAAATTATTACTTAGAAATAACGCAAATCCAAATATATATAATAATGAAAATGTGACTCCATTAATAGTGTCATCATATAATGGACATAATGATACTGTAAAAGCATTATTAGAAAAAGGTGATGTAAACATAAATTATCAGGATAATTTATGTAAAACAGCATTATCGTTTGCTGCTCACGAAGGTCAACCATTGATTGTTGAATTATTGTTAAAAAATGGTGCTGACGTTAATATAGCAGATAAGGTATATAGAAAAAGTTTTGAATTTTTTTTTTTTTATTTTTTTTTTAAAAAAAAAGTTACTAATTACTAATTAAAAAAATTTTTTTTGTGTCACGTGATTAGCTTGGATGGACACCTTTGATGTTGGCAGCTTACGCAGGAAGAGCAAATATTTGCAAACAATTATTGATCGCAAATGCCAATAAAAACTTAAAGACAAGTGATAACAAGACAGCATCTATATTTGCAAAAGATGCAGGACATTTTCATATAGCCGAAATGATCGACAAGTTCGTTTATCATTCAAATATGGTAACATATAATTATGACGAAGAAATTATAAATGTTAGAAAAAGAGACACCCATTTTCTTGGAAATGGAAATCATGATAGTAGAAGAATCAGTACAGCTTCAAGGTTAAGAACTGAAATGTTACCAAGAGAAGGAAATACTTGGTGGGTTTATATATCATGGATAACAACTTTTTTTATTCTTGATCGATTCCTCATAAAATATGGTAATATGAATGATAAGAGAGTAAGACAAGCTTGGAGAGAAAAATTTACTTTATGCTTTATAGCATTACTGATTACAATATTTATGGCATTTATAACATTTGGTTTTGTTTCTTTATCATGTTCACCAACTGCTCCTCCAATTCCACTCCCTCTTGTTGATGAATTTTGGGGTGTAAATAAAAAAGTTATGATCGTACGTGGTAGAATATATAATGTTGGAGATTTTTTTAATTCTGGTGGTCATAGACCAATAATTCCATTTGATGATGCTTCTTTGGAACCAATTATTGATCAATATTATGGAAAAGATGTTGGAGAATTATTTCCTGTAAATGATCAAGCTATTGGATGTAATAAAAATTCAACTGTAAATGGATTATCATGTAGAATAGATTCAGATAATAGATATCACTGTCATACATCAACAAATTCATTTAGAACATTAGAATCATTATTCATAAATAGGTTAGTTTCAATTTCATGGGACGAAATAAAAAATACACAATTTAGAAAATTATTTGCTCATAAAGGAAGAGTATTTGATTTAACTAATTATTTATCAGAAACTAATACAAATAGATGGTTAGGTGATGATGAATTTACAAAGTCATTTTTAGAAAGTTTAATTGGTAAAGATGTAACTTCAGATTTATCAAATATTAAAGATAATAATCAAAAGGAAATTATGAAATGTTTTGAACATTTTCAAGTTGGAGCTGTTGAAGGAGTAACATATGGATGCGCTTCAGTTACAATGGCTGTTATTGTAGTATCAAGTATTTCAACAGGAGCTGTTATAATGAAATTAATTTCTGCTTTAGCATTTGATAATCTTATTGCAAAAAAATTAGTTAAAAAAGTTATTACTACTGATAATGTAAAGGATGTAATTATTATGGTTCCATGTTATTCTGAAGGTTATGAATCTATGAAAGCTTCATTTGATTCTTTGGTAGCCACTGATTATCCAGATCAAAATAAAATATTATTCATTATAGCTGATGGGAACATTACTGGTAGTGGGAATGATAAATCAACTCCAGACATTTTATTAGATTTCATAGTACCTTATAATGAAAATTTTGATAATGTAAGAGCAAAAAGTTATTTATCAATAGGAGAAGGAACGAAGAGGCATAATATGGCAAAAGTATATATAGGACATTATCAATATCAAAATAGAAATATTCCAACGTTATTAATCGTTAAAGTAGGGAATCAAGAAGAAAGAAATTATCCTAAAGCTGGTAATAGAGGAAAAAGAGATTCACAATTAGTTTTAATGCAGATGTTACATCATGCTTTTAATAATGGTAAAATGTCACCATTAGAATTTGATATTTTTGAAAAATATCGTAAATTAACTCAAAGGACCATCGATAAATGTGAATTTGTAATGATGGTTGATGCAGATACTATCGTTAAAGAAGATAGTGTAAGTAATATGGTTAATTATATGCTTAATGATCCTTCCGTCACTGGTCTTTGTGGTGAAACCAGAATATTAAACAAAACAGAAAATTGGGTAACTTTGATTCAGGTATGATTATTATTAATTTTTATTTTTAAATTGATTATTAAAAAAAATATGTTTTAATATTTGAATATTAATTTTTTTTTTGTTTTAAAAAATTCAGGTCTTTGAATATTATCTATCTCATCATTTGGGAAAATCATTTGAAGCCGTATTCGCGAGCGTCACGTGTTTACCCGGATGTTTTTGTATGTACAGAGTATTCGCATATAATTATGATGGGAATCGCGTACCAATTCTAGTAGATGAGAATATAATGATGAATTATAGTACAAATGAGGTGACAACCCTTCATCAACAGAATTTATTATTATTAGGAGAGGATCGTTACCTTACCACATTAATGTTAAGAGCATTCCCAAAACGTAAAACGGCATATTGTCCATCGGCAATATGTGAAACAATAGCGCCAGCGGAATTTAAAGTATTAGTATCACAAAGACGTAGATGGATTAATGGAACGATACATAACATGTTTGAATTATTAGTAACATCCGAATTACCTGGTCGATTCTGTTTTTCAATGCAATTTTCAGTATTCTTAGATATAATTGGTACTTTTACGTCCCCATTTGCATTACTGTACGTTTTATATACATTTATAGGCTTAGTTGCCGGTTTTCCTTTTCAAACAGCAGTAATTTTTTCTGCTATATCATTCTCTTTACAATTAATATTAGCAATCTTTACTTCTTTTGATCCAATCATTGTAATGTGGTTTTTTATTTACCTATTTTCGGTTCCTATTTGGTATATAATTTTACCTTTATACTCTTTTTGGAATTTTGATGATTTTACTTGGGGTGCTACAAGAAAACTTAATGATGATGGTACTTCAAGTTATAGTGATACTATTTTTGATAAATTTGATCCTAAATCTGTACCATTTAAAAAATGGGAGCAATGGGTTAAAAGTACAAATAGTAAAGGTGTCAGTAAAAGTGTCTCTTATAAATATATATAGTAATAGATTTTAATTTTAGTACGAAATTTTTTATTTTTTAAAAAAAAATTAATAATTCCTTTTTTTTTTAAATAAAACTGGGTTTATCATATTAAAAAAAAAATATGTGTAATAAAAGATAAAAATATATGTAATAATATCAGAATATAATATGTGTAGAGTTTTTTTGTGTATTAATTAATATGTATGTACTGTAGTAAATAAAAGCATTGACGTTTACATAATTACATAATAACAGATAATTTATGAATAATCAATAAACTAATCAATATCTGCAAGTATAATGTTGATCAAATAATTAAAAAAATGACAAATTTTAATTATATTTTGATCTTCGATACGTTCATACGTTTGATACGAAATATTGTAATGAAAGAATATTTATTATATTCATTAACTGTATAAGAATATTTTTTTTTTTGGCAAGTCTGAAATTTTTTATCTTAAAAATATCATAAGGATATATTCATATTTTAAATTAATTATTTTTTTTCAATATTTTCGATAAATTAAAATAGACAGCTTATTAGTATCTATTGGTTTCACGCTAAAGACCATTTTTCAAAGCAATAGAGAGTAAACTATTTCGGAATCCTTCTAAATGTAATAATCTTTTATTTGAATTTTCTTATCCATCGGTCCATTACTTATTTACTTATCAAACAAATCATTATGACATTGCGGAGGGAAAATCCAGTAGTTAGATTTTGTTAGGTGGCCAAAGTGGTATACCACTATTTAATATAAATTATATTAGTGGTATAGCACTTGGGATAGGTTATGACATAATATGAATATTCCGAATATAATCTGATTATAACCAAATTACCATTTCATAATTCATAGATCAACTGATAATACAAGTAACAGATTAAAAAGAGAACTATTAATATTCACGAGAACAAATTAAATAAAAAACTGTTTCTACAATTGTGTAATGAACAGCGATACGAAAAATTAACAATTTGAACAATAAAATTTAAATTTTATTTTTTATTTAAAGACGGTGATTAAACCCTAGTTAACTATTTGAATGATAAAAAAAATTTAAATTTAATTTTACATTAAGTATGAAGTGTAATCTTCAACATCAGCTTCTGCTGTTGATTCTTGGATTTTGTTGATCCTTAACACACTTCTGCAGATGTTTGGAACGCCGGCTTGATTTTTAGCCCTTTAGCAAATATAAAATAAGGATGATGAACCAGGAAAAAAAAAGAACTCAAAAACATAAAAAATATGTACCATGCTAAAGTTCCTTTTAAGTTTTCAATCCAAGTGCCAATAGCCGCGCCATCTGAGAAATAGAACAATATATTATCATGGTTAACGGCGCCGCTCTCGGTTAAACTTGCAATAATTGCTTCTTTCGTTTGACCAGCAACCCCGTTACGACAGCCAGGAGAAGTTTCAACATCATTAAATCCATCATTATTCCAATCGAAAATTAGCAATGGCATCTCGTTATTGATTTTTATTTCACGAAGAATAATTTCAGCAATATTCGGATCTTGAAAAAAATGTCAAATATTAAAATATAAATAATCATAAAAATAATATATCCCACGCTTTTTTGTGAGTTTTTTTTTTTACTTTTCGTTGCTGAACTATTATTAATGAAATCAGTATACAAATATAAAATATGCACCAAACTTTTTGAAAAAAGAATAAATACTTTATTACGGACGATATCAAAAGGACTTAAAAGATTTGAGTTTGAAGTTTTGAACGAAAGAGAGAGAATGATTGAACAATCAGCGCACTATATATTATATATAATAATGGTATAGCAGATCGGCGTTTAATTGATGAAATGATAAATAATCTGATGAAAATAATTGAAACCTAAATATAGTTGTGAATCATAATTCGTTGTTCGATATTTGTTTAATCAAATAATTACTATATAATTCAGTTTCGCGCGTCATAATTTCATTTAAACTTTAAAGTGATATCATCAATGAGGCAACAACTCTCGATGATGATTTGGAATTACTATGTATAGATCGTAATACCAGACATATTTTAAACGATTCAATTCCCTTCGCAAAGTTCTTTTTTGAGCTGATCAACTCATTTTTGTGAAAATGTTTTATATGTTGCTCATGTTTTTACCTTGTACTTCTATAGCAATTCCATACTATGAGTAGTAGATGACAAGTTCTAGTCCTTGAGGATGTTTAGACGTTTTTAAGAAGTCTGGTTGGCGGATACTGGAAGATGGGCCAAGAATATTAGCTATGACTTCACTACATAGATTTTCATGTTTATTTTAATCAATATGGACACCAAGTTTTATATTTAGAATTGGCAACCCATTTATTGCCCTTATTACACATCAATTGCATCAGAACACAGTTCCATTCATGGCCTTCTTTACATTGCCATTCAAGAGGATCCCGTCCATTAACTTACTCAGTTGTAAGGTAAAGGCTCCTTTCTTTCTGCAAACTTCTTCACATCTTCAATTGTTCGAATACGACGATTCTCAACTGCAAACCACGGACACCATGTTTTTTCATTCTTTATACAAGTCTTGCGCACATTTCCAAAGCATTGGGCCTTACTTACTATAGTCATATTTTTTGGGAAGACATTCACCATCTCTATTTTACGCGCAATATTCTAAAGTTAATTTGTCATTAATACTTTGTCATTTTTTAAAAAGTTGACAGTCATATTTTATGCTTTATTTCTCCCTTTAAACATCTTCATTTTACATAGCAAACCGACTTCTTTATCATGTGTTATTAAAAATATAATAAACAATTTACTTTAAATCTTTAAAAGTGTGTGCTTGTTTTCGTGTATATGATCATTTTTTATTAATACAGATAAAAATAAATACAAATTTGCCATTATACAGGTAAGCGAAGTGCGAAGTAAATAAATACAATAGTTAGGGACTATACATGATAAAATTATTACGCTAAGAAATATCTACAGTATCTGATTTTTCCGTAAGATTACTCGATGACTTTACCCTTTTTATTTTCCTCCCCTTGTCCAAGTCGAGAAGAGCAGAGTCCACCTTTTGCGACTCCTCCAACAACCAGATTATATGACCAAGTATTTTTTCCGCCATGTCTTTCATACCCACAACTTCGTACGCAACAAATACAACTTAAACGTCAGTTACAATCCCCATGCCGTGGGGTTTTTGCTTTGTAGCACGTATTTTTCACATCAGGCCTTCTTCCTAGTATGTATCCACCGGTTAGACTATTTTAGCGATGGTAGTTTAGTAGTATTTGTTTCAATTTGTGATCTTATATGTAATATTCTGCTTAAATTCGCGTCATGTTAGGAACCCATTGATAAAAAATCAAATCTATGTTCATCCATTTCGTTTGCTTTGCGCTTACGACCACTCAATGATAATTCCAACTGTACGGTAGCTTGTGCGAAACCAGCTATTTTTGAATTTTAAAGAAATAATAGAGGTGTAATCCCCATCTTATTTACTAGTAAAATAACTAAAATAAGGGGATTAAGATATCTAATATTCGGACAATTTTGATAAATTACTTGAATTTTGTTTTACGTCCACATAGACTACCTTTCAGTTACTCTTGGCATATTATCTCAAACTAAAGAAAGTGTTATATTGGTAGTTTATCTTCATTTAAGAGTGTAAAGTATTGATCATCAACCGCTCTTGTTTGTATTTGTAAGTCTCCTCATAATAATAATATATTGTATAAATAATAATAAAACTATAGATTGTTTTTCACTGCTTAAAATCATCTTTTTTGACCCGATAATTATCCCGGACGTACGCGATTCGATTCCATAATCAAGATTTCCACGCCCATTTCTTCCTTCAATCTACTTGATCTTTAAACGGGTAAGTAGATAAGTATAAGAATAAATGCTCTTGGTGGCCTCATAGTATATGTCGATAAGAGTTGTTGCAGCGCGAGTCTCCAATTCGTCAAAAAGTTTACGTAGCGCTTCTTTTATATTTCTCATTCTTGTTGTCGACACATCCACACGAAAAAACGGGATAACTCTAGTCATCGCTAAGCACATAGGGTACACACACTTTTCGGAAAGGTCCATTCGTTAAATAGTTTTGATGGCGTCTCAATAAACACGGTGAACTTAAGGTTGTTTTTTGATATTAACAACTGCAATAACTCGGAATAAGATATCGTTCCTAGGTGAAAATCTCCCTCCGTCGTTCATGAAGCTGAGCACTACTCCATCATTTTCAAGTGCAGAAGGTTTATACATTTCACGCATGGGATCTTTGAGGCATTCGAGAGTCGTATTCACCACCCACTTCGGTTTGGGCCCACAACGACGTCAAACTCTGTAATGCAGCAATAGGACAGTAGTTTGACCTTCAGTGAGCTATTATCTTGCTTAATAACCTAAAAATTTTCAGCCGGTGCCCCTGCCGAAATTTTGTCAAGAATAATTCTTACCATGAACAGACTCGTTGAGTAATGCCTGCAATGAGACAATTGTTCCCTTATTTCCAATACCTCATTCGAAACTATGACATGAATACACTCTTCACCTGGTGAGACAAGAAGTACTTCGAAATTTTTCTTATGGCAAAGAGTTCATCGTTGTCTTGAGGTGAGAGATTCCTCGACTGATCGTTATGATCGCCAGCAATTTCCACCTTACACAGCTTTGAGCTTGTCTGCAAGAAAATTGTCGAACTCTGGTGCTTTTTTTGCCTTTATAGCTTCCTTGTGGTGGCTAACCAACTTTTCCTATCAATATCGACAGCGAAAGCATTTGCAGTCATGTTTCTTTGATGAGATAGAGTAACGTGATAGACATTTCGGCTTATATAGTATTTTTTTGCGAAATTTTATTGGTGCAAAGTGCAGTATATGAGGACGAGCACAAAAAAAAATACCAAGTGAGAGTATATGTGAAAAATTCGTCCGTCGCACAGATCTGCCGTGACTTTAGCAACAAATATTCCGAGCTGTTGATCGCTGCTCCGGAGTCCGGACTGACTCGAAAATCGGTGCAGTCACAGAGTAAATCAATGACGTGCTTACTGCGCTAATGTATCCAGCACTTCAGGCATCCTTTTAATAATCCCATGTTGATAAGAGTATTAATAAACACTATTGCTGGACTAATTGTCTAAGAGCTAGAATGTTTGTTACATCGGCAATATTCGACATTGACATAAAAAGGCGGAAAGGGGGAGACTCTCATGTCTTTGGATGATAATTTTTGGACTACACTTTTGATCCAACCTGCAATCAAAAGGATCCCATAATTTGTTGATAAATTAAAATATTGTTGGATTCAATCTCCAGCCATTCTGATTAGTTTTTAATCGAGAACTTAATCTGTGATCGCGTTTGAATTCCAGTATGTGTTCAGCTTGGACCTTAGAGGAATATCTACTTAGTTAGGTATAATTTCTATAATTCTTCCGCACTCTGACATGATTCATGCTACGTATATGGTATTATCTGTTCTGATTAGTACGTAATTCTTTAGATGATTGCTTTAAATTCCAAATTGTTGATGTGTAGAAAGTTATTTTCAAATTTCGAGACATTATTTTCCAACGTGCTCCTATTGAAGAAATCGAGGCAATGGTAAAGGATGTAAAACCAGGATCCTGTACACGCAGTTCTTTTTACTAAAATTCATGACCGTTATTAAAATTACCGCAGGTTTTGGATGGCAAATATTTGTAATATATAAAATAAATTACTAAATAAATTGCTGTATAATATACACTGTTTATATAGAACATAGACGAATAAATATAAATAAAAAATTTTTACTAATATTCATTTAATAAGTCAAAAATTGTCAAAACATCCGGAATTTGTGTTCAAACATTTTCAGGTCATTTTTGGTACATATTTGGGACATATTCGGGACGACTTTGAACGTTTTCTGGATTCTGGATATACATTTTTCATAATATTGCTCAATTTTTTTAAAAAAATAATAGATTTATTAACTTGGTTTTGTTTTATTAGTATACTGTTAGCACAGAAGCGAAATAAATAACGTACAATTGGACCAATCATATTTGTATGACCAGGAGAAATTTGATAGGGATAAAGTGGAGTTCCTCTATGATATAACGACATGTCACTGATGTCAGATATGAAAATCTAAAGGATATTGTTATATGTATTTGTGGGAAAATAAAATTTTATCATTATATCGAGTTTTTTTAATATATCGATATATCGAATATCGATTGCTAGTAAAAACATTTTTTTGCTATGAAAGAGTTTTACCCCACATTGGCTTTTATTTTTTAATCGATCCAAAATTAGACTTATATCAAATTTGAAAAAAACTTCCCAATCCCATAAAATTATTCACATGGTGAAATATGTAAGAGATTTATTAATATATACAGTAATTAAACAAACCTGTTATTTTATTTATAATAAAGATCATTCATAGAAAAAAAGACGCACGATGTATAAATAAATTAATCTCATATTTTAATATTGAATCAATCCAGAATTTGAGTCTGTTTGAATTTAAAGAAACAAAGGAGGCGAATCAACTAAGAAAATTATCTATAATTATTGGTATTAAAAGCCAAAAAACCTTTTCGATAAAAAAACGAATATCTTCCTTCCGCATCATGTATTTGTGACTTTTTTTTTTATCAATGTGTAACGATCAAAGGTTTTTTTTAATCGGTCTATGACAGATCTCTGATCTATAGTATATTGTCTTCTAAGAAACATTTGTTTTAAATAAATAATTAACAATTAGTTTAATTCAACTAATAGAAAAATATCCGTAATCCAAATTTCTAATTTATTTATTGTAGTATCAAATTGAATGCAAATGATGCAAATGTTCATAGAATATTATATAACCTTAATTAGATAACAACTAATATTAGAAATTATTTAGCTGACAAAGCAAGGCAACACAATGAGGTGTAAGTTGGTCGGTCAGTAATTTTGGGAATTAATAGTATTTTTTATTTAAAGAAAAAAAAATCATGTTCCTATCGATTTTTGTAATTAATTTTAAAAATTTAACTAATTATCTGTTATTATAAAATTTGTAAAAAATTTTTTTAAGAAGCAAATTGAAATTTCTTTTCTTGTTACGTATAAATTACGTATAAATTACGTATAAATTACATATGAATAAGTAATTTATTATTGTTTTACTTAACTAAAAGAGTTTAGATAGAAAATTTGGCGGTTGTTTAGTTGTTCAAGAATACAGTAATTCAATGAAAGATTAGCCAGCTAACAAACCTTTATTTCGCGGTAATTGCTCAGAAAAATAAAGTACAGGTTTAAAATTTCACCTACTTTTTCCACTATTTCCTTTTTAAACATATTTTAAAAGAGGGAAAAGCCTAACCCTAGCAGGATGATTTAGAGAGATTATGGGATAATATTTCGATTTCTTTTTTAACTCGGTAATAAAAAGTTTTTGTCCATTAAAAGAGAATACGAGAGTATGTTTATCCATATTTAATTGTAAAGTGATTCTATCACCTTTACCAAACTTGAAACCCATAATAATATTTCCAGTATGAGAATATAACATACCAGCTGAAGAGAGTAACCAAGTATTTTTTTGACATCCACCAAAGAGATCATAATTAAATTTTGAATTTGCGTGAACTCCAACACAAATTTCCAATTGACCAATTTCTTCAATAAAAACATCCCATTCATAAGTACCATTATTAGATATAACAAAATTTGCTTTAATATTCTCATAATATTGATGATTTGTTGTTGCAACTGATCCTCTACATATAACATAAATATGACCACCACATTCTCCTTCATCCCAATAAAGTTTTACCATTCCACGAGTTGCTGGAAGACTCTTTTTATTTGTCGAGTAATATCTATACGCGTCAATTATAATAGTATTCGGAATTATTCCTAATGGTTCAATAATTTTTGATAAAATTTTTCCGTCAATTCTACGAAAATCAATGTATTTGATAATAGGAAGTAAAAATTGATAAATTTTTGGACGTATTCTATTAAATTCACATTTACTATTAAATTCAAGTTCTCCTTCCACATATTCTTCAATATCATCTAAATCCGGTAATATAGCATCAAGCGTATTATACGTGTCAAGATCGATATTATGTGCAGCCAATAAAGCGGCAAATCGAAATACTAAATATTCTGGAGTGGAAAATGATTTATTAAAATTATAAGTATAAGCTAAAACATATTTTAAAGCTTGAATAGAAAATTTGGATAATGAAATATCATCAAAATGAATCCTTGCCACAGAATCAGCAAGAAAATTAAGTAATTGATCATTTACGCTCCTTTCTTCTATCAATTCAATTTCGTGAAATGGTATTTTTGAAATCATTACTGATAATAATTCTGGTGAATTATTAACGGTACTTTCATTTTCTATTTCTTGTTCTTCAAATGACTCTTTAAGATTTTCAATAATTAATTTTTGCAAATCAGGTAATTGAAAATAATCAGCCGCTAGATTTGTTTCAACCAAATTATCTTTATCAAATACAATTTCTTCAACAGATCCTGTATATAAAAATTCTAAAATGATTTTCATCGCGCATGATTTAATTTCAGGAAAAGAAATTTGTCTTTGAAAAGTTTCTTTCATTCCATTAAAAAGTAATCCATTAAAAACTTCTGATCTTGCCGCTAAAATTGCTCTACTTCCATAAAGTGTCGCGCCATCTTCGCAAAAAATTTCTATATCGCTATACTGCGGGTTGTCGATCATGTCTTTAAAATCTTGCGTTATTGAACTTCCACGCGTCATCATTATAATAATAGTATCCAAGTTTATTTTTTTTACTATGAGAGTAAGTTCTAAATATTAGAAGTTAAAAAAAAAAAAGAATAAAAGAATAAAAAATAGAAGAGAAGAAATGGAAGAAATGGGAATTTAAATTAAAAAACTAAATTTACTCTCATCTTTTATATTAAATTTAAATTCCTATTACGGTAATTTCGAGTCTGTGTTCAAATCAGAAAAGAGAAATCTCCGGCGTGTCACTTATTCACAAAGCAAATTTTCTCTTACAGCAAATATGAATTCATCTTAATTACCTGATTTATATTACAATCATAAGAACGACACCATCTATGACCTATGATCTATTGGGTAATTCCAAGCTATAATCACGTAATCACGTGAGAATTTTTTCATATGTTAACTGTGGGAGGGATTCTGCAACTATGCATGAACATCGTACAAGTCCAATTTATATTTATTTTAACGTAGCCCCTCTCACGCCCTATAAAACTTTAAAAATTATTGTTGAATCAGTTTTACATTTTATACTTTTTTAGTTTTAGCCCAAAAACTATATTTAAACGAATTATTACGAAATTTCTCAATATTTCTTTTCTCTCTTCATTTTTTGTTGGTTTTTTTTTTTAAAAAAAAAAAAATTTTTTTGTCTGTATAACATAAACTTTGTTACACTGGTCATGTCAAATCCGTCACAGACCGTTAATTCTACTTTTGAATTTTCGATTCCTTACTCAATAACAAGATATGACAAAGTTATATACACTTCGATATTTTCTACGGGGGATAATATTTTTTGGCAGTTAGAATATCATCCGGTAAAATAAATGAAATTTTTTAAAAAGCAACCTTTTCCATTTTTTTTTTTGTGTACAAAATATAAATAAATTTTCCTTACCTTCATTTTCCTTTTTTTTAAAAAAAAATATCTAGACGGAAATGGAAAACATGGATTATTGTTTATTATATCTTATTGCTATACCGAATCCGGAAGAGACACAAACGATGAAATATTGGAACAGACGTGCAGATTTATCTGCTACTATATATGTTAAAAGCTACGACTATTATAATTCTTATTCTTTAAGAACAGATGATTATTCTGTGAGAAATAGGGCATGGGGTAAATAACTCTAAATTAATTAATTATTTTGTCAGGTTTTTTGTTTTTTTTTTTGTAAAAACTTACTTATTAATCACAATTTTTTTTTTTAGGGAAAAATTTTGTTAAACCATTAGATTTAAATCATCCGATAACAATTGGAGTTACATTCAAGAATTCAAAGCTTGAACGTAATCAAATTGATTCACCAATGACAACATCACCAAAACAAAATAAATTTTCAAAACTTTGGGAGGAGGAATTTAATAATAGGGAATCAAATGATGTACAATTTAATGTAAAAGATGGAGTAATTTACGCTCGTAAATCAATATTATTAAGACGATCAGAATATTTTCGTAGGTTATTTCAAGGAAGTTGGAGTGAAACAAATAAATCATTACAAAAAAATAAGAATAATTCTCATTATGTTATTAATATACCTGATATTTCTTATGCGACATTTAGGGAAATGCTTAGATATCTTTATACTGATGAGATAAGTTATAATAATTTTAATTGTACTCCTTTAGAAATATTTAAAATTGCTGATAAATATTTAATATCAAATTTAAGGGAATTTGCTAGAATAGAGATTAATAAAACGCTTACACTAAATAATGTTATGTATGTTTTATTTAGTGAAGCTTGGAAATGGCCTGATCTTAAGGATGATGTTATTGAATTTATTATATTAAATTTTGATAAAGTTAGAGAAACTGCTGAATATAAAGATTTAGTTTCAGAATATAAAAGTCATCCTGCTGGGATTGAAATTATGTATGAAATTGTTGGAAAATTAATACCAAGAAAATATAATTACATTGTATCATTTTAAGATAGTTATAATAATTTTATAGACTTTTAAAAAAATATATATATATATCATATGTTTCTGGAAAACAAGGAAAAAAAAATGATACCTTTATTAAAAAATATATAAATATGTATTAAATATAATAAAAATAGAAAGTAAAAAAAAAACATAAATAAAAACAAAATTTTTTTATTAATAAAATTAACCATTTAGATAAAAAATTAGGAATAAGATTTTTAGTTATTTTGTCTTTTTAATACTGAACAATTGAAGTTAATTAAAATGCCATCAGTAAGAGAATTTGATGCTTTAATTTCAACTTTAATGGTTCGCTTTCATTTCGAATCGATTCTTGATGCTACTTTTCTAATTTGCTCTTCCATTTTTTGGCATTTTCTTTGACGTCGTGTTTTTTTTTATTTCTTCTTTCTAGATCTGTTACAACAACAGCTGATAATAATCGTTTTTAGTTCTTTGGATGTGATCATATGCTCTATTTGTTCATGATACATAAGCCGTCGCCTGCACTTTTGCTTTTGCATTTCTTTGTATTCACTAATAAGTTCCATTTTTTTTTTTCACTTTCATTATATTGTTACTCAAATCGATGCAATTTGTATTAAAAAAAACATTCGAAATGGACGAAAACACATCAGATCGACAATTGCCTGAGCGCCTCGGTATTCGCCGCTCACCGCCTTGCAGAAAGTACGTCTTGTTTCACGACAGTAAATGAATTGCGTAAGCCGTAAGTGACTTGTCAAAATTTTATTGTCAGAGCATTACTAAAACTAAACAAGGCGATTTCAAGGGTTCTTATTCTAATCCTAAATACGTTAACAGTAATTTTAATACACATGAATTTTTTCATAGAATGAAACTTTTTCATTTACTGACCTCGGTTAAATCGATTATCGGAACAAAAGTTTACATCATCTGATCTTACAAATTGTGTTTGTAATTTCAGAATACAATTTATCTTTTTAGAGTTTTGAAAGTTTACTTTTGTTGATTGTAGTTTATTATTGTACTACACAAAGTTGCATCTTTCATCCTTTCATTTTTAGGCAGGTTTAATAAACGCCAATTAATACTTACCATTGGATCCATGATTTTTTTTGCATAAGTAATTAAGAATTATTTATAATTAACCGTAGATTGTTTATATGCATATGCGCATGAAAAATTAAAAAAAAACTTAAATCTAGTTAAGAAAGTTTTTATGAATGAATAACTTGCGGATGGCTAAACCGATGAAGTTTGATAACTAGATATTAATAATTATTTGTTTGAGAAACAAAAAATACATGTGAAATTCACTTGACCAATTTTTTTTTTTATCATCTAATCTTTTAGTTTCTTACTAGTCCACCAATAGGTTCAATATCATTTAAACCTTTTAAAAGTTTAAACATAATTAAAATCTGAAGATATTCAATGATGTTATGCTATTTATTATTCCTAAATTCGTGTACGTTACGGTCGTCACATGGTCACATTCACGTGATATATATTTACAAATTTATGATGTCATATACCGCAGATTAATTAATTCCCAATAACAAATAAAATAAAATTGCCGTTTCTCCCATATTTTATCGTGAATAGTTAGTATCCCCAAGATCTATAAAATTCCTGTGATCTGGAACATTCTTTTCAAAACTTAGGGGACCCAAAGCTATAATACACACGTCAGATAATCAAATTTTGGCCCTTTCGATGCTAAATACAAGATTATGTTATAATGACGGATCATATCTGATTGTAGCCAAGGGTTTTCTTATGAAAATTTATTGATTGGCATTAACCGGACGCTACTAACTAGAGCAATCTTACGCTTCAACACGAATTCGTTTTTGATTTTGAATCCCTACGCAATCCAAAAGAATTTAAAATTATTATAATATTATATATATAAAATATATAAATTTACTATATTTCGCTTACCATTGGTTTGAATTTCAATTTCTAATTCCTCAAAATTACGCTTTCTTGATATCTTGCTAACATAAATCAACGAGTTTTGAACAGTAGAATTTATCTTTGATGAAAATTTTATACTAATACACAAAAATTAATTTTTTTAAAAAAAAGAATGATTAGATTAATATATTATATTATTTAAATTTTTTTTTATATTAATACATACCTATTCATATCAAAATCACATTCTTTTGTAACATAATCTAAAATGAAAAATTTTTATAAACAATTTAATTAATTAATATATAATTAAATAATAAATTGTTTCAAAAAGATACGTACGTGGAATTGTAATCAAATTGTTTAATTCTCTACTATTATAAATAGCACCAGGATGATATTTAGGACAAAATTTAATTGATTTTATTAATTCCAATCTCATTTTTTCTGCTTGTTTAAATTGTTCAACAATTTCATCTTTATTTTGTTGATTATAATAATTTTCATAATCATGATAATAACATAAATCATCATGCCATCTTTGAATAATTTCACAAAATTTAGTTATAGAAGGTCTTTTTAAAGGATTAGGATTCCAACATTTTTTCATTAATTTAGCAAAACATTTAGGTGTATCATCTGTAATTTCTGGTCTTTTTCCATTAATAATTTCATAAATAAGATTCATATTATGTTCAACATTAGAGAAAGGTTTATAACCTGTCGTAAGTTCCCACATGATCATACCCATACTAAATATATCAGATTCTTTTGAATATTTAGCACCACAAAATATTTCCGGTGCAATATAAGGTATTATTCCATATATTACATTATCTAATAACATATTATTTACAGGTTGTGATAATACCAAATCTCCAATCTTCCAAGTTTCTGATAATAATATATTCCCACTATGAAAATCTCGATGTATAGAATTTGATTTATGAATACATTCAAGTCTAAAAATAAATAATTAATTAATATAAATGAATATTTAATATATATTTTAAAATATTTTAAAAATATTCAAATTACCCCTTTGAAATTCTCCATAAAATATTTAATTTTTTATTCCATGTAATCTTTGTAAAATTATTTTTCAAATAGTTATGTAAATCTCCTCCATTTGCATATTCCGTTATTAACATATAATCCTTCGTTTTAGGGTCTCGTGTAATACCGTAACATTTAATAATAAATGCATGGTTATAAAAATGATGAAGTGATTTTAACTAAAAAAAAAAGATTACAAAATATATATTACTTTAAAATTATCAATATTTATTACTGTATTGTATAATAATAAATAAATTATCACCTCAATTAAAAAATTAATAAAATAATCAGTTATATTTTGTGAATTTGAAAATCTTTTTATAGCAACCGTTCCATATTCAGAAACATTTGCTTTATAAATAATACCAAATCCTCCTTTCGATAATTTTTCTAAATTTGTGATTTCAGAATATGATATCCACTTTATTATAGAATAATAATTATCTTTAATATGTTTATACACATTTAATGGATTAGAATCTTTCATACTAACATAATTGACAATCTTTTGATGATTAGTGTTAATTGTAGATATTAGAAATTCATCCATGTTATTGCTAATATCAACGTCAATAGATGATACTCTTTTGCATTTATTACATTGAGTTTGATCTATTATTCCAAAAATAACATTTGTCATTAAACAATATCTACATCCAGAATAAATTATAAAGCAATATGAACACCATTTCTGACAATCAGATACAAAATTTAGGTGTTTATTACAAGATACACAGTCATCAAAAGTATCCCACCATGGTAAATGAAGAATTGGGATAGGATTTTTAGTTATAGTTGATTCTTTCCATTCATAAGAAATTTGATAATAAGAATAATTTGAACGTAATAATTTAGATTCTCTACATATTTCACAACCTCCTCCTTTTTTAAGTAAAGTAGAAATTATAGATTTTATAATAATTGTGGATCCAAATTCTTCTTTATCAGCAAATTCATTAACTCCCTATAATTATATAATTAATGAATTTATAAGCTAAATTATTATTTTGTTAAAAAAGAATCGTATAATTAATTATAAATATTTTTACCTTAGAATAGATTGTCGCAAGATCTGAAGGATCTTCAATTTGTGACTGAAGAGAAGAAATATATGAAGATTTTGTGACCACTTGTTTAAAATATGAAATCTCTGAGCAATATTTACACCATTCATGAATATTTCTTGTACAACAATCCGTATTTCCATTTGCTTCATGTTTATTATGTTCAATACATTGAGTATAACCCCTTATATGTACATCCAAATATATTTCTTTACCTGTCATATGTTTAATATATTGTATTAAACATATTTTACAATATTTTTGTTTAAATAAATTTGTTTCAATATATTCATTTTTACAATAATTACATATATTATCATTATTATTAAAAGGAATAAATAAAATTGGAACGGGACTAGACTTTAATTTTGATGTAAAATCAAATGAATCAATATTATTAAATTCCATAATGCCGGTTTACAAGGATTACAAGGATTACAATAAAAAAAAATTAAAATTTTAAAAAAAAAAAAAATTAACGTATTTATGAAATGTTGAGCTATTTTATAGTTTCTAGGAAACTATTTTCAGGTAATGATGATGTCATACATCCCTTAACGGCTTGATCCCCCTTCTTTCCCCTATAAAACCCCAATAAAAAAATTATTGATATCATCATCCTTTATTTTGATGCCTTTTTGGTCGATAAAAGATTGATTTATATAGGTTAATAAATGTTTAATATACAGTATATGATTGATTGTAGGATTACTAAATAAATATCGATTATAATGTTTTTAAAAAGAATGTTTATTTAAAAGGGGTATTGATCAGCCCTGATTCTTATTATTATATACTTTATTAGTACAGACAATTTACATACTAGGGGGAGTTTATTATTCAATGCCAGAAATTTTTAATGAAATTTTGGTTAATTTTAGTAAAATCGATTTTTTAATAACGACTATATATAACTTTGATAGGGCTTCACATGTTTTTTGTTGATATAATATATCATTTCTAAAATATCTTTTTATTTATCATTCTAAAATATCATCATTCTAAAAGTTTATTTATCATTATTTATTTACCGCAGAATGGTTAGGATATCAAATTAAAATGTATTTATAATATTATGTTTACATATAGCACGTTATCAATCCGGTATAAACCTCAACGTGCCCATAAAAGCAAACAACGGAAATACTCTTCTTGGTATGGTCAGAATATAATAAAATTCCATATTTGAAAATAGTATAGGAATAGATTTCCCGACCCTCCTTTCACAAAAAACCCCGTGATTTTCAACACGCCCGTTTGGAAGGTTCCAATGAACATTTGTATTGAAATTGGTCATATTTCAATCCTTTCTAATTTTTTATTAATATTATTCCATACATATATGTATATGTAAAACTATGGTATTGGAAACTTCCAATGGAATTCCATTAAAGTTGGAATTGTAAGAATTGGAAGATTCTAATAGCTTCCAATCTTCCAATGCATATCACCCGTTATTATATTTATTTTTAAGGGATTAGAAAATTAGAACATATGATCTTTTTTTTCAAAAAAAAAAATAAAGTGTGAAAAAAGCGTAACCAAAGTTTATTCACTATGTCCAGCCTAATTTGACAATAAATGGTTTTATATTTTTTACCATTTTTGGTTTTAGATGCACAAAAAGTCATGTTACCAAAATTTTTTTAAAAACCTGATCGCGGATTTTCAGTTTATCGAATTTTTTTTTTTATCTTTTAGTTCACTAAGACATAAAGTAATAATAGTAACTTATTACTCTCCTGACATCCCAACTGGATGCTAAATTAAATTAATATGTATTTACAGTTCCTAAATCATAATGAAAGGCGTATCAAGATAATAGAATATTTAAAGGAAAGAAAATACAAGTGAAAGTTTACAAAAATTGGCTATACTAACTGCTGGTATGAGCTGTATTGAAGGATTATCACAGATAATTTTTAACATCTATTATCTTGTGATCTAGAATTTGAAGAAAACTCTTCAAATAAAGAAACTGAGTAGTGTTTCCTTTATGAATGTATAACAAACATCTACTATTTTCAAGCTAATGATATGAGCAGAACAGAGGATGATGTTTGGAAAATGATAGTTATTAGATATATTTTTAGATACTACTTCTCAAAAATCTGACTTTTGCACCAACTTTTACTAAATAAAATGTCTCAATTGTCAACTGTAACATCAAAAAGAAAAAGAAAGCATGAGTCTTACAATTTGAATGAAAGGATTCATGAACAATTTAATAGAATTTTAGGGTAAAGGATTTGTGATAAAAGTAAAAAACAAAGAGGTATTATCTCTTTACTCTTTCTACTAGTATACAATAAAACCACGATGCAATAAAATATTTAATTTAGGAAAGAAGGTAATAATAATTCAATAAATAATGTAAAGACAAAGTAATAAGTATTACTATATTATAGTTAGTGGACTTCTGAAAACAGATGGTAAAAATACACTGAGATTTATATTTTTGATATCTGCTGCTTACCAATGTAAATAGAATTTATCCAGAATTTTAATATTAGTAAAAATAAAAATAATAAAAAAAAGTGTTAATATTTTTAGAATTCAAAATAGATTTAGTGCAATAACTCACCATCTGTGATCATAAAAAGACAATTAATACCCTCTCATTAAGACAGTCCAAATAGTACCAAAATCATCATTAATAAATGGAAAGTTATTTTTACCAAAACAAAAGCAGATAATTTAGAGCCAGAAGAAAATAGAAGATATTTACAATTCTAAAGTTAATTTTTAATTTTTTTCATATTTTTTATTTTTTTATTTTTATATTAGATAATATATATTTAAAATTTACCAAATTTTAAGAAAAAGTTATTCTTATATAAAAAAAGCAAAAAAAATGTTAATATTTTTAATATTTTTTACAAAAAAATATTTTTCCTTTATTATATTTAACAAAATATATAAAATATTCAATAGCAACATTTTATTTTTCCTAAATAAAAAAAAAACAAAAATGGTAGGAATGTTTTTAATATCTTTTATAAAAAAAATCCTTTTTTATTTTATTTACAAAAATAGATTTTATTTTCAAAGATTTTATGTTATTTTTTCTAGATAAGAAAAATGAAAACATTAAAAATGTTTCTAATATTCTTTACAAAAAAAAAATATTTTCTTTTTATTTTTTAAAAATTATATTTTGTTTTTTCTTTTAAAGAACAAAAAAAAAATTTATATAAATAAACTGATATAATAAATCAGTTAATTTTATATAATAAAAAAAATAATAATATATTATTATAGTAATAAATTACATTTTCCTTTCTTTTATTCATATGATTTACAATTCAAATTACAAATTAATATTTATTTAATATAAAAAATTTTGATATATATAAAATTATACTATAGTTATTAGATTAAATGATTTATTTAAAAAAAAAATTTCTTTAACTTTTTAATTATATAAAAATATTATATAGTTTAAATTCTCAATATATTTATTTTAATTATATAAAATTTATTTATAACAGTTATAATAAAGAAAAAACTTATTTAGCACTATGTGGTAACAATTGTTATTTGTTACATTATTTCAGGTTGTACAAGCTATTTTTATTTTGTGATTTACATATATTACGATCAGTAAATTTAATTTTCTTTTTCACACTTTCTTTTTGCATTTCTTATTCTTTTATTCTCTCCATTAACTCCCGTTAACTTTTACTTCCTTTTTTTTTATTTTTAAATTTTAATCTTCCTTTTTATTTCATTCTTTTTGATTTTTATTACATTACATTTCAAGACTTATAGTTGGATAGAATTAGGGTAAGGCCATATAATAGAATTGACATAGGATTAGGATTAGGATTAGGGTTAGGGTTAGGGTTAGTTAGAGTTAGAAGTTAACATGGAATTAGAGTTAGAATAAGAAAAATTGGCTAGATATATTACTCATTTATGCAATTATTTTTTTTTTTAGTCTTAAAAATAGATGCATAACATGAAAATATAAATTTACTTCAATTGGAATATGACTCAAATATTGATGCTTTTTTTGAAAATGAATAGGATGCATTTGATACATTTGACGAACCTAATGTTGAAAGAGATGCCCTGAAAATTTTTAATGTCACCCAAATTTGTAATTCTGGCCGGCGTTATGAATTCTGGCCAGAATTATTGCCGATCAGTTGTAAATCCAATCCGGATTCTGGTTTCTATCCGGATTATTTGACCCGGATTAGAATCCGGATTGATCCGGATAAATCTGGGTCCTTTTTTGTGTAACACAGATGACGGTTTTCATCCAGATCGAAGCACTACGGGTAACTTGCAAATTTTGGAAGTTTGGCCCTGTACCCCCAATTATGCGAATTTTTACTATTAATTGAAGGGGTTTAAACTTATAAAATAATTAGGTGTTGTTATATGTCACACCTACGATATTTGTTGGATTATTTAAATAATAAAATCAATGAAGAACGTGAATTCTTTTTTGAGGGATACATGGGGTATTATGGCCCGTTATGCAGTCTGTTCAACATATACCCCCTATTATACTTGCCGCCCATTTAAAATCCCTCCCATCCCCTCCCATCCCCTCCCTCCCATCCCAAATCCCAATCCCATCCAAATCCCAAATACTTGTGTAACATTTCTCCATTGGACAATTATCACGTGACGTTACACAAACTTCCAAAAAAAGGAAATTTTGCCTCCCGCAAAAAATGGGCAGATTTGGTTTCACAAGTATTCCAAAAAAGGAAATTTCTATGCCGATCACATAATTCTGGCCGTAATATTTTAGTTTTCGAAGTCTAATGTTAATTCAGGTCAGAATTTAGTTTAAATCCTTATCCTACATACCCCAATTTTTAAGAGATTTACCGATCAGATTTTAATGAAATTTATATCATTGGATTTGTCTCGATGCAAGGAATTTAATGGCAGTGAAATTATATTCCCAACATTAATATTGACTAAGTTATTATAAAAAATGTATTTTATAATATATATTATTAAATAACATGTATAAAGCAAGCAATAATTGGTTACTTTTAATATAAAAAGTTTTTAAAATATATTTATTCAATTTATTATTTTATATTTTTTATTACAATTTAACTTTGAATTAACTTAAACCTATCTATTAATTCATCAAAAAAAGTTTGATTATTTATTTCTAATATATATAATTTGATAGATATTATTATTATTGCATAAATATTTAATAAAATAATATTTACAAACCAGGAATTAATTAACTGTTAATCTAAAAAAACAATATCAGCAGATATCATCAAAATTATTAATTCAAATAAAATAATCAATATATTACTGAATACTAACTGCTAACATGTTACTTTCAAATAATATATAGTATAAAAATACATTTTTTATAATAAATCAGTCAATATTAATTTTAGAAATATGATTTCACTACCATTTAATTCCTTGCATCAAGACGAATCCAAAGATATAAATTTCATTAAAATCTGATCAGTAAATCTCTTAAAAATTGGGTTTGTAGGATAAGGATTTAAACCTTTATAATTTGTAATTCCGGCCGGAGTTAAAATATAAACTTCGTAAATCTGTTCGGGATCTTAATTTTGCTCATATTCTGGTAATGGATGCAATGCTGGCCAGAATTATATGATCGGCGTACAAATTTCCTTTTTTAGAATACTTGTGAAACCAAAATCTCTCAATTTTTGCGGGAAGCAAAATTTCCTTTTTTGGAAATTTGTGTAACGTCACGTGATAATTGACCAATGAGATTATTTGGGATATGGGTGGGATTGGGATTTGGGATTGGTATGGGATTTGGGAGGGGATTTTGGCAAAAGGGATGGGATATGGGATGGGATGGGATAGGGGATTCTCCCATCCCATTTAATATGGGTGGCAAGTATACCCCCTATCGCCAACTTTTTCGCAAATAAAATTTTTTCACACTTATCCTCGTATACAGCTGTTTAGCCAATAACATTTCGCAAAAAACAGTATAAAACCCGAAAATTTCAGTCACGTTACTCTGTCTTGACACTCGCGAACGCTTTCCCTGCCCATATAGATGGAAATACTCTGGTTGGTGACCTCAAGAAGGTTATAAAGGCGGAAAAACAGAATGACTTTGCTGGTGTAGACGCAGACAGGCTCAAGCTATGGAAGGTGGAAATTAGTGTGATCACCTGGACGATCAGTTGAAGAATCTCAAACTCTGACAGTGACGAGCTGTCAGCAATAAACGAAATTGGAGACTACTGGACCGGGAAGCCACCCAAGAAGCATATTCACGTCTTAGTCGAACCACCTGCCTCGACCGCCACTTCGAGCCGCGAACAGGAATTACTTGACCGCATCTCAGTGTTAGAAAAATCGCTCAGCAAGTCTGTTTATGGTATGTATTTTTATCCTCCGGTTCTCCGGCCTGACCTGAGGTTGCTGAAATATTCAGGGCACGAGACTAACCTGTTGTTGCATTATAACGTTCGATATCGTCGTTAGCCCGAAACGAACTAACGAACTAGGAATTTCAAGTGGACAGTGGATATCGATGACGCGACTCTTGATGGCCTCAAAGAATACATACGTGAAATGAGGAAACCGCCGGCACTTGAAAATGATGGAGCAGTTCTAAACTTCATAAGTAGTGGTTAGAGATATTCACCTCGGAACGATCAAGACCTCTGCAAAATGCTCCTATCAAACAACAGCTTCTACTCATTGAGACGCCATCGAAGCCCTTCAACGAATGGACCTTCCCGAAAGTGTGCGAACTCTACGGTCTTAGCGATGATCCGAATCCTAGTACTGACGTGTTCCCTCTTTTTTCGTGTGGTTCTGCTAACCTGAGTAGTGACAAGTCCAAAGCCGTGGTTAAGCATCTAATAGCCGAATTAAAACTGCGACAAGATGTTACTCCTCTCGACAGGGCGTATGAGGCGACGAAGACCATTTATTCTTACTGTTACTTAGCAAGCGCGGTTTCCTTTTACAAAGATAATTTCAAGCTCATACCGGAGAAGCCTGTCGAGGGACGAAATGGGCAAGGAAATCTTGATTATGCAGTAGAATGTCGTTCGACTGGCGGGATCCTTGGTGTGATCTAAGTTAAGAAAGAAATTTTATGAAGGGGTTCGCTCAGGCGTCCGTACAGATGGAGTCAACCTTGACACGTAAACGCAAAGCCGATGAAATCAATAATGGGCAGGATGTGGATAGGGTGTTTGGGATCGTTACCGATGCGTCCGAATGGTACTTTATGGAATGTTTGCTAGATCACGAGGGGAAGCCAACGTTTAAGCTATCGGAACAAGTGACCGTTGTGTACAAAGACGAGAATTTGCAAGATAAGGTGGAAAAGGTCCTCGGTCATATTGTTTGGTTGTTGGAGGAGGCGCAAAAGCCGATGGAAAGTGGTGAGGGCCTCGAGAAATAAAAAGGTCAAAATCATTGAGTAAAATCACGAAGAAGTAAACGTGTGAGTTAGTGTAGATAAACATAGCGTAGCAGGCCAGTCGTTAGAATCATATATCACGGGCAAAGTCCCGAACCATTGTATTTATTTAGCATGTATCACGGGCGCTGACCCGACTTGTATTATTTTTTTTTTTCTTGTATTAATAAAAAAAGCGAGCGTGTTTTATAAAGCATAAATGTATGTCTGCCGGCCCTAGTGGCAGTGTTACGTAATGTTTGATTCGAGCAGGTTCGGAGGTGATTGTCCGATCTCCAACGCTGGAGATGAACACGCATGCCACAATATGTTAACAGTAACACCATTCACTTGCATACAGAATATAACGGTTAAACCATGGCCGTTCGGGCGAACTTTATTATCAAAAAACTGAGTTCCTGAACTCGGTTCACTTTACATTCACGTGACATGCTACGCTGTATTTTTTGAAACCTGGCTAACTACATAATCAATTTTATCCAGCTTAATTTCGCTAAGCTCGAAACAGAATATGATCTTACTCGTTGAATCTTGTCAGAACCTATACGACGAAACAGATCATAACAGATAAATTTTTCGCGCCTGCTCTGTTTTCTTCCAGAGCGTAGTTTTCGTTATCTCCTTCGGGAGCTGATCCCTAACTTCATCAAAATTTCGGAATCTTGCATTTCAGAATGTTGTAATGTATATAAATCATATTGACGGAATTCCTACCAACAATAACGCAACCAAACTCGAATGGTGTACACAGAAAGAAACACTCAACATGCCGTACGTCTTGGACTTGGATACCTGCTGTCAAACAGATTTTTGTTGATGGATCATTCCGAGAATTTCCATCCTTAGCAGAAGCACAACGTGTTACTGTTGTTTTTTTTTAAAAAAAAAAATAGTAACGCGTTTTATTAATTATTTCAATTTATAAAATTACATAATTAATTTTAAAAACACTGAGAGCTTAGAAAAAAATAAAAATTTTCTAATTTCTATAACTAAGTAATCAAAAAATTAATATGTTAATACATCTTAACTGTAAGATCCCGGTTGTTACTAATACTAGATCCGTCCGTTATTTTTCCTATTAATCTATTTAGCGTTACATTTCTAATATTATTTTAAAAATTATTTTTTTAGTTTTTTCTATTATATCATCTGTTTTTTGTATTTTTTTCTTTTGTCTTTTTCTTCTTTATTTATAGCCAGATCATCATCTGATTTCTCTTTTCTTTTCCGTAAGTCTGTCTTTTGTATTCCTTCTTTACGCTCAATTTCGTTAATTTCATCGCATCTTGGTATCCAGATTCTTTGCTTGAATTCTTCGTAAACGAAATTCCATAAATTCTTTATTACCATTTCTTCTTCTTTTTTATTCGTTGATTTATTAAAGTTATCATTATATACACCTCTTAGAATTTCCCATATTCGGCTTTTCCCTCTTAACACTATTGAGGGTTGTTCTGCTATCCTTATAAAATCAAAGTTAAATTTCCTTAAGATTTTGATTTCATCGTATAACTTTCTTTCTTCTAGTTGAGTTTCGTATTTATATATCGATTCTTGCAGAATTTCGTCTATTGATACTGCGTTCACTTCACATCGTCAAATATGTTCCCAGTTTTCAATCTCATTTATATTACATCTTTTGCATATGTCACTTTCTATCTTGTTCGTGTTTCTTTTAAAAAGTGTATCGTAGGATGGTACAGTAACACCTCTCTAAGTGCACCCCCCTTGGGACCATAGTAAAAAAATAGTAGAATGTGCACTTAGAGAGGGTGTGCATTTATAGAGAGTAAAACATTAAGAGCTCTTATAAGTTGGGATCAGATCCACCGTGCACTTAAAGAGAATTTATATAGTGCGAGGGTGCACTTATAGAGGTGTCACTGTAATTCCTTTAATAAATTTTTTATACGATACGATCTATCTCTTGTATCTTTCTGGCTACATTGTCTTTGTGTAAAATTTATATGATCACTGATAAATTCCAAAGTCGATTTCCAGTCGAACTCTTTTCTGAAATTGTACATAAATAGATCGTCTAATTTTTCGCTATTAAGAATTTCGTTTTTCCAAATCGCGTCGGTGACTTTTTTCCTCCATTTTCTGAATCCTCATGTTACTATATGTTTGTTCCTATTTAAATTATATTCGTTTACTAAAAGGGCTTCTTCTACTATCTTGATTCTATAATTTATTGCGATGTAACTTTTTTATCATTCAACATTCCTCTCGCTTTTTTCTTTATCTTTTCCATCGTTTTATATTCTTGATCGTTATAATCTATTATATCTATATTATTATTATTTAATAACATCTCTATAAATAATAATTCTATATAGTAAAGTCATATAAAAGATTGGCTACTTTATCATTTATTCCTAATATTACGTCGCTCTTTTCATTAATAATTAAGAGACCGATAATAATACTTCTTATCAAAATTTTGAATTCATTTTCATTCATACATTCATGTTGAGCTAATAGCATTATCTCATTTTCGAGATTATCTCCTATTTCTCTAATCATCCATATTATGTTATATCTATGTCCTTTTTCCTTCTTTATTTATCTCGCTTTTGGTTTTAACTGCGTCTATTATTAAATAAAATTTATTTCTTCCCCTTTCCATGTTATCTTTCTCGAAAATACTATTTTTTAATAACATAATGAATTCTTCACTTGATTGTATTAAATTATCAATTATCTCGATTTTTTCGTTATATACTTCGTTTCTTCTTTCTTCTTCATTATATTTTATCCATTCATTTTTCTTTATGATATTATTTAATGTTTCATAAGGTTTTGTTTCTCCTTCGTTTCTTTTTTCAATTTTTCTACTAAATTCGCCCTCCAAGTAAATCAAGCATTCATTCGTTCCTTTTTCTTGCTAATATTTTTGGCGCATCCTTCACACTTGATTAAGCACGGCGAATTGTTTAAATCTAAACGTGTTACCGGAATTAAAAGCTCGAATATCAAACACGCTAGAATATCGTTGGGAGCACGTGACACGGTAAAATTTTCAGACCGCAGAAATCACGTGCCATATAAAAAGTTCGCGATCTTGAAACGCTGTCATACTTGCTCGGCGTTTCTCTTGTTTCCTGCACAGCTGCACCTTGGAACAATTTTATCAGAAAATGAGTGTCACAACAGAAGGTTCAGAAGAAATGTTCGTTCAAGTGTAAAATTAACCAAGTATTTAAGTGATGCTTAAGACTGTTTTAAAATAGCAAAGAAGTATGGCTAACGACTACATACAATAGATCTGCACGAAAATTGATGAAATACTAATGCAAAATCAAAATCAAACCATTATAAAAATTACTCTTCCTGAGCTAGATGAAAGTAATGTATATGTACAACAGGCGATATTTGATAAATACGATGCTGAAAAGATTGAGAAGGACTTGTTCATCAAAGTAAGTTTTATTTCAAGATAAATATCATTGATTTGAATCTGACCACTTTTTATATTAGATTGACGGAGGGCATAAAACAGAAATCCAAGCCCATTTGACGTTTTCAGGCAAGGTGCATAATCGAACTTGGTACGTAGCACCAGGTACATCATGCATGATGATGGGAAATAAATATAAGCCAGATGTTGGCATCTGGCTTATTAGGCCAACTCATGCACAATTGCATAAACCATTCGTTAACGCATGTCCTCCGCCTGACGTGTATATTGAGGTAATTTATTAAGTTCTTGTAGAATTGCAAATGGTTTTGCTCATCAGATCCAAATACTTGACAGGTGTTTTATAATCGTGACCCTGATCGTGGATTCGCGCTTGAAAAACTTGCTGTGATTCAGCAAAATAATCTTGGGATAGAGTTTATTGGAATCGCATTGCTCGATGGTCAAGCTCCCTTCCCTCAAAATCCGAATCCCGGAGTAGCATCGGTCCCTTCTACTCCTGTAAATCCTCCAAATGTTAGACCCCCTCGTGCGCCCTATTTTGTTTACTGGAATGGTACCAATTTGGTTTACTATAAAATAGATTGGAACGAACATTTGGTGTTACTATGTGGATGGACAATGGAGCTAAATATTGTACTTGATACGATTTCTATGCCATGATCTCATGAATGAAGTTATTATGGTGTGCATGAATATGATTATGAAGATTTAAAATAATTATATTTTTTTCATAAATGAATAGACAATAGATTATTATACATTGCAAGTTATACAAAATAAAAATTCTATGCATATGCGTGCTTGTAAATTCTGCAGAACGAACGATCCCTATTATTATTATTACCATTTTATAACAGTTTCGACTATAATAAATTTATCATAGAAACTAGGGTGACGTCAGGAATCAAGTTGGCACGACTTTTAATATTTTTTCAGTTAATATGTATTTATTGTGAGTTGTGTATTTATGTTTTTGTTTGTAATAATATAGAATATATTAAAGAAAAAGAATCTGTTTATAGATTTTTTTCGCTTTATTATCAATTATCTCATCCGCTTTTAAGTATCTACATTTTATATTAAATTTGTCAGCAACATTTTCCTTTCCAACAAAATTCATTAGCTTTAAGTTTGATACTTTTAAATAAATCATCATCATCTTGTACTTGTCTTATAACGTAACCAATGAGAAAAACAAATTAAACTAATCATCAAATGATCATTGATTTTAATTTTTAGAAAAAGAATTAATAATTATTTTCTTTGAGTGTTATTTTTTTTACAAAAATAATAAATTAAAAATTACCTCCAAAAATATCATCATGAGGAGGTTCCTCATTGAGAGAAAATTTTTCTGTAAACCTAACTACATCACCAGATGTAAAATCGGAAATCTATTTTGGAACTGATGGATTTTTTGGAAAAAAGGAAATTATTTTTAAATTCATTGTTGTATTATCTTCTTTTCTCATAATACTAATAGTTTAGAGTTCCGAATGGGTCAGGTCAGGTCAGGTTAATTGATAAAACCTGACCTGAAATTTTTTTTCAGGTCAGGTTAGGTCAGGTTATATCAGATTATCTGTTTGACCTGAACTGAACTGAAACCTGAAAATTTTCAGGATTTTTTAAAATATCAAAAAAAAAAATGGTGCAAAACATTTTTTTTTTTGAAATGTTGCGATTCACTTTTTTATATTAAAATCGTATAAAAAGGTGAATCGCAATACCGCAACTAACTTTTTAAATATAAAATCAATATAAAAAGTGAATTCTGATACCGCAATTCACTTTTTATGTATAAAATCAATATCAAAAAGTGAATTCTGATATCGCAACTCACTTTTATTATATAAAATCAATATAAAAAGTGAATTATAATACCATAACTCACTTATATTATATAGATCATAGTTTCAGGTCAACAGGTCATTCAGGTTATACAACCTGAACTGATGCTGAATAGAAATTGCTAAACCTGACCTGATAAATTCAGGTCAACCTGTCAGGTAACCTGAATTTGGTCAACCTGTTCAGAACTCTAGTTTTTTTTATAATAAAATTAATACTTTCTTGTTCAACAAGTGAATGAATTACACAAATTAAATTTATTTATTTTATTTATTTATTTAATTTAATATGAAATAATTTATTTTATTTATTTTTTTATGTTAAGGAATAGATATTTTACTAATACATTTTTCTTAATCAATTTTTTTTTCCTTTTTTTTCTTTTTTTTTTTGAAAAAAAGAGATATTTATTAAATATTTTTTTTATATAAGCATCATTAAATTAAAAATGAATATCTTGTAAAATGTCAATTTTATATCATTTGTCTGAATTTTTTTAACTTTAAATAGGAAAATTAATGATTGATATTTACTGAAATCTTTTTTTATTTTTTTTTTAATTAAAAAAAAAAAGAAAAAAAAAGAAAAAAATAATTTATTTTATTTATTTAGTTGTGATATTATTTATGGTAAAATTTTTTTTTGGATAGCTTTTATAGTATTTTTTTTTTATCATAGTAAATAAATTATTAATAAATAATTATGCTTATCATTTTTACCATTTGTTACATACATGATCATCATTTTTTTTTGAAAGAATTACATTTTTTTTTAATTTTCTTAAAAAAATATATCAGATATATATATTAAATTGCTATCTATAGAGAAGCTAACTGCAGATCTAATACTTAAAGCTTGAAGCTTAAAGTTTATACTTAAGTATATACTTCAAATTTCAAGTTTAATATAAAAATGCTGAAAAAGTTTCATGGTTAGTATGATTAACAAATTTATTAAAATAATGCTATGATTAAAGCTAGACACATTACATAGGCTTTCAGTATTCTTATCTTCAAACTAATGAGAAAATCCATTAATTTACTATGTTCAACTAGCATGTGATTACACAAATCCATTAATATATATAATGCATTTGAAATTTTCCATTTTGTTATTACACTAATTCCCTTCTTATAAATCATATTGATTAACATATATACCTTATAATTCCAATGCAGATAAATATTCCAGATGATTAATCAAGTTATATCTGCATCAAGATTCCTTTTTTTAGTGTTAATTAGATAACAAGTTATCAAATATCTTAATCTTCTTATCAATATTAGTAGTCAACTAAATGCTTGCAGTGTATTTGCTAAAATCATGTAATTTGGGTAAACAATATTTGCTAAAATTTCTGGAAAATAATATTTCTGTCAGTAGGAAATTCAATCTTGATATTTTCTAAGTATATACTAAAATGATAATCAGACTTGTCATTAGTGAAATTTTTTTTTTATATCTTCCATTATAACAATAATACTCTTATCTTCATAATATCTGTTATTATTATACATACGTGCTATACTCTGCTTTCTTTAACTTAAAATCTATCTGCAGAATCAGAGACATAAGTTAATGAAATAGATGTGGTTGTGATATTTACTTTAGCTATAATTTTACTTTATATACAACTAATTTTATATTGTACTTAATATACTAATATTAATGTAAATTTTGATTTATATTAATTTTTATAGTTAATTATTAAATTTAAAAATAAATTATATGAATTTAAGAAATATTTTGGAAAATTTGGAAAAAAAAGTAAATATTATTTTATAAGTCTAAAAGCAAAGAATATTATTATTATGTTTAAATATAAGTTTAATAATATTAGTAATATTTATATTATTAATATTATTATTTTATTTTTTTAAAGTATACATTAGTTGGTATTTTTTGATGTAATTGAATAAATTATATTATATATTCATTAAAACAAAAAAAAATATTATTTCATTGCAATAAATATCACTTAATTTTATTGTAATAAATAATAATATGTAGAACCGAGATGATTGTTAAGAGTATTATATATTCAAAGAAAAAAGCAGGTAACTAGTTGGATAACTTTGACAAAAAACTACCAAGTAATAAGAATACTACACCTAAATTTTGCATTGAGTGATAATGCAAAATAAGTGAAATATATTAAAGTCAGCATATAAGAATACACAATGTTTATTGGATGGGAATCCAAATGAATGGGTCCTCATGCCTGTAAATTCAATAGAATTTAAAGAACCAAACCTAAAATCTTTTAGAGATGAATTGTATCAGCTGACAGCTGACGTGCATCAGGTGATAGTAATGCTGGCCAAACCACTTAAGGCGTTATAATATTGGGCAATATTTGGCAGGCCGGCATCATCTGACGCAATTGACATCTGACGCATAACATAGATACGTTTAGACAATGTTGAATAATAATCAGTCAGGAAAATGAAATACAATCATACTACTATAGTTAAAATTCGTTATCTATATATATTTTTATCAAGTTACAATAAAATTTAATAAATTTAATAAATAAATATTTAACAGTTAATATAATATTATAACTCAAAAACAATGTCCATTTCCATCCCTATTATGTGCAATTGAAATAATGTATATATATATATAATTATATTGTTTTGATTATTCGTAATCACTTCCTCTATAAATGCTATTAAATTCCACCACCTTGATACCTTTTTCTTCAATCATCTTCAATACATTTGATTTCTCATTTCTTAATGTCGCAATTCCCAAAAATTTTAAATTATTATTACTTCTTTCAATATAATTCAAAATTGGTTCAAAATTATTAAATTTAATATCTTGTAAATTAATTGTTGTCAATTTACAATGAACATTATCTAAAAATTGTTTAGTATTATTATAAGAATGAGGACAACGAATTGATACTACTTTAACATTTGTAGGTAAATTTTTGGCTAAATTTTTAAAAATACCATCTAACCTACAATCAGATGAACTAGTAATATTTAAATTTTTAATACTTAAATTACTTAATTTACTAAAATTTTGCAATACTTGTAATGTAACATTTGAACTAATTCTAATATCTAATGTTTCAAGATATGAACAATTTAATAACGCGTCAATAATTAGAATAGTAGGTTTATCAATCATTAATCTACGTAATGATCCACCCAAATATTTGATCATCATAATTTTAACTTCAGATTTTAATTTTGGGGATTGAATTGATAACTCCAAAAGTTCAAAAGATGACGATCTTAATTCTTCACAATTTTCTAATGTTATCTTTTTACAATTACGAAATTTTAAATATTTTAAATTTGATAAACCTTTAAGATTCTCAAAAGAGACTCCCTTGAAATTAATATAAACAAAATCTAATGAGACCAAAGAATCTTTTTTTGAATCTAAAGATAAGAATATATCATATAATAATTTATTTTGAGGAATTGCTGTTCGAAAGGTATGTGTACGAGATTCATCATTTGATATTTTAAATCTCTTAAGATTACGTTGATTTTTAATAATTGAACAAATTTCTTTAATTGGTGGAGAAACTGAATTATATTTATCTATATTAATTTGTAAATATTCAAGATTTAAACAAATATTTGAAAATTTTCTTAAAAATTCCAAGAAAATCTTATTATTTAATTCACCTCCACAAAAATCAAATTGAATCGATTTTAAATTTGATAAATTTTTAATATGATTCTCAATAAATTGTTTACTAAAAATATTTCTAATTAATGAAGTTGAAGAAGTATTCATTTGTTTAATATTCTCACATTGTCTTAATAGCATGTAATGAAATAATGAAACAATATTATCTTTAGTTTCATCATTTAATTCTATTTTTTTAATATCAAGTTTATCAAGCCTATCGAGCCAATTTAAAATTGCTTCTCTTATATCTTTTTGATTAAATACCTTTATATATTCCGGATAATTATAAAATGTTTTACGTACATTTCTAATTGTAATTCTATCGCGGGAAAGTTTTTGTAACCGATCTATTTCTCTTTGATTTAAGAAATTTTTTAATGTTGAAATTATTCTAAAATGATTTTTTTTATGTTTTGGATTTTCAAAAGGATTTGCATAAAGTAATCGAATTATCATTTCACCCCAGGATCGAGTTACAAATAAACAAGTAAATAATGTTGAACGATCATTGTAAAGATGTTTATTAAAAAGTATATAGAAACAATCGTATGTTAATTTTTGCAAACTCATTTTTTTTTTAAAGAATGAATTTTAAGGTTAAGATTTCAATGAAAAAAAAAAGAAATGGTAACGGTCAGCATTTATAAATATACGGTTTCTTCATGACATGGTTATACAATATTCATGTAACTTATGTGTTCCATTATTCTTTTTTTTTTTACAAATTCTTAATAGAATTTTTTATTACACTTTTATACACTACTTTTAGTAATTGGCATTCTTTTTTTAGTCCTTATCTTTGTAAATCTGAAAAGTTTACACAAAAATTATTTGACTTTGTTAAAATTTCCAAATTAGACCTTTTTTTTAAAATATCATTAAGATTTTGTAGATTGATACCACACTTACACACTAGTGTAACGATATGTCTTTCAACATTGTCTTTTTTTATCGAATGAATAAGTCAGAAAACAGGATACATTTAGAAAAACAACAAAAAGCCACATTGTGTTATTGTCTTATTAAGATGGGATGAATGATGAGTGATTAATAATTGGTCGAACGAGTTTCACGAAAGATTAATCGAAACGCGACAGGGGTTATGTTATTTTCTAGAAAGTAAGTTTGGAATTCGAAATTGTGGCTGAAATTTATTAATATTCTATTTTTAGAAGATTTAATCTTTAAAAAAATTCTTTCCTTGGTAAAAAAAAAACAATAATGCAATTAATTTATGGTGCATATTAAAACTAACATACGATCAGTGCATATTATTACTATTCTACGGTGCATACGAACAACTAACGTTCGATCAAGGTATATTGGTCGAACCGAGTTTCACGAAAGATTAATCGAAACACGACAGGGGTTATATTATTTTCTAGAAAGCAGGCTTGGAATTCGAATTGTGGCTAAATTTATTAATATTCGAAAATAAAATCTCTATTTTTAGATTTAATCTTTAAAAAATTTCTTTCCTTGAGAAAGACGTGAAAAAAAACAATAATGCATGGTGCATATTAAAACTAACATACGATCAGTGTATATTATCACTATTCTACGGTGCTTGGCATTCGAATTGTGGCTAAAATTTATTACTTAATATTCGTAATAGAATCTCTATTTTTAGAAGATTCAATCTTTAGAGAATTTCTTCCTTAAGAAAGACGAAAAAAAAAATAATAATGTATTAATTTCCGGTGCATAACAACTTAACATACGATCAGTGTATATTACTATTCTACGAGGTATATTATTTAATTCTAAATAGCAAAATTCGCTCACTTTAAATAATTGCTAAACTTTTATTCAACTCTCGAGAAATTTTATAAAACATTAAGCCTTCTAAATAAATCCAAATTGAGCTTTGCCGCTTCAACAAGAATTTTAAAAGAAATAGCGTAACATAATATTTTTATGAAATTCGGTGAGTAATTATTTCGTTGGGTTACTTTTTTTATTACATTAAATAAACGTTATAAGTAACATTTACATTTTCTTTCAATTTTCTTAAAAGAACTTAATAATTTGATATATAGGAGGGGAGAAGTGAAGAGGGAACAGTAATATCAATAGAAACAGGTTTAGGAGCTTTACCTTATTACAATTACGGTTCCATTTTATGATTCTTATCCTCACTCTATAATGCCAGTGTGTAATTCAATTACGCGATTTATTAATTACTAACTAGTTTCATTTTTTATACCTATAAGTGATAATAGTAACGTTAAAAATGAATTTAATAAAGTTAGTTTTAACACAATCACGAAAAAAAAACCCCCCGCTTACCTTAATGTTACTTTTAATGATACTAATAACCCAAGGCCCCAAGCTAATAATATCACTTTCATTAAAATAATTTAATAAGAATTAGCAAGAATAAGGTAATTTTGTCACTTTTCCATTTGTAAAAAAAAAATTGTAAGCTTTTAAAAGGTTTAATACATAATAAATAAGAGTTTCGAACTTTGGAAAAAATTTTTACAAGGACTCAAAGAGTGATGCCTTGCACCACTAGATCTCTTCCTTTATCAGTTGTTTGCTTTGAATAATCATATTTGTCAAGGAACATTGACTTTGCTGAGTCATAATTCAAAGGCCTGAGCTCCAACATTTCTTGAGTATGCTCTGTGGGTAAAAAATGAACGTCTATAGCAGAAGTTCCCGTACAGATTGGGATGATAAAATATTTTCCATTATACTCATTTTTTATAAAATTACAACGCATGACACTACCAATCTCCCTTAACATTGCTTTAAAGAAATCGCGAGAATCTATCCATGATAGTTTTTGGTATTGCTGAACATCATTAATATAAAGTTGATATTCATCAAGATGGATGATGATAGCCTCAGCTGAACACTGTTGACGTTGAAGTACCTCACAATCACGTCAGAAAGTCGGAAGAGTTTTTTATTGTTTGTTATTAATAAGTCATGTAGATAAGAATACTCAGGCATAGTGTTGGTCTCCGTAAATAGTTGTAAGTCTAAATATAATGGTTGTAAATCAGAATTATCATCTTTTAAGTAACCACAATAGTGTAGTATTTACAGCCAATTTAAAGCTTACGTTTATAATATTACAACCGCTAAGGGTTGTAATTCGCGTTAATTCTCTATGGACATTACTCCTATAAGGTTCGGTGCGTGTAATTGGCGTTAATTTCTCTATGGACATTACTCCTATAAGATTCGGTGCGTATAATTCGCGTTAATTCTCTATGGACATTACTCCTATGAGGTTCGTCAATATATAATAATCGTTACTTACGGCAACCAACCTTACTCAGGCACCCAATCCCGAAGCCACTGCCACACGCGCTCCTATTCGCACACTTGGACTTTCCTTGTCATCAAAACCTCTAATATATTTGCTTCCATTATCTTAGTCAATAAAGACGTAACAGGGATCTTTTAGAGCCTCCACAAACTCAGTATCAGTGTCGCTACTTGTTAACTGAGAGGACAGATACTTTGATTCCCAGCCCATCCGTGTCTTTCCTATTCCTATCCTAATTCTTTAATTGCTTGAGTATGTCTTGAATTATTATAGTTAATATTATATTGGATTTGATTTTGATGCATATTTGTTTCCTCTGAAGATTCCCATACATCATTTAAGCGTTCTACTAAATAATGTAAAATTCCCTCCAGGAATTAAAATAAATCTATGATCTTTGTGGTCAGGACTGTCATGACCCTGGTAGTTACAGCGAGCGACTTTCAACATCGATTTTTTAGCCTGATTACGATCGTAAAACTTGTGAGAAGGAACCTTTACAGCAGGAGGTTG
Source organism: Rhizophagus irregularis (assembly GCF_026210795.1). NCBI lineage: Eukaryota > Fungi > Glomeromycota > Glomeromycetes > Glomerales > Glomeraceae > Rhizophagus > Rhizophagus irregularis. The sequence goes on from NC_089457.1 coordinate 2,733,151, forward strand.
CAATATTGACGAAGCAAGGAGAGAAGTCAAGGTTTTCGCTAAAAAATGGAAAATGAATTTTAAATAAGAACACGATTACTAGTCAACATCACAACAGAATATATTACGTACGTCTTTTTTCTGGTTCCGCTTTCTTCATCTAAGTCCGAGTCTTCATGTCTTCATTTCCCTAATCGAAAAAAAAAAAAATGAGATAACGCGAATTTCTTGTTCGAGAGGTAAACCATTGGGAGACACTTACAAGTGGTGGCGGGCTTTGGCGGTTACACGACAATGTGGACACGCCCCTCCGGAGCGACAAATTTTGGAAATACACGATCAACAGGCGCAGTTGATTTCAACCTTTCTCCGATATCTCCTAATTTTTGTTCAACGCTAGTTTCGTCTTTGTCATTAGCTATTTCCACAATAATTTTCCAATTGCATCTTCGGCAAGCTCTTCAACTTTCCAATCCTGTACGCTTCGTCAACGGCAAATTTGACGCTTCCAATAACAAACACTTTGCTATAGAATTTTTTCTCCAATATTTCCATTCTGCTTTTTATAACCAGTTTTCAGAACTAGTCTGACAATATTTCAATTTTTTTTTTAAAAAAAACAACGGACTTTATATTTTTGAAAATTGATAATTTTAAAAATTTTTATGATTAATATTAAAATTGTCTGTACAAGTAAACTGCAAACGGGACTAGCGACTTCACCTCGCAAATGTTATTGTAAATAGTGGGGATCTCCTTACATAGCCCTTCATAATCCGATCTGCTAGATGCTTATCACTGTTGGCAATTTTTTGCTTGAATGTCTCCACAAATTCATTCCTTTCTCTCCAACTCTTCATCAAAATTTAAGTAAAAGATGTCATCTCCACAAAATGCATCATAATTCATAACCATAAGTATCATTTGCTTGAGATGCCCAAAGGTGAGTCTTTCTTTAGGGATCATTTCGGCATCAGATACGGTATTCTTGGAAAATGTTAATCGGAAAAGGTTCAGGAAGGGGATAAGTTAGAACGACACAATATAACGACATTTCGACGATATGCATGCAAATACGAAAATCGAGAGTTAAAAAACAAGGATCAAAAAAGTAAATTTTCAGTGTAACACAAGTAAAAGAACTTATGGGTACAACGTTAGACCTAGCAGGTAGGGAATTTTCCTCTTGTACCCGGAATGGCGAAAGTCGCGATAGCGAAGAATAGCTTGACATTTTGATTTATCAATCAAAATCAGCATGTCACAATGTCACATGAGAGTGCCGATCAGTTGTCGGCGATCCGGACAAAATAATTTCGGTAGTGACTCAGAGCTTGCAAAGCTAATATCTCAGAACTTTCGAGGACCTTATTAGGCAGGGAACATAAACTTTTGGTGAGTTTTAATATTGCTAATTTATTTCTGACTCCACGTATTCTATGCATAATTGACGACCATTTTATTCTATTCAGAATATTGACGTTGGGGTAAATGAAAACGGATTAGAGTTAATGTTGTGATATTATGTTAGTATAGATAGTAGGATTAGTATAAAAACATTTCATTTTGTAAAACGAAATTACAGCATGTACCTTTTTGCGTGTATTAATAAAACATTTTTTTCTCGGCAAAAGTGATCTGCATCCAAATTGGAACGGACACAATGACTTTTTTATTTTGAATACTTGTATAAAAAGTGTTATCAAAAATGGAATCCGAGATTGACTAACTTAGGCAAGAAAATGCTAGACTTGTGGCCAAGAATTACGAACTTGAGGCAGAGATCGCGAAGCTGAGGCAGATTATTGAGGAGAATGCCAGACGTGAGTAGAAGAACTAGAGCAAAAAAATAAAGAGCTTGAGGCTACCTACAGAACGATAAGGAAACGATTGCAGAGGTGTTACCAGAGATAGTGGTGTTAGATGTTGATCTATCTAATGCCGTAGTAGACCAGCGAAATAATATTGACATCAAGGCATCAAAGGAAAAGGAGATGGATGCTTTCTTGGTTGAAGTAAATAAGAAAGCATTAGTGATAAAATTAAAGAGAAGAGGCGGAAAAAGTAGATTCAGCAAGACGACTGTCAAAGACTCATTTCAGACTTGACTCACTGTGAGGAGGACCTCTCCATGACTAGCACTGAACCTGTAACCCTCCCAGAACAAACATCTGTTGGGATATCGCCTGTGAAATCATCTATGGCGGACAAACAGGTTCCAGCTTCTGAATCATATGAGGACGCAGATACGGAGTGTCAAAAAATTCTTTATAATCAAAAAGTGGATCAAAGATTTGAGACGGGAGCATCCTCTTGCACTAAAGGTAGTGATGGTAAGGTTAATAAGGCGGTTAATATTCAGATTCCTGAACTCTCTTTAGAAGCAATTCTGACAGGATCTAGTGAAGTTACGGCACAAATTATAGTTGATCTACTTAGAGTAACAATGAAGCTTAGATTTTATGCTGGTATTGTTACTATAAAGCATATGAAGAACGAGTCAGGGATGTTAAGTCTAAGAATGGTGTTGATGACAAATCAGCAAGAACATTGGTGTACAGCGAAATCAAACCCCTTCTTCCTGACATTACTGATGTAAACTTGCATAAAATAACTTTCAGAGCTAAAAAAAATCTATATATTGTTTGATGGGATAGAAATAAATAGAATCCAAATAATTAGCTCTAGCGCAAGTGTCATCTCGAATTTGTCTGACAATCAGATCCAGGACATTATAAATGATTTTTCCCAAAAGCTACTAATACGGATGATGTAGGTTATGAAGACTTCGTTCCAAATTGGAACAGACACGTGACTTTGAAAACCAATAAGACTGAGGTGCAAGTGAATCCCTTGGAAGTAACAAGTACATCCCAATCTAAGCCAACTCATGACCGATCCTATTTTCGCAAGTGAAAATTTGATTATTATGGAATTACCAATGAGAAATTATGCCCATTATGCAATTTAGATCATGATGATGAAGAAAGCATAGAAGGTAGATATAAAGCCGTATCTTATTTTATTAAATGTAAACAGCATGAAATTGAGATAGTTGCATAGTCTCATTACCGTTGGCCACTGCATACAGTATCCTCCAAAAATAGTCATCTTACTTTTACCTTTAAAGTATTATTGTGGATATACTATTTTCTAAATCAATTAATTAATTACTAACCATAAACTTTTTGTAAAATTCTTTACTTCTATATTAAGAAAAAATATATTACAAACATTCAAAAACAATGAATGAGTTGTCAAAAAAAAAAATATAAATGGGATCTATATATACTAGCAAAAATATAAACAAAAACTTTTAAAAAAACAAATATATACAGTACAAATATCTCAAATCTCACAAAGTCCATTAAATATTATACTTTTGAAGGAAATAATCGTCTTACAATGCCGGAACCTTCAGTTCTATATGATTAAATAAAATTAACATCTTATGTAAATAATAATCACAAAATTAAATTTATTCTCTAGCATACCTTTTCTTTATAATTTCTTTTTCTTGTTCCAATATCCAATCTCTTATATCATCTTGTTGATTTCTATGATAAGTTAAACTAGCATTATAATCTAATTTATATTCCTTACCATATTTTGATAAAGGTTTATATCTACCAATATCAAATTTTGGTGATATAGACAATGGCGTCTCTTTTTCTAATTTATGAGATATTTCAAGAACCTTAGAAATATTTACAATATTTGCTCGGGTAAAAAATTCCTAGATAAACAAAATACATTAAACATATAGTAAAATATTAATAAATTATTACAATTATCTAAACAAAATAATATTATGACTTACCGAAACTTGTCTCTTACTAGTCATACCCAATAAAACATCCCTCGCTATCAATATATAAGCGATTAGAAAAAAATACATAAATGATGGTTCATCATTTGATAATAAATGATCCCATAATTCTAACCAATCTTCTCTCGTTAGTATTCTTGCAAAGCTGCATTTAATCATTGTCCACGCATAGTCCTAGCATCAAAGTAATCTAACTTTAATAACAAATTAAAGTAACCAAACATATGCATGCAAAAATATTACCTGAATTTTTATATTATAAGACAATAAATGAGTATATAGTTCATTGTCCCAATATTCCAATAATACACTTATAACGTTCATAATTTTGGTTGAAGGATTTGGAAATTCGTCCCAATAATGTTGATACCAATTAACTGCATACAACGATAGCAATGCAAACGGTAAATAATTTTCCCAAGTTAAATAATCTCGAAGTTTTAACATAACTTACATAGTATACTTAGAATTATTTCAAACGACAAAGTTTCGTTTGTATCAAATAACAATTCTACGAATGGATATATCATATGGAATATCCATTCAATTGTTATTCGTCGATCATATCCTAATCTAATCAACGATGATAAAAACCTGCCACGAATTGAATCAAGTCAAAATTCCGTAAATAAAATTGTTAGGAAATTCGTCTAAAAATACTTAACATGGATAAACTTGGAAAGACTCTTAACTGTTCCAATAAATCTATAATCTTTCGTTGTTTAGAATCACTCGACTTAAGATTTTTTGACAATAAAGCCTTAATAGCGGGATCTACACCTTTGCTAGTTATTTCTTTGAAAGCTTGTTGATTTTGAGGAATACCTAGTAATATACGCCATATGCGTGTTCTATTATTATTTTATTTTTTTTAAAAAAATTAATTTATATTATTTATATAAAATAAAAAAAGAGGATAAAATACCGAGAGAGATATTTACCTATACTTATCAGGGTATCTTCCTAATTGATGTAATTTTTCAATCAATCTCTCTCTTCTCTCTTCCCTTGAAGCGGAGGATAATCCCTAAAAATAAAATTATTTATCCAATACTTCAAATATGTCTAGATGGGGAAACATTAACAAACCTGCAAATTTATAGATTCCATAGAGGATATCGAAGACCTCCTTGAAATAGTGGATATCGTTTCTAAAAAATAAAAAATAAAAATAAAAAAAATATTATTATTAATTGACATATACTGATAAGCCTCTTTAATTCTATCCACTTTACCTTGAGGAACTGGAATAGTCATTGGAATAGTCACTGGAGATACATTGGTTGGTTCAATTAGCTCTTTTCTCGCCTTTGGATCCTTTTTTACTGTAGGTTCCTGATCCAGAAACAATTCGGAGATTTCTTCCTCTTCAGAAGTGGCTCCGAGAGAAGGAAGATTAAAATTAGACGACGACGGTATTCGAAATTCGGTGTATTTTAATGGATGTATACTTTTCGAAATAGAAAAATCATAATATTGGTGTTGAAGCTTAAATAAAAAAAAGATATGTTTGTATAAAAGTAATCATATAAAGCAATAATATAGATATTAATAATCGATATATGTACATACAGTATCAGATATTAAAACTTCCAAATCCCAAATCTTTAAGATTGCTTTTTCTTCGATTGAATTTGTCACGATAAATTTCCCATCGGGAGAAATTTCAAAAAATTTAATCTGTTATAAAATATAATTCGTAAACATTTAGTAGATAGTTAATTACAATCACAACTCAATAAACATAAGATTCTTACAGGATGTTGCACATTAAGATGATAAATTTGAGAATCACTCTGAAAAATGTCAATAATCAGAAGTCGCCCATCTGAAGAAGAAACTAAAAGATCCTATATAAAATATTATAAAATAAGAATATGTGACAAAATTTTGTGAACCAATGCAAAGTTACATTATACTTACTGCATCATCATGAATCGGTTCGAGTTTCGTAATTTCACCTTCAATTATAGATTTAAGACTTATATTTCGAATTAAATTTTTTGTATCAAAATCCCAAACAAGTATAGTTTTTCTATTTGAATGAAACATTATTAACTAAACATTCGCCAAAAACCATTAACCGATTCCAGCCTCTAACGATAAAAACAGTGTAACTTACTTGCCAGCAACTAAGATTATTCTACCATCTTTCGACATTGTTGTTATTCTACATGCATGATCAAACGTATTACTAAAACTTAGTAACTGATCCGATATTCGTGTCGGGGTAAGTAACTTCCATAACAAATCAAAAGATCCGCTATCCCAAATACATATCGACTCATCAAAGAAACTTGAAATAATATATTCTCCTTGCGGAGAGAATGCAGCCTAAGCGATATGAGAACATTGAATCATTATGAATTAAGCTCGTTTTTATAATTTATTTTTTCTAGAATATACATACACGTCTTAAAGTGGCACCTTCTTTGTTATGATCCAATACTTTTTGCTTAGACCAGTATGCCATATCCCACAATATCGCTTCCGACTTTGTACTGGTAATAACCCAATGTTGTTTCGGATGCATTGATATCCAATTAACTGGATTTCGATGACTTCTGGCTTCAGCAATAAGTTGACGAGTTTCTATTTTAAAGTAATTATTGACATTAGAAACAATTTAAGATATGAAAACTCAAAAAACATCTTGTTACTTACCAATATTATAACATCTTATAGAATTATCAGTAAATGCCACAACCAATTCACTTCGAACCAAAGGAGTAAATGCAATAGTAGAAACCGCTATACCTAATCGAGCAACCTGCCAAAACCTGTGATCTTTAGTTGTTTTAATTTTAATTCGAATAATTTATAAAATGAAATCAAACTTGATTTAACTTACTTATTAGAACCAAAATCAAAAGACATGACACATCCACGTTGATCAGCTGCAGCCATTAATAATGTTCCATTAATCGCTTCTTCTAACATGCTTGGACCATCATGAAATCCTGATTGGAATCCATTTCCATTTTGATTTACCGGAGCAAAGCAAAAACATCCAAATGCAACAGGTCGATTAATGGTTCCTTTAACTTGATTTTTTCGAGGTCGATGAGCATTTATAATGTTTAATAATAATCTTTATTTTACAATAAAAGATATAATTAATTATGCTCTGATACATAAAATTAACCATCAACAATCAATAATAAAACACCTTACCCATATACATTTTCAACCTCCTCTTCGCCTTCGGGTTTTTCTTCAATTAATACTTCGATTTCATAATCATTATCCTTTTGAGTTTGTTTTTTCTTTTTCTCAGTCTTTTCCCAAATTTGACCTGACTTTACTCCAGCGATAAATATATCGGAAGTATTTACCATTTTTATTGTAATATTGTTAGACTCCGAATGAAAACGTTTTAGCTTTAACCAAACTGAATATAAAGAGAGTAGATCGATCGATCAAAAAAAAAAAGTGTTACAACAAATGTAGTTAGATCAACATGTGATTGACACGACGCGGTTTTTTCTCGGATTCTGATGTTTTTCACGTGTATTTTTTTTTTAATAACTAATCGAAAAATTGAAAAATAGTATATGTTCCATGACTTCATTGTCTTCATTGTTTACATCAATGATTAAGTAATATAAATATTTTCTTCACTGCCACCTCTACGTGGTGTTCAGGAGAAACAGTTTGTATGTTGTGTATGTTGTACATCTGGCCAAGAACAAGCAAATAGTTAATTTTCTGCGTAAAAATATATTTATATTAGCATCATGTTACGTATCACATACCGCGCAAGTTGCAAATCATTATGGAAAGAAATAAAAAATATTTCATAAGTATAAATTTGTAAATGTGATTTGTTAGAAGAAGTTCACAGAAATAAGCTAAAAAATAATACAAAAAAAGTATATATATTATTTTTAAATTTATAATAAAATAGTGCAACCGCTTAGAATATTATATAAGATTTCAAATGAAATGAACAATAGGACGATTGAAATCTAATTTTACTATATTGGGTTTAAATGTGTTGATTTGATATATTATTAACGATTATGACAATTATATATTGTATTATCATATAAAATCTCCATAATACTTGAACTAAAAAATTTTACAAAAAAAAAATGGCTGATAACAATTTTCAAATTCTTGCTGATGATATTTATGAAATATTATCTTATTTAAAAAATATTGTAAAGAAAGAAGGAAATCCTCCTGTTGATATAGATAAACCTGATTTTTCTACTGTAGGATATCCTGTACTTATTGGTTCTCGTGCTGCAAAATGGCATGTCCCTTCTTTTCGAGAACCAAATGATTGGGATTTAGTGGCAACTGCATCACAATCAATCTTATTTATTCATAGTGTTATAACTATTACATATATTCATAATATAAAATTGATTCATTATCCAGGTGTTGGATTAAAGATTATTGGCAAATGTAATGATGCTATCAACTTTGAAATTGAACTTGTTTCTGATAAAGTATATCTCAAGGAAATAAAGCCGAATAAGACTAAATATGAAAATCTAATTAAAGATAATGCTGTCATAAAAGAATTTAAAGAAACGGAGAAACAAGTTGCAAAATATACTATTGATAGTACTGAAAAAAATAAATTTTTAGATAATGTTAGAAACATTTCTTGCGGATTGGCTGATTATTCTTTTAAAATTGATTCACCCAATGAATTCGAATTTGTTAAGAGAGATCAAAGAAATCATTCAAAGATGAGCGCACAAATGATTTTGGAATACTGTCATGATGTAAAAGATATAAAATTTATTTCATTATTAAGCTTTCCATGTATTGTTGCTCCATTAAAAGTTCTTGAAGTTTTGAAGACATCTCACATTTATTGGCCGGCTAATTTTCATAAGAATATCGCAGATTTGCATTCACTAAGAATTATATTGGGTTATAGCAATGTGCCAATAACTCAACCATTATGTAGCCCAAAACGTGATGAACAAATTGAACTCATACTGAATACTCGTATTAAGGAAACTGAAATATTGAGAGGCGTACCAGCTGCACATATCAATTTGAATAAGACCAATCAAGAATTCTTGGATCGTGATAATGATCTTTTTGTACAAAGATATGTTCCTCATGATAAATTACATGAATATGTTAAGTATGGTGATGTTCCAATTCATGAAACTTTAAAGGAAGATAAGGTATAGACTTTTTTTAAATAATGATTATATTATTTTCAAAAAATTTTTTTTTTTATCAACACTTTATATTATTATTATATATAGTCTAAAGCATGGATTAAACAATCTCTTTTTAACCAAATTGATTATCAAACACAACTTAATTGTGTGAGAGAGGAAGCAATGGTTATTGCATTAGAGAGATACCTTATTCCAATGAGCTCTAAAAATCAAGATACCTCTTATCGTTCGGCACTTGTTAAAATTTGTACTTCATTAACTAAAGGATGGTTTCGCCAATTTGCAATTGATAATTATCCCCGGCTTTCAAATCTTGATAAAGATTTGATGTTGATCGCTCACAATGTAATCAATGATCATCCCTTACCACAAAAAAAACGAGAAGAACCATCAGCATTTCTTTGTAACTGGATACCTGATCTAGAGACTTTATCTATTTTTGAGCCAATTCATCTTCATACTGAAATAATCTCATCTTTTGATGATATTAATTATAAACCTGGTCGAAACAAGGATTTCATTGTCAACAGATCTGGAATTAAGATTACTTCTCCGTTAAATAATAATGTATCAATTACAGCTATTATTACAACAATGTGTTTAATTGATTTTGAAGATTGTAATCCAAAAGCTAATTGGTCAGCATCTGTTGTAATTTGTCCCAGCGAATGTTTAAAAAATTCAAGGTACATTATTAATAAATTTTGATATTTTTATCTCTTTATACTTTATGTTTGATATATTTTTAATTATTTTTAAGCAACGAGAATTACAAAGAGGGGAAATATTATGATCCATTACAAATCCATACTTTTAAATATGGAGAAGAAGACGAAAATGAAATAGAGTTTACTTCCAAGCATATATTTACACTTGAAATTTTTGCGCAGTCTAATGGAAGTTGGGGTGTAGGTAATGATGTTTGGATTGGACAATCACCGATTGTTAGAGCTAAATCAGCTGATCATATCGCCAGTATACTGGGATTTCCTGAATTTACAGGTGATTTATTATTTAAACATGTGTTAGCTTATCTACAACCAGTCCTACAAAATAATGGAAGTACCCCACTTAAGCATAGTATTGATGGTTTGAAAGCTAACGGAATTATTCCAATCAATCCATTACAACATCTTTGGTATGATGCTTGGAATTATACTATAAAAAACAGGAAAGGAACATGGGAATTGAATTTTCATGCAATATGATATAGTGTATATATAAAAATAGTGCTTTTTTCCTGTAGCTTCATAATCATAATACGGCCTTAAATATGTTTATCATAATAAAATTTAAATTGCTACTGTCGGATGTAATTGGTTTCCTTTAATATTATAATGTACCGACATTATTTTTTTTTTTTGTTATTAAAAAATTATAAATTATAAATTATGACAATTAGCTATATTATAATTTTTACTTTGCATGAGTTATATAAATAGAAATATTAATTGAAATTATGAAATTCTAATCTATTTACGGAAAATTTGGTGGGATTTATACTGGTGGAAATACATTTTGCTAAAAATCTGAGTATCTATTGAGTTAAAACCCCATTTTGTGGTTGCTCGAGTGATTATTTCTCATTGGAAACTCGCTAGTCGCTAGTCGCTACCTTATCATTTTATTGCATTATTATTCAACTAGCCTTAATATTGAAAAAAAAGTAGTTTTAATACGTACTAATGAATGAAAATCTTACACAATGAGATGTTGTCTTACTAAGAAATAATACGGATAGATCGAAATTCGAAAGCTTCTCGGAGTTGCCGAATATGGAAACAGATTTCAATAGTAATTCTTTCGGGACCTTTTCTACTAATCCTAAGAAATTTTAATTTTAATAAATAAAATCTGGTAAAGTTTGGTTTGTGAAAGCTATTATACTAGTTTACGATCAGCCTCTAGTCTGAATAAGACTAAAAGGTTTCTAGTAAAAAAGATAACTAATCAAGCAGCATCTATCTAAATTAAGATTTCGTTTATTTATACAAGAAATATAATATGAAAACTTACTAGTTTTTTCTTTTTTTTGCAGTAAAATATATTTATTATTTCGATTTCCAACATTTTATTAAAAAATAAAAAATGATATTTTTATCATTTTATATTATTTTTTTTAAATTTTTCATCTAATTTTTTTTACATGTACAGTATTTATCATGATTCTATCTATCTTTTGCACATATAACAGTATACTGTATATGTGTACATCAAGCTGAAGAAACTTACATCTCATGACAATGTCATAAATTTAATTTTGAAAAGGTTCTTTAATTTATGCCGTAAAATTTTTCCTTTCTTATCAGGTTTGGTGGTTTTTACATCTCTAGATTCGACGCGTCCAACCGACTTACTGTTTGATCTTTTATAAAAACTAAAAAAGCATAAATAATTATAAATATATTGATTTATCATATAATAGGAATAGTTTTTGTTTAATACTTACTTTTTTATTTTAGTTGAAAAAGAAACTTCTTTAGGGGACGGTCCGACTAAAGCCGCAATTATGGCCTCATCAAAAACTTTCTTCAACCCTTTTTGTGTGAATGCTGAACATTCAAGATATTTTGTCACTGCAAATTTTCGAGCAAACGCTTCACCTTGCTCTGTAGTTATAGGTTTTAATTGTAGCTTTTGAACCATTTGGGGATCATCTCTCAATTCTATATGAGTACCAACAATCAAACATGGAACTTCTGGACAATGTCTCTGAATCTCAGGATACCATTTTTCTCCTACATTTCTAAGAGAGTCCGGTGACATTACTGAAAAGCAAATCAAAAAAACATCTGTTTGAAGGTACGAAAGTGGCCGGAGACGATCGTAATTTTCTAGACCTATTATTAATACATTTTGTTATGAATTAACAGTAATCAAACATAATACATCAAATTGCAAATTAAATTATATCTTGTAATGAGTAAAAGGAAAACACACCAGCTGTATCAGATAAACCAAATAAAATTGGTTCATCGCCAATCATCACTGTGACGGCGTAATTATCAAAAACCTAAAACACCGAAAATTGAGATTTAATAAGGGAATTAATGACAGGATAGAATCATATTCAGCCCAATTATGAAAGTATACAATGCCTAAAAATTAAAAAAATAAAACTAACGTCAATTACTAGATAAATACTTACAATAGGGGTGTAATCACTTGGAAATTTATTGGTCAAGTAAGTCGTTATAAGTTCTGTCTAATAGGTAAAGAATTAAATTGAAAAAAAAATATTAAAATTTTTAGTTAAATGCTATATATATATATATATATACTATATGTATATACAGTATATGGCATTGTGGATGAAAACATTCTTTTTTTTCTTTTACCTTGCCAACATTATTATCGCCGACGACAACACACTTTATTTTTTGCATAATTGGATATTATTTTATAAGAAGATGAATCGTTCATGAAAAAAGTTCAAACCTTTTTAAATTGTTATAACGCATTTCGGAGTAACATTACAACAATACCGATAGGAAGATCCGCAAAGAAACTTTGGGGACACAACTTCTTTTCCTGCATTATAATCCTAATACTAATTAACATTGAAAAATAAGGATATTATTAGAAATTATGGATAAAAAAGGTTATTCTACTCTATAAAAATTGCATTATTTCCAATCAATAACTTTAAAAATGTTAATATTAAAAAGATGAACTACATATTGGCCATATCAAGCCAGAATGATGTCAGTGGCGTTCTTAAATTATGTCTATGTTGGGTAAATATTATATTAATAATTTTTATCTAATTATAATTGCGTGAAAAGCAAAAGTAACATATTAACTATTTTATTTATAGAATGTCGACTACAAGATGACAGCCAAACTTACAAGATTATTATAAAAAAAAAATTATTATAGATGTTATGCACCATAAAAGATCATAATCCCCTTCTACGTTTTACATTGAATTAAATGCATTTTGATTTCTTAAACCTTTCCATTTATTTACATAATTATCTAGCAAAATCTACTTTTCACGTAACATTAGCACCGCATATTGTACCATAGATAATTTATAAATACTGTACCTGATTTAAAAATTGTATAGTACCACAAATACTTCATCAATACTCAAGGTGGATATTTACAAAAAGGGAGAAGATATTATAGGCATCGCTACGATATATGAAATATGGCGATCTTTAATGTGAGATGAGGTCAAGGGCCAATTATTGTAGATTAACTTAATGTATTTAAACTGACAGTATAACCAATTTATTTTATTTATTATTATACACTTATCATTTATTAATGCATTACGGTATTACTTTCCCATCTTATATGATATGAAATTTTGATAATGGTCATACAAAAATTCATATGATAATGACGATCCGAATTTGGAGTATGATTGCCTAATTGCTTTTATTGCAATCCGTTATCGTGTTACCCTTTCTTTATCAAAGATCGTAAATAATCTCAAATATTGTCTTTTTATCTCACCAATTTCGGTAATAATTATAAAAGTAATATAAAATTCTTAAACTATTCGGATTAATTATAAACCTTTTGTGAGAAGATTCTATTTACGCCAATTATGGTAACAAAACATTTATTCGAGTTTCAAATTCTTTGTTCTTAAAATTAAACTAATTTCCGTGAATTCCGTGAATTCCGTGAATTATTTTTTACAAATACCTCAATAACATTATTAACATTAACATATTATTGTTTATTATTGTTCAGATTTTTCCTTATTAAATATAATCGATTATGAGTCCTTTGTTCTAAAATCTAGATTACGTAAGCTCATTACGAAATAAAAGCATTTTTTTCACTACGGGTCTACGAATTACGGCATAGAAAATTAATTGAAATGACGAACCAAATTGGTAATATCGTATTTTTTGTTTATATAAAGAAAAGCTACGGTAGATGAGTGTGAATAGTGTGAATGACTTTTTTGATTCTTTGGCTAGTGTTTATCTATGAAATTAATGAAATTACTATATTTGTACATAATAACAAGCACGACAAATACATATATACGTGCTTTGATTTTGATTGGATAAACCTTATTTACGATTTAAGCCAAATTTGTTCTTTTTTTTATTTTTTTTTTTAGCTTTTCTTCCCTTTTTTATTCAACATAAACACCATTTTTCGTTTATATTCCCCTCAATTTCCATTTCACCAACATGCTTTACATTCTTTACATTCTTTACGCTCTTTACTCTCTTCCCAAAACTTTTACATACATAATGATAAATACTATAACGTGAGTATATGTTATTTATAAAATGTATTTTGTTGATTCAGTCCTATAACGTACTGTAATATCTAATTTTATATTGGAAATAGTCCTAGACTGGCCTTATAAGCTTACGTACATATGTCAAATAAAATTTGTAAGAAATTCTTGTGAGGAATGCTTGTGAAAATTACTTGTGGTTTGTATATATTTATTAATTTTTTTTTTTTACTGTAAAGATTAATATATAAAGAGACATGATTAGAGATATATTATGAGATATAATTAAACCTTTACAATTTAACATTTATTATACATTTCTTGGAATCTTAATTAAAATTTTGATCTCTTTCTTTTTTTTCCTACAGATAATACTGATAAGCATAAAGTTCAAATCATTTAAACCTTCTATTTTGAACTGCTTTCATTTTGGGAAGCGTTCCGGAGACTACACTACTGGAACTTGTAGTCATCCATAAGGGATGAGCTTTTCTTGTGCTCTTGTGGTAGTTTGTTATAGTGTTTTATAAGAGTGAGTGCTTGAAAAGCCCAATATTTAGTTAATATTTTGATATGGTGTTTTTTAGATTAGATTGTTACCTAATTATAGAAGAAAACAAGAAAACATCTAGAAGAAGAAATATATTGTAATGTTACAGTAGTCGGTTTTTGAGATTAATCTGATTATTTTAGAATAATTGTCAATTATTCTGAAATAATCAGACTAATTAAATCTGACTATTGTTTAATGTTTAAATTTATAGTTTGATTACTTTAGATTTTTTTAGATCAAAAACTTTTGTATAAAAGTTTTTAACACCATAGAATCAAAAATAAAATTTTCATATATTACTTTTTTTTTTTTGATACCATAAATTTTTAATTTTAAAAAAGCTTTCTCTTTTATCATTGTAATAATTATAAGGAAATTTATATTTAATGCTATTAGCTATTAATTAATGCTAGTAAAAAATGGTAAATATTTATTTATTTTATCATTATTATAAGTTTGATAATTAAATGTGATGCAGTAATAATTATAATTTTTGGATCGTTTTTGATCTCAGATTTTCATTTTATGTGAAATATTAAAAAAAGTGCTAAAAAAGATTTACAGTATGTCAAAAAAGAATAAAAGATGCAAATATAAAAAATTAACAACTTTTTTCTTCATCATGCATAATTAAATATTAATAGTGTTTGTTATAAATAACATTCAACGCATTTGATTCATTCAGATCAATTCTATAAGTCTATATACGATGTATTTTTACTAATTATTGAATGATTGTGTCATCGTCTTCTTTTCTTTTCTTACCAATCCAAGGTAGATTGACCATTTTTATCATCAAACATTGATCCACGATGCAATTCTTTAATAATTTTTCCTTCAATTACTGTTTTATTAATTATCATTTGGATATGACAAGGAGTAACGCGACCATACCATATCCCTTGACCATTTCGATATACGATGACATTGCCAGCAAATTGATGTCCTAATTTAACAAATAAAGGTTGGTGAATTACATACTAAAAAAAAAAACATTAAAAAGTAAATAATTCATACCTCCGACATGGCTAGTGAGATAAACAGGTACTCCTTGATTTCCCATAGAATTTAAATCCATTCTTTTCTCCTTTAGAACCTTTTCAAATTCATTTTTCAAAATAGGACCAGCAACTCCACATCTCATATCACGTCTTTTATGTCCACAAATTAAAATTACAGCTTTATATGGAATTCTTTCAGTTGAAAAATTATATCCTTCATTTTTAACTATTTCCTTTTTATTTATTTCATTTGATAAAAATTGGTCATAAAATTCCTCAACTTTTCCCGTGGAAACGTTACGTACAATTAAATTATCAGGATAAATTAAAATATCATTTCCAAAAAAAGAAAAAAATGTCAAGAATGGTAAAGTAGAATTCTGTCTATTACTATTTGTAATTAATATTTTAGTATCTTTATTGTCTCTTTTTTTTTGTAGATATTCGTATAATACCGCTGAAAGATTTCCAGAATCTAATTCAATTACTTTATTCCAATCGGATTTTCCTGTTGAAATTATTATATGACGAGCATGTGGTTGTACAGTACCACCTAAATTTGCTTCATGATTAATTTTTAGATTAGAAGGATAGGAAGGATGAATTGAACATGGAGATTGACATGTGAGACATGGATTTTCCGACGTAATTTCTTCAATAGAAATTGTTGCTGTTGATTTTTTAGGTTCTTTCAAAGAAGTTGTTGATGATTTTGAAGAAAGACTAGCAAAAGAATTCGATGGAGAAGGATTTATAGAAGTATTGTTACTTGGTGATGTGTTTAAAGATGATATTGACATTTTTCTGTTATAAACATTTTCAGTAGTAGATTTTTCTGCAGAAAGTATTGGAGGTGATAAGGAAGATTGTACAGAGCTGCAACAATTATCTATCATTTTATTACGAAAAACGGTCGACATAAATCTTTTATGTTGAATTTTTGAAATGGTAAAAAAAAGAAAGTAAGTCCTAATAAACATGATAAAAAAAAAAGAAAAAAATTTTTTTTAACTCCTTAAAACCAATTTTTATAATTTATAGAATGTATTACGTCAGTTCGCATAAGCCTTCTTCCATTATAAATAACAATTCCGTTCCGTTCCGTATCTATTAAGGTAAAATTTTTTCTGCCGATCAATAATCTTCAATGAATCATATGATTTATTTGTCTAAAAAAGAATATTGAGCCGGCGTAATCCGATTACAATACAAGTTATGACAATCAAATAAGCGTAAAATAATTTTTTATTCTCCCTTCTAAATAAAAAGTTACCGAATGCATCATTCTATAAATGGTAGCTGATTTTTTTTTTTTTAGTAAACTAAATGCCCTTTGAATTTCCTTTATTTGCAATATATTTTATAAATATAGACTTAAGCATACATGACTTTTTTTTTATTTATGCTATTTATTTGTAAGAAACGTAAACTTCCGCATCCTTTTTCATTCTTATCCGCACTCGAAATTTCTTTCCATGTCCTGGTTCATTATATACAACCGATAAAAAATTGTTAGTCCTAAATCCTTGTTTATGCTCTTCATTATGGGAACTTACGGTTGAATCATCATCATCTTCCTCGCTATTTGATGAGTTATCATTGCTTGAATTATTATTGCTTGAACTATTATCACTCACTTCATCATTCTTAGAATCATAATAACCGCTATAGCTTTTTGTGCAAATATCATTACTAAGGGTATTGCCATCATCGCTAGTGTCATCATCTTCGCTACTGTCATCGTCCTTCTTAACGTGATCATCCTCACTACTGTCATCGTCTTTCTTAATGTAATCATCATCATCGCTACTAACATCGTATTTTCTAACATCATCTTCATCGATATTGTTATCATCTTTCTTAACATCATCATCATCATCACTAGATGGTTCAATATCATCTTTGCTACTGTCATTGTCTTTATTTGAATTCTCTTCTTCATCGCTGCTATTATTTTTAATAGTTAATTCGATTTCATCATCACTAGGTTCACTGCTAGATTTGCTATTGGATTTACTGTTGGATTCATTGCTGGATTCATTACTAGTCTCACCATCGGACTCGCTGCTGAACTCGCTGCTGGATTCACTGCCGGATTCACTACTGGATTCATTGTTGGATTCACTGCTGGATTCACCGCTGGATTCACTGCTGGATTCACTGCTGGATTCACTGCTGGATTCACTGCTAGATTCACTGCTAGTCTCACTGTCGGACTCGCTGCTGAACTCACTGCTAGATTCGCTGCTAGATTCACTGTTAGAATCGCTACTTATGTTTTTAGGATAATACTATTTAAATGAAAATAAACAACTTATTATTATTATTATTATCATGATCATTATCCTTAATAATAACTTACATAATTTTCTTCTTCGCTAGAGCTCGATGAATATGAATTACCCAAATTCATTTGTTGTATATCTTGATCAGAATCTGACGATGAATCTGAAACAAAATATTTTAAAATATTTAGATAAAATTTAAAATATTATTTCCAATAAAAAATAAAATAAAATAAAATAATTTACTAAATTTACTATAGATATATAAAGGAATCATTTTATTTTCGACGAAGAGAGAATTGGAAAAAAAAAATATTTTTAACTATAAAGTCATCCATAAAAGGAATGCATTACATCCTTTGATTTAACTTTTTATGGAGAAATAAGTGATGACGATTTACCTACAATAAATCAGTCGCGCGGGTAAATTCGCGGGTAAAAAAAAAATCATCGGAAACTTTACGAGTTATTCCGTTAATAACAGTTACACATATCTGAAATTTGTATCGTTTATCAACGTGACAGATTGAGACGCATTACCATATTTATTTTAAAGACTTACTATGCAAATTATTTATAATTTAAATAATTTTAAAATATAACTGTTTATAGCTTGGATTTTCAAGTAAAAATATGGAAACAATGATATAAAATAAAAAAAAAATTTTTAATTATCTAATTTTCCCCCCTGGCCCCCTTTCTCCCTCGTATAATCTCGTATAATGGACACGTTTTTATTAACACTTTCAAAAGACCTTAATAAAATTTTAAAAAATGAACTCTGTTATGATTTTTTAATAACTATAGGTGAGGAACCTGATATCAAAACTTTCAAAGTTCATTCTGCAATATTATGTGCTAGATGTCCTTATTTTCAAGTGGCTTTATCAAATAATTGGATAAAGAAAGAAAATGATAAATTTACATTCACTAAACCGAACATTTTTCCAAAAACTTTTAATGTTATATTAATGTAAGTAAAATTGTATTTTTTTAGAATTTTTTTTTATAAACGTTTTAATTTATAATAAATTTTAATTTTATTCATTTTTTTTTTTAAAAAAAAAGACATTTATATGGTGGTATAATCGATTTAAATGAACAGGAATCTTCAGATTTAATTCTTCTTCTTGAAGCTTCGGATGAATTGTGTTTAAGTGAATTATGTGAACATATTCAAGATTTTATTATAACAAAAAGATTGGTTTGGTTACGCGAAAATTTTTTATCTCTTGCAAAAATTGTTTATCAACATCTAACTTTCGATAGATTACAAAAAATTTTTACAGAAATGATTTATGAAAATCCTAAAGATTTATTTAAATTAGAAACTTTATCTGAATTACCTGAAGATATTATTTTATTTTTGATAAGTCGGGATGATTTCTTTATTAGAGAAGTTCAAATATGGGAGCAAATTATAAAATGGGGAATATTAAAATATCCTCATTTGGATCCAGATATTACATATTGGACGATAAAAGATTTTGAAACGTTAAAAAATAGATTACGAAAATCTATTCCTTTAATTAGATTTTATCAAATGTCATCAAAAGAATTTAAAGAAAAAGTCGTACCTTTTAAAAAAATTTTACCAGGTAAACTGTAATCATTTCCAATTTGTAAAATTTGCTTACTTCATTTTGATTCTAATTTGATTTTATTATTAGAAATTCTTTATAATAACATATCAAAATTTCATTCAAGATGGTTTAAAATTTCTTTTCGTAGTTCTGCAAGAGTGAAACCAATTGATTCGTTGATCATAAATTATAAGGATGCTGCAGTTCTAGCAAGTTGGATTGATGGTAAAAACAAAGTTAATGATAGATCTGTAATGTATGAATTTTATAACAATCCTTATAATTTTAAACTCCTTTATCGTGGAAGTCGGGATGGATTTTCTTATGAAATGTTAAAGAAACATTGTTATTATAAAGGTCCAACAATCATAGTAGCAAAAATTGAAGGTAAACAAGAATTAATTGGAGGTTATAATCCAATATATTGGTCAGCATCAAAGTTAGCATATTTTTCACAGACAAAAAAAGGTTTTATATTTTCTACAGAAAAAGGTCAAGATAATTTCCAAGAAAAAGCAACTGTTGCTAGAATGAAATATAATTATTATTCTCAGCATACAACTTACACTTATAAAGGTTATCCTTATCTAAGTTTTGGATATAATAATTTATCATTTATTGAAAGAGAATGTCAAGTTAGATGGTCATATGGTTATTATTTCACTCCTAAAATTAAAGATCAGGGTAATTATCCTTTAGATGAACTTGAAGTTTTTGCATTAATTCCAAAATCGAGGTTCAAATATTGGAAAATTAATCTATTATTTTATAGTGTATATATTTATGATATGAAATTTTATGAGAGTTGTTTAATTTTACTTGGAAAATTAATTTTTTTAATTTTTATAATAATAATAATAGTAGGTTTTATAATTAATTTCTTAGAATCCTATAATTTATTATAATTAATAGAATATGTAAAAAAAACTTAATGAATATCTTATTAATTACTTATTAACTAGTAAGTTCGAGGCAGTAATTTTCGTGGATATTGCATTTTTACTACATAAATGATTAACAGTCTAAGTGAAATTGCTGCTTAATAAATTCGGAATAAATTATAAAATATAATATATAATTTATGTGATCTTGTTAATCTTGCTGCTTTTCACAATGAGGCAAAACATCTGATTATAATGATTATGCGAACGCAGTAAATACATTTGATCAAAATTTTTTTCTTGATAAAAAATTGATCAGTGTTCTGAAACTACACGTAATTTTTTATTTGAGTAGCCATGAAAAAATGAACTAAATCAAATTTTTGTCACATTTATAATCGGATAATTCCGGCCAAAATCACATATTTAACTTCGATATATATCATAAAATCACGTGATATAATCGAAACAGAAAGTAAAATATGTCTATATGTAAAAATAAATTATTTTATTTAAAATAAAAATTTTGTTAATAAATATAAAATTTATCTAAACCTAATTAATGCCAAATGAAAATAATTTAAAAAAATAATTATTGTGCGATTCCAGTTTCTTCTTCTTGGTAATCATCATCTTGTGAATCAACGGATTTTTCCTCATCACCATTTTCAATAATACCATTTCTCTCTAATTCATCATCAATTTCCTCTTCTTCATCATATACAACAGCCTTAGCTCTCGTTATAAATTCTCTAATTTTATCTAAATCTTTTTCACCATTAGTTTCAACACCACTAGAAACATCAACCATCCAAGGTTTAACTTTCCTTGCAGCTTCTTCAACATTTTCAGGTGTCAATCCACCTGCTAATATAATAGGAAAACTTCCTTTACCACTTAATTTATTTGAAACACTTTTTTTAATTTTCAATGCAATATCCCAATCAAATATTTGTCCTTTTCCTCCGGAATTACTACCATCAGTTGTTTTTGTGTCCAATAAACATATATGGTTATATCCAGGTTGTGTAACTAACGTTGGATTTGAAAAATTATTATCTATATGAAACGCTTTAATGACAGGGATAGGAATGAGTCTAGATAAATCTAATGGTTCATCTCCATGTAATTGAACCAAATCTAACTTAAGAGCATCAATGATTTTTGTTATATAATCTAACGATTGATTTTGAAATACACCTAAAATCAAAGGTTTCTTAGAACGATTGATTCTTGTAGCATGTAACTGAAACCAATCGTGATGTTTTTGTGACGTTAAAATACTATAAGGTGTTGGTTCATCATCTTCAATTCCAGTTAACTCAGTTTTCTTTTCTGATTGCATTTCTCTAATAATACTAACAATTTCCAACGCTGTTTCCAATGAAACCCGTCTTTTAGATTTTGCAAACATAAGACTGATAATATCGGTTCCCGCATCAGCAGCTGCTATAGCAGCTTCAATAGACGAAATTCCACATATTTTAACTAAAGGACTTCTTGGTGTATCAAGTTTCAACAATGAAGAACTTTCATCATTTACCACCTCCTCTTCATTTAATTCAAGTAACTCCTTAACAAAAGCTCGTTTGTTTTCTGATCTCATTAATGCTTCACCGATTAAAAAAGCTTTAACTCCTTGATCAAGATAACTAATTACATCAGCACGACCAGAAATTCCACTTAAAGCAGCTAATATAACATTTTCAGGAACCATTTCGGCTAATCTAGAAGTTGTATTCATATCAACATCAAAAGTATGAAGGTTACGATTATTAACTCCAATAACTTTTGCGCCTATTCTTAAAGCTTTTAACATTTCTTCTTCATTATTAACTTCCACCAAAGGTTCCATTCCAAGATCTTTAGAAAAATTGTATAACTCTGAAAGTTTTTCATCTGATAAAATAGAAACTATGAGAAGAATTGTATCAGCTCCATAAAGTCGTGATTCCATAATTTGATATGTATCCACAATAAAATCCTTTCTTAACACAGCAGGACGATTTGGAATTGTTGATAATGCATCACGAACTTGTCTCATATCATTTAAAGTACCTTTAAACCATTTATTTTCAGTTAATACAGAAATAACTGAAGCTCCAGCATTTGAATAAGTAAGGGCTTGTTTTACCGCATTGACTGATAAATCAATATTTCCTTTACTTGGTGAAGCTCTTTTAATTTCAGCGAAAATTGCGGGATATTTTGGTAAAGTTTGATTTATTCTTGAAACAAAATCGATAAGAGGAGGAGCTATGTGAAGAGATAATAAAACTTTTAAATCATGAGGTGAAGAACCTGGTTGTTTTTTTGCCAATTCAATATCAGCCAAACGTTGCTTATGGATTTTTTCAAGAATAGTCGGAACGGATTTTGATAAAACTGTAGTCTTTGCCAATGGTTGATTAACTCCAAATTCAGAATTATTTTTCCAACTGCCACCTTTAAGTTTTAAAAAATTTGATAAAATAATTTTTCCATGTTCAGAAAGAATACTTTCAGGATGATATTGAACGCCTTCAATTGTAAATTCACGATGTCTTATACCCATAATGACACCAGATTCTGTCCAGCTAGTAACTTCCAATTCTTCAGGAACCGTATTTGGTTGTCCAGATAATGAATGATATCTAGTAGCCATAATATTTTCTGGAACATCATGATAACATCCTTTACCATCATGCAATATTTTATTAACTTTACCATGTACAATTTCACCCGCATAACCAACTTTACCCCCATATACTTCAAAAATACATTGTTCCCCAAGACATACACCAAAAATTGGAATTTTTCCAGCAAAATGTAAGATAACATCTTTAGAAATTCCTGAATCTGTTGATGGTTTTCCTGGACCAGGTGAAATAACTATATTTTTTGGGTCAAGTGAAATTATATAATCAAGGGTAGTTTTATCGTTACGAAATACTTGAATTTCTGCTCCAAGTTCTGATAAATATTGATAAATATTCCAAGTAAATGAATCATAATTATCTATTAATACTGTAATATTTGATGTTTCTGGTATTGTGGACATATTGATAAAAAATGATAAAAAGGTATATATCAATAAAAAAAAAAAAAGCCAACCCCAAAAAAAAATAAAATAAAATAAAAATAAAAATAAATAAACCAAATAAAACAAATCGTTTAAATAAGCAAAAAAAACGGATCGTTACATCTAAATGCAAGTGTGTGTTGTTGTTATTTGAGGTCGCACAACGATATTAAAATCGCATAGTCTGAAACCACTAAAACCGTCAATCCAGACATCCGATTATACTGATTACTGACGATCCGGATTTCATTCCCTATAAATGTTTAAATTTTTATTTTCAAACGACTAATTATAAATTTTATATGCAATAAAATTGCTGAAACTTTATTTAGTATAATGAACCAGTTACGGAAGGAAAAACTAACTACCCATTATATAAACTATAACCCATATTATAAATACGAAACCACTTTTAGAAGAATTAAAGAATTAGCCAAAGCAACTATAGGAAGATGCGATCACTATGTTAGTACGAAAATGTGGCTAATTAAATAAAAACTAGAAAAAGAATACGATTAAGAAATATCAAAATCTAAATGCGAAAGCCAAGAAAAAGAATTCGATTAAGACCATAATTGGCGAGTATGAGTACGTGTGCGATGCTGTGATTCATTGGTTCGGTTATTATTTCTCATCTATTTTCTCCAATTTTTGAAGAGGCTTTTCGTGATATTGTTTAGGCTTTTCTATTCTTATTATAAAGATTATCGCAGGCTTAATTATGCTGGAAATCTCATCAATGCACAAAGAACGCGAAATTAAATCCGAAATTACGGATGATCCTAGGATCCGAATTATAACATAGAATACCCGTTGATTTATATGTAGTACCCTATGAAAAAGATATACTATACTTAAATGATACTTAAAATTGTAATTTTTTAAGAATACATTTTAAGTGTCACTTAAAATATACTTAAAATTGCAATTGTGTATTTTAAAATTTTTAAAATTTATATTTGTTTTCATAAGAATAGTGTAACTTTCTTTTTAAAGTACATTATTTGGATTTCTCGTGGCAAAAAAAATTTTTTACTAAAATCTTGATTATCAATCAGTCCTTTTTTCTGGTTTATTTGTAATACGCCACCTTAGATTCCGGATTCTGGAAAACACCAATTAAAAAGTTTGCTCAAAACAATTAATACTTATTCGAGTTTAGCGAAAAAAAAAAGAATAATGCATTGACTCCTTTGTTGGCTTATTTATTAAGTTAATTAGAATTTTTTATGAAAACTAATCAATCACTCAAGTATTAATTCCCTTATCAAGTTACGCACTTTACACTTAGTAATTAATTCATTGAATAGAATCTTTTATAATCAAGAAAAACAAACTTTTATTATATGAATAAGATTATCTATTTATTATACGACGTATACAATGAATATGGTTTAGACGTATGTAAGGTTCAATAAACCAAGGTATAGTAAATATTAAAATAATATTCCAAATTAAAAAAGTTGTTAATTTTTTATATATAATAAATTTTGATATTAATAATAAAATTACTTCCCATAATATTACCATTATACCTTGAAATAAAAAAAAACTGAAATGCTCACCAGTAATTTTACCAAATAATGAAATTATTATATATTCATGAAATATTCCACTAAGTATAAAACTTGCAAATGATCCCATTATATGACCTAAAGTTTTATTATTATTGGTAAGTAATGAACTAATTGGTAAATATCCTAATTCAATAAAACATTCCCGTAATAATTGATGCCATCTTCTTCCCCAGAAATCTGATGGTGATGTTGAAAAGTAAGGATGATTAAATAATGGTGATGTATCAAATAATAAAGATATTAAGTAATTTTTAATTATATTAACTTTTGAATTAATTATAGGATCATTAAAGAGAAAATTATTCTCTATAATCCATAATATTACTGTAGCCGCCACAAGAATTTTGTTATATACATAATTCATATTATGAGCAAGGAATCCTGCATATATATAACAATAAATTAATGTATAAGGATTGGCGATAAATGATGCTTTGTTTAATAATAAATAATCAATTATTCTAAGTGGATATGGTCTATCTGGTATTATGGATGGTGGAAATGTTACTAAAAAATAAATGAATAATTCATGAAATATCATCATAATGTATAATTTCAATAATTTGTGAGTTAAATAAGGTTTTAATTTTTGTTTGATATTATTTTTTGTTATTATTCCTAATTTTTTATTTGATAAATTATTATTTCTTCTCCAATAGAATAATGTCCAAAAGAATGGTGGTTTATCTTTACTATTCTGTTTACATTTTTTAATCCAAATCAACATTTTATAAAAAAATCCAATTATTGTTACTGGTATTGGTAAATTATACATACATGAAATTTGTTTTCCATATTTTAGTGGAATGGATATAAATATTATTGATATTATTATTAATGTTATATAATGTTTTTTTGTTGTTGGTTTTATTAAAGTGATTCCTATGAATGATAATAAACATATTGTTAATATGCTCAAATATGATGAAAAAAATATTTTTGTTGGAATTTCTAACGTAAACATGGAGTTTTTTTTTATGGGAAAAAAAATGATGAATTCTTGTAATTTTTATAATAATTAATTCATATTTTCTTTTTTTTTTTTTTGTTATATTTAATTAGAGAATTTTTAATTCGATTATCATCAGTGTAGAATAGATTTTCTTTTACCGATATATACAATACATACTTGTACATTTTTTCATTTACGAAAATCTTCGTTAAAACGATCCCGAATTCGTATTACAAATGAATTTTACGAATAATCATATGAAATTATTATATTTTTGTGGGTCGTTTTTGTCATGTTATATTTATACTTCGTTGCAAATCTTGTCAATCGTGTCATTATAAATGAATTTATTTAATAAAAAAGGTATTATTATTATGCGGCCAAATAGGATATGCTGTTTGATATTTTTTAGATTAAGGTATAAATAAATTACTGTTGCATAAATTATCTGATATTTTTATCGCATTACATAATTTAAATTAAATGTAACATATATATTAAATTTTACGGAGAAAATACTATATATTAACTAAAGCTACGTCTGCATAATAACGTAATAACACAGTTATTGAATATATGCAGTAACTTAAATAGTCGATAAATTACATCAGTGGGAATAAAATATATTCGCGATTTTGAATATTTATATACAATTTATAACAAAATTTAATTAATATAATGTACAAAAAAAAAAAAATCTATTTACAATCTTCTAAAAATTGCAATTTCGTATTTTACATTGACATCCACAACCTGTTGGACATTCATTATTTCCTTCAAACCATTCGTGAATATGTTTTGTATGTCCTCCATGGGAACAAGACATACAGAAATTTGATAACCCTATTATTAATAATTAGTAAATTATTAGTAATTAGTAAAACAAAAATAATATTACTATATAAAATATTTAAATCAACATGATATATATAATAAATAAATGAAATACCTCTAACAATCCGATTACAGATAGAACATTTTATGCCAGCTCTTCTAAGATAATCACTTTCTTCTCTGTGCTTGTTGCTGCTAAGACGATTAACAAACGTTGCACCCTTTGATTCGATCTCTGCGTTCTTTTTGTTACGACAACTAACACAATATTTAGCACCCTTTAGTTCAGAATGACATTGTGAACAATGTATATCAATTTCTAAAAAAATAAATAAATAATAAGAAAACATGATAATGAAAATAATAGCTAATCTTTAAAAATACATATTTTATATACCTAAAGGTTCTTGTAGTTCTCCAATAGGGCTACCAACTGTAGTTCTTACAAATTTCATAAATTTTAAAAGCTCTGCCCTTGCTTCAAATAATCCCCAATGGTATAATAATTCTGCATAAGCAAGGCGTAATTGTTCATATCTTACATTTGTTTCTATTTGATCATCTAATAAACTAACTGGAATTGGCCTTTATTAAAATTAAAAAAAAAAATTATTAAGGTAACCAAAAAAAGTTCTAAATTCTTTAAATTAGTTAAATTTTTTTACCTTTTTTCATCATCGAAATCATCTGAATAAAATGAAAAGATTAAATCACAAGATTTTTCATCAGAAATTTCGCCAGGTTTTTCGTGTCCTACCCATCCATCCAATCTATTGTTGAGACCACCAGTGGCTGGACTACCTTTCTTTGGAGTTCTTGGTGGCGACGCTGAAATGCTCGAAGGAAATAAGTTTGATTCTTTTGAAGTGCCACCAAAAGTTGATCTTCTATGATGGTGTGAAGTATGAGGAACTGTAATACCGGACCCTTCCGATTGTCCATATGGATAACCAGATGGAGTCGGAGGAGTAATCCCATAAGGATTTGCTCCATATCCGTTTGTAACATAGTTAACCATTTCTGTATAGGAACTTTTTGATGAATTACATGATTCACCAAATGTTATTCCGGAAATTGAAGGGAAGCCATAATGATAGGGATTTTGTTTTTCTGGATAACGATAATAATAATTGAAATAGTCCGTATTACTGGATATATTATTACCAACTACTAATCCTGATGTCTAAATAAAAAGCAATCTATGTAAATTTTTAATAGTAAATAAACCATAAGTAAATAATATAATACCTACTAAAAGTTGAAATTCATTTGCTCTATTGTCCTTTCGATGTGGAGGGAAAGGTTGTCTAAAAACACATGACAGCATTGCTGCTGTTTGTATATCACCTACTGAAGAAAAATGATTAAGCCTATATTGCGGTAAATTTAGTTATGAGCTATATTATAGCATATTTATTAAAATAATATATATACGTAAAAAAAAAATTTTTAACGTACAGATCTTTTACAAGACTTCTTCCAAATGGATGGAATCCCAAATTAAACTTTTCAAAAAGTCCATGAAATGCTTTGCTCATAAATGAATCATATTCGCTTCCAATTTCTTTCCTTTTGCTTGCATGTTTTTGATAAACTCCTGTTAATATAATCTCATCACTAGATAAAGAATTTCTAAATTTAGTGGGACCAGATTGACCAAGAATTAAAGATGCAAGTAACCAGACTTGTTTCAGATCTGGTCGATTATTGTCCGCTGCTACTTGAGCATTATATTTACAAATCTCAACTGGATCATCTCCATGAAGACTAAAATTATGTAAAAAATAATGAGAACTTTTTGAGTTATTGTTTCAAAAATATTATATATTACTAACATATATTCCTTTGCCAGTTTTTGACTAATTGGCATCCATTCCGAGAAATCATACATGTGGACAGTATATCTATCCCATTTTGTCGATTGAAATAATGCAAGACTATTATTGGATGGATTAGCATTATCTTGTAAATCACTCTGATAAAAGTATTTGAATCATTCAGTTAAAATAGTTAAAATAAAATAAAATAAAATAAAATGAACGATTATAAGGATTACTCTAAATACCATTAGATATGAATGGAAAGACAGTAAAGCATTGGAGTCATCATCTACTTCATTATACGAGTCATCATCGTCTCTCCCATAATGTGTAATTGGTCTTGGCAACTGTGAAATCATCCTGTATTGTTCCCAAGAATCATATGACCTAGGGTGAGTATATGTATAGCTAGTTTTTTCATTATTTCTAGTATTATTACTTGCATCAGGAGATCGTAGACTTGAAAAGAAACATACAAGTTTTCCTAAAATTGAAAAAAAAGGCTTAATTGCAATAAAATTAATTAAATAACTGAGATATTAAATTACCTGAAGCATTAAATTTTGTTCCACATAATTTTGGAAAAGGAACATTATAATCTTCCTTATCCCCAAGGATATAATTCAAGTTTTTGTCATAAGATGTTCTTCTTGTAGCATTTATGTAATTCTCATCATCTGAATCATCTTTTCCATAACGCTCTTGACCATCTTCCTGAGTATGTTCTCCAAGTAAATAACGAATACAAGCTTCCAGGCAAGGCCTATTTTGAGATACACATGAACGGGCTATATCCTTTAAACATTTTAGCATGCGAGTTCTATTATATATAGATATCATTCCAGTTTTTTGTATATCAAAAATCGGTAGAACCTTATTGGGATATTGTGGAGGAAATGTTACATTAATACGTATGAAAGCATGTCTGCTACCGTGTAAGCTTATTGTACAATATTTGCCTTGTATATCGAGCTATTAATAAAAATAAAATCTTGAGTTTTCAAATCATAAACAATATAAAATAAATTATACTGAATGGTTACTTTTTCAAATTCGACATTGGAAAATTTTTGTGCAACACCAGCCATTTCCTCATGCGTATTTGGCGGAATATATTCAGTGTTTCCAATCTCTCCACTAGGTTTAACCATTTTTACATTCTGCATCCACAATAAAGAACGTCGCAACATCCCAGCTGCTACCATATAACCCTTGATATTTCCCCCTCCAGCTGAAGCTCCAGAAGGGCGAAAAGGGATATTTGTGATTGCGCGACTTCCTGAAATAATACGAAGAGGGGGATAGGATGTTGATGTTGACAAAGTAGGAGAGATCGAATGATTATTCATTGGTAGATCACGAAATGTGGATGTTGATTTTCCAGTTTGCTTAACCTGATCTGTTGGATTTATGGATCTTCCTCTTTCATGTCCAATTTCCTTTTAATATAATTTAATTTTTATTAATCAAAATTAAATCATTTTATAATATAGATATTAAAGAATTACCTTCAATAATTCATCATTTATCGGCCAAAATCGCAGGGTTTTATCTTTAGACCATGTAATTAACTGAAATTCTCTGTTATCTATATAAAGAGAAATTATTAGGTTAATAATTATTAATATTTTTTTTTTTTTTAAAAAAAAAAGCTATCATACCAATTGTTGGGTCCCCATCACTTTTAACTCTCCAAACAAATTCTTTAACTACATCGTGATGCCCTACAAAAGCATGTATACGGGTTTGAAGATTTTCTTTGTTCCAAAGATATAAATTTTTTTCTGAACGTTGAGGCATTATTAGAATGCCGTTACCAACTGGCTAGTATAAATAAATTACAATCAATTTAATAAAATACTTATTATAAGGAATTAAGAAATTACAATACTTACTGTATGCCTTGCGCGCCAAACAGGAGAATTTGTATGTATAACACCCTGACAGGTATCGAGTTCTTGAATATTCCAGAACTGTACAAATAAATACATTAAAATTATTAAAATTTCAGACCATTATCAGACTTTTGTTGTTCGAAATGTGATGTGACAGTTTAACAGACCTTCACTGATTGATCCAGACTACAAGTTATTATATTGTCAGCATTCGATCTACTCCAATCAATTCCGTAGATTTTAGTTGTGTGCGCGCTAATTTTAGTTATAGGAAGTGATCCTTTCTTTTAAAACATGCATAAAAAATAGACTTTAGTATTAAAGAAAATTGTTATTAAAAAACAACTTTAAATCTTTACCCTAGTATCCCATATATATAAGTCTTTGCCGTGAGCAGATGCTAATATAAATTCATTCTTTTTATTAAACTTGACTTGTGTTGCACCAGCTTTTACACATTTAAACAGGATTAGTAATGATTACGATAGGTTAAATACTGGAACGCACAAAAATTAACACTAACCTATCCAAGCACAAAACGACTTTGCTGGTTTTTTTGGCGATTTTAAATCCCATAAGTGTACATAAGTGTCAACAGAACATGTAGCCAACATATTTGAATTAAAAGGATGCCAATTGATATCACTTATGGCACGATTATGAGCGTGAAGAATATGCTCATGTTGAATGGCCGATGATAAATTCCAAATAAGTGCTTTTTGATTAGACTGTTATGATTAATTAATTATAATTGTTGAGAATTAATCTTAAAAAAAAGATTTGAAATGATAAACGATGCGAAGTATAAATAAACTTACTGTAGAAGCGACCCAATTATCACAAGATAGATGGGGATTCCATTGTACATCAGCCACTTCCCATTTGGTCAAATGATGAAGTTCTCGTGGAGCTAGATATGGATTTTCAAGATCAATGATAGAAAGTCCTTTACGACTGAAATTACAGACGTGAAGTTTGTAAAAAATGAAATTCATATAATAAAAAAATAAATTAATAAATTGAACTATTATTCTTAAAATACATACGTCGCCAACACGATATCACGACTTGATGGTGAAATGGACATACTACCTACAGGCTGACTGATTTTAATTACTAATGATTGATAAAATACTGAATCCTGTCTTTCCATTTCAGGTGAAACATCATTTGAGAAAGTAATTTCAGGTATAGATTGTTTCGATGAGCTATAGTCAGCGGAAGAAGATTCTGTAGGTGGTGAAGGAGTACCACTACGTAAAGACATTTTTGATATATGAAGAAATGGAGAAACGGGACGTGAAGGACGTGACGGAATATTAATGGGACTTGAACTTTTCGTAGAAGAAGTGGATGAATAGGAAGTAAAGGAATTTTCCTTATGAAATTCTATTTCATCATCCATATTCGCGTAGTATCTTAAAATTTTCAATCAAGCCAGCAGATGATCAATAAACATTTAAGGTCACATGAAAGATTGAAAGATCAGACCCCAAAAAATGCACATATTCAATCAATAACGTATCACCCTGTTTTGTTTTGAAAGTCTAATATTTACAACTTTTAATATGATTAACGTTAAGGAGGTGATGCATTGGAAGTTAGTTGTACAAGCCGGTGCTTGGGAAATCTACTATTTTTCATCTTCATAACAATACTACGATACAAATTCTTTTTTTATCAACCTTCAACCTATTAATCATCAATATTTACATAAGTTGCACGTGTAATTTGGATTCTATTTATCTAATATCAGTTAGTTTTTAAATTCAACTAAAACTAATTAATTTAATAAGTACTAACCAATTCAAAATTTCAGCCTGTGCATCCTTTACATCCTTTACATAAGATAAAAGAGGTAAGTTAAGCCCAAATTTCAAAAAGCCCGCGGAGTGAAAAGTAGAACATCTCCGTAAAATTTCGTACATCTGTATTTTCTGTAATACCGTATTGATTTACTGAATGGGGTTGTAACTTGTAACCTATAACTTGTAAGTTTTATGTCTCCGCAACTTTATTATTGTAAATTTGACAGTTTGGGACCCAAATATTTGAATGAAAATTCTATATTTGTAACTTATTTACCCAAAATTATTCTAGCTAAGCGTAATCCCTACCAACTAAAGAATTTCCTTTTTGGGAAACAAAACCATTTACGAGAAATTATGACTAGATATTTTTTGTCATCGATATGATAGGTTGATCACTGCATATAAAAAAAAAAATTGTAACGATAGAATATAGTTTACAATATACGATTATTTTTTTTTACGAAAAATTCCATATCTTGATAATTGATAACGGGTTAGTCGGATTTTTTTACGTAAAACGTCCGACTCTCATATATATACTCTCATTAATAATACTTTTTTTTTCATTTCTTAAAAAAAAAGTCGCATAGTTTATGCGGTTTTTTTACTTTTAATGATATATATATTTTTTATATATATTTTTCTACTAAACATCTGATTTTTTTTAAGATAAATAAATTTTACTTTTTTTTTTTACTAACGAGTTAATTTTTAGGAATGGATTCAGTTGAAAGTTCTGAGACTGGAAAAGTCGAAGTGACTATGACCACTTCTGATAGCGAAGATTTGTCGGACAAGGATTCACCCGTACAAGTTTCGCATTCAGACGCTGAAGAAAATGTTGTATTAATCACTAAAGTAATGACTGACAAAGATTCCTCTAAAGACAACGATGAAGAAACAAAAAATGTCATAATTCACAACAATGTACATGAAAATAAAACTGGAAATGATTTATCCGAGCAGGTTAACCCCTCCAATTTAAATGAACAACCAAATGTTAATCCTACTGAAGAGGAAAATATTGAAGAAGAGTTTATTGAATCCAGTGTATCCCCTGTTACTCCTCAAGATGAGGTTATAATCATAAATAATTTGGACGAGAGCATTTCTTTTAAAGTTGAAGTAATAGAAAGTGACAAACCTAATAATTCAACAAATGATGAACGGTTGGAATCTCATGAAAATGATAATTCAAATAAATTCCGCAACGATGAAGAATTTAACCCTGTTAATCCTAATATTCCAACCATTGAGAAACAGTTGAAAGATAACGAAAATTTAAATTTGTTCAAATCTAAAAATAATAATTCAACCCAAATTCCTAACAACTTTCAAAGACCTGAAGAGAAATCTCAGGAAGAACTAAATGAAACGGTTAGTTTTAATAATACCCAGCTTAATAACGAAAGAGGATCCAGAGATTTAGATGATTTTGAACAGGAACTTCCCTTGAATCTTGGTAATACGACGGGCTCTACTAAACAAGATGATGACAATTCTGAATTGATGAAATCTGATCATGGTATAATTAGCCAAGAGAAATCTTCTAATACGGAAGAAGGCAGAAACCCCATGAATTTTGATGAACTTAATACAGGTTCTGTGGGACAATCTCATAGTACTGAAAGGTCAACAGAAATCCAAGACGATGACAATCCTGAATTTATAAAAACTGACCATGATATAAAGAAATCGTATAATACGGAAGGAAACAGAAAACCCATGAATTTCGGTAATAATGAACAGGTTCTCGACAATACTGCGAGCTCTACGAAACGATCGCATTCTGAACATGATCAAAAGAAATCGTCTAATACGAGAGAAGATGAAAACCCCATGGTTTTTGATGATGAACTTAAAGATACAGGTTCTGTGGGACAATCTCATAGTACTGAAAGGTCAACAGAAATCCAAGACGATGACAATCCTGAATTTATAAAAACTGACCATGATATAAAGAAATCTAATACGGAAGGAAACAGAAAACCCATGAATTTCGGTAATAATGAACAGGTTTTCAACAATACTGCGAGCTCTACGAAACGATCGCACCCTGAACATGACCAAAAGAAATCGTCTAATACGAGAGAAGATGAAAAACCCATGGTTTTTGATGATGAACTTAAAGATACAGGTTCTGTGGGACAATCTCATAGTACTGAAAGGTCAACAGAAATCCAAGACGATGACAATCCTGAATTTATAAAAACTGACCATGATATAAAGAAATCTAATACGGAAGGAAACAGAAAACCCATGAATTTCGGTAATAATGAACAGGTTTTCAACAATACTGCGAGCTCTACGAAACGATCGCACCCTGAACATGACCAAAAGAAATCGTCTAATACGAGAGAAGATGAAAAACCCATGGTTTTTGATGATGAACTTAAAGATACAGGTTCTGTGGGACAATCTCATAGTACTGAAAGGTCAACAGAAATCCAAGACGATGACAATCCTGAATTTATAAAAACTGACCATGATATAAAGAAATCTAATACGGAAGGAAACAGAAAACCCATGAATTTCGGTAATAATGAACAGGTTTTCAACAATACTGCGAGCTCTACGAAACGATCGCACCCTGAACATGACCAAAAGAAATCGTCTAATACGAGAGAAGATGAAAAACCCATGGTTTTTGATGATGAACTTAAAGATACAGGTTCTGTGGGACAATCTCATAGTACTGAAAGGTCAACAGAAATCCAAGACGATGACAATCCTGAATTGATAAAAACTGAACATGATATAAAGAAATCGTATAATACTGAAGGAAACAGAAAACCCATGAATTTCGGTAATAATGAACGGGTTCTCGATAATACTACGAGCTCTACGAAACCTGAACATGATCAAAAGAAATCGTCTAATACGAGAGAAGATGGAAAACCCATGGTTTTTGATGATGAACTTAATACAGGCTCCGTGGGACAATCGCATAGTACAAGAAGGTCAACAGAAACCCGAGACGATGAAAATCCTGACTTAAAAAAATCTGAACATGAAATGAAAGATCAAAAGAAATCGTCTAATAAGGGAGGAGAACGAGACTCCACGAACTTTGAGAAAAAAGAACAACCAGATCCCTTTAATACACGTTCGCGTAGTACAGGAAATCCAGATGATGACTTAAAAAAATCTGAACATGAAATGAAGAAAGATCAAATGAAATCGCCTAATAAGAGAAGAGAACGAGACTCCACGAACTTTGAGAAAAAAGAACAACCAGATCCCTTTAATACACGTTCTACGGGACAGCCGCATAGTACAGGAAATCCAGATGATGACTTAAAAAAATCTGAACATGAAATGAAGAAAGATCAAATGAAATCGCCTAATAAGAGAAGAGAACGAGATTCCACAAACTTTGAACAACCAGATCCCTTTAATACAAGTTCTACGGGACAACCGCATAGTACAGGAAATCCAGATGATGACTTAAAAAAATCTGAACATGAAATTAAGAAAGATCAAATGAAATCGCCTAATAAGAGAAGAGAACGAGATTCCACGAACTTTGAACAACCAGATCCCTTTAATACAAGTTCTACGGGACAACCGCATAGTACAGGAAATCCAGATGATGACTTAAAAAAATCTGAACATGAAATTAAGAAAGATCAAATGAAATCGCCTAATAAGAGAAGAGAACGAGATTCCACGAACTTTGAGAAAAAAGAACAACCAGATCCCTTTAATACACCTAATACACGTTCTTCGGGAAAGCCAGATGATCACAATCGATCTGAACATGAAATGAAAGAAAATAAATCGTCTAATAAGGGAGGAGAGCGAAATCCCGAGGAAAAACAACAACTCTTTAATATAAGTTCTATGAGACAACCACACAATACAAAAGGGCCTGCGGGAGGCGATAATCCTGATTCTCCTGATAATGACATAAAAAGAATTACGGACGAAGAATTTGACTTGTTTTTAAAGACGCCAATTTTAAAGCATGATAAAAGAAGCGGTAAGACTATGAATAAAGGGTCTGACGGTGAAAAAACTGACGAAGAAGAAACTGATGATAGTGAAAATGATAATAGTTATAATGACTATAATTTTTCATCAAGAAATAATTCCGATAGGCATATTGAGCGGTCAAATTCTCAAGAAAATCGTGTTAATCTTGAACAAAGGAACAATATTAATGAACATAAAGATTTTGGATGGGCAAATTCTCAAGAAGGCAACCGTGTTGATCCTAGACAATTTCATGTAGATCCTAACTCATGGGAACATGTTAGCAGCAAGAATTCTGGGTCTTATCGAGGATCAGCATATGATATTCCTCGCTATCCAAAAGGTCCCACTATCCCTGATAATAATAGCCAAGGTTCACATCGTACGTCTATGCCTGGCAGTTTCAATAGCTCAAATACATACGGTCCTCTTACAGATAATAACGGAGAACGAGAGTCTTTATATGAAGGTTACCGGAAAAAGGAATTGCAATCTAATAGTAATAGTGGCATGATTAATAGATTTGTATCTGGAGTGTCTGCTGGAGTGTCTGGCGTACTTAAATTTGGTAGTAATAAAGATGACGAAGAAGTTGATGAAAACATTGATGAAATCAGAGTTATTTTTCACGTTCATTTACCAGAAGGCATTGAAAAAAATGGATATCCTGTGGTTCTCGGTGATGGAAAAGAATTAGGATCGTGGGAAAAACCAATTGTAAAGCTTCAACAACCATTTCCTCAAAATCCAACATATTGGCGATCTGAGCCAGTTACTATTTCGCTATTAAATTTCAACGATATTCAGTATAAATACGCTATTCATATAAATAGATATACTTTTTATAATCTTCGTGGGAAAAAAGAAGAAATTGCGTTTGAAGGAAATGGTAAAGAAGACAATCGCACGTTAGACATTGGGAGGCATGATCAATTTGACATGTGGAAAAATAATCATAGTTTCTCCGAAAAATATCGCATATACGGCAACAATATACGTGATTATGCTTTTGTGGATTATATTTATAATACTATCAAAGACAATAACCTTAAAGATAGAGTTATGGAATATCAACACTTGCTAACTCATTACAAGGAACTTACGATCCGCGCGTTAAATCTCAAATTCATTATAAACCGTGTCGATGATAGATCAAGAGAAAAACGACTTTTCTTATGTCTCCTTTTAGGTTATTTTATTCCAAGGCAAGGCGCGTTTTATGAGTTACCAGATCAGTTTCCATCTGCATTATTGCTCAAGGCGCTACATGGATATAAATTAGAAGATTTACCTTCAGACGCCAAAGGCCATATGTATACTGCTATTACGTCTTTAGTCCAGAATAATGCCTTTCAGATGAAATTTGATTGGCTCATTATTTTTACAATTGCTTCTGAAGTCGATCCTAATTGTAATTTCATTGAACACTTAAGAGCTCTAAAATATTCTAATGAAAATTTGTTAGCGAAGTTTATAAAAGAAGCTGAAATGATTATTAGACCTAGTATTAATAGTATTGAATTTGAAACTTACGTTAAACTTGCCAAGGTAAAATTTAAAATATTTTTAAGTGTATTAATTTCGAAATTTTATGAAAATGGTTAATAATTTTTTTTTTTAGTGGTTGATTCAATTATGTCATAATATGGATTCTCTTTTTAAACTTTGGGATGATGTTCTTTTACATAATAATATGTTTGACGAAAGAGTTTCTAAATGTTTTGCCGAACGAGTTCGAGCGAATATTTCTCGTGGTGAAGCTGTAGCCTTGGAATACCACTTTAAAAGACTTCCAAAAGATTATCGAGACCGTGTCTCTGAAATTTTCCGAGATCAAGTTATATTTTTACTTGAAAGTCCAAATAGAAAGTGGACATACGAAAACATCAATGCTATTAAAAAGTTACTTCATGACAATAGTCTGAATTGGCGCAGAGATGATGTAATTCAATCATTAGAGTTAATATCTCAGTCACATACTTTAGAATTATTAAATATATTTCCAGAAATTTTGGATGATTGGTTCCATAGTGATTTTTCAGATACCAAAGAAAAAAAGATACCAAAAATTTGTGTAATTTGGTTTAAAAATCTTTTACTCAAACTTGATACAAACACAAACAATAAAAAATCGTCAAATGAGAGCAATTTTATTTTTTCGGTATTTCAACAATTAGAACTTATGCATCCTTTGCTTGGCAAAAGGATTAATATTTGGCGAGATTTAACAGAAATTGCTGTGGATAGAGTGAAGAATTGTTCAGAAGATCGAATCTTTGCTGCAACAACATTAATAGTACAAATAAAGCAAGATAATGTTAAAGTATTATTTTTAGAGATGGTAAAAGACATATTAAATAAGTCTACTCAACAAACTCATGATCAGCTGTTAAACAAGATACGCATTATTTGCGATTGCAAAACAACCAAGACTCTAAACGTTCCAAACACGTAAGTTTTTTATAATGATTTTTTGTTCTTAAATATGCTAATGCTTTAATATTTTTTTTTATTGTTATTAATGTTATTAATAAATCGTTAGGATGAGCGAAGATATTTTGTACCATATTATGACTAGATTGCAAAACCAATCGGCTGCATCCAGCGCATCAGAACATTATTTGAATACTTTAAAGGCTAGTAACTTTTGGAATATTATATTACGCGCTAATGGAAGCGTCGCAAAACTTCATTCAAATCCATTTGTTAAAAATACTAAAACATATATTAACGAACTTGCTGGATTGCTTCTTGAAAAAACTATTGATATCCAATTATTACAACAAATTTTAGAATACAATGACGAATATTTATTTCGTCATTTAGATGCGGCTGTTGCTAAAAAGAAAGCATTGCTAGATGTAATTGTTTCTCGAGATGAAATTGCAAAACTTAGAAAGATTTGTAATAATTATCAAACTCAACTCGATGTACTCACCAAGTTTTATAACGGATTTTGTCCGATCGAGAAAGTAACAGATGTAGCTGATTATATTCGAGATGTAAAACAACAT
This sequence comes from Rhizophagus irregularis, assembly GCF_026210795.1. Lineage (NCBI taxonomy): Eukaryota > Fungi > Glomeromycota > Glomeromycetes > Glomerales > Glomeraceae > Rhizophagus > Rhizophagus irregularis. The sequence goes on from NC_089457.1 coordinate 2,772,566, forward strand.
CTTCAAAATTTAAATAAAATAGAGGTGAAACAAGTGCTGTCATCAGATCATTGGGTATTCCATGAGAAAACTTTGGACAGTGCAAGAAATTGCTACAAATTTAATCGATCTCGAACTTTTCGAAATATCTTCGATTTTTGTATCCATGAAGACGCTGCCGCAATAAAAGTGGAATACATAGCACAAAAATTAATTCCAACCGTTTTTGAAAAATATAATGCCATGTGTAAACAACTTAAGGATTGGGAAAAACTCAAATGTTCAGAAGCATCTTTGCTTTGGAAAAACGTTACAGATGTTAATGCAGAACTTGATTTAATGGAAGGCTATAAAATCTCTAAAAGCCAAAGATTTGTGCAGACTCTTGATTATCTTTCAAAAATTCCACATTGGGTTCAAAAACTTGAGGAGTTAGAAAAGGTCGTGGAAATGGAAATTTTCAAAGTACCACATAGTGAAGATGATTGGTTATCAAAAGCAATTCGTATTTTAAAAGATGATTCCATGAAACTTGGGCAAATAAATAATTTTTTCGATTACCTTGATAGGAATCTTTCTAATGTCAATCAAGATTGTTGGAAATTGATAAAAGAGTTGTCATGCGCTGAAGAATTTTTGAGTTTCTTAAAGAAAATTGCTGAACATGATATTAAAAATCTGATTAATGGTGTGGATGATCATTCGGATGAAAGATTGATTCAAGAGGACACTGTTTCATCACTCATCCAAGTTAAACAATTTTTATTTCCTCTTATGAATAAAAATATGGAAGCTATTTCTGATTTGTTGAAAGAACTATTAAATGTCATTAAGAAGAACCATACCTTAGGAGAAAAGATTGCATTATGTAATAGTAGCAATATGGCGCTGCAAAATATGTACAATAATATTCAAAATCGTGGAGAAGTTACTAAGGAAAAGATTAAAAATGCTGTACTTAACGGAACTTTTACATTTACACGTGACCAAAAAGAAGACAAATGCTTAGTTTTTTTACACTATCCCTCTAAATCTAATGTGAAGTATAATCTGAACGAAATATTAGATTTACGTGGTCGGGCTCTTTTGATTGCAAAACCAAAAAATTCGGTTATGGGAAATAACAAAGAGGCAGAAATGTCCAAAGATGTTATGGATAAATTTGTCGCCCAAGTCGATATTGCACAAGAAATAATTAACATAGTGTCCATGTTAATGCAAATGGGACATTTTGGTTATAGAAAGTTTGAAAATAAATTACAAGGAACGGATAATATGAAAGATTACCTGGAACTTTTAAAGGAAGAACTTAAAGAATGGTAATTTCTTTTTTTTAAAAAATTTTAATAATATTTCTTTTTTATTCTTTTTTGTAAGAAATTAACGAGTTTGTAATTTTTACAAATTTAAGGCAAAATATAGTAGATCGTGCACAACAAAGATGTTATTATTTAACATTCTTCCCCGCTCGCCACATTTTAGCATTCTATGATTATTTCACATCGGAAAAATTGGATAAGGATAATGAAGAAGAGTGCAAAATATTGATCAGATTTGTAAACAATAAAGCCCAATTACCGTCAACTCGTAAAGATATACAAAAAATTTTACGTGGGTCCAAAAATTATCTTGATATTCTTACCGAAATTGGAAATGAATTAGAAAGAGTTTTTAGAGGCGTCCCAAAACAATCTCGTAAACTTAAAGCTGCCGGGCAACGCGTAATGTCAGATATTGTTACAAAGGGAAAATTATTTGTTGCGGCTTGTACTGAGAAAACGAGAGTCCCAAACATTATTATGTCATTGTATGCTAATCATGGAACTTATCCCGAACCGTGGCAACTCCTAATATGTACTTCCTCAACTACAATGGAAGAACTTACTATTTTCATTAAAAGAAGTTTTTATTCATCAAAAAATGGATATGAAAATCACTTATTTTGTATTGCAAATTTGGAATTATTGGAATTTGAACTACAATATAATTTAGTTAATCAAATTAGATCAATGCGAGAAATACATGATCAAGATAAGGAATATCTTTTGGCGCTTATTTGTTGTAGGGAATCCGGAATGCATCATCATATTTTAGATCAATTTTCATTGGATGTTCATGCAACCAATGGTTTAATTATTGATACAATGAGCAAAATTTATAGAGAATTATGTCAGAATGTTATACGTGTTTCTTCCGACTTATCAGGACAAGGCAAAACTGAATGGATTAAAGAAGCTAGTTTCGCTAAAAAGAAAATTCCGCGTAGCTTATTAATAAGTGATGGTATGGAGTTCGGTAGACTTGTACGTCAATTCAAAGAATGTAAACTCCGAGCCGTAGAAAGCTTACATATTAATATAGTATCATCAGACCATCCTGAAGATGTTAACATGTTCTTGTTTGAGTTATTAACTTTGGGTATAGTTTCTACTAATGTCGATATAGCTTGCTTGCCTCCTTCGGAAACGCCTACATATATATTTATTGAAATAGCTTCAACAACAGAACAACATTTACTTAATTCTCTTCCCATGGCAGGATGCTTAGTATCCAATCATTTGTCTTGGAATATTAAAAATTTGAGGGTTTCCCAAGAAATTAATAGTCCAATGCAGGTTGCTTGTAATTACTTAAGTTTATTAGATCGTAATGAGTTAGATACAAAAGAAATCCTTTTCCGGACAGATAAGGCAATCAAAGACCCATTACCACCAGAACGTTGTCAAAATCTTATTGCAAAATATTTCTTTAACAAAAATGCTGAAGATATTTCTTCATTTAGATTTGTTGAAATATTTATTAATGTGCTTGCTGATCAATTGGTTCGATTATCATCAAGTCAATTCTTTACTGTAGATAATCTTAAATTAATGGTAAAAGAAACTAATATTAGAACTTTAATAGTAAAAACTTTAATAGATGTTTCAAAAGATTTTGCGACTAGATCGATTAAGACCAAAGAAGCACAACTAGAATCTCTGACTGCAGATGATGAAAATGCCCGTCTTGGTACAATTGTTCAATGGGATGACTCAAATCATCTTATAGTATTCTTCAATTCTCAAACCCCAGATACCATCTCAGCTTTATATCGTGACAGAAAAAAGGTTTATGATAATGTTAAGGTTTTACTAAAAAGTCAAATAATTGGTGATCAAACAAAATGGGAACTAGAAGATTATAATTCGATGTCTGCAAATGCCCTCTTCGTAAAGTTGGAATATTTGGCGCGAAGATCGACAGAAACATTAGAACTTCCTGAATATGCTTTGTCTGGTGATAATTTAATAAAGATGGCTTTAATTCTTCTGAGAGCACGTGCGAACATTCCGGTCATAGTTTGTGGTGAAGCAGGGTGTGGCAAGGTAAAAAAAATCCATTTTAATCTGATTTTTTTTGTCTACTCTGTTATTAACAATTTTCATTTCATACATAGACGAGCTTAATTGCCTATTTGGCTATGATGGTCGAAGTTCAATTCTTAGCTCTTAATCTTCATGCTGGAATTGATGAAGGAATTATTATGAGGTTTATGAATGATGCTTTGAAAAAAGCAGAAAATGGAGAAATTTGGTTATTCTTTGATGAGATCAATACTTGCAATCATATAGGTTTACTTGCAGATTTAATATCTCATCGAATGCTTAAGGGCAAACCTATACATCCGAATATTCGTCTATTCTCTGCCTGCAATCCATATCGTATTCGTACAAGAACTCAAAGTGAAGCTGGTTTGACAAATAAGGTGAAAAGGTATGAAGAACAGAGCAATCTTGTTTATCAAGTCAAACCACTTCCCGATCAAATTTTGGATTATGTATGGGACTATGGTGTTTTAAGACCAAAAGACGAATTAAAGTATATTGAAATCATGGTTGAAAAAGAATTAAAAAAATTAGGACATCCTGTATTTGCTGAACTTTTATTTGCTTCTCAAAAATTTATTCGAAAAGTTGAAGAACCATATAGTGTTAGCTTACGTGATGTTAAACGAGCTATAACGTTAGTGATATTCTTTTATAATTCTCTTGAAAATCGCCCTGCTTACAAGAAGGGTCACAAATATCCACCACTTGGAAATCCAACTATAACGACTAGATCTTATGTTTTAGCACTTAGTCTCTGTTACCATTCTCGATTGTATGATCAAAATTTACGCAGACAATATCGTCGCGAAATGGGACAAATATTACAAAATCATAAAGCTTATATAGGAGAAAACACATTTGCTAGAATTATACGCGAAGAACAGGAGGATTACATTAATAGAATGCAATGTCCACCTAATACAGCCAATAATGAAGCTTTACTAGAGAATGTTTTGGTTATGATTGTATGCATTTTGACACGCATCCCCCTGTTCCTTATAGGGGCTCCGGGCTCTTCAAAATCTTTGGCGATTCGTCTTATTAGTTCGAATTTACGTGGATCTGATTCAAATGATAAATATTTTAGAAAGCTACCGCAGATTTACTTAATTCCACATCAAGGATCTTCATCTTCAACTTCTGATGGTATAATAAAAGTTTTTGATAAGGCAAATAAATATCAAGAAACGACTTCCAATCAATTTCCTGTTATTAGTGTTGTTTTACTTGATGAGGGTAATTTTCATTTTTCTACGATCTTTATTGCATTATTTTGTTGGTTTTTTTTAATTGAAGTTGGCCGAATTTATTTTATTAGTTGGTTTGGCCGAAACAAGTCCTTTTAATCCATTAAAAGTGCTTCATTCTCTACTTGAGCCAAGCTATCCGGCCACAGGACCAACTGTTTCAGTGATAGGAATATCTAATTGGCGTCTAGATAATAGTAAAAGTAGTCGCGCATTACTCGTTCAGAGGTATTATTATATCAGTATAATTTATAAAAATTTTGCAAGAATTTCTTACATAAACATTTATATTTTTTTTATAGGCCACAATTTAGTTTAGATGATTTAGTTGATACTGCTGAGCGCTTATTAAATACAAGGGTTATTGGTTATGGACAAAGAGGCGCTTTGGAACCTTTAGCTAAAGCATATATGGATTACGAAAAAAATGGTCAAGCTTTGCCTAACTTTCATGGTCTTCGTGACTATTACGCATTGGTCAAACGGCTTTCATTAGATGAAATGACTCCAGAGAATATTCAAATGGCATTGGCTCGCAATTTTGGGGGAACAGAAAATAACAAATTATACGAAAAATATTTTGGAAACGTACTTAAGACATTTAATAATCATAAACCATGGTTTTATAAACAAATTCCTGTTGAAAAATTGATCGATTCAAATTTAGATGATCCCAATGCACGTCATTTAATGGTTATTGGTAAAAGTGACTCGATCGTAAATTTATTAACTTATCAGTTAAAACGGAAAGACCCGGACACTGCCCCCGTTGTAATTTTAGGATCACAATTTCCTGATGACCGAGATGATTATTCTTACAGTGTTTTAAGTAGAATCATGGTAAATAATATATCATCTGAAAGAAATTTATTTGTTCAATCTATTTTTGCACACGTTTTATATTGATATATTTACTTTTATCCAGATGTGTGTAGAGGCGGGCGGACCATTGATTTTAACAGATTTGGAAATGATTTATGGTAATTTCTTAATTTCATTAGTATTTCAATTGTGACATGAAGTTCTTACTCAAAGAAATAAAATTTTATTTTTGCTTAATAGGGAGTCTTTACGATTTATGGAATCAAAATTATATCGTAGTGGGAGACAAGGAAAATCCAAAATACTTTACACGAGTTGCACTTGGAGCTTACGCTAATCCTATGCTGTAAGTTGATTTTTTACGTATTAATTAATTAAAGAGTTTGTTTATGTTTTCGAATTAAGATTAAACAATATATTAATTCATATTTGCCAGTTATGTTTCACCGAATTTCAAATGTATTCTTGTCATGGATGAGAAGAATTTGGCTTCAGCTGATCCTCCACTACTTAATCGATTCGAAAAACAAAAAATGTCGATTAGTGACATACTTGATGATAGACAAAAAGACCTTGTGCAACATTTAGACGGATGGGTAAAACAAATGACAACTATAGTTGGAGTTAATCAATTAAATCAACGCAATAAATTCACTCAGAGGGATCTATTCATTGGGTTTGATAAAGATGAAACCTTACAAAGCTTAGTGATTGACATTACAAAGAATAATTCTGAAGCTGCTGATGAGGAGATTTTAGAAAAATGCAAGGAATGTTTAATTGCAGTAGCAACTTCTGATGGAGTCATAAGAGCTGAACGATCAGCTTTAGAACATGATGAAATTAATCGATGGAAACATACTTATTTCCATCAACAGCATCACGATAGTATTTATGATTATTTTGACGCATTATTTAATCGAGAAAAATCGCCGGCAGAACCGCGTGGAAATTTAGTAATTGTTAACACATTCTCAAATATTAATACGGACGTTAATTCTTGCTTGCAAGAACTTAAAAGATGTCAAATAGATAAATTGTCAACTTTTAAAACTGAAGCTCAACTTTCAAATAGGGTAAGTTGAAGGAATGATATAAGGTCATATATAATTTATTTTAGATTAACTTATAATATATACCTATATTTGTAGGTAAAACATTTCTGGTTAGAGTCCACTGATGATATGCTGATCCTTCAATGCGATGTAACTACCGTTAATGCTGGATGTATTAAGCTAGCTAAATCCATTATTGAACAATTCCGAAGTGAATTCCTAACAAAGAAGAAGAATCAACCTATGAAACATGCATGTATCATTCTTCATATTCATCGAGGTCAAGAATCCACTCCAGTATCTTTTAATTTCATGTGTGGTTGGAATCAAGTGACTATAGAAACATTGTCAAAAAACGACGTTCCTACATCAAATCTTTTGGATGGATCATTATCTGAAATTATCAATTCTACTAATCGATTCGAGAAAATTTTACAGCAAGAGATGTTATGGTGTTTATTATGTATGAAATACCCATCAACCGATAAATCAGTTAATCACATCAAGTAAGTATTTGATTTAGTGATCAATTTTAATTCTTTAATAAATATATAATTTTTTTTTTTGATAATCTTTAAAATTTAAAATATAGGACATTAAGCGAAAAAATACTAGATTATCCAAAATTTATAGAATGTCTTAAAGCAAGAATTCTTGAATGGATTGAAGAAAAGTCAACAGATGATTGGCAATTTAAAGTTGCGTCAAATAAACAAAATTTATATCCATACTCCTCATTTTCTTTAGCACTTCAAGCACATATTAGATCATTAATTAGAGTACCGATGGCTAAAATTTTATGTGCTTTAGAAAGACTATCAGCGACTAAAACATTTTTCCACGTTGAAAATGATGAAGAATTATTCGAATTTTGGCAACAAATTTATAAGGATAAGAAAATTGTTAAAATTGATGATTTACCGAATCCAAAGCCTGATGGATATATTATGCCAGCAGGAAGTTTATATGATCTTAAATTTCCTTTTTCATTATATTTTATGAAACAAATTGATAATTTTAAAAGATATTATGAAGAAGAAATAGCATTATTACAACAGGATGAGGATAGAGTTGACAGTGCAACTAATGAACTTTATGATTGGGTAATTGAGGATCATTTGAAAAATTTTAAAAACAATATTCTTACATCAGTTCCGCAATTAAGAGATTCGCCTCTTGAACGGTTTCCTGAGTTATATTTTAATGACTTTGTTACCGTTGTCGCATCAAATGATGGTGGAAGTAGAAATACAAAAATGTTATCGATAATCTTGAAACTACTTATTGGTGCTGACAAAGTATATCAACCAATACTCCTTCACACTTATTGGTGGAAAAATGCTAACGAAGTTTTAGCCCAATTACAGCTAGCTCTAATGGCCCCAACAACAATTCAAAATATTGAAATTCGAGGTACTGGTATTATCGGAGGAAGTTTCGAGAAATATCTTGTTAAGGAAATAACAAAAATGATGTTCCAGCGAATTCCTGGTAATTTTGGAGGTGCAGCAAATGTTCACTTTATTGATAGATGGCAGCATGATGTCACAAAAGTACTATCTCTTGGTAGTAAGATAACACGAGCAAAGAATTTGCCTGCTCTCCAATTGTTGCGCATAGTAAACGATTTAGTTGCATCGAAATCGATTCCTTTAGATAGTATTAAAGAAATTGTTCAACTTGGATTAAGTTCAGATAAACAGGAAGTCTTATCCGAAAAATTTGTTAACACTGTACTTGATAAGCTAGATAGATTAGAGTTAAATGAGAAAAATTTGATTCCAAGAAGATCATTTATCATGAGATGTCTTGGATTGATTCCGATTGAATCAGAAGTTCGATTAAGCCTGTACAAAAAATTATTCTCGGATGAACCTTTTTCATTGATGGGTGCAATCATCGAAAGGATCTTTCTTAAGGAAGATACAGAACAAGAAGATGTATTCTTTACATTAATTACAAACCCCGCAGATGCTTTAAGACGATCCGCTCGGTTAAATATTATCAATAAATGTTTGACCAATTTGGATACAAACATGGCTACATTATGTTGCGATGTTATTGAACAAGCGTTCTTTATGAATGATGAATTAAAAAACTTAGAGCCCTTCTTTGGACATGCTCTTGAAGCTTTATATGTACAAGGAGGACCAGCATTACAGAAAATTACTTCTATTGCCTTCCTTAAAGAATTCGTTCGTCGATTCTGGGATAGCTTTATTCAAGAAGATAAGAATAGACCTATTGCATATACTCAAATGGAAGAAGACGACTTTGATAGTGGTGAAGTAATCGATCAAATTAATACTTACATGAATATCGCTCACCCCTTGGTTTATTCTCTCAAAATGTACTTTTTAAGAGATTTACGGCAGAGAGATTTTTCAATTGATGATGTCAGAAAATTTTGTGAAGCTCAAAAAAGAATTTTACCATGGCTCGGAACTTTAAATTGGGAAGATATTAAAGAAAATCGTTTGACTTTTAACCCATACTGTAATTTACCTGAATATAATGAATTAGAAAAAGGCTTTATGATTTTTTATGGTGTAGGCAATAAGGCACCATTCCAAGAAGTTATACAAAACATTAAGAAAAAAACTACTCTAACAGCTAAATTATCTTTATTTGGACTTTTCTTTGTACGTCTTCATGCAATAAGAGCTTCAAGAGAATGGCGACATCCAGAAACACAATCATCTGAATTCGTGACCAAAGAACTTGCTGGAATGAATAACTTCCCAGTATTATTTAAAACAATTACAACAAAAATCTTGTCAAATAGACAACCTTTACTTCAAATTAATGATCCAAGAATTAATAATACTGATTTGATTTTGAAATCTGTCATTGCACATATAATCGCATTTCATGCATCGGTTGAACCGAATTCATCTCAACTAGCAATGTACTTGCATAGACTACAAGATTGCCAGAACTTGTTTATTTTAACATGTACTTCAGATTCAGAATCGGTAGTGTTAAATGCAGTCGCTGCTGCAGAAGGAGTTACAAGATATGCTTGTAAATGTGGTATGAAATATGTAATCGCAAATTGTGGTGGAGCTGTTACTACTAGCACATGTCCAAATTGTAAAAGTATTATCGGTGGAACTTCATATAAACCTGCAGCAGGAAATACTAGAATTGATACTGAGCCAATTGCTCAAGTATCGGCAAATGATCAAGCAGGATATATCGGAGAACCGGTTAATCAAACTTTGACTCATTCTGTTAGATCTTTGCCACCTACATCATATCGTATTCTACATTTAATTGTTCACGCTCTTATTGGAGCATCTGCACCTCAACCTGCCCTTGCTTTTCTTAGAAAAAATAATCAAAACGCTACCGATGCTGAAAGGTATTGTATGGATCATATTCGAAGTGATTGGGCAATTCTCAAGAATCTTCTTAATTGTTCGGATGAGGTAAACTATAAGCTTTTCTTGTTATTTGTTTCGTCTTTCGACATAAAATAATTAATTAAATTTATAATTTAAACCAGAATTTGGCGTTAATGTTCCACTCTCTAATTTCTTCAATGACGGAGAAGCCTCCGTTGCCAAATCAACAAATAAAATCATCTGCTGATCGCGAGAATTGGGAAACAGAGTTCCATAGAAATTACATTGCACCACAAATTAGAAATATAACTGAAACAGCAACTAATTATCGTATGAAATTAAACGCGGCTTTAGCTAAAAATCAAAAGAATAATGTGATTGAAGGTGAAATTAATCAAACTTTAGTCATGGATAAACAATATCGAGTAGAAAATTTACCAGCTTTATGGAGATCGATTGGATTGGTTAACTTCGAAAGTTTCCGTGCTTATTATATGAGTGATTTGGCAAAAAACAGAACCAATTATCCATTCCTCTCTATATTCTTCAAATATGCTGGACAATTAGAATTGCTAAAACATCTTTTGCCTATTGTAAAATTTGTTCAAGTTTTAAACTCAAAACTCGGTTACCAGCTAGCAAGACAGAAGGCAAGAGACATGTCTTTCAGACAATTTATAGAGAATCAATCAAATGGAGGTGAAAATCGTGAAATTTTCAATGGTCTAAAAACCGCATTTGATGACTTTAGTGAAGGTTGGAATAGAGTCTTACCTTTTGTAAAACGATATCAATGTCATGAACTTCCAAGAGAAAAACCGAATATGGCTTATAAACTTCCGGTTGTTTTTGGTTTGATGGAACCAAAGGATACAGGAATCTTGTTATGTGCGATCTTAGATTTTTTAGTTGACTTACAAAATAAATTTTTAGAGGAAGTTATGTCAATACCACCTGGAACTTGCAGGTCTCTCAAGTTTTTAGATGAGCCAACATTTAATGTCGAACAAACAGTTTCATCAACTTCAAAAATACAACCAGCAAAACCAAATACACCTAGTGGATATTACCTTCAATCTATGCGTATTGACCATGCTCGTTCCGCAAATATCATAAACTTTGATTGGGATGACGAAATTCTAGCATATAGTCAAAGAAATCTAGCAGTTGCAAAAGGACAAGATATTATTTATGATTTGACAAAAATTGAAGCGGAATTGGCGAATATTCTGGTTTTTGAAAAAGTTCACATAGAAACTCAACCGGAATCTCAGTTATATTTAGAACCTTTCCCATATCATATGGAACTGTTCCAAGGATGTATGAGAATTCTTAGTGATATAAAGAATTTAATAACCCAAGAGCCAATCCCAGCCGACAAAATGAATTTATTAGGTGTTACTGGAATTTCTAGTTCATTTATGTTTCCGCAAGAATCAACTCTTGACAACGCATCAGAAATTTTATCATCATTGGAAATTCTCCTATGTTTTGTTAAACGTACAGCAGTTGGAGATGGAGAGATATCTATTAAGGATTATGTTTCAAGATGGATGAAATTGTCTTCATTGTATGCACACGAAGGATTCGCTAGATTCTTAAATATCGATTTACGACTTAAACACTTGGTGGCTTTATACGAATTCGTTGAAGAGCAAGTTGCTAATCTTAAAATTAAATATATTCATGATAAATACAAAGCTCAACTTTCAACAGAGATGAGAAACGCAATAATTAAATCTGTAGATTTTGAGCAGCAAACTACAACGAAAGAAATGATATCAGCAGAAGCATTTGCTTTAGCTTTAAAAAGATTCATGTTACGATTTTTAACCTTAGAAAATCAAAAAGAAATGGAACCGTTGTATGTTTATTTGACAGATAATTCATTAAATTTCTGGCCGTCAACAATTCCAGAGAAACGCATCGAAGCATTATTCCCAGAAATTTTGTTGGTTGCTAATACGTATGATGCTTATGATTTTACAATGAGAAGGATTGAGGTGAGTAAATTTATGGTTTTTTAAAAAAATTCGATTTACCTTGTTTTATTAATTTATACTTATTTTTTTAGCAAACAATGGAGACAATTAATGCAAATAATACAATGAGACAAAATAATTTAGGTCCTAGAAATCCAAATATCGGTCAACGAACCACACCTACAAGCAGGCAGCAAAGGAAACCCAAAGGAGGATCTAGATACGATATAACATAAAATATTTATTGCAACTTATTATTTTATTATAGCGGCTATTGTTATTTTTTTTTTTAGATAGGATAGGATTGTATTGATAGGATATTACAATGATTTAAATAAAATATAAATGTTATTTTATTATTTTATTATTTTATTTTATGTCATTTTATTTTATCTAGACAAGTAATTACAGTGAACAGAGTCATCAGGTATTGAGCACCGGGTAAATGTGAAAAGTATCCTTATGAATCCGGTTACGCATGGAATACACCATCTTCTTCTGGGTTGCATGTGTAAGTCCCCTAGGGCTAAAGAAGGCTCCTAGCCTACGGAACTTCATTATAACTACCCTTAGAGAATTTTATTAGTTTCAACATATCGTTAAAAATCACATGATTTAACTTTAATTGAAATCGATAATGTCAAATTTGATCGTTATATACTTATATACAGTAGAAACCACTGATGTTCTTTTAATAATTAAGTTAAAAAAGTTTCTTTGAAATATTACTTTGACAAATCACTTTAACATGATGTTATTGATGGCCCATGAAATTTTCTAAAGTTTCAAGTTTATTTTTTTAGAATTAAATTTGAGCTTCTTGAAACAGAATTGACAAATTATAAAGTATTATTAAAATTTTGATATGAAATTACTAATAAATTTTATTAACAAATAAATTATAATTATCTTTTTATTATTACTGATCTTTTATTTTGTTTTTGATATTTGTGTTTAACCCATTCTCTCCATTCCAAATAACCACTTCTAAATCCTACATATTTAAATTTAGGAAAAGTAGCATCTAATAAAGGAGTTTCAGTTTGAAATACATTATTACTATTACTATTACTATTACTATTGTTGTTTTTGTTATTACCATTATTGTTATGAATTGATCTTTTATTTAATAATTTTTGAATATCAACACCTTTAATATAACCCTTTAATTGATTTTCATCATGATATAAAAATTCGATTTCATTAAAATAAATTCTTGATAAAGAAATTTTATGAGTTTTTAAAGAATCTAACCAACATGCATCACGACAACCTTTATATTTAATTAATTCAAAATTTTGTAAATTTTTTTGAGAAGAAATTAAAATTCCTAAATCTATAGAACATTGTATATGATCAAAATATGGTTCATGCCATAAAGTACCCTCAAAATCTGCTGTTAAAAATTCCAAATTATTACAAATTTTACTTAAAGTTAATAAAAAATTATATAAATATAATGCATCCTTTGATAATAACATATGTCTCGTATCTTTAAAAATATTTTTAATAGAATCTTTGCTTAAAATATTATTAAAATTAAATGAATTTATATTACTAAATGTATCAGGAAATTTAGTCCAACAATTATATTTAATTGAATAATATTCCATACAACCGAACTCAAAATAATCTATTTTCGTTCCTTTACTGGAAAATAATTCAAGTAAACATTCTAATATAATATCATGACAATATAATTCATTATATTCTATGCACCATTCAAATATACTTTTTGATAATATATGAATTTGTAATTCTTTTAAATATATTGGATAATTAAATTTAGGTTTATCATATAATGTTGAAGGTAATGTAATACCATGATTATCGAGTTTTTGTTTTTGTTCCAAAGATAAACATGAAAGGTAAGAGTTTATAGTTGATAATCTATTCCCAAATGGATAAAAAAATGGTGCTGACCATAATATTGGTAAGAAATAATTACACCAATTTTTACTTACTAACATAAAAGAAAGTATATTTCTATTAAATTCTTCAGAGAATGTATATCTTCCTTTTGGATACATTTCTTTAAATATTAACCACAATAATTCATATGGGATTATCATTATTATTATTATTTCAGTATTTTGAAGTTTGAAGTGATAAGTAAAGTATCGTAAAAAAATTTTAAAATGGATATACAGTATTTAAAAGATTTTCTCATGCAAAGAGTAAATCTTAACAATGAACGGAAACGCCCATTATCTAAATGCAGGTTTATTACTGGCTTTTTATAGGAAGGCGCACATAAAATGATGATTAGTATGTACTAAATATACTAATTTTTGGACAAAGACAATGATTTATTTAACTCGTACTTTTCCTTTTTTGAAAATATCTTAAAGGGCTAAAGCGTCCCAAAATTATTTTATTTTAACATATATAGCATTAACTACATTAATGAGGGATAAACTTTTTTTTTAATTACTTTATTTAAATAACTTTATAACTTTAATGAGAAAATATATATTTATATATATTTAAAAAGATTAAGAAAAATAACCAAAAAAAGAAAATTATCTCCTAAGCAAGCTAGTCATTACATTCCATAAATAATCTTCTTGTACATATTCTAAAGCTCCATTCAATACAACTAAATCTTCGCAATTAGGCAAAATACAAATTTTAACATCACTACTAAATTTCATTTGTTTAATTTTCTCTACTAAATAATTACACTTAAAAGTATCACCGACAAAGAATATAACAGAATATTCTTTTCCACTATATTCAGCCTCATTTGTTAATTTTAAATCAATAATATGTTGTAATCTATCTACTAAAGGATCAAATAAATCTGAAATGATTTTTGTATCTAATTCAACACACCATTTATTTTTCTCTAATTTTTTCTTTAAATCTTCATTTGTTAATGATAATACTGTATCTTTTAATGATGGTATAATTGAATCTATATCAACAGCTTGTGTTGTTTTACCATTTGATAAATACTTTTGAAGTAATGATTGAACTTTTGGTTGAATTTGTAATTGTGCTTGATAAATTTGTTTTAAATTTGTATTTTTTTGATCAAAAATTTCGTTAGTGATTCCTTGAGATGTTAAGAATCTTCTTTCAATACTTGAATTTTCTTTATAATCTCCTTTACGATCAAGTATTTCACTAAATGTATCTTTTGATATACATTCTCTCGTGGTCAAATTAATTGTATCTTTATCAATATCCACGTTCAAAAAATAATCTAATATAAAAAGGTTAATCTCATGAGAGAATGTAATAATTTATAATAAATATAATTAATTAATCGAAAATAATTTTTACCTCCAGAACTTAAGACATCCTTGTTTTCATTAAGACAATTTAACGTAATAGATTTACCTTTAAAAAAAATAAAATAAATAAAATAAAATAAAATTAAATAAACGTTATTTTATATATATATATAAAATAATTTATACCTCTTGAAATAAATTGAATCTTTTCTTTATGATCACAAAGTGATCCATTTTCAAGTAAACATTGACTTAAAATATTACAAGTTGTTGGACCCCATCTATCTGGTACAATGAATACAGTACCAGTTTCAGAAGAAGGTTTAATTCCAGTCCAATTTTCTTGTAAAGTAGAAAGAATAACCTAAATAAAATAAAACATTGTAAATATGATCATAATAATAATGATATAATTCAACAAAGTTTTGTTTAACAAATTTTATTACCTTTTGAATCTCATTTAAATAATCACTTATCAATTTCTTTTTAGAAAGTTCAGGTGGTAACCAAATATCTTCATTATCATTATTAAACACTTGAAAAGTACAAATTTCTCTTGGAAATTCCGTATCTTCAGCATTATCTGATGCATTTTTTAATTGTTCTAAAACTGGTGTACCCCATCTTATGACTTTGGAATAATCATCATTATACTCAACTATTGCAGGTGATTTAACAATTCCTTGTTCTTGTCCCTCCCTAAATTAAATAAAAATAATTGAATAAATCACTTTATGAAAATTTTACTGCAAGAATTTTCAAAAAAAAGGAAAAGAAAATTTTACCATTGTTCGAATATCACCGTTGATTGAGAGAATGAATGCTTCAATGAATGAGCAAAACCTATGATGAAAAATTTTTAAAAAAAAATTTCTAAAGACTTAAAATTAAAATCACGCATAGTAAAAAGAAAATCTTACTGGTATATTCAGTTCCGATATCTAATTAACAAAATTAACGATAAAAACATGGATTTGGATTAATTTTACTACATTAACAGAACGGGCGAACATATAAAAAGATTAACACTTACCTATGGCAACAACGAATCTAACTAGTTTACTTTCAAACATTTTCACTAAAAGACTAATAAAAACAAAATAAAAAATTTAAAAATTTCAAAAGAGTTGAACCGGAGGTTCAAAGTCAAAAAAAAGTTTACCTTTAACCAAATTTATAATTATAATGAATTTTTTTGTATTCAAGGTTCTCACACAAAAAGGCTTAGAGGCTTTTTCGTACGACACATAATCATTTGGAAGCAGATCATAATGATATTTTCAAAGTAAAATTTCATTATAGATACGTTGTACAATATGGTTTTGTGACTCGAGAAATTTTTACTACGGTGAGGATTTAAAATTTACTTTAGGGACTTTAAATTAAAAAATAATCTGATTCAACCTCACAGTCGTTTACACACCATCTGCTATTATTTCTTTTTCATCAGTTAATGTTTCTTAATTAAAACTGAGTTTTGTAAAAAGACAGTTTAATTTATACGTTAAATATTACAATATGCATACTTTAAAAGTTTACCAAAAAGGGTTTAATTATTTGTTAATAATCTAAAATCACTTAAAAAACGTGGATTACATTTCATTAATATCCGAAGATTTACACAATTTACCAAAACTATACAGATACTTTGGCAGGTTATGTATAAACAATATGTATTTTAAAAAAAAAAATACTTTGAAATTATAATTGATTAATTTATTATGAACTCATTTTTACGAAATCTTGTTGACACAAATTGTCAAATTTGTCAAATTTGCAATTCTATATTGCAATCCATTAAGTACTTATATCAATTTATATCACTTATGTTAAATTTATATATTGAGTTTCAACAAATCTTTGCAATACTTATTTGTAACGTGACTATAATATCATTAAATAGATGAGAGGTTACAATGAGTGATGGTTGAGAAAAATAAACGCATGATGTGATTATGATTTAAAATAGAACGTACGATACATGGGCGTACATCTTAACACCTGATGGTTATTGTTTCCCGGTTTG
Organism: Rhizophagus irregularis; assembly: GCF_026210795.1. NCBI lineage: Eukaryota > Fungi > Glomeromycota > Glomeromycetes > Glomerales > Glomeraceae > Rhizophagus > Rhizophagus irregularis. The sequence continues at coordinate 2,789,631 of NC_089457.1, forward strand.
GTAATTTGTAATGAAATAAATAATTTGATGCGTTTAAATTTTATTATTTTTGTTTTTCTTTTTCTGTTCTGCAAAGAAAAATGTCGTATGATTTTCATTCAGAGTTATCTAATGAATATCTTTCAATATTTGAAAATAGTAAATATTCAGATGTTACTATCAAAGTAGGCAAAGGAAACAATCCTAAAGAATTTAAAGCACACTCTTTTGTTCTTAAAGTACGATCCAAATTTTTTGAAAAAGAAATTAAAAAAAAAGAAAATAGCAATTCATCTAATAACAATGTTACTCTCTTTATACGTGAAGATTTCAATTTCGAAGCATTTGAATACGTTTTAAAGTAGGCAATGTTTTTTTTCTTTGAAAATTTGGCCGTGATACGGGTACTTATAATAACCTAACCGTTTTATGATTTATTATTTAATTAGATATTTATATTCAGGATCTTTTAACCTAGTATCAAAAGATATTAACTTTATTTTGGACATGCTCGTTATTTCTGAATTCATTAATCTTATAATCCTCATTAATGTTCTTCAAAAATACTTAGTTGAAAAAAGAAAAAAAGAACTAGACAACTATTTTAGTATCGTTCACAAAACTTGTTCTAAATGCCAATCTTTCGAAGAGTTACGAACTTACTGTGATAAAACTGCTCAATTATATCCCACCACTATTTTTAAAGCTGATGATTTCACTACTTTAGATAAAGATTTATTAATTTTTATTCTTGAAAATAAGAAAAATAAATTATATGACATTCAAAAATGGGATTATATCATTAAATGGGGTATAGCTCAAAATTCTTCGCCCCTTCCTGAAATCTCTTCTTCCTCCTCTTCAATTCATAATACATCATTATGGTCAAAAGCAAATTTTAGAGATTTATCAGTTACTCTTAAACCAATTATTGGTCTTATAGATTTTAAAAAAATCTCTTCAAAAGATTTTTGTAACAAAGTTAAACCTTTTAAAAAAATTTTTGAAAAAACTTATTATGATGAATTACTTGTTTCTCAATTAGGTGGTGATAATTAAGAAATTTAAATTATTCAGTGATTAGAATCAAGTAAAAGATAATTATTTGTTAAATATACCTGTAATTTATTTTATTATAACTTCCATTTTTGAAATTTAAATAAATCTGATTAATTTATTAGTTATATGTCGCATTCATTCTTCATATTACACATCACATAATCGTATATCCCTTGTAGGTTGACATTTCAATAAGGCCAGGCCAATGGGATTTTTCTGTTTAACAAGAGTTTTTATTGAAAAGGAGGGGGAGGGGTTAAAAATAATTTACAAAATTTTTTAAAAATTAGATTTCCACAGTGGGGGGGGGGGATTTAAAAAAATTGATAAATTTTTGCTTTTTTTCTATCTGGCGCAGCGTACATTACCGTGTATTTCGTTCTTAGTAGCGCCTATCATTATTTTATAAAGCGTATATAAAATAGGATGCGCATATGAATTTTATTGATCTGATGTGCGCTTTGCATTTCATGAGCAAGGAATAAAAAATTAAATTAGACACTCAATTTGAATATTTGTAAAAGAGATTAAAAGGATGAACGTTTTCACCCTTCCTACACACTTTTCTTTATTATGATAACCTGAAAATCAATTTTCTTTCGCTGTATATTACACGTTCAAAAAAAAAATCTTTCATGCTGACAAATGTAGTACTGTACGACAGTTAGCAATCATTAAATTATCGCTCTTTCCTTTCCAGATTCCTTTTTCCTTGTAAACAATTTTATTCAGAAGAATGGCTGATTCTGTGAATTCTGGCGAAACTGATACTGAAAATTCACATCACAATGTACCTCAGCGGCAACCATCTAAGTTAAATGTCTTGTTATCCAAGAATCGTTCCCAGCAAGCTCAAAATAAAAGACCATTGCCGAGACGACAATCATCTTATAGACCAAAACTAATTTCTTTGGGCCCTTCAGAAAGTCAATTATCAGCTCCATATATTGAAGAAGTACAACCTGAACGACCTCAATATGTAAGAAATCCGACAGCTGATCAAACATTGGATGCATCGGATACTGCTTTATTAAACCCTCCCCAAGGTAAATAAATAATGATACTATATTTGTCTTCTAATAAGTTTGAGCAAAAAAAAAAAAATAATAATTTAATTTTAATTAAAGTTCCAGAAGCACAATCAAATCGTTCAACTTCTTTACGTGATTATTTTAGAAAAGTGCGTCTGTTAAATACAATAAATAGAATACTCACTCATAATGAGGGTGAACATTTAAAAGATACTGAAAATTTTGAAACAGTCGTTTTTTCAAGTCCATTTGACGTACCCTATTTATGGGCAAAAACAGATTATAAAGGACGTAAAGCAGTATGTAAAAGTTTTTTTTTTTTAAAATTGAAAATCGAAAAGGGATTATAAATTTAGTTTTTTTTTTAATATTTAATTTAGCCACCTGTACTATTTAGTGCTCTCAAGGTTCGAAACAATTTGATCCGTTTTTGTTTTTATTTCCTTTTTTAATAAATAATAATTTAATTAATTATAATTTATTATATAGCTTGCTGTTACGGACTCATATCATGATGAAAAGAATTATAATTTGCAAAATGTTTTTAGAATAGAATTGGAGTATGGTGATGTTAAGTGGGTCATTAATAGATCAGGATTCGATTTCGCTTCACTTTACGTTAGTTTAAAGAAAGAAATAAATTTACCGCATATTCCAAGATTACCGACAGGTCTTGCTAATTGGTTTAAATCATTGATTCGAAAAACTCAACTAGATAACCAAGCTAGAAATCAAACAACTGTTTTACAAAGAAGGAAAGATTTGGAAAATTATTTAATTCAATTATTAAGAGCATTGAAATTTAGTGTCGCTTATGAACTTTATGAGTTCTTGGAACTTAGTGCCGTTTCAATTACAAGTGATATGGGATGGAAGGGAAAGGAATGTCATTTAAATAATAAAGTTGAAAGATTTAAAACACCAATATGTTCTTTTAGAAATTCGAATGAGAAATGGGTTAAAGAATGGGTTATAGTTCGTGATTCGTATCCTTTAAATATATAATCGATCTTTTATTTATTTTTATTTTTTGTACTTTTGATTCTTAACTAATTTTATAATCATTTTACAGTTATATAGCCTTTTGTTCAGATATAAGTTCGACTATACCAACTGATGTTTTTCTGATGGATAAATTTTTTAAATGTGATAAAATGGATTTTCAAGGATTAGATCGTGTGCTAAAAATTCATGATCACGTAGATATTGAAAATAGTTCACGTAGAATAGAAATGAAGGGTGACAACCGAACTTTAAGTGAATTCTTGGAAAGTATTGAAAAAGTTAAACGATCCTCTCCTTGGGTCAGGCAACACCGTTTTGATTCATATGCACCTATAAGAGAAAATGCAAAGGTGAAATGGTATGTTGACGGTAAAAATTATTTCTTCGCTGTGTCACAAGCTATTATGGCGGCAAAATTAGAAATTTATATTGAAGATTGGTGGTTATCACCGGAGTTGGTTAGTATCAGAAAAAATATATATAATTTTTTTTTCTTTTTTGTAATTTTAATTATTTCATTCTTTTTGACTTGATCCGTTATAATTTAGTATCTTCGTAGGCCCCCTTCAAAAAATGAAAAATATAGATTGGATAATTTACTTAAAAAGAAAGCCGAGGAAGGTGTTATGATTTATATTATCGTGTATAAGGAAGTTAAATTAGCTTTAACTTTGGATTCATGGCACACTAAAACTTGCCTTCAACATCTTCATCCTAATATAAGAGGTACGTGAATATTTAAAAAAAGAGGCAAAAAAATGGTTTCTTCTGTTGAAGCAAAATTCATATTTATAAATTTTTTAGTTCAAAGACATCCAGATCATGGTCCTGATGGGACAGTGTTTTGGGCTGTAAGATATCAATTTATGATACTTTTTTTTTGAATCTTAATAAGCAAAATATGATGCAATATTAATAATATTTTTAATCATTTTTAATTTTTTATTCTCTTATAGCACCATGAGGTAAATTAAACTATACTGTATTAGGTCGATTTGATAAATTTTTAATAGATAAAATTTTTTTCATATTTAGAAAATGTTGATTATTGATTGCAAAATAGCCTTTATTGGAGGGCTGGATTTGTGTTTTGGACGGTACGATACTCATCAACATGAATTGGTGGACTTTGATCCTCATAGTGATAATCCATCAATATGGCCAGGACAAGATTATTCAAATCCGAGAGTGAAAGATTTTAATAATGGTGAGATTTTGATTCAAATTTAAAAGAATTTTTTTTAAGTCTTCATGATCGATCATCCTGACATATATAATTGTTCCTTTAAAATTTTTTAGTCTCTGATTACAATGCTGAAATAGTTGATAAATCACGGGTTCCTCGTATGCCATGGCATGACGTTTCAATTGGTGTTGTTGGCCACCCAGCACGTGATATTGCTAGACATTTTATACAAAGATGGAATTTTATAAAGGAAGAGAAAGCTTTTGAACGTGAAAGCATCCCTTTCCTAATGCCAAAAGGTGAGTATGTTAGCACTAGGGATGAAAGTAAATTCTTTGGCACCTGTAACATTCAACTCTTACGAAGTAGTGCTTCTTGGAGTAGCGGAATTGAATTGGAGGTTCGCAATTTTTTAAGAAAGTGAAATTATATTTGACCTTATTTAAATCAAATTTTTTTTATGTATAATAGAATTCGATTTATAATGCATATTGCCATTTGATTCGATCGTCTGAACACTTTATATATATCGAAAATCAATTTTTTAGTAAGTTTTTCTTTTTAAATAATATATTAATTTTAATGAAATATATATATTTATATTTTTCTTCTTTGATCAGTTACTGCATCAGAAAAAGATCCTGATCATGAGATCAAAAACAGGATCGGTGAGGTATTTGATAAACAATATTTTAACATTACCGTTACTGATATCCTTTAATCATATTATCTTTTTAATTATATTATTTCTTTTAATTAGTTTATTGTTGAACGAATAAAAAAAGCGCACGAAAACAATGAAAAGTTTCGCATTATTGTCGTAATGCCATTATTACCAGCATTTGAAGCTGATTTGCACTCTAAAGATGCTGGAACAATTCGGTAAGGTTAAATAATAAATAAATTATTTGTAAGTTCAATTATTAATTTTTTTTTAATATATTTTTAGTATGATAATGCATTGGCAATATCTTTCAATATCTCGTGGTGGAAAATCTATATTGGAGAAAATTTCGGAAGCTGGCATTAATCCTGAAAATTATATTTCATTTTTTGCTTTACGAGGTCATGGCAAAATTCGTCACAGTGAAAACCGTGATAAAAAAACTTCAAACTCTACTGATGGAAATGATGGCTCTCAAAATGTTAATAATGTTATCAATGGTTCAAAAGATTCTATTAATAATAGTGGAAAAACATCATCGATAGAGAATAATAAATCACAAGAAGTAAGACAAAGTCATCCTTCAGAAACTACTGTAGATTCATTTTCAGATGAAAGACCACAATATATCTCGAATGTAAATGAAAGAATAGGCGGAGAACCAGTCTTACCTGATAGTATCAAACAAATGGATCCCAAACATATTTTTGTTACCGAGGAAATTTACATACATAGTAAATTAATGATTGTAGATGATAGATTTGTAATATGCGGATCTGGTAAATTGAGATTCGAACGTGCATTGCTTTCTACTACTTTATAATAATGTTAATGTTTAAACGTTTTATTTATTTATGTAGCAAACTTAAATGATAGATCACAACTTGGAAATCGTGATTCAGAAATTGCAATTATTGTCGAAGATAAAGAAACTATTGATACATTTATGAATGGTAAAAAGGTAATCGAAAGAATTAAAATTTTATAATCTATTTATTTTATCCAAATGTTTTAGTGCGTAACAATTTTTTTTTTTTCACTTATTTAATTTAAAAGTATAAAGCAAGTAAGTTTGCCTACACATTAAGAAGTAATTTATTCAAAGAACACCTTGGTTTACTAGAAACACAAGACCATAGTACTATGACCGAAAGTTGTTTACCTCCTTTAAATCCCGAGGCTTTATTTGAATTATTATATGAAAAAGATGAAACAGCAACCTCTTTGTTAGACGCTCAAACGAATGAGATTAAAAAATGCTCTACAGAAGAATTAGTATTTATGGATCCTTTGTCAGACGAATTTTATAATTATTGGTCACAAATTGCACAAAATAATACTGAAACTTACAGGTCTTTATTTAGATGTGTACCAGATGACAATGGTAAGTAAAATAAAATAATTCTTATTATGTTATAATTGTTTTTTATTTTAAAGTTAATTAATTTCTCTGATTTTTGTTAAGTTGCTGATTGGGAACAATATAAAGAGTTCGTACCCGATCCTACAAAAATGTTTATAGGACATGTAGCAAATCCTAATGCTTCTGTCGAAGAAATTAAAAGGAAATTAAGTAATATAAGAGGACATCTAGTACAATTTCCAACGCAATTTTTAAAAAATGAACATTTGATGGGTGGAATGATTTCAAATGCTGTTGAAATATTTACATAGAAATTATTATATGTTAATTACTTCTTTGATTCAGCGAATCAATTAATAATTCTATAACTATTATTCTATTTTTTTTTTTTAGTTCTCTAATTATTTGTTTAATTAATATACTTAGTTTAATAAATGCACTTAGTCATTTATAATTCTAAATCATTTCTTCAAGTATTTTAAGTATTTAAAAGTCAAGATCTGCGTTATTTTACAATTCGTAAATAGTTCCCATGAGGTTCCTGACGGGATCATCAAACCACTTGCAAAGGTGTATTCTTTTTAGGTTAGATCTGCTTGGACAAAATAGGAAAAATTTTAATTAGGTCTTAACAGTTAAATTTTAGAGTTAAATCAATTGTATTCCTAACCCTTTTCGGCTGGCTCTATTTAGACTATGTACGCATATTTATACCTCTTGAAGAAAAATTTGATTTCCAATCATTTCAATATTATATCATTTTACTATTGTAAGTAGGGCTATAGCGCAAACGACAAGTGTAAATTATGCCTAAATGACAAAAAAAAAAAAATTCGAGTCCATATGAAATTTTTGAAGCTTCATGAGAATGGAATTTGGGAGGCTCTTTTTTTTCAAAACTATGTTTCGTTTTTAAAATCTTTCTTTTTGTGTATTTATACGAACGAAATATTCTAACGAAAAAACAATTTAATATAGTGCCACTACAATTTGTTACATACGCGAATTTAGTGAATACCTTACCTAAGAATTAATGGTGAAAGAGATCATGAATGTTTTGATTTTGATCACGATGTTGTTTTGGAATATCAAAAGTTAACTGACATTTCTAATACAAATTCTCACCTGTTTTCATGATTAGTATTCTTAACTTGTAATCCTTATCTTTAGACATGAATAAATAAAATATTACATCAACTTTGATGCATATATCGAATATTAAAATTTGAATTTATATTGCTAAATTAATTAATCTGGCTTAACAATTTTACTTTTCATGTTTATCTTATATTAAAAATCACTAATGATCCGTAACCTGATTGAAATCATAAATAAAAAATTTTCCTTATAAATTCTATTCCCTTTTTCCTAATCTTTTCCTTAACTATTATTTTATTATTTTTTTGGTTTATATAATATTATGCATCTTGCTTAAGACTTATAGTTTAAGTTGTTGCCTATGAAGCATCAAGTATTACGTACTGTAGAAAATTAGAACCAATTCTTTTCATTTTTTTTTAGATTAGATTATATATTCTTTTGATAATGAGTATAGTTCAATACCTAGATTTGGATATATCATTGGAAGTAGAAAGTTTAAAAGTCTCGATCTGTTGTTTCAAGTATATCGGTTATACAAAAATTAATCAAATACGGTCAATCGTACGACCGAAAAATCATTAATTCACCTTTTTATAAAATAAATACTGGAGAATAATCACTTTTTCATGTACTGATATTTTTAATTTTTCACTCTGTCATAAAAGTGCATTCAGTAGGGTTGTAAACTATATACAATTAAAATAGAAAAAAAATCTCAAATTTCTTTATCTTATCACTTACATACATTAATATTTATAATACAATCGAAATGTATAATTGATTGCGTTACGTTTCCGGTTTGAAGTTTATAAAAAAGACAATGATAATAATAAATTTTCGAAATTGATAATAAAAAAATTCAATTTGAGGAATTAAAAGTTGGACAACTCTCGTGAAGTTTATTCTCGTAAAAGAATGAAGATTCTGACAGACTGAATTTTAGGTAGGTTGACGTCGATGAAAGTAAGCTTAATCCTTGTTCTATTGAAGACGATGTTAAAAAAACTGAAGGCGAGACTATGAAACTTCAATACAAGTTTGAAAGATATTTTCAAGCTGATTATGAACCTACGGAGAATAAAATTCACATCATTACTGTCATTGTAATTACAGCCACCTCCCAATGTTTTACCTCTCGAACAAGAAATTTGGCTTCCGGAAAATTCACACGTGTGAGAAGGAGCACCACGAATTCGCCATTGATCCGGCAGATATTTACACACGGACAAATGGGTATGTGAAGAATCATGATCTACACTCATTTTTTCCATAATTCAGTTATTTGACAGGCGTGCTGGCCTTGTCTACCTTTGCGGAGAGCTATCTATTTATATTTATCGCGGAAAACTTGATGAAACTCGAATAAGTATAAGATTTCATCTATTTCATCATAGATAATCTTTATTTGAAAACAAGTCATTCCTGAAATTTACAAGTTGATCCAGTCCTCAGACGTAGTAATAACTCTAGACATTCTCAAATCCTTCATTAAAGAAATGACTGTTCCACAAGAGAGTGTATATGATACCAAAATGTGTAGGATCCTGGTATTAAAGTCTTATCAGGTCACTAATCAACGGCACTTGGTGGAGTTGGTGAAAAAGATGAACATTTATTACTGCGATATAATAATAAAAAGTCCCTCTCAAGCAATTATTCTAGAGTTATTAACGACCATTAAAAAATTTAGATCTTGGGCGCTTGAATATATACTAGATAAACTATCTGCAAAAGAAATCTGAATAGGTGTAAAGATTATGCAACCATGACACCTTATTATTCACCTAATGATGAAGAATCTCACATTATACATTTCTTGCATTAATAATAAACAGATTATAAACTATTCTTTATTGGTTTCATCTTGTAAAAATTTATATTTGAAATGTATTAAATGATAAAGAAATGAAACTGAATTGTCATTTAAATATTTATACACTGTTCAGATTTATAGTGAAGCAAAAATTGTAGGCGAAATATGCTATGCTTTCAAGAGAACAGATCCTAGGCCAATAATGCGAGTCTCTGCATCATATTATTTCTTTGATTTCTCACGTTTCCGGAAAACGCTAATATTGCTAACTATGAGATTCTCACACCATCGATAATCAGATTTCCAAAATAAATCATCCCACCCACTACCCATATTTACAAATTTTCGCCAAAAGTTTAAGTTCCACAAGAGAACTTTTTCAATATGGAATAATTCAAATTTACAGCATAAATTCCTAAGATAAATGATGCAATACCTCCGATTCATTATTACATTTTATTTACCATATTGTAAACTTTCATTACTATATAAAATGTTTGCGTAGTATTTAATGAAATCGAATAGGTTTACGGTTAGAGATAGAATAGATTGGATAGATTGAATGGACTCACAATAAACAGCTAACGATAATTATACTCCCTCTCCTTAAATTCACTTCTCAAATTACTAGTTTAGCTGGTACCGGCCTTTCATCAAAAAAACATACATAAATCAAAATACAAACAGTATGCGTTTATTTGTCGACTCACAAGTCAATAATAAACTTTATGATATTAAGGGTGAATGCGAATAAAATAAAGAATAACCATTTGCCAACTACTATTAATCACAAGTAATACAAATCAACTTGAATTTAATCTTTATAATTCAATAATGGTAATAGACCAACTTGATTTTACCTATTATCGAGCAATTTCAATGCACATTGGTATTTAATCAGTTTTACGAAGATATATATATATGTATATTATTAACTTGGTGGAAAGATTACTATTTACAATAAATTGTAATGCATAAAGAAGATTTTATTACGGAATCTTGAAAAACTTTTAGCTCGGTTGAAAATGCTGTTACAAGATATATTCTTACCTGGTCTAGAGTCCGTTTATCATAATCATTTTTATTCTTAATAGAATAGCATTATAAAGAAATATTTCTTTTCGTTTTAACAAATTTAATACAGTTTCCGAAAAAAGAAAGAGTATCTTTTGTAACTTCTTTCTATTGTTCCACGATATAAAGTACAGTACAATCTTTGAGCGATTTTTTAGTTCTTCATTATGTTGAAACAGGGCTTCTTCATTATCAAGGTCTATGTCCAGGTTGTTGACTTCTAAAGCCTAAAGGCTCACAAGAGATGAATTTCAATGTTCAAATTATTATAAAAATCATGGACAACATCCACATTTAAAAAAAAATGCTAAGACAATTAGCGTTATAATCTTAATATATAAAGTCATATATGTATCGCATACGTTTTGTATACTTTACTATCACATTACTCCACACCCAAGCTGTAATACTATTAACTGACTTTACACAAAAACATTATTCGCTTAAATCAGCTGACGATAGAATCAATAAATTAATTTATTTCAATAATATGTGCTAGTGATAGTGACAGGATCACCAAACTTTTATTATAATAAAATATTACTTTTAGTATATCGATTATATATAAGCTCACGTATTATATTGTTTGGTATATAGCATAAGCGCATGCTGTAATTTCGTTTTATAAAGTGAAATGTTTTTATGCTAATACGTAAGGACTACATTTGTTTTTTGCTTGTCTTTACTATTTATACTAACACATTATTGATTATCCCAACGTTCCATGATCCGGCTTAATAACCGATATTCTGGATAATATAAAACGGTCATCAGTTACATGAGATAATTGAGATATGCAGTGACGGAAAATAAATCAACAGAACATTAAACTTACGTCGAAAATTTATGTTGTTTGCATTCCATGATTCTAGTAAGACCCTCAGAAATCTGTACAAGAAAATATCATTTGTTTGCAAATCCTGGAATCGTTTTCTTTGCACAACACAACTGAAAAAGTATATTTCATTCATACCTTATTAGTGTAAGTCTCGTCCGGAACTTCTTTCAAACTGTGATACGAGAAAATAGTACAACGGTTGGTTACTGTGCTATATTAATTTATTGGTTTGTGTTGCAAGTAAAAAAAGCCACACTGGGACCACTAAAAATTACGTAATTTTTTTTAATAAATACGTTGGATCAAAATCTAATGAGTAATGATAAAACTGTATTAATCATTGTTTTTTTTGTGTAGTGACTTCACTGATTTTTTACTATGTTTATTAATTCTGTCGGAATATCTATATTATTTGCTGTATCAAGAGTATTATTATGTTACGATGTATTCAGAAAAGTATATATACCTCACCTTTTCAACCTTAAACTTTTCTTTAAACTTTCTCTTAAATATTTTATCACTTTTATAACTTTTTATAGCGATGGATATGTCATTTAATCTTCACGTACTTAAAAGCGACAGTTGTGATCTCCTTACGGTTGACATTTACAAAAAAAAAGATGAGGATGAAGATATATACGTCGAATTGGATAATAAAAAGTACTACTTAAATTCACTCAAAGTTAAACACCTCAGGGACTATGTCTGTCGTATTAACGGAGTTGGTGATTCCGACAAAAAAAATGTGTAACTTTGGAAACTTACTGTCGATGAAGAAAGGATTGAAAACGAAAATATTTCTACTGAAGATGACATTACACAAAAACTTAGTGGGGAAGAAATGAAAATTCGAACCTTATTTAAGACACATTTTAAAGATGAATTGAGTAAATTAGAACGTGATAAAGATTATGAACTTGTAAGTTCCATCATCACCATCATCCCCGACGGTAAGTGTCTCCCAACGTTTTACCTCTCGAACAAGAAATTTGCAGTAACAAAATATCGATTTGGTCTGATCTCTTTTTTTTCGCGTTAAAGCAGGTCCCTCTCAGCAAGGCGTTCCACAAGGTACAGACAATATCTTTTTTCGTAACCAGCTAAAAGATTTATTGATAATAATATTCATTTTATTACCACTCATAAATAACTTTTCAGTGACGCTTCCCGAACCTAATGAAATATTCGAAAACTTTCTCAAAAGCGAACACAGACAATTCCTTAACAAGTTCATAGAAAATAATGATGCATTGCCATCATATGATTCAGGAATGTCATCTCTTAAAACAAGTGTACCTGCTACTTCTTCGGGTGATCGTCCTTCGCTCTTATTACATAATCTCCCCGGAGATGATCATAAACATGAGCCAATTACCCGGGTTTTAGGGGTTCAGTCTGCAATTGCAAAAGCAAAAGTAAAGAACAACATATTATTTTTTTAGGAACATCTGGATGCGGGAAAACAAGGACCTGTTACGAGTTACTCTGTGAGAACTGGGGCCTTATTTTGTCGCATCAAAACAAGGGAACGGAGGTTCGGCTGATATTGAGAAAATCAGCAGTGTTTTTGACGAGAGACAACACAAGACTTTGAAAAAAACCGTGTAATTACAGTAGGAATCGTACGCTGTGCAATACTCGCCCGACTTCTTATATTACGCTATTGTATGAAAAACGCATCAACATTCAATAAACAGCGTTGGCTCCTAATCCAAGTTTGTCAAAATATCTTTGAAAGATGTATAGTTATGATGATGATATATTCCGTGTCCTCATGTTGAAACTCATCGCTTGCCCACCATCATCTGTAACAGCACTCATTATTGAGATATATATGGAATTTGATAAGGAAACGTTTATCATTATTCTTGACGAAATTCAAGTCCTCGAAACGGTAGATAAAGGAAAGTTTAGATCACGAACAAATGAACAAGAGGAGCGTTCACTCTTGTCTCCTTTAGTTCAGGCAATGAGAGAACCAGCATCATCGGTTAGCGACAATCGTTATTTCATTCCATGTGGTACTGGGCTTGGAATTCTTTCTCTTGAGGATGTCCTTAATTGAGGAATTTTAAAACCGGAAACTGATTTACTTAAATTCACGGAGTTAGAGAATGGCAGAACATTGATAATGTGAAGAATTACATTAGTAAACTAGTGGAATTAACAGATCATGATTATAACTATCTTTATAATTATTTTCATGGACGGTTTCGCCCAATTGTCACTTGTGTAGAGGAGATTATCATGGGCGAATCCGTTAATAATGTTGTTGAAGAAAATTGGAATCTATTGACGAAACATAAAACCAGCAAACAATCATTATATAAACAGCTATCCTATATCATTGAGAGGGAGCGTGCTGATCATGTGAAGTCAATAAATGTTCTTAATTTGTATAAAAGAGTAGCGCTTGCCTACTTTTATTCTGGATCGCCATTCTTGTTCTCTAATATTGATCAAATGTCAATTGTTGAAAGTGGTTTTGGGCGTCTCCGGTTTGTAGATCCACCAACTAAATCTGATTTAAAGAAAATGTGCGATGATGATAACACGTTGAAAATCTCAATGTGGATACAGAATCAATGTTTCCTGCACGTGCAGGAAAAAATTCTTTATGTTGATGAGCCCTTTGCCATTAATACTTTATTCAACTTCTTTGAGAATAATAAGGAATTATCAGATGAAATTCTTGAAATAATGTCTATAGTCAATAATCCAAGTGCATGCGGTACGCTATGGCAAACGTACAGTACTTACTAAAGAATTTGAGCAAATGTTTAATGGTAAAGTTGATGTTTATAAGATGCCAATATTTTCTGAGATTGCTAAGAAATATGAATTACCTGCTTTTTCCGAAAATTGTTAAATCCTTTAACGAGAATATACCACTAATTAAAAATGCAATAACATCAGGTTACACATTGGATGAGTTCTTTACTGAATCACCTGAAGTTCCAGTCTTTTTTCAGATAAAATTGCGTTATTCAGTTAAAACGCTTGCGGGGGCGCTTAGGGTTAGAGTTAAGGTTAGGGTTAGAGTTAGGGTTGTATTATCGATAAGGGAAACGCATCAACGGTTTTTCATAATGGTCATCTTCGATTTCTAGATGCGTTAAAAAGCGCAATAAAAGTAAGAAAGTGGACGAAAAGGATGAAGATATGGGAGAAGCGGACGAAGAGGAAAAAATGGGTGAAGATATGGGAGACAGGGAGAGGGTAACAAATCGAAAAAAAGACAAAAGCAAGCCAAAAAGGGTGAAGAGATGGGAGAGGGTAGCAAATCGAAAAAAAAACAAAAGCAAGTCAAAAAGGCCAAAAAGTAATTACCGCTCTGCAAAAATTATTTTCCTCTTTCTCGACTTTTGAACCAAATGGAAAGTTTTCTAAGGATTTGGGTAGAACTTTGCTATTGCTAAATTAATAAATTATTACTATAAATCACAAATATAGTCTGCTTAGGTTAATGTTATGTTATTAATCACATTGTTATATACTGTATAATAGAATTGCATACATTGCTTTTAATATAAAAATAGAATTTTATTATTTCAGTATACGATTTGTAGTTTTTAAACGAAAAATCTTTAGTTTTTCATGATAAAGTAGCAAGTGAATTGTGTGGCATGCTTCAAAGTACGCGGGTCCTTGAGAGCCCTTGCGTCATATTATTTCTTTGTTCTCTTACATTTCCGGTGCTAACTTTTTTCCTATTGTTAATATCGCTAACTACGAGAACCACCTTTCACTCATATAGACCAATAAAGGATTGTGAACTTTTGATCTCATTACAAAAATACGGATTCGCTCAAATTAACGTCATATATGTGCGGAATAAATTACATGCAATTATTGTTTCGGAATACATTATGTCTAATGTTACTGCATTGCATATTCGATTACAACTTTCATATAGGACGCGATTTATTTTATCCAAGTGGGACTTTAGGTCTCACTTTTTTTCATTCACCATACATCTCTAAATGTATATCCCACAATTTATAGCCTTTTCGGCCAAATTCTTTATTGATAGTAAATAAATTACGTGATTCAGTTCGTAACAGCCCGTCAGCATGGATGACATGTTTGATAACACCCCAAATAAAAAATCACGTGTGCGTGAACAATTGTTCACGATCATTTTTGTCAAGAAAAATTTTTATTAATACATGCGAAAATGCGGGACTTCACCCGGGATACATGATGAAGTTACTACGATTCCCGACATCCGTTTTCCCGACAGGACCAAATCCCGATATGACATTTTCCGAATTCAATTTGTGAAAATGTAACTTTGGTTGGGTATATAAGTTTTAATAATAATACATTATAATTTATAAATCGCTACTGATGGTTGTGAATGCTTTATTATAGTGATAACTGTAAAGCAGTTTAAGAATAAAGCTAGCGAGCTTCCCCCAAAAGACTCAACAAGAACTGGCATTGTGTTTGGAGATCGGTTTCTGAAGTTTATGGGAATATACGGAGACTTTACAAGATTTATTGCTGAAGAAGTACCGGAAAAGACAATGGATGAGGGGGAGGAAGAATCAAAAATGATGATTGATGGTTAAGTATAACAATTGCATAGTGTGCATGCGAAGGAAATAATATTCTTGTATGATAATTATTACGTCTGATGCATGTGATTTTCAAATTACTAGATTATAATTTTATAATTTGTAAAATGGCCGAAATAAAATTAAAAAAAGTAATTATTTTTAACTTTTTCGCGTTTCTATAACTTCTTTTAAGTACACAGATTAAAGATAAAGCAAAAATCTTTTATTTTTAGTAAAATGAATGAAATTATGGAAATAAAATACCACCGCTGACTCTAGCTAAACTAATTTAGTAAAAAAAATAATTGAGTAACGGACGCTTAAAGGGAGAAATCCAGCTACTCCATACTATTATTGCTAACTTTTCGCTATTTATATGCCTATCTATGTACCAATTTCCCGAAGAAAAATATCCGAATTTATCCATTTCATCTATTGCAAGCAAAAATATCATTGAGTTAAAAGTTTCTTATTCATGCAACTCCAATCCGTCTCTGTATCAAAATCTTTTATTAGGATCCAAACTCTGGAATCGAGAATTCGTTATATCCGGTGGATTTGGATTTTACTAGATATTAATGAAAAATTCAATAATTTAGTATTACTGTGATTTTTACTTCCAATAAGCGTTAAAATCATCATAAACTTATATTTATTGATAAAATAATTACAAAAATAATAGTAATATAGAAATTTTTTTTTAAAAATTAATATACTTTTTTCGTCATAATTATATAACTATAATAATCTAATACATAATTATAAGTTATGTTCCTTGCAAAATTTAATAGCAGGTTCATAATCATTATAAGCAGCTAATTTCATATAATGAATAGCTTTTTCCTTATCCTTTATACCACTAATACCATTATAATATATATTTCCAGCGTTATACATTGCCACTTTAAACCCATCTTCAGCAGCTTTTTCAAAATATTTAAGAGCTTCTGAAAAATTTTGATCAACACCTTTGCCATGATACAAACAATCACCATATCTTACTTTTGCTTCAGGGAATTCATTTGCTTCATCATCAGCAACTTCTTTAAACAGTTCAGCAACAATTTTATCTTTATTTTGGGGGCTCTCAACCAATCCTCTTGAAATGTAATAAGCTTTATAATATTTTGCTTTGATCTGATTACGATTCGCTGTACCTCCTCCTGTATTACCAAGATTTGCATAAGCTTCAAAACATTTATATGCAATTTTTACATTTCCAACCAGTTTACCATGTTTATCATACAGCTTATGCTGTTTTGCTGCATCAGTGAGTGTCATGTATTTAAATGATTCAAAATCTGGTAAATCAATGGGAAGTGCATATTGATCTTGATCAATGCTGTATGCTCGTTTTGGAATAGGCTTTGGTGTGGAGGGTTTTCTACTTAGTCGTAAACTACTAGAATTTGATGAATCTTGTGAAAGTGAATGTCTCTTAGAATAATCTTTGACACAATTTCTAAGAACTTCAAACATTTTTGTAATTTTTGGCCTAAAATCTGGGTCATGTTGAACGGCTAAAAAATATGTAAAAAAAGAAACCAATTAAGTTATAACAAATAAAAATGTAATTTAAAATTATTTTCTTTTACATACCATCAATTTCTAATTGTTTGAATTCTTCTGGCATTTGACTAATATCAGAAAATGGTTCTCTATACATTTTATTACGCACCCTATCAGTTATATCCAAAATATCATCATTACCCTGATATGGAATTCTTTCTTCAGCTATTTCCCAAAGTAATATTCCAAAACTATAAACCTCACATTTTTGATCGTATTTGTAATTTGGAGCTCTCTCTAACAATTCAGGTGCACAATAACGAACTCGTTCTAAATTTTGGCTTTGATTTAATGTAGCTGCAGTTAAGTAACGACTTAATTTAAAATTTGCAAGTTTTGCTGTCTCATTAAGTGTAATTAATATATTTTCAGCCCTAATATCACGATGAACAATCTAAAAAAAAAATTAAATCATTAAAAAAAATTTCGTTAATTAAACAAAAGCTGGTTATATAATTACCTCTACAGTTCTTAAAAAATTTAATCCACGAGCAATATCAAGGGATATACGTAATTTTAATTTAAGGTCAAAATCATGTTTATTTTGATAAAATTCACGCAAATTTCCACATTCAGCCCATTCAGTCACCAAATACCATTTATTTCCATCATAAGTTATTCCATAAAATTTTATGATGTTTTGCCAATCATGAAGTTCTTTAAGAATTGTAACTTGATTTTGTACAATCTTTTGGTCCTCTTTCTCAGAAATAGTTTTAAAAGCAAATTCTGCACCTTTATTTGTTGTTTTATACCATTTAGTTACACGTCCATTCTTACGTGGTTTCTCATTATCATCCCGTTCATAATCAGCAAGTTTTAGTGGATGTACCTGAAAGATATTATCAATTTTTGTTTGATTTTGAGAATTTTCATTCATAAATTTTTCCATTGTATTATTCATTGCATTGACTTTTACAACAGTTGAAGAAAACCCTTTACTTAAGTTTGCGAGGCAGGCTTTAATCTCTTTTGCGTCACCTCCAAGATCTTTTATGTCAGTTTTAACATGTGAAACATCAACATCAATTTTTTTGATACCAGCCTCCATTCCCACTAGATACTATAATTTATTAAAATAATTTAAAATTAATTATGCTCAAATAATGCATAATGATAGAACAATTTTTAATCTTACTTTTAATAAATCATCTTGATCGGCTTTTAATTGTCCAATTTCATCAGCAGTTTTAACATTAATAGCAAAAGACAAAACGTTAACACAACTATCAAATTCTTTACATAACTCTTTAAAAGTTTTCTCAATACTTTTCGCTTGAATATATTTTATCAAAGATTTCATTTGAGAAATATCTGATATAAATTTTCTAATTTGTGTTATAATATTAACTAAATTTTGTAAACATAAATAATTTTTATTATTAAAAAAATCTTTTCTATTTCTTTGAACTTTAAGATCTAATACGGCTAAGTCTGCAGCATAAACTCGTTGTAATAATGCATCACAAGTTCGCTTATTATGTTCAGCAGCTTGTGCTAAATCGACTATTTCGTTAAAAATATTTCCAATTTCAGAAATTAAAGGAAGAAATTTTGTAAATGGAACAACTATTGGAGCTCCTGCTTCGACTGCCGCTCCTATTGCGGCACCCGTACTTGACGCCACATCAATTATAGTTGAAGCATGGTCGGCTATTTTTTCAACGAAAACAGCTGCTTTATTCCTTTTTGATCCATCATCCCCCATTCCTAATAATTAAATTTTAAAAT
The DNA here is from genome assembly GCF_026210795.1 of Rhizophagus irregularis. NCBI lineage: Eukaryota > Fungi > Glomeromycota > Glomeromycetes > Glomerales > Glomeraceae > Rhizophagus > Rhizophagus irregularis. Next base: position 2,808,606 of record NC_089457.1, read on the forward strand.
AAAAAAAAAATATTTTTTTTTTGCGAACCTACAAAAACTCCGTTATATTTATTCATGTGTATGTTGTACTACCATTGTAATCAACTTTTGAAATCTCCGTACAACAATTACAATGTATATGAACAACAAAGTATTATTTAATTATTAATTTTGGGTATTATAATAAAACGTAAATGGGTGTACGTAATACGTTATCTTTTATTATATATTTTCATTACAATTAGATATGAAAGTTAATAGAATTCATGTTACACGAACCGATGACCTTTATAAAATCAGGTCCTCTCCATCAGTCCATCTGCTAACACTTATGTAACCGATTTATACTTGGATGAATAACAAATCAGAAATAACGCGTGATAAGAAAATATAAAGCTGCAATGTTCATCTTGCCGATCACTTGTGATTTTTTTATATTATCGATATTACACCAAAATTTACGACCTTTTTAAAATAATTTGGTTATTAGGCAAGTAATTCAGAAGTTAAAACATGGAATATAACAACTTTTGTAGCTTATAACTTATAGTATACTTATATATATTCTTCTATTTTATAACAAGCTGAAGAAGGGAGAAAATAAAGAAAGCTTCGCGGTAAAGGAAACAGACGTATTTAATATTAGTTTTAGCACATTTTAAACATTTTACCAGTAAATGTTAAATCTTAGAGACATCATAAAAATTAATAAAAACTTTTCTTTAATATATAAAATCTAAAAATTAGTACTCTTATGGTAATTGTTTAATAAATTATTTGATTTCAGGAACTGTTCTATTGATTAATTTCATTAACGAATTTGAATAGTAGATAATACTTCTTTGAATTGGAATATAAGGTTAGTTTTATAAGAAGTATTTTGTTAGTAGGAAATTTTATGAGGCTTAAATATTGCATTGTTTTTCCAGTACTAAAGAAAGACAAAAATATACCTTAATTTTAGAATTGAAGATCATTTAGAATCATTGTATGTGGAGTTATTTATGATCAATCTCAAAATTAATGTATTGAACGAATTTATTCATTATTCATCAATTAATGATTCAATTCATGAAAATTTTTAGTTCGTTGGATAGGCCCTTTCAAATGGAAATAAAATCATATTCCTAGGCATACAATTTTACTTAAGGATTATATTCGATTTTAATTTTAAATGGATGATGCCCTTCTTTTACTTCCAATTAATAAAATTTGGACACAAATATATCATTTTATTGCTATTACAATGGATGATTAAAATTCAAAATAAAATTAATTTATTGGCAAATTGAAGGTAAAATTTGCATATGTTTTTTTTTCATCATAATTAAATAACATGAATACATGATAATTATAAATTCATAAGTTATGCTCTTTACAGAATTTAATAGCGGGTTCATAACAATTATAAACAGCTAATTTCATATAATGAATAGCTTTTTCTGTATCTATTGTACAACCAATACCATTATAATACATATTTCCAACGTTATACATTGCTACTTTAACACCATCTTCAGCAGCTTTTTCAAAATATTTAAGAGCTTCTGAAACATCTTGTTCAACACCTTTGCCATAACACAAACAATCTCCATATCTTACTTTTGCTTCAGGGAATTCATTTGCTTCATCATCAGCAACTTCCTTATATAATTCAGCAATAATTTTATCTTTATTTGGAGGGCTCGGAACCAATCCTCTCGAAATGTAAAGTGCTTTATAATATTTTGCTTTGATTTGATTACTACGGTTTGTTATATTTGTTTTATTCGAGTTTGCATAGGCTTCAAAACATTTATATGCAGTTTTTATATCTCCAATAAGTTTATCATTTCTATACAACTTATGTTGTTTTGCTGCATCAGCAAGTGTCATGTATTTAAATGATTCAAAATCTGGAGCATCAATGCTGTATGCTCGTTTTGGAGTAGGTTTTGTGGAGGTTTTTCCGCTTAGGTTTGAATTACTAGAACTTGATGAATCTTGTGAAAGTGGATGTCCCTTAGAAAAATAATCTTTGACACAATATCTAAGAACCTCAAACATTCTTGTAATTTTTGGCCTAAAAGTTGGGTCATGACGAACGGCTAAAAAATGTATAAAAATAAAAGAAAATTAAATCTAACTAATAAAATTGTAATTTAAAATATTTTCTTTTACATACCTTCAATTTCTAATTGTTTGAATTTCTCTGGCATTTGACTATTTTCAGAAAATGGTTCTCTATACATTTTATTACGTACCTTATTAGTTATATCCACAATATCATTACTATCTTGATATGGAACTCTTTCTTCAGCAATTTCCCAAAGTAAGATTCCAAAACTATAAACCTCACATTTTTGATCATATTTGAAATTTGGAGCTCTATCTAACAATTCAGGTGCACAATAACGAACTCGTTCTAAATTTTGCTTTTGATTTAATGTAGCTGCAGTTAAGTAACGACTTAATTTAAAATTTGCAAGTTTTGCTGTCCCATTGAATGTAATTAATATATTCTCAGCCCTTATATCACGGTGAACAATCTAAAAAAAAAAGAAAAAAGAATTAAGCAATCAAATAAAAATTTTGTTAATTAAAGTCGCTTATAGAATTACCTCAACGGCTCTTAAAAAATTTAATCCGCGAGCAATATCAAAAGACATACATAATTTCAATCTAAGATCGAATTGATCTTTATTGTTTGTATAATATTCACGTAAATTACCGTGTTCGGCCCATTCAGTCACCAAATATCGTTTATTTCCATCAGAAGTTATTCCATAAAATTTTATGATGTTATTCCAATCATGAAGTTCTTTAAGAATTGTAACTTGATTTTGTACGTCAGTTTTTTCCTCCTCAGAGATAATTTTAAAAGCGACTTCATCACATTCAATTCTTATGTTAAACCATTTAGTTACACGTCCATCTTTACGTGGTTTCTCATTATCATCCTGTTTATAATCAGATATTTTTAGCGTATGTACCTGAAAGATTTTATCAATCTCCATTTGATTTTTATCAATCTCCTTTTGATTTTGAGAAGGTTTGTTCATATATTTTTCCATTGTATTATTCATTGCATTGACTTGTACAACTTTTGAAGAAAACTGAAAGTAGTCTTTAATCTCTTTTCTAAGATCTTTTACGTCATCTCTAACTTCTTTTACGTTATCTCCAACATCATTTACGTCATCTCTAACTTCCTTCACGTTAACTCCAATATCTTCTACTCCGGTCTTAATACCAGCAATCATTTCTTGGAGATACTATAATTATTAAAACAATAGTTTATAATTAATTTTATATTCAAATAATGTATAATAGAATCCAATTTTTTTAATCTTACTTTAACGAAATCATCTTGATCGGCTTTTATTTCTTTAAGCTCATCAGCAATTTCAACGTTAATAGAAAAAGACAATAAGTTAATACAACTATCAAATTCTTCACGTAATTCTGTAAAAGTTTTCTCAATATTTTTCGCTTTAAAATATTTTGCCAAAGTTTTCATTTGAGAAATTTCTGATATAAAATCTTTAATTCGTGTTGCAATGTTAGATAAATCTTGCAAACGCAAATAATTATTACTAGTGAAAAAATCTTTTTTATCTTCTCTATCTCTTTTAAGATCCCGTACGGCTGATTCCGCAGCATCAACTCGTTTTTTTAATATTTTACAGGTTCGTTTGTTATGTTCAGCAGCTTCCACTAAATCGATAATTTCGTCAAAAATATTTCCAATTTCTTTAATTAAGGGAAGAAAGTTTGTAAATGGAACAAGTACCGGAGCTATCTCGGTTGCTGCTTCAATTACGGAGCTTGCACTTTGTGCCATTTTATTTAGAAATGAGGCACTATTCTTAATTGAATTATCATCTTCCATTTCTAATAATTTATCGAGAAAAAGAGAGAAAAAATTTTTTTTTTTATGAAACTATAATACCTTTATTTGCATATCAGATATGCTGTATTACCATTTGTAATCAAACGTTTAGACAATAAATAATTTGGGATTTATAATAGCACGTAAATATTTTTCAAAGCGGAGATGTATCATATCATCCATCACGTTATTGTAATTACTAAAAAAAGGAACCCCAATAAAGAAAACTGGTTAATTAACCTGTTAATTGATTATCCAGTGGGATATTACACCAAATTATAAAATAATTTTGGTTATTAAAACAAAGTAATTCAAAAGTTAAAGCATAGAATATAACAATAACAACTATTGTAGCTTATATACTGTATATTCTTCTCTTTGACTTAGTATAAGTTGAAGAAAGAATAATAAAGAAAAGCTTCGTAGTAAAGGAAAACAGACGTATTTAAGGTTAATTTATTAGTACATTTTAAACATGTTACCAGTAATAAATATCATGTACTTAGAGATATGATATATAAAAAAATTAACACTTTTAGGTAAATTTTTAATAATAAATTATTTGATTTTTCAGAAACTATTTCTATTGATTTTATTTCATTATTGAATTTGAGTAGTAGATAAAATTTCTTTGAAATGGAATATAAGGTTATTTTATAAGAAGTTCTGTTAGTAGAAAATTTATGAGGTTTAAATATTAGTGGTTTGCATTATTTTTCAGTATGCACAAATGCTAAAAAAGAAAAATATATACCTTTAATTTTAGATCATTATATGTGCGATATTAATGATCAATCCCGTTGAAGATTTATTCATTTATTCATCAGTCATCAATCAGTGATTCAATTCATAAATATTTTAGTTCTTTCAAATGGATATAAAATCATATTCTTACCGGTAAGTATACATGCACTTCAAATTACTTACAATTTTGCTTAAGGATTATATGGATGAAGTCCCTCATTTCACTTTCAATTAATAAAATTTTAGATACAAATACAGTATTTATTATGTAACATTTATCAAAACAAAACATATGTACCGTATATCACGAGGCACGGGCCATGTATAATACCTCTCATCGATCTCCAAAATTATCTACTAATGGCCCAATCAGCACTATGGCCAGTGATATGCGGTAAGTAATTTATCCCAAATTTCTATTGGGTGCCAAGTTTCTATTCATATTTTAATCTTCGAAAATACCATGTTTTATCACAGGATATTTGAAAAATATAGGAACTATTCAGATTTCCACGTATTCCCAACAATGAATTTCCAGGTCTGAGGGTGTGTCTAAATACCCTAAATCCATACATAAATAACGTCGGTACAAGTACTAATACGGTTAGATTTTATATACCGAACAGTTTGTTTTTATATACCAAACCAGATTCTCTGGGACAGACTTCGTGGCGACTGTATTTAGATTTGAATTTTAGTGGGATATTAATGAAAAGTTTAATAATTTAATACATATGTTATATAATACATAATGCAGTGATTTTTTAAAATCTTCCGAAAACTTATATTTATTGATAAAAAATTAAAATAACAATTTTTTTTTTTTAAAAGAAAAAAATAAATAATATGTTTTTCATCATAATTAAATAACATGATAATAAATAAATAAATAAATAATTTATAAGTCATGATCCTTACAAAATTTAACAGCAGGTTCATAATCATTATAAGCAGCTAATTTCATATAATGTTTAGCTTTTTCTATATCTTTTGTACAACCAAAACCATTATAATACATATTTCCAGCGTTATACCTTGCTACTTTGAGACCATCTTCAGCAGCTTTTTCAAAATATTTAAGAGCTTCTGATTCATTCTTTTCAACACCCTTGCCATAATACAAACAATCTCCATATCTTACTTTTGCTTCGGAGAATTCATTTGCCTCATCATCAGCAACTTCTTTAAATAATTCAGCAACAATTTTATCTTTATTTGGAGGGCTCTTAACATATCCTTTTGAAATGTAATATGCTTTATAATATTTTGCTTTAATTTGATTGCAGTTTGCTGTACCTGTGTTACTAAGGTTTGCATAAGCTTCAAAACATTTATATGCAGTTTTTAAATCACCAGCGGGTTTACCATGCTTATCATACAACTTATGTTGTTTTGCTGCATCAGTAAGTGTCATGTATTTAAATGATTCAAAATCCGGAAGGGCCAATGCATCAATGCTATCTGCTCGTTTTGGGCGAGACTTTTGCGTGGTGTTGTTTCTACTGTTTCCGCTTAGGTTTAGGTTACTAGAACTTGATGTAACTTGTGAATATTCCTTGAAACAATTATTAAGAACTTCAAACATTTTTGTAACTTTTGGCCTAAAATCTGGGTCCTGATCAACAGCTAAAAAAAATGTGTAAAAAAAAGAAGCAATTAAATATAGCAAATAAAATTATAATTTAAGTATTTTTTTTTTACATACCTTCAATTTCTAATTGTTTGAATTCCTCTGGCATTTGATTATTTTCGGAAAATGGTTCTCTATACAATTTATTACGTACCTTATCAGTTATTTCCAAAATATCATTACTATCTTGATATGGAATTCTTTCTTCAGCAATTTCCCAAAGTAAGATTCCAAAACTATAAACCTCACATCTTTGATCATATTTGTAATTTGGCGCCCTCTCCAACAATTCAGGTGCACAATAACGAACTCGTTCTAAATTTTGACTATGATTTAATGTAGCCGAGGTTAAGTAACGACTTAATTTAAAATTTGCAAGTTTTGCTGTCTCATTAAGTGTAATTAATATATTCTCAGCCCTAATATCACGGTGAACAATCTTAAAAAAAAAGAAAAAAAAAAATATTAAACCATTAAATAAAAATTTCGTTAATTAAAAGCCGATTATGAAATTACCTCAACGGCTCTTAAAAAATTTAATCCACGAGCAATATCAAGGGATATACGTAATTTTAATTTAAGGTCAAAATCATGTTTATTTTGATAAAATTCACGTAAATTACCATATTCGGCCCATTCAGTCACCAAATACCATTTATTTCCCTCACAAGTAAGTCCATAAAATTTTATGATGTTTTGCCAGTCATGAAGTTCTTTAAGAATTGTAACTTGATTTTGTACAATCTTCTGGTCTTCTTTATCAGAAATAGTTTTAAAAGCGAATTCTACACATTCAATTTTTATATCACACCACTTAGTTACACGTCCTTTTTTACGTGGTTTCTCTTTATCATCCTGTTTATAATCAGATATTTTTAGCGTATGTGCTTGAAAGATATTATCAATTTTTGTTTGATTTTGAGAAGGCTCTTTCATAAATTTTTCCATTGTATTATTCATTGCATTTACTTTTACAACTGTTGAGGAAAACTCTTTACTTAAGTTTGCGAGGCAGGCTTTAATTTCTTCCGTGTCATCCTTAACATATGAAACGTCATCTCCAATTTTTTTGATAGTACCATCCTCCATTCCTAGTATATACTATAATTATTAAAATAATTTAAAATTAATTTTATGCTCAATAAATGTATAATAGAACTAATTTTTTTAATCTTACTTTAAATAAATCATCTTGGTCGGATTTTAATTGCGCAAGTTCATCAGCAATTTTAATGTCAATAGAAAAAGACAATAAGTTAATACAACTGTCGAATTCCATACATAATTCTTTAAAAAGTTTCTCAGTATTTTTCGCTTTAATATGTTTTATCAAAGATTTCATTTGAGAAATTTCTGATATAAAATTTTTAATTCGTGTTATAATGCCAGATAATTCCTGTAAACGTATATAATTTGTTTTATTAAAAAACTCCTTTCTTTCTTTTCTTTTTTCTCTAAGTTCTCGTATAGCTAATTCTGCAATACGAACTCGTTGTTTTAACATTACACAAGTCCGTTTGTTATGTTCAGCAGCTTCTACTAATTCAATGATTTCATTAAAAAAATTTCCAACATCATTAATTAAAGGAAGAAATTTTGCAAATGGAACAAACATGAAAGCACTATCTACTAAATTTTCAGTAAAACTATTCTTTTTTGATCCATTATCTTCCATTTCTAATATTTATAATAATTTAATAAATAATTTAATCGAAAAAAGAAGAGATTTTTTATTTTACAAAAACTACAAAACTCCGGTTTATTTATTAATGTATATGCTGTGTTACCATTGTAATCCAACTTTTTTTGTTGCGTTAGAATCCACATACGATAATTTACAATGTATGGTTACAGTTACAATAAAATATTTCTAATAATTTTGGATTCTATAATAGCACGTAAATGGGTATGTATACGTAATACTTTATCTTTTATTAGATATTTTTCGTTACACTTATTACATTGAGATAACGATGTAAATGAATTCATGTTGCACAATTTGATGACCTTTATAAAATCAGGTCCAAGAAGGTACTCACCAGCGCGGAAAAAAAGCTTGAAAAAGTTTCGGAAAAATTCCGGTAAAGCATAAACATTCCGGAAATTGGTTTTTTTAACCGGTACACGTTGTCCGAAATTGAAAATTCTTTCCTGTTTTTTATAATCACAAATAAATGATTATAATTTTGAACTGAACAAAGCAAACTATAAATTTTTAGGAAATCCGGATAGATTTCCCACGCTCATCTGCATACATAGATAAATGCATGTTATTTCTAAAAATGAGAACCAATCATAATTTATATTTCCATAAAAAAAAACTATATTAAACGGATGCAGTAAAAATAATAAAAATAAAAAAAATGACAAAAAAAAAATTTTTTTTTAGCTAAACAACTTAATAATAATTTAATTAATAATATTAATAATAATAAAAAAAATTTCAGAACTTATATTCATTACGAAATTTAATAGCAGCTTCATAACCATTATAAACAGCTAATTCTATATAATTCTTGGCTTTTTCTATATCTTTTTTACATCCAACACCATTATAATACATATTTCCAACGTTGTACATTGCTACTACAACACCATCTTCAGCAGCTTTTTCAAAATATTTAAGAGCTTCTGATTCATTCTTATCAACACCTTTACCATTAAACAAACAATCTCCATATCTTACTCTTGCTTCAGGGTATTCATTTTCTTCATCATCAGCAACTTCTTTAAATAATTCAGCAACAATTTTATCTTTATTTGGAGGGCTCTCAACAAATCCTCTTGAAATGTAAACTGCTTTGTAATATTTTGCTGTGACTCGATTACGTTTTGTTGTATTTGGATTATTCGTATAAGCTTCAAAACATTTATATGCAGTTTTTACATCTCCACTAGGCTTGCCATTTTTATATATCTTATGTTGTTTCGCTGCATCAGCAAGTGTCATGTATTTAAATGATTCAAAATCTGGTAAATTAATAGGAAGTGCATATGCATCCTGATCAATGCTGAATGCACGTTTTGGAGTGGAGGGTTTTCTGTTTAGGGTTAAATTACAAAAACCTGATGGATCTTGTGAATATTTCTTGACACAATTTCTAAGAACTTCAAACATTTTTGTAATTTTTGGCCTAAAAGTTGGGTCATGACGAACGGCTAAAAAATGTGTAAAAAAAGGAAACCATTTAGTCCAACAAATAAAATTATAGTTTAAAATATTTTTATTTACATACCTTCAATCTCTAGTTTTTTAAATTCCCCTGGTATTTGATTATTTTCGGAAAATGGTTCTCTATACATTTTATTACGCACCTTATCAGTTATATCCACAATATCATTACTACCTTCATATGGAATTTTTCCTTCAGCAATTTCCCAAAGTAAGATTCCAAAACTATAAACCTCACATTTATGATCATATTTGTAATTTGGAGCCCTATCTAACAATTCAGGTGCACAATAACGAACTCGTTCTAAATTTTGGCCTTGATTTAATGTAGCTGCAGTTAGATAGCGACTTAATTTAAAATTTGCAAGTTTTGCTGTCTCATTGATTGTAATTAATATATTCTCAGCCCTAATATCACGATGAACAATCTAAAAAAAAAAATATTAAACAATTAAATAAAAATTTCGTTAATTAAAAGCCGATTATAAAATTACCTCAACAGCTCTTAAAAAATTTAATCCGCGAGCAATATCAAGGGACATACGTAATTTTAATCTAAGATCGAATTGATCTTTATTGTTTGTATAATATTCACGTAAATTACCATATTCTGCCCATTCAGTCACCAAATACCATTTATTTCCCTCACAAGTAAGTCCATAAAATTTTATGATGTTTTGACAATCATGAAGTTCTTTAAGAATTGTAACTTGATTTTGTACAAGCTTCTGGTCCTCTTGCTCAGAAATAGTTTTAAAAGCGAATTCTTCACTTTTATTTTTTATGTTATACCATTTAGATACACGTCCATTTTTACGTAGATCCTCAATATCATCCTGTTCATAATCAGATATTTTTAGCGGATTTACCTGAAAGATATTATCAATTTTTTTTTGATTTTGAGAAGACTCGGCCATCAGCAATTTTTCCATTGTAGTACTCATTGTATTGACCTTTACAACAGTTGAAGAAAACTGATCATTTAAGTCTTTGAGACTGTCTTTAATCTCTTTCGTATCATTTCCAATATCTTTTACGCCATCTCCAATACCCTTTACGTCCTTTCCAATACCTTTTACGTCAGTACTAACACCAGCTACCATATCTTGTAGATACTATAATTATTAAAAAATAGTTTATAATTAATTTTTATACTCAAATAAATGTATAATAGAACCCAATTTTTTGATCTTACTTTAGCTAAATCATCTTGATCGATTTTAAATTGTTCAAGCTCATTAGATATTGATTTTACTTGTCCAGTAATTTTAACGTCAATTGAAAAAGACAATAACTTAACACAACTATCAAAATCATTACATAATTCCGTAAACTTTTTCTCGGTATTTTTCGCTTTAATATATTTTGTCAAAGTTTTCATTTGAGAAATTTCTAATACAAATTTTTCAATTTGTTTTATAATACCAGCTAATTCTTGTAAAGATGAATAATTATTTTTATTAAAAAAATCTTCTTTTTCGTCTTTTTCTTCTCTAAGTTGTTGTACGGCTAATTTTGCAACACGAACTCGTTCTTTTAATACTTTACAAGTTCGTTTATTATGTTCAGCAGCTTCTACTATATCGATGATTGCTTCAAAAACACTTCCAATTTCTTTAATTAAGGGAAGAAAGTTTGTAAATGGAACAAGTACCGGAGCTATATCGCCTGCTACTCCCAACCCGGTACTTGCAACTTGTATCCCTTGGCTTGCAAATGAAGCCATATCACCTATATATTTAGATTTTTTCTTATTTGATTTATCATCTTCCATTTCTAATAATTTTATCAAAAAAAAGAGAAATAAAAAAAAATTTTTTTTTTTATTACGTTTTATTTATTTGTATATGCTGTATTACCATTGTAATCAAATCCACGTAGAGGATATTATAATATCATGTAAATGGCTATACGTAATATACTATCTTTTATTAGTTGTTAGATATTTTTTCATTATAATTATTATTTTAGGATAACGGATATGTATAATTTCATGTTGTATACAAATAAATGCATTATTGTAGTTACTAAAAAAAATTTGAGAACCTTTGTTCTTTGATAAAAAAAAACTGGTTAATTAACCTGTTAATATCTAATTTTTTCTTATTAGTCTATGTGAATTATGTAACATTTTATACCTGTTTATACTTGTATTAAAAAACTTAAATCAGAAATATGGGTAACGTGTGATAAAGTGGCGAATATTTGTTTATAAAGATGATCACATAAGCATTTTATCTTATCAATTGTCTGTTTCAACAAATGGATGATCATTCTTCCGGTTCAGAATCTCAACAAAATTTATATGTTAGATTTTCTCTTCCATTTTACATTAAAGGGATTCCAACCTCATAATTAGGGAATAACTACCGAGTAATTTTCATGTAATTTTAAAATTGTAGTATCGTTGGATTTATTAAATTTGTTTTCCAAAAGTGTAAAAGTGTAGAACTTATATACGGAATCACTTCATTGCTAATATTGGAAATGATATGAGGCGTATGAGTGTATGACCGATCGTTTTAGATGTCGACGCTACGTGCACGTTACTTCGATCGGTTTAGCGTACCCGATGATCATATGAATACGTTACAAATGAAATCTATAAGAATTTAATTTCTTGTTAAGAAGCAAAAAAAAAAAACCAGACGACCAAAATATCATGATTTATTGAATTTCTTATCACATGAAATACTTTGTTAATTAATTTATTATTACAAAAATACCTTTGATATCCACCATTTCTTTACGACACGAATTTGGATTAGTATTTAACATTTCTTAATTCTTTAAAAGCTTCTTTTGTCTAAGCGATTGTATTATTAGGACGTATCTAATATTATAAAGTGGCTTATGATTATTAAATAACTCCATCTTTGATTACTTTTTCAAACATTTTCGATACGAACTTGAGGGGTTTACCTCTTATTTCATTCTTATTTTATCCTGGTCTATGTTTATGAGATCAATTTTATATGTTCACGCTTTATAATAAAAAATTATATATTTGATCAATAATTTGAAAAAGACATTCAAAATTTTTTTTTTTTTTATTTAAAGGATAAAAAACCGGGAAATAATCCTGAAATAATTTGCAGAGCCATGGATTTATTTACATTCCACAATAAACTAAGCACAATAGTTATCAATACTGTATTCATTGTGATTGCTCCTTGTACAACATATATATTGATTGAAATGATAAGTAATATTTACAGTCAAAAAAACATTGAAGCCCCGAATATAACGTGATGTCTGTTGCGTAAGTACTTACAAAACAACTATAACAAAACAATCTTCATTATCTTGTAATCATTGTCGTACAGACTTATCATCAGCATTCTTTATGGAACCTGATGAAACCTCAAAAAAGGTTCATTGACAAAGCAATTTGGCTTGAAAAAAATTGTAACACATAGTTTAAATTTGAATAAAAACGGAACCTATAATTTTGGACCGATAAATTTTTTTTCTTTTTTTTTCTAAAAAAAAAAAAAAAATTATTTAGCAAAGTTATTTTATATAAAAGTTATAAAAAAAAAAGAAAAATGAGTGGCGAAACGAGTCAATCATCGTCAACAGCACAAGAAGAAGTTGTTCCATTTGCGAAATTTCATCCTTTAATCAATGAAATAAGAAGTATTCTTACTGAGATTATTGAAATAGCACAAGCAGCAGAACACAATAAACGAATTTGTGATGTTTTAAAATTAAGAGTTTATGCAGTAGATTTGGCAACATTTGAACTTAATGTTATGAGAAATAATCAAGAATTTTTCAATAGGAAAAATTATTCAAGTTTACAGTCTTTAGTTACTGTTATAACACAAATTAAAAAATTTATTACAGATATTTCTCAAATGAAAAATTTAATAAAATTAAAATATGTACAACCAAAAAATATTGAGAAAACTTTTAAAGAATTATGTAGGGAATTTGATATATGCATAATTAACATTGATTTAGCGAGTTTCAGAGATATGGTCAATAATAGAATTCGACCCGACGAAGAAAGTAAATCATTAAAATCAGATCAAGAAGATTTATCTAATGTAAGTTAAAAATATATATATATCGATATGTATATTATAAATTAATTCTAATATATTATTTTTCTTTTTTAATACTTTACTATATTTATTTAGTATTTGGCAAAAATTATTGAAGAAGTTGGAATTGATATTAAAGAATTATCTAACGAATTTACCTCGATGGTTTTAAAAGTCAACGCGATGAATAATACAATGGAAAAACTTTTAGATGAACAAACTAAACAACAGTCAAAAAATTCAAAAAATGATAGTGATAAAATTGTTAATGACAAATTAAATGAAATGATTCAATCGAAGATTGATAAAATTTTCGTAGTACGCCAATTAAGAATCTCCGATTACGAAAAAACTGATAAGGAACCACGTCCACGTAAAGAAGATGGGCGCGTGACTAAATGGGTTAATATTAAAAATAAAGGTGAAGAATTCGCTTTTAAAATTGTTGGTGAGGAAGAAAGAGCTAACGTACAAAATCAAGTTACAATTCTTAAAGAACTTCATGACTGGCAAAATATTACAAGAATTTATGGACTTACGTGTGAAGGGAATAAATGGTTTTTGGTATCTGAATGGGCTGAATATGGTAATTTACGTGAATATTATATAACTTATAAAGATCGATTCGATCTTAGATTAAAATTACGTATGTCCCTTGATATTGCTCGCGGATTAAATTTTTTAAGAGCCGTTGAGGTAAATATAAAATTTTATTTTTATTTTATTTTTATTTTTTTAATTTCTCCCCCCCTTTTTAAAATTTAAAAAAGATATATATATATATTTTTTTTTATAGATTGTTCATCGTGATATTAGAGCCGAGAATATATTAATTACATTACATGAGACAGCAAAATTAGCAAACTTTAAATTAAGTCGTTCATTGTTCGCGCCTACATTAAATCAAAGGCAAAATTTAGAACGGGTTCGTTATTGCGCTCCTGAATTATTAGAGAGAGCTCACAACTTCAAATATGATCATAAATGCGAAGTTTATAGCTTCGGAATTTTACTCTGGGAAATTGCAGAGGAAAGAACTCCATATAAGGAATATACGGATATTGTAAAAATAACCGATTTGGTACGTAATAAAAAATATCGGGAATCCTTTTCAAAAGATAGTCGAATGCCTTCATCATTCATAGAATTATCGACTAAAGGTATGTAAGAATATATGCATATATGCGTTATTAAATTTTTATTATATAAAAATGTTGATCATTCTTCTGTTTTGTAGCCACTAATCATGACCCAGAATTTAGACCGAAAATTACAGATACATTTGAAGTACTTAGTCGTTGTTTCGAAGAATATGAAAGACCTCCTTCAAAATCTTCTTCAAATTCTAAAAATTCACAATACCAAAATATCACACTTTCAAGTCCAGAACCTATCCCAAATCCGGAACCTATCCCAAGTCCAGAAAGCATCATAAATCAAGATGAATACGCTATTAAAACTTTATCTGATTACGAATCATTCAAGTATATGACACTTGCTGAAGCAGCCAAACAACATAAAATATTCGATAGACAAGGTAAACCATCCGGTGACACAAAGACGGCATATAAGTGTTTTGAATCGTATGCGGATGCTGATACTACAGTTCGTAACAAAATAGTAGCAAAATATTATAAAGCCTATTACATTTCAAGGGGATTGGTTGAAGGTCTCAAAGAAATCAAAGATAAGGACAAAGATAGAATTGTTGCTGAATTATATAAAGAGGTTGCTGATGATGAAGCAAATGAGTTTCCTGAAGCGAAATTAAGGTACGGAGATTGCTTATATAATGGTAAAGGTGTAGAAAAGAATTTATCAGAAGCTCTTAAATATTTTGAACAAGCTGCTGATAATGGTTTTAAGGTAGCAATGTATAATGCTGGAAAATTATATTATAATGGCGATGGTGTTGAGAAAAATAAGGAGAAAGCTATTAAATATATGAATTTAGCTATTTTTAATGAATATGAACCTGCCATGAAATTTTGTAGAGATAATAACATTAATTTAAATTAATTAGTAAATATAATTTTTGTTCATGACAGATAATTATATTTAATAAATTTAAAATTTTCAAAACTATCATTCAGTGACCGACAATAAATTCTGATTATCGAAACACACTAGTTTTTAAAGGAAAATATTTAGCCTATTAAATTGATTAGATTGCGCGTCGTGGACTCTTCACTCGTTGTTTCATTTATCACGTGATCAATCATCGTATCGAAACAATCTGATATCTGCAACGAGGGGTGAGAAAATTTTTGAAACAGATTATTTTAAATTAAGTTAAATTATTTAATTATTTAGAATGTGCTTTATTTAGAAAATATAAGGGAGAAAATAAATTATCATAGCAGATAGATTTATATAAAAAGATTTGATGAAGTATTTTTAAAGGTGATACGACTGATACGTGGCTGCACGAATATGCATAACGGTCAATTTTAGTGATATACCCTTGATATACCCGAAACAATCCGATAACAAAATAATCAACAAAATATTCAAAGTACACATGTGACATGTGTAAATTTTATTGGATTATAATTATATTAAATATATATTTTAATTTTGGTATGCTAAATTCTATATAAAGTTCTTTAACAATAAGAAAACAACAATATCAAATAAATCTTAACCAATCATTTCTTTTGATCATGACACAAAATAAAAAAAAAGATGTATATATATGTTTGATACAAATAAATTATCTATTTTATTTCCCAATCGCAAATCGCCTTCCGTTTCGTTTGTTGTAAAATAAATAGCCACAATAAACATATTTTTTTTTTTTTTAAGGTAACAAAACAAAATGTAGATTCAAATAAAGATTATTATGTTATACAATCGTATTTCTTTTTTCCCCTTTTATGAAAAAAATTGGATATAATAAATTTTCATATTATATATCATATATGTAATAAATGATTTTTTTGTTGATTCGCAAGCGATTTAAAAGAACACATTTATATAACAAAAAGGTAAAGTCATATAAAAAATAGAGTTTTGAATGAAAAAAAAAATAGGAGTATTATTACTATAAATGTTTATTAATTTTATATATATATGTTATATTTGTTTTGATTGAAAATTCATTCAAAGCGCCATGAATGTATAAGTAGAAATCGGTGTTCATTTGAAGATACTTATTAGTTTGACAAGGTAAATCGATATTAAAAATTTTTTGATGACGTAATTATTTATTACACAAAATGCCATGCTCTTATATCAATGAATGATAAATTTGGGCAAAGTGCTCTTTTTAAATTTATATGACGCCAAAATTGGCCTTATAAAAAATAGAATTTATTATGAATGTAATGAATGACAAGATAGGTAATAAAAAAAATTAAAGGTGAAATTGAAATGTCCATTATTATGCATGATGTTATTGTTTTTTGATTGTTATTATTATTATTTTTCATTCATTCATTTCATCACTATAGCGTCATGAGAATTTCGAAAGAGAAAGGTCGGAACGAAAATTTTTGTTTCGAAGCGAACCCTCATCAAAGTATTTATACACAGAAAAAGTCAATAAGTCAATAACAACAATAACAACAAAGGCGGACATATTAAAAAAGCTGTGTGATGCACGTGCTGCGGTTAACTTTCGTTATTTAAAGAAAAAAATTGATGAAAAAAAAAACGCCCATTATTTTATTAGTATTGTGAAAATTATATTGAAATCACATTCTCAGTAAATTATTCCATATAGGTATAAATCTCCTCAAGATTGCATATCATTTACCTTATCAGTAATTATTTGATTTACCTTTTATTCATAAAAAAAAAACGTTAATGCATATATATATTCGTCATCCTGAATTTAAACTTGTTAATTCTGTTCCGGTATCCGATTGGTGCGTACAAAAGTTAAGTTTATTTTAGCCTATATATATATTTTGATGATCATTTTTTATATAATCCCACGCGAAAAACATGTATAAATACCCCTCACATATTTCACAATGTGAATTTTTTTTTTTTTTTTTTTTTAGGGAAAAAATTTTTTTTTTTTAAAATTTCAGTAAAAAAAAAATAAATTTACTTAAATAAATACATATTTAATTAATCAGAGGATATGGATTACGAATATCACCCTATATCGATTGAAGATTATGATGATGAAGCAATCAGAAATGAAGAACCGAGGTAAATTATTAAATAAATCATACTTTATTTATTAGTATCTTATCAAACTCATTTATTCTCGTTCTTTTTAATATGAATAAAGAACATCAACGAAACCGGTTCCATTGGAAACAATAGAACAAAATTATATAAAAAATAAAAATCAATCATCATTCGATAGATTATTTTTGCGTCGATTCTTTCGTATATTAAGTCGTCTTTTTTCTCCCTCAAATATGGAAGGGAATGTCATCAAGATATGGTCATTGTTAATATGCACTAGCTTATTAAATGAAGTTTTGGTATATATTGTTGGTACAATTCCGAGTAGATTTTATACTGTTTTGGTCGGAAAAGATTTTAATGGTTTTAAGCCGCTCATGTTTTATTCAATTGTGATCGTCATTTGCGCTGGATTGGTATGTATATGAAAATGATAGGCAGTTACTTTATCCAATTTAGATTTTAATTTTTTTTATCTAATTTTTTAAAGGGTCGGAGTTTTGTTAGATTTATTGGAGGTTTGTTTGCTATATCGACGAGAAAAATATTAACCAGAAGTTTACACAATAAATATTTGAATTCAAATAACTCAAGTACTTTCTATCGTTTATTAAACTTTAGGACTGATATTGATAATCCGTAAGTAATATGTTTGTTTCTCTTTTATTCTTTTATTCACACTTCTTAATTGATTTTAATCAAATTAATTTACCAATAGTGATCAACGAATAGCTCAAGATGTTGAAAATTTCTCGGAAAAATTAAGACTTATTTGTCAAGAAATTATTGTTGCGCCAATTCTTATCATTTATTACACGTATAAAACGTGGACTTTAAGTGGATATTTTGGTCCACTTGTAATTTATGTTTATTTCATTGTAGGACTTATATCAAGTAGATTCCTTATAGTTCCTTTGGTAAATTTGGTATTTATGAAAGAATTTCACGAAGGAAACTTTAGATTTCTTCATGCTAGAGTACGACAATTTGCTGAACCTATTGCTTTAAGTTGGGGAGAAAAAGCCGAATATTATCAATTAGATTCCTTTTTTAAGAATCTCTTAAATTATCAACGTCAAATTATCGATCGTGAATTGGCCTTGGAAGCTCTCACTGGATCATTCGCTTATTTTGGTTCGATTCTAAGTTATCTCATCATCGCAATCCCTGTCTTTGTTGGGGACTATGATGGAATTGAGAAGGATAAACTTAGTGGAGTTATTAGTCTGAATGCTTTTCTCTCCTTGTATTTGATCTATCGATTTACGAGAATTGTGGAACAGAGTACAAAAATATCCGATTTGGCAGGTTACACAGCACGTATTGGACAACTTTTTGAAGTAATCGAGGACATTAATGATGATAATGATAATGCTGATGTCAATTATACTTTCGATGATCAACACGGGTAATTATTATTATTAAGATTTATTGTTATTATTTAAAATAACGATGATCAATTATTAATTTGATGTTTTTTTTTATTTAGTGAGGAGTTATCGATAGAATTCGATCATGTATCATTTACGTCACCATCAGGAACCCCATTATTATCAGACTTCAAGTTCTTGATTGAACGAGGAAAGAATGTTATAGTAATGGGACCAAATGGAAGTGGAAAAACTTCATTACTAAGAGTTATGTGTGGGTTATGGCCGAAAACAAGAGGTCGTGTAGTAAGACCAGTTTCGAGTAATCAACAAAGGGTATTAGTATATTTACCGCAAACGTCTTATTTGGTATTTGGATCTTTACGTGACCAAATAACTTATCCAATGGTAAATGACAAGAAAATGGAACTTGGTAAATTATATTTCATAGTGTATTTTACACAAATATTTTGTTCATACATTCATTTATATCATTTCATTAATTAATACTTTATTTTTAATTTTTAGTGAGCGATGATGAAGTAAGATCATTATTGGCAAAAGTTAACTTGTCACATATCGAAAGAAAAGTGGAGACATTTGATTCAAGATATGGAGCTGATTGGGACAAAATGTTAAGTCCTGGTGAACAACAAAAACTTGCATTTGCTAGATTATTTTATTGGAAACCGGTTTTTGCTGCACTTGATGAGGCAACAAGTTCATTAGATTCAAACACAGAAAAACAATTCTTTGAAATTTGTAAAGAATTAAATATAACAACAATTACTGTATCACATAATAAGAGTTTATTACAATATCATGATAAAGTATTATTATTAAATGGTAAAGGTAGTTATGAAACAAGTGATATTGATATAAATGGTTCAGAAAATATTGTAAGGTGGATTGATGGTACTTTAAGGCCTTTTTCTTAATTAATCAGTGGAGTCAAAGTTGGACTTGTTTATATCTTGAACATTGGAAGAAAATCTCTCTTTTTTTCATAATAGAAACTTATTACGTATGGTTTATTTCGGAACATTCTTTTTTTTTTCATTCATCATCGTATTCATTTTTCCTTTTCATGTAAAATAAATAACAAAAAAACATGTTTTTTTTTTCAATCAATTCATTTTGTACTTTATAAAATAACACAACATTTAAAACTATATAATCTCATTTAGAGTATTTTAACGTAGTCGATAAAGTGTAGTTTAACCATGTTATAGAATGACTGCGAGTCTTTTGCATCCAAAAAAAAATTTTTCAACTAGTGAATTACCTCCTTGGAATTTTAATAAGTCATGATCCATAATTGATCTTGCATTTTTTTACAATAAACTTTTTTTTTGCATTCCTTTTTTAAATTTATACAAATTTTTTTTCCGGTGGTCTTTTTTTGGTCGGATTCGTAAAAACGCGTTGATAGATGGCGAGTTATTTTCAAGATTTTTTTTTAAATTAATCTCTCTATCTATCTATGCTAAAGACCATAACGGCATACCCATTATTTGAATAACCTCGTTTTTATAAATCCGACCAAGCTAATCAGAATTGATCCGAATTGGAACCAACGAAACTTTATTTTGATTCTGTACATGTTAAAAATTATTCAAACACGAGTACTTAAAAAAATAACTAGCTGATATAAAAGTGCAAGAGTATTTTCATTACCTTACGAAAATATTATCATCATTTCGCTTTCGCGCAAAAATACCAAATCTGGATCAAATATCTCATTCCTCATTGAGTAAACACTTGAACATTCAGACAAACCTAAAGATTCCTGTCACGCCACTTATACCAATAAAAAAGTGTAAAAAGTAACCGCTAAACTAGAACACATGATCTTCGTTGTCATTCATCAGGAAATGAACTAAGGAAGAATCACGATTCTGAAAGAAAATTCTTGTTCATCAAATGATTGCATCGGTAATAAATCTATTACATGTTCAAGATTTCGCAAAATAACAAAGGCTTCTCTGGCTTTTTGGGATACTTCAAAATAATAATATTTTTTTCTTTTTTACTTATTGCCTGGTTAGCAAGCATATTAGCTTTAGTCATCTTGTTGGTCCGTTTACAGGATTTATATTCTTGAAGGTAGCCGAACTGTCTAATGGACAGTGTGCATTGAAATTTTGCGTATCTAAAATTACTATCATAATGATTTTAAAATTTTTTAGTTTGATGTAGCCATCGAAGGAATTTGTGCTTATTTAGTAAAATTGAACAAGTAATATTAATTAACGATTATAAAGATACGTGAAGTGGATTTTCCCTGAGCCGCTTTTTTCCCAGTACTTTCGTTCTGACTAGAGAGATTCATGAATGGTGCCTCCAAATTTGTCAGGATCAAACAGAAGGGATACTTGAAAAGAAGTCCATTTGAAAGAATCCATCGGCTCACTTTAGGAAAAAACATATTTCTTTCTGTGACAAGGTCGCTCAATAGTATTGTTCTGCCATACATTGGAATAACTAAAATTTTATAATGAAACCTAAATTCTCGGTATTTGAGTCAACACCAACCATTTCGCCGATTCTTCGAATCAAACGTGGCATTTACACTGAATTCCATAATAAATTTATATTAACATATATTATATTATTTATAAAATACATCATAATTCCATAAAAACACTCTTAATACCCTTTTGATATTATATATCAGGGGAATAACCATACACCTTTCACAAAAAAAAAATACACGCGCGGCATCTGTGTCGGATAGCTTGTCGTCGCTGAAAATTGGAAATACTCGCCTTAAAATTTTGATATAATTTATATTTTATATTACGTTAGCAATAAGTATGTTAAAAAGACTTTAGATAATGAATCATTGAATTCCCAAAAATGTTTTGGATAATAGTAGTCTTTTTATGAAGAAATCTGATAAATTTTCGTAAATATTTACGATAGAATATTCCTGTATAAAATATTATTGTTATAATTGTTTTTAATAAAATCATTTTCATTGAAAAAAGTATACACTGTAATTTCAAACTGAAGGTCGCTAATCAATATATTTATTAGTCATGATGTATTCAGAAAGATTTTTCATATTTTTCATTGAAAAATATACAATCAAAAAGATAATATTCGAGAAGGTTACTTTTTTTTTAAAAAAAAAAATACTATCTCTCCCAAGTCTCCCTATAAAAAAATACTCTCTCTAATTCATTATCTTATTACGTAATTGATTAGAATCGGAGTCAAGACAATATTTACAAAAACTAACAGACAGACAAATTGCACGAATACTTCAAGCAAAAGCTTACGAAATCCAAATGGAGCATTATTTTTATTTTTATTTTTAATTATTGGGTTTGTTCACTTGGGGTTTTTTTTATTTTTTTTATTTTTTTTAATTAATGAATTTGTTCACTTAAGGTGTGTTTATTTTGCAAAATAGGGTAACTCTTAAGCAAAGTTAAGGAATGATAGCTCCTACGGTATGTGAGTCAGGGAAATCCTAGTTTAAGAGAATTACCTTATTTAATTCTCTTATTTTATTATATTTCTTTTAATTATTGGGTAGTCAATTCAGGCATCCTAACTTGTTATTAGTAAAGTCAGAATTGGGTATACCTTCTTTACTATTAAATAAAAAATTTTGCACACTATTAATAAATTCATCTTTCTTGTAGTAGGTAGATACAGGATATTTACAAACAAACATCATAACAGAAGTCAATAAGTCAATGTTCTGCTTTAGAAAAATCTTTCTAATGGGTAATACTAGGAGTATTAGTGGTGGATCTTTTTTAATGTGTCGAAAAGATATCAAGAAAAGGATCAAGAGAAGGTATAGTATGATTACATTTTCTATCTAGAAGTTAGGAGTTGGTAAAAATAATTGTTATATTTTTTATAGTAAATAGATGAAAATAAAAGGCTAACCCAACATGAACAATAATCATTATCATCATTATCTACAATAATAGCGGGCTGTCTGGCATCACTCTCTCTAATGCCACTTGACAAAGGCAATTTTAATATTAATTTTAGCATTTTAATTGATACAAACCTAAAATTTACTTAAATCCAGTGGTTATAACACATAATTGTGTAATATTTATTTAATTGATAAAAAACTAATGATCATTTATAAAATAAATATGAATAAGGTTCACTAAAAATAAACTAATAAATACAAATGTAATTATCGATCCAATAACTATTTATTATTAGAGAAAGTTCTCTTTTTTTATGTCTCAATTTCAGCAATGGCCTATCGCTTATAGTTGTACATTGTATAGGAATGAATGCAAGTATTCATGTCACTTCTGTCATGTGTATTAATGGAATTATTAATCGCATGAGAAATACTAACAACTAAATTTTCACTGGACACGATGATACGTGCTTTGTATGCAAATATATACAGCATGGAACACGCAAAATGCAATGCTGGTAATCATAATCTGAACATGTTACATTGGAATGTACCATCAACTAATCAAATCAAAACTTATGTAAAGTATCATATAAAAGTTTATTATTAGGTTTTGACGATCATTATAATTTATAGTAATCCCTGTTAAATTTCACACGCCCATAACTCTAGATTCTTATTGTTTTCATTCATTCCAAATTCTGTGAGGACACTTGTTTTTATCATATGATATCTCCAAAAAAAAAAAATAAATAATTCAGGCCTTTTTAGCTTTTTTTAGATACTTCTCAATAAGAAAAAAATGGGCTTCTTTAGTATTTTCAAAAAACGATGTTCTTTGGGTTCTCGTGTATTTTGTCTAATCTTTCATTACAAGGACTAAACGACTAATAATGCATGGTTTTTTAAAATTTCGGAAATTTTAATGGCTTCTATTTCAAAGTGTACGCAGATAAATTACTTTCCGAGATGTATGCAATTTATTTATATCAGAAATCCGAATGAATCAATGAATCTAAAATACCCAATATTTAATTCATAACCGGCATAAATTAAACTACTGTATTTCAAAAAATAAACTTTTATATGATACTTTAATGGTACCCATTACCCAATGTTACATTGTAAATCATATGATAATCAGCATATGAAGAACATGACAGTTAATGTGTTACATATTGCGCGGCAGTGATTAAAGTGACCTACAAATAAATTAATTATGAAATAAGACAAACAAGAAAGAACGATCAATCTTTTTTTGGTCTGTTATTAATTAAATATATTAATATATTTAATATATTAAACGATAGGAGTAATGTTATGCCGATCTACGGGACCCGGTTTTAATTAACTAAAAATGGAATGATTGACATATTTTAGGTTACAAATAAAATGTATAGCTTAAATTATTTTTTTTTTCTTTCTAAATGAAAAAAAATGTCCTTTGAATTATTGAAATTATCATCTAAAGAATATGGGGATATTCTTAAATCTGGTGAATTTTCTGATACCGAAATATTAGTAGGAGAAGAACCTAATACCAAAGTCTTTTTAGCACATTCATTAATATTAAAAATTCGATCACCATATTTTCGTACCGCATTTTCTAGTCGTTGGGTAAGAACAGAAAATAATATTATTAAATTACAAAAACCAAATATTTCCGCTAAAGTTTTTGATATACTTATAAAGTAAGTAATTAATATTAATCTTTTTATTAAAAAAAAAAAAAAAAAAAAACAAATAATAATCTCTTACATATATATCGTTTCAATTTTTTTTTTAGTAACTTAATAATAATTTGATTTTTTTGTAGGTATATTTATAGTAGTATTATTGACCTTACAAAATATGATATTAAAACTAATGTTGAAGTTTTAATAGCAGCAGATGAATTATGTCTTTATGATTTATGTTCATATATTGAAAACGAACTTCTTAAAAATGAGGCATTATTAAAAAATAATTTTATTTTAATTCATAATGTTGCAAATAAGTTCAATCAATTTACAAATTTATTACAATTTTATAGGACAAATTTTCAAAAAGATCCAAATATAATACTTAGAACAAATGATTTTACAACAATTCAAAAAGAAACATTACTTAATTTTTTATCAGAGTATAGACAATCATTAAATCATACAGAAGTTTGGGATAAACTTATAGAATGGGCAATAGCACAATCACATGAATTACCATTAGATGTAATAAGGTGGACATCTAGTGAGATAACAAAATTTAGAGGAATAATTCAATCATTTATTCCACATATTAATTTTAAAGAAATTAGTCCAGCAGATTTTAGTCATAAAGTTAAACCATTTAGAGATATTTTTGATGATAAATCTTACGCTAAAATTCTTGAACATTATTCTTTTAATAATGAAGTACGATCAAATTTTAAAATGAATATAGATTCTAGAATTATTAGTCCAGATCACGCATTTTTAATTGGTAATTTAATTAAGATAACGAGACAAGATGATAGTGACATTTTTTATGATTTCAATTTACTCGTACGAGGAAGTAGAGATGGATTTGAATCTGAAAATTTTCATAAATTATGTGATGAAAAAGGACCAACAATTACTGTTATTAGTGTTAAAAATACAAATGAAATACTTGGAGGATTTAATCCATTAAATTGGTTATCGAATAGTGTTGAATATGTTGAAACTGATGAAAGTTTTATTTTTTCTTTTGATAAAAACAAATTAACAGATTTTATATTTAGTAAGGTCGTTGATGGTAAATACGCGATATATAATAGAAGTATTGGACCAGATTTTGGGCATAATAATTCAGATTTAAGGTTAATATTAAATAGTAAAGAAGGTCAATGTTATAAGAATAGTTATAAAAAATTGATTAGAAAAAATGAAGGGACATTTGAAATAGATGATTATGAAATTTTTCAAATTATAAATAAATCGACTTAAAAGAGAATAATTTTATTTACTGTAAAATTGTAAAATTCAAAGATGTACTGTATAATAATTTAATTAATGAAAAAAAAAATTAATAAAGATTATATAAATTTTAATTATAATACAATTTTTATACAATTTCATTTACAAATAGAATTTAATTGTGCGTTAACGATTCTAATGACCACGATGATAAAACCCCCTTATTATTTATTGTATTCAGCACTAATTTGAAATTTAGATTTCAGATTTCAAATCAATAGAATTTAATTGTGCGTTAACGATTCTAATGACCACGATGATAAAACCAGATTTCAAATCAATAAATTATATAAATTATATAAACATTCAAGTTTATTTGAGGGAAATGTTTAAAAGGAGGGGAGAAATTGATGTCGCGCCGTAATAATCATACTAATAAAAAAAAATATAGTATCAACTCCACCAACTACGCCTAGTCCCAAACTTCAGGAGTCACAACATCCTCGTAATAATAGCCTCTGTATCCATAATCTTCATAGTACTCTTCGTATCCGTTGTATTCATTGACTTCGACTTCGACTTCGACTTCGACTTCTTCATCTACGAACTCACATGGCTGATTAACAATTATGACTTGAAATACTTCATAATCTTCTATTTCAAATACCCCTTCAACTTGTCTAATTAATTTTTCATAGCTATTTTTGTGACATTGACCTTTTTTCGCATCACCTTCTATTAAACGTAAATCCGAAGTTTTTTCCCCAAAATCTGGACCACGATTTCTATAGACTGCATGATTTTCATCAACAACTTTACTAAAGACAAATTTTTCCAGTTCCTTCTTATCCAAAGAAAAGATAAAACATTCACCAGTTTTACCTTCACATTTCGGATTCCAATCTAAAGGATTATAACCTCCTACTATTTCATCACTATTTTTTACGCTAGCGATAGTAATGGTACGACCTTTTTCATCACAATTTTTGTGAAAATTTCTCACAGTAAAACCATCCCTACTACCACGTATTAATAATTGAAATTCAAAAGTACAATTTTGATTATCATTTGTCATCTTAATTAAATTTCCAAGTAAAAAAGCATGAGAAGGAGTAATGATTTTAGAATCAATATCAATTTTAAATTTTGAATGAGCGTTAAAAGAGTAATGTTCAAGTATTTGAACATAAAATTCTTTATCAAAAATATCTTTAAATGGTTTAATATTATTACAAAAATTTGTTAAACTAATTTTTTCAAAATTAATATGTGTAATAAATGGATTAATTATCGTTCCGAATATTGTCATTTCATTATTCGTCCATTCTTTTGTATTTTTTGGTAATTCATTAGATTGTCCAATTGCCCATTCTATAAGTTTATCCCAAACTTCAATAGGATTTAATCTTTGATTATATTCTGATAAAACATGAATGAGAGCATCTTGTTGAATTGTTACAAAATCATTTGCCCTAAGAATTAAGGATGGATCCTTATTAATGCTTGTTTCGTAAAATTGTGTCAACTTTTCAAATTGACTAAGTTGATGTACAGTTTTTTGAATAAGAACAAAGTTATGTTTTAATGACCGTTCATTATTAAGAAGGAATTTTTCGGTATGTTCACAAAATTCATTAAGATTTAATTCATCAGCTGCAATTAAAACTGCAACATTTGTTCTTATATCATAATCACTAAGTTTAATAACTCCGCTATAAATGAACCTATAAAATTTAGTTAAAAGTATGATATATTTCGAAAAAAAAAAGTATAAATTTTTTTTAAAAAAAAAGTATAATCAAGTTTAAAAAATTTTTTCTCACTTTATAAGTATATCGAATACTTCAACTGAAATATTTGGTTTATGTAAGGTGATTATATTATTATCTTCGGTTCTTATCCAATCATTAGAAAATGCGGTACGGAAATATTTTGAACGAGTTGTTAATATTAAAGAATGTGCTTTAAAGATTTTTGTATTTGGTTCTTCTCCTACTAATATTTCGGTATCAGCAAATTCACCAGATTCGAGTAAATGATAAAAATCTTCAGATGACAATTTCCATAATCCAAACATTATATATTTATTTCTTAGATAAGAAAAATATTTTTTTTTTCGGGATTTTTTTTTTTTAAAAAAAAAATCGTAGCTCATGCGAAATTTAATATATATATATTTATATAAGTATCTCTTATGATTTTTTTTTTTTACAGATCGTTATCAATTGAAGATACGTATAC
This sequence comes from Rhizophagus irregularis, assembly GCF_026210795.1. Classification (NCBI taxonomy): domain Eukaryota; kingdom Fungi; phylum Glomeromycota; class Glomeromycetes; order Glomerales; family Glomeraceae; genus Rhizophagus; species Rhizophagus irregularis. The sequence continues at coordinate 2,836,618 of NC_089457.1, forward strand.
GTTTGACACACTTTCTCTTTTAAATCGTTGTTTTTGTCTGACAATTACAGCATCATCTATTTATCACGTTTTTGTTAACTCTTATAGAAATCATTTGTGAGAAAATTTTTTTTATAAGAGATAGAACACTTGATAATAATGCCTACCCCCCTTGTACAACATATCGTTATGGCAGGAACGCTACATCGGGTGATCAACTAGAACAACTAACGAAAATATAGGTCTCACAAAATGCTGAAAAAATAAAAAAATAACCTTTTTTTTATTTTTTTTTCATAGCAAAAAAAAAAATCATTTATTATTTTTTTCTCCCCCAATTTTTTTTTTTAAAAAAATAAAAAATGAAATTTTACGGAATATTATCTAAAGAATATTATGATGCGTTTAAATCTAGTGAATTTTATGATATTGAAATATTAGTTGGAAAGAAACCAGATATTAAAAAATTTAAGTTACATTCTTTAATATTAAAAATACGATCACCTTTTTTTCGTAGTGAATTATCAAATAACAAGAAATTAAAATATGAAAATAATATTATTAAATATGAAAAACCAAATATTTCCGTAAAGGTATTTGATATTCTTGTAAGGTATGAATATAAATTTTATATTAATGTCCTATTAATTATTCACCACCACTAGACATTAGTTATGTTACATTATTAATTTTAATTCATTTGATTAGGTATATATATGGCGGTAATATTGATGTTTATAAGAATGACGTTAAAACAAATATTTCACTTTTAGTCGCGGCCGATGAATTACGTCTTTATTGTTTAAACGGTGTTATTATACCACATCTTTTTAAAGATCAAGAATTATTAAGACAAAATTTCGTTCTTATTCAACATGTTATAACGAAACACACTCAATTTCCAAGATTAACTCAATTTTATAAAACAACTATTAAACAAGATCCTTCTATTATCTTCAAAACGGGTGACTTTGTCACTATTGAAAAAGATGTCTTACTAAATCTGGTGAAAAATAATACTTCTTTTAAACAGATTGATGTTTGGGGTAAACTTATAGAATGGGCAATTGCACAATCTCGAGAATTATCATCGGATACGACAAAATGGACTAAAGACAATATAACAACATTTGGGAACTTAATTCAACCATTTATTCCACATATTAAATTTGAAGAAATCAGTCCCAAAGATTTCTCTCAAAAGATCAAACCATTTAAGAGTATTTTCGATATAGATTTTTACGTACAAATACTTGAATATTATTCTTCAAATGAAGAATCTCATTCAAAATTTGGAATAAATTTAATGAAAATAGATTCTAGAATTATTAATTCTGATCATGCACTTTTAATTGGAAATTTTATTAAGATAGCAGCACAATATGGTAGGGATGTTACTTTTGATTTTGAATTACTTGTACGTGGAAGTAGGGATGGATTTGATCTTCAAAACTTTCATGATAATTGTAATGAGAAAGGTCCTACTATTACTATTGTTAGTGTTAAAAATACTGATGAAATACTTGGAGGTTACAATCCTTTAAATTTTGGATCGACGAGAGAATATTATGTTTGTGAGGATAGTTTTCTTTTTTCTCTAGATAAAAATAAATTGACAAAATTCATTTTTAGTAAAATTGTTGATAAAGAGCACGCATTTTTTGATTATGGTATAGATTTTGGAGCGAATCATTCAGATTTACGTTTATTAAAAAACAATACCAATGAAGGACAATGTTATAATAATAGTTATGAAAAATTAATTAGAAGACGAGCGGGAACATTTGAAATCGATGATTATGAAGTTTTTCAGGTTAAAATGAAACAATAATATATATATACAGTATATTTATATGTATATAATGTAAAAGAATTGTAAAAGATTGTAAATGATATTATTAAATATAAATAAACAGTTAAAACATTTTATAATAAAAACTATATACTTATTACGGTAATGCGGGGCATAGTGACTCAGGTAGCTCGCGTTAATAGGTGTTTGCAACATTTCTAATTTGCCAAACCTCCTATACAATAGGTATTTAACGGTAGTCAACTTACAAATATAAAATTATAACTCTGTCTTAAGCGTTTAAATAATCTTATACTGTATAATAATATACGTATCTGCACGTGAAGCTTATAAATCATTATATTAAACATCCTGAATTTTGCGAGAGCGATTCAATCTTGAAATCATAAGGTTTACTATGATTTGCTATAGAAAAATATAAAATAAAATAAATTATTAACATTATTAACGTGATAAATTAAATACGTTAACGTACCTTCTTGTTCATCCATTATATCTATTATGTAAAAAAAAAAAAATAATTAAATTAAATTATATTAATAAAGATTAAACGTTGTACAGTATATATATATTATACCTTTGCATGGTAAATCGTTAGAATAATAAATTTTACTAGTTGAATTAGAATTTGAATAATATAATCGAGAATTTTGAGGTGAATAATAATTAAGCTCCAAATTAACTTTTAAAGTATTTAATTCAATATTATTATAACAATTTTTCCACATTTTTTCAATCTTATCCAAAAGAGTATTTATTTTTGGCCTTTCAGATGATTTTTCATTCCAACATTGTATCATCAATTCTTTATATTCCGATGGGGTTCCTTCCAATATTGTCGGTCTTGAACCATTAACAATTTTCATTGCCATATTATAATTATGTTTACAATTATAAAATGGCGGGTAACCAGAAGAAATTTCCCACATAATCATTCCAATACTATAAATATCGGATGCTTGTGTGTATTCCTTTCCAAGAATAACTTCAGGAGCGATATATGGAAGATTTCCATATATACTATTTAATGGATTATCAGCAGGACCACAAAACCCAAGATCACTAATATACCAGGAATCATAACCATGAAAATATAATACATTTCCAGAATGTAAATCTCTATGTATAACATTTTCTTCGTGAATAAAGTAAAGTGCTTCGATTATGTCAAAAGCGATTTTAATTCTTCTTTCCCACGTAAGAGTTTTATTATTTTGTCTTAAATAACCTCTTAAATCTGCATCCATTCGTTCCATTACAATCATATATTCACCATTTTCTGGATTTTGAGTTAATCCATTACATAAAACAATCTCTGCCCATTTATTACTTATAGTTAAATGTGAGACCGCCTAAAAGAAAGATTTATTAATTTTAAAAATAAAAAAATCTAATATAAATAATCAATCATTAAATTCGTACCTCATCAAACCAACTTCTATTAGCACTTTCAACATTTTTTAATGCCTTAAGTATTACTTTATGAGTTCCAGATCTTATTAAACATTTTTCTTTAGAATCCCATTTATTATAATAACCATCAATCCAATTTGCTTTATAAATTTCCGAACATCCACCTCTTGTAAAATATTTAACTTTTTTTAAACGATTATAAGGGATCCATTCAATAATTCTATTTGGAGCAAGTGATTGAAGTTGACATTCTCTTATTAAATTATCAATTTTATCATTTTTTGATGTCCAATTTAAAAAATTTTCTTTTAAATAAATTCTTATACAATGTTCACAATATGAGTTAGCATAATATTCATTTTTACAATCTTTACAAAAATTTTTTTTACCTATTTTATAACGAATTTTATCAAAATTATAATTTCCATTTAAATTATTTATCGCTTCTGATTTTTGTTTAACATTAAGTGATTTATCATTTATAATTTCTTGTTTTCTAAATTTATGTTGTTTTATAATATCATTATAAATATTTTTATCCATTGTTATATATGATCTTTCAATTGCTTTATAAACCAATTTAAGTTCATTCATGATTTTAAAAATTATAAAATATTTTTATTTTTATTTTTTTTTTTAATATTAAAAAATTGTAAAACTGTAAAAAAAAAACCGAAAAATTACGGTTGAAGAATTTTTTTTTTTTAACCTCCACAAAAAAGCCGGTTACTAAATAAATGGTTATTAGTTATCTTTTGATCAATTACGTCAATCATCTTATCATAGGACGCATTACTTAACATAGAAATTTTAACAAAGTGATTGATTATCTTACGCCTGCAATACCGAACTCAAACTTTTTTTAGCCTTTGTTTTTTTTCTTTGATTAAAACTTAAATAGGATATAATGAAATTCATTTAGGTATGTCGGCTAAAACCGAAACCTAAATTTAGTTTTTATAAATGTTAGGTAGTGTTAAGAGGATACGAGTCCCTGTAAAAAAAGTCTATCCGTTTTTTTATATTCCGTCTTTTTTCCGTAAAAGGCTCATATTTCCGGAATTAATAGCCTTATATCACGGAATTTATCAAATATTTACATTTTCCGTGAATGGATCCGTGAAAGGCTCATTTTTACAGAAATAACGGATAAAATTTTTTATAGGGAGTACATAAGTACATAAATTCTTTCTAAGTTAATACCCCCATTCAATATATTGAATATGTATGTGGATACAGCCAGCCCTCGATACAATGAAACTTCCGGTTTTATTTCAAATTCATTATAAGATTATAAAGAATTCAGTTAATTGGTTGATTCGTTATATTTGACATATTCATTGGATAAATGTCACGTGTTGAGAAAATTCGAGGGTTGACTATATGCAAATTTGACAAACTGTATATATAAATCAAATTTTAAATTTTATATATAGTACACCCGAGGTACTATTTATCGCACTTTTCAAAATTGTGCTACCCCCTATAGATCATCTAATAAAAAAATCATTAGATTACAGGAAAATTACCGGACAAAAATCGGACAATGTTGTCCTGCAATCATAATCACTCAATCATCACAACGTACACAGAATTCTGAAAACTGCGATAAAATAAGTAATAATATTTTGATAATTCAATAGTAATATTAGTATTTTTAACAAAGTTTTTTTTTTTATTTTTTATTTAATAATTTTTTAACATTAAATGATTTTTTTTTAATGATTTTTTTTAAAAAAATTAACAATATTATATATATTTTTTTCACAATTTATATATATATATATATATTTTTATGAAGCAAGGAGCTGAATTTCTTTTAAAAATTATTTTTATTGTTGGTTAAAATCAACACTTCATTATAATTAAATGTTGTTCTTACAAATTTCCTGTGGGACATCTATAAATTAAAAAGGATGGTTAGCTTTTGCTAAGTACTCTACTTAAGAATTTCATCCCACCATCTGGTAGTGACGTGAGGCAGTATCCTTCTAAAGTATCAAGTAACATAACGAAGCAGTCCGGATCTTCTTCCTATATATTAGTGTCGATATTTTCACCGTCCGTTCCTGAAAACTGCACAATAAAAGGTATAGCTACAAGTATCTGTTTGAAAGAACTTACAAAAACACAGCTTTAGGTTATTGCGTCCTTTCACTGACATCTCTCCTGGACACACAAAGATTTGTTATCATCCAGAAATTCTGAAAACAGAGAAGGACGTTCACAGTAAAACTGTGGCCACGAAGTGCTTCCAGTTCTCTGAATCCAAAATCCTCAATGAGAACAAATCAATTGCATGAGTCAAAGTTGAGGAAGGTACGTAACTATTCTTCATTGCGGAATAGTAGACCTCAACACTGAGAAGATCTTATTCGTATCTCAGCCAGGTCCATCAGTTAACAGAGTTATTATAGATAGACCTGCCAGCTCACAAGGTTGCCGTAACTTCCTTGATCATTGCATCCACTTGTTCACCTTCGCCAGATAGCTTTACGAAAACAGTTCAACATACCTTTGGCCAAAAGAAGATCTAATAAAGAGAAGACCTAGACAGAGAGAAGATAGATCTAAAAAAAAAGATGAAAAAAAAGATGATGAAACGAAAGAAAAAAATGATGAAGTGAAAAAAAGATGATGAAACGAAAAAAAGGATGATAAAACGAAAAAAAGGATGATAAAACGAAAAAAAAGGATGATAAAACGAAAAAAAAAGGATGATAAAACGAAAAAAAAGGATGATAAAATGAAAAAAAAGGATGATAAAATGAAAAAAAGGATGATAAAATGAAAAAAAAGGATGATAAAACGAAAAAAAAGATGATAAAACGAAAAAAAAAGGATGACAAAACGAAAAAAAAGGATGATAAAATGAAAAAAAGGATGATAAAATGAAAAAAAAGGATGATAAAACGAAAAAAAGGATGACAAAATGAAAGAAAAAAGATGAAGTAAAAAAAAAGATGACAAAACAAAAAGAAAGAATGACAAAACAAAAAAAAGGACAACAAACAAAAAAAAGGATGACAAAACAAAAAAAAAGGACGACGAAACGAAAGAAAACCTAGACAGAGAGAAGATAGTCCTAAAAGAAAAGACGAAAAAAATATGATATAACTCTAAAGAAAGACGTAAAGAAAAGGGCCTAAGAGATAGAAGACATAATAAAGAAAAGCTTAGGCAGAGAGAAGATAGACCTCGAAAAAAAAGACGATGAAAGTATATATTGTGTATATATAATATTGTTAGCTGACGAAAAAAAAGATGAAAAAAAAGAGGGGTATTGAGGGTATATAAATACTTTTTCGAATACACAGTGACTAATAACAAGATAGTTAGGGAGTATAGTATCTTGCATAATACAATTATTTGACAATACAATTGTTTTGACAATACAGTTGTTTCTGGTTTTGAAAAAAAAACTGGAAATAAAAAAATAATAAAAAAAAGCCTCGGCAAACACGATAAACACGATATACTGCGGCTGTTTACGCTTTAGTGTAAACTTTTATTGATAAAATGTTGTTCGTCACCAGTATAACGTGATAATAGTCTCGTATGTTACGCGTTGATTATCAATTGATTACTTCATTGAATAAATTTATATTATCTTCTTGATATTCTCACGGGTGGTGTTTATTTAAAAAGATAGGTAAAAAGTCTATCAATATTGGAACAAAAAGTCTATCATCATTAGTCAAAATAAGTATATTAAAGGCTTTATGGTATGGATACCGTGAGATAAATCAGTTATTTCACGGAGTCACTGATTTTCACGGCTGCACCGTGAAATAACTATTACGTATAATTTTTTCCCTCACTCCCACAAACTCTCATGATCTTTCACATTCCCTCCTCCTACATTCTTTATTCTTGATTCGTCAAATAATTTATTTTAAAAAAATACATTACTCGTTAGTTGCCTTTTATTTTTTATTTTTTATTTTTCTTTTATTAAAATAAGTAATAATATTTTGATAATTCAATAATATTAGTATTTTTAACAGTTTTTTTTTTATTTTTATTTAATAATTTTTTAACATTAAACGATTTTTTTTTAATAATTTTTTTTAAAAAAAAATTAAAAAATTAACAATATTATATATATTTTTTCACGTTTTATATATATATATTTATAATATATAATTGGACACACGTCTAACAATAGGTATATCCATTTTATATATATTACGTAATTACCTTTATTTTTAAGATATTAGATATTCATAAAGAACTTTAAGAAAACACCACTTATACTATATTTTCATCACATTTTTAGCTATTTTAATATTTTTTTTTTGAATTTTTTTTTTTGTATTATTAAAACTATTATCTAAAAAATATATATATATATACCAATTTTTTCAAAATTTTTATCCTATCTAAATAATTTAATGATTAACGCGTTTAAAATTATTTCAATTTTATTTTAGTGGATAATTATTATAATCAATATCATAATCAGTTTATATCAATAAAATACTTTAGTCAATCTAAATATACAGTACAAAAAATTTATAAATCAATAATTTTTTTTATCAAAATTTCTATTTAATTAATAAATTACATATCGTGGTAGTATACACTCTAAAGCATCTTTGGTTTATGTACTCATTTTTTTAATAATTATCTGTGCGCACATGATGATATATCCTAATGTAATATAATCCTATTATAATTAATATAGTCTATTATAATGTAATATAGTGCTATTATACAATGTAGTACAGCATATAGTGCATGATTAAATAAAACTATGATCTTTGTTAGCATCTTAAAAAAAAAAAAATTTCGATTAAATTATTAATTAAATTATTAGGAATGGATCAAAAAAAAAGAGGATTTCGCTGAAAATTTGGGAAATAGTGCTTTAATGGTTGTTCCATTTGCAAAATTTCTTCCTTTAATTAATGAAATTGGAAATTTTTTTAACGAAACCATCGAATTAGTAGAAGCTGCTGAACATAATAATAAACGAACTTGTGAAATATTAAAAAATCGAGTTCATGTAGCAGAATTAGCCGTACGAGAACTTAGAGAAAAAAGAAAAGATAGAGAAGATTTTTTTAATAAAATAAATTATATACGTTTACAAGAATTATCTATTGTTATAGCACGAATTAAAAAGTTTATATCAGAAATTTCTCTAATGAAAACTTTGATAAAATACCTTAAAGAAAAAAGTGTTGAGAAAGTTTTTAAAGAATTATGTGGAGAATTTGATGTTTATATTAATTTATTGTCTTTTTCTATTAACGTTGAAATTGCTGATGAACTTGAACAATTAAAATCCGATCAAGACGATTTATTTAAAGTAAGATTTAAAAAAAAATTGAATTTTATTATTGAAACATAAAATTAATTTATATTATTTTAATAAATTATAGTATCTACAAGAAATGGTGGCTGGTATTGATGATAACGACTGCTTCGCAGACTCAAGTAAAAAGTTTTTTTCAACAATTGTAAAAGTTAATGCAATGAATAATACAATGGTACATTTTACGAGAGGAAAATTTAGAAGTCTAACAAAAATTAATGATATCTTTCAGGTACATCCACTAGAATTTTCTGATTATGAAAGTGATGATAATGAGAAAACACGTGAATATAGACGTGTATATAAATGGTATAAAAAAACAAATAAAGGTGCTGAATTCGCTTTTAAGCTTATCTATAATAGAGATGACCAAATGGATTTACAAAGTCGTATTATAATTCTTAAAGAACTTCATGATTGGCAAAACATCATAAAATTTTATGGAATAATTTATGATGGAAGAGAATGGCATTTTGTGAATGAATGGGCTGAATATGGAAATTTGCGTGAATTTTATCAAAATAAAAATGATTTCGACCTTAAATTAAAATTACGTATATCCCTTGATATTGCTCGTGGATTAAATTTTTTAAGAATTGTAGAGGTAATTATTTAACCAGCTTTTATTTAATTAACGAAATTTTTTCTAATTTTTTTTTTTTTTTTTTTTTTTAGATTTCTCATCGAGATATTAGGGCTGAAAATATATTAATTACACTTAATGAGACAGCAAAACTTGCAAATTTTAGTAGCCGTTACGAATCTGCGTCAAAAAGCACTTTAGACAAATATAGATATTACGCACCTGAAGTGTTAGATATATATTCATTTTTTAATTATGATCAAAGAAGTGAGGTTTATAGTTTTGGAATCTTACTTTGGGAAATTGCTGAAGAAAGAATTCCACATCAGGGTAATAATGATATTGGGGATATAATTGATAAGGTACGTAATAAAATGTATAGAGAACCATTTTCTGAAAATAATCAAATGCCAGAAGAATTCAAACAATTAGAAATTGAAGGTATGTAAAAGAAAATATTTTAAATTACAATTTTATTTGTTGTACTTAACTGGTTTCTTTTTTTTTTTACCCATTTTTTTTAGCCGTTCATCATGATCCAGATTTTAGGCCAAAAATCACGAAAATGTTTGAAGTTCTTAATAATTGTTTCAAGAAATATTCACAAGTTACATCAAGTTCTAGTGGCCCTAACCCAAGCGAAAACAGCAGAAACAACTCCATGCAAAAGTTTCGTCCAAAACGAGCAGACAACATTGATGCATACGCTCTTCCAGATCTTGAATCATTTAAATATATGACACTCACTGATGCAGCAATGCAACATAGGCTGTATAATAGACATGGAAAACTAGCTGGAGATTTAAAAACTGCATATAAATGTTTTGAAGCTTATGCAAATCTTGGTAATACAGGAGGCACAGCGAATCGTAATCAAATCAAAGCAAAATATTATAAAGCTTATTACATTTCAAAAGAATTTGTTGAGAGCCCTCCAAATAAAGATAAAATTGTTGCTGAATTATTTAAAGAAGTTGCTGATAATGAAGCAAATGAATTCCCTGAAGCAAAAGTAAGATATGGAGATTGTTTGTATCATGGCAAAGGTGTTGATCAAAATTTTTCAGAAGCTCTTAAATATTTTGAAAAAGCTGCTGAAGATGGTTTTAAAATAGCAATGTATAACGTTGGAGATATGTATTATAATGGTGTTGGTTGTACAAAAGATATAGAAAAAGCTAAATATTATATGAAATTAGCTGCTTATAATAATTATGAATCTGCTATTACATTTTGTAAGGAACATGATATATAGAAATTTTTTTCTTATTTGTTAAATGATTTTGTTATTTTATTTTAAAAAACAAATTATTTTTTTATCTAATTTTTTTTATCAATAAATATAACACTTACCGGAAGTAAATCACTGCATTATGTAACTCTTCATTATAACTAAATATTCTTACAAATTTCTTGTGGAACATCTATAAATTAAAAGGGATGGTTAGCTTTTGCTAAGTACTCTACTTAAGAATTTCATCCCGCCATCTGGTAGTGACGTGAGGCAGTATCCTTCTAAAGTATCAAGTAACATAACGAAGCAGTCCGGATCTTCTTCCTATATATTAGTGTCGATATTTTCACCGTCCGTTCCTGAAAACTGCACAATAAAAGGTATAGCTACAAGTATCTGTTTGAAAGAACTTACAAAAACACAGCTTTAGGTTATTGTGTCCTTTCACTGACATCTCTCCTGGACACACAAAGATTTGTTATCATCCAGAAATTCTGAAAACAGAGAAGGACGTTCACAGTAAAACTGTGGCCACGAAGTGCTTCCAGTTCTCTGAATCCAAAAGTCCTTAATGAGAACAAATCAATTGCATGAGTCAAAGTTGAGGAAGATACGTAACTATTCCTCATTGCGGAATAGTAGACCTCAACACTGAGAAGATCTTATTCGTATCTCAGCCAGGTCCATCAGTTAACAGAGTTATCATAGATAGACCTGCCAGCTCACAAGGTTGCCGTAACTTCCTTGATCATTGCATCCACTTGTTCACCTTCACCAGAAATGAGGGCACTCTCTTTAGCTTTATGAAAACAGTTTGACATACCTTTATGTGTCTGAAAGTCTAAAAGAGGTAAAGGAAAAGCTAATGGAACTGGTCTGCTGACTCCATCACAAAGTTCAAGGCAGAAGTTGGCGAAACTATTGGAAAAGGCCAGAGAAAGAAGGTCCGGAAGAGGGATGACGACGAGAAATAATGCGACGTTGCACCCAGTCATTCGAAGTCACGTGATTTCGCGTAAAAAATTTTTTCTGATAACAAATTGTTTTTTGGGTGCAACGAGTGTTGGGATACTGGACTGGATGACTCCTCCCAAACCAATGGTGTTTAACTTTGTGGGATAGTGAGGATCCTTCCTAAAAATCATTAAAGTCTTTTTTAATATATTTGAAAAATATATATATATTAATAATATCAAGAAAATTGATGATAAATTTTTCATGAAATTATACCTTCTTTATTATACTAACAAGTGTACTAAAATAACAATAGAAAGTCTCGATTAATTTGACCAAATTTTTTTTATCGTGTCATCACACCTTGGTACGTATATTAGAGAGCTCTTTGCTGTAGGTCACGTAACTTTTAAGTTCGTGCCTCTAGGTATTTCTAAAATTAATATATGTACTCGTTACTTAAAATATATATATATATTTTTTCTTAGACAAACGGTGAAAAGGAAAGTTATAAAAATCGACTATGGGCTAGAGGAAGGGGAAGAGACTAGTGGAAAAAGGTGTGAGAGAGAAGAGAAAGAAAGTAAGGATAGAGGGTTTTTATATTTACATCATAAAAATTTTTCCATAAAAGATGACTCATAATTATATTTGATTGTTACGCGTCGTGTATAATTATAATAGGAAATTGTAACTGATCAAAATCACAATTTGAGGTTCCGATTTCCGCAGTTTTAGATATATTAGTATTTATAGTATTTGTTTAACAATTAATATTTGGTATACATTGTACTAATTGTAGTATAAACAAAGCTTGTATAAAACACAATAAAGGTGGCTGATTTCGGGTTGTCAAGATCGTCCAAACAATTAGGAATAATTCCTTACGTCGATCCAAAAATTTTTAGTAAACGAAAAAATAATAAAAATTCAACACAATTATTCTCATATAATGAAAAGAATGACATATATAGTATTGGTGTATTGCTATGGGAGATATCTAGCGGGAAATCTCCCTTTTCTACCGAAGAATATGATATTGATTTGACTATAGAAATTTCGCAAGGTCTTAGAGAAGAACCTATTCTTAATACATCTGAAAATTATATAAGACTTTATAAAGGTAAATAATGTTTAAACTTTTTTTTTTAATATATTGTTAAATTATATATACTTTTTTTAGGTTGTTGGGATGGTGAGCCAGATAATCGACCAACGTTATTACCTCGCCAAATCACGTGATTGATTATTTATATCTGTCTAAAATTATTCAAAATTTTGATAGAATAAATACTTCGTGATATCCGGTTTTGCCTAGGATTCGTTGAATAATAGGCTGGGCGATTCCTCTCGTATTCCTGGGGGATTGGACGAACTCGCATTAGTTTAGTTTTGTTTCGTCATCTGTGTATTTCGTTCTAATAAAATAAATAGAATGAATATTGTCACTATAACAACAAATGAACAAATAATTAATGAAAGCATTTTATCTAAAAGTATAATAATTAATGAAGGAAAAGATGCACACAAATATATTTTTGATTATTTTAATAGTCATAATATAAAATCTCATGAAATTTATAATTGGTTGTTAAATAATCAAAATGATTTGGATTCGATTTTCTTACTTGGATATTTTAATTATATAGGAATTGAATTCAGTGAAATCTTAGTCAAGCATTTGATATATTTATTAAAGCATCAGATCAAGATCATACATTGTCTCAATTTTATGTATGAATTTGGATATGGAACTAAAAAAAATGAAAAGCTAGCTTTTGAATTTTTTGAAAAGCGGATAACAAGAATTATTCATCAGGAATGAATTATCTTGGTTATTTTTGCGAAGATGGCATATGGATTAAAAAAGACGTAAAAAGGGCTGTATCTTTATATGAAAAAGCAGCAGATTTAGGAAATATTTTATCCCAACATATCTCGCTATAATGTATATGAATGGAATATGGGGTCGATAAAGATGATAACAAGACATTTAAATTATCTAAACAATCAACTGAAGGAGAATATATCGGTGGAATAAGGGAATTAGGATATTGTTATAGTTACGGAACTGGAACTAGTGTTAATAAACAGGAATCATTTAAATTATATCAGCAAGCAGCAGATTTAGGAGATATGTATACTTGGTGATATATATGAAATAAGGGATAGAATTGAGAAAGATATTAATAGAGCAATTTATTGTTACAAATGTAATTCATGTAATATAAGAGTTAATTGTATTTTATAATATTTTTAGAAACAATTGAATGAAATGTGATTTTAAATATTAATTTATTACGAAGTTTTTATATCATGGTGGATTTATAAATATCGAAGCCAAAATTCATACATCTAATTTTGCATCATATATGAAAAAAGCTTATAATTCGTGATTCACGAGTTGCAAAGGATCTGCAGAAAATGGGAATCTGGCATGGCGTCAAATACAAATAAAAAATTATGTGAGAAATTTATTTTAAAAAACAAAACTATTTGAAACTTTGGAAATTATTTATTAAAATATGTTAGTATTGAATGTGGGTTACTTAAGGAATGAAAATCGGGTATCAGAAAAAGATTACTAATGATCGATATTAATTTGTACCGAAATCATATATGAATTTTTTGCAGTTGACTCACGGATCACAATGGGGTGGGTGCGTTCACAAATTCAATTTGATTGGATTTGGATTGGATCGCCAATCCGATGGATTGGACCAAAAATCTAATCCGTGTTCACATATTAAAGGAGTAGATTTTTGATTTTGTATCACATTTTGATACTACCATCTTACGCGTTTTAGTAAACGAAACTCAAAAGAAAAAGAATAAAAAAAATTTATATCATAGGTAGGGTTGGTAAAATAACCGTTAGTTATGAATTTGGTTAATTAACCGGTTAATTAACGGTTAGTTAACGGTTAATTAACCCATAAATAACCTGTATATATAATTTTAAGGAAGTTAAAATAAATTTATAATTTATTAAATATTATAAAATTTTAATATATTTTATTTATTCTTCATCATCTAAATTAATAACATTTGCTTCAAATCCAAATATACTATCATTATCAGAACTATTATTATTATCATCTTCTTTATTTTCATTATCAGAACTATTATTACTATCTTCTTCATTTTCATTAAAATTACTACCCATTTAGCTGTATGAGATTCTTCACCAGAATAAATAGCATCAAAGAATAATGGTTTTGGAGTACAAATAACAAAATTTTGAACTGATTCTCGATTAATATTAGACCAACCATCTGAAACCATTGTAAGAGATTTAGCTTGTAAAATTTGTTCATTACATTCAGCTTTAACTTCATCAAAAACATCATCAAGTAATTCATCAGCAAGTTTTCTTCGATTAGGTAATTTGAATGCTGGACGTAATTGTTGAAAAAACTGAATAACATAATTATTTTCAAGAAAAGAAAAAGGAACTCCAGCAGCAAATAATGCTTGAGCTAGTAAAATTTCAAGAGTATCTTGTTCTTCTTCACTCATACGATCAACAAAATTCTCAATTGTTGTATTTTTTAAATGCTTTTTTGATGTTTTTACTGTAGGAATAAAAGTAGAAGTAGTAGCATCAGAAGTTTCTAATAGTTCAGGAATTTGTTGTTTCTTTGTTTTTGCACTTTCTGGAGCTCTAGGACAACTATCATTAAGATGAACTTGCATTCTTTTAGCTGTACCTTGTTCAAAAACTTTAGAACAATAATTACAACGTACAGAAGGATGTGTTTTTTTCTTAGACCTACTACTTTCTTCATTACTTTCTGCTTCAGTAATTATTGTCCAATGTTTCCAAACAGTTCCCTTTTTTTTTACCATGATAATGAACAATAAATTTGCAAAAAAAAAGTGTTTTTTTAAAAAAAAATTATCTTAAAAAAAAGATCATGCAATATGTAGATCATAGATTTAATCAATATTTATATTAATTAATATTTAATTGTGTAACAAAATAATGGATTATCATTTAATCACATGATTTAAATTCTGCATTTTGATTGGCTAATTATAAATAACGGTTAATTAACCATTTTAAATCAATCATAACTAACAAAATTAACGGTTAATTAACCATGGTTAATTAACCGTGGTTAATTAACCCCCATCCCTAAATTCATAGGGGTCAATAAGGGGTAACATATAGTGGTAGGTAGGACGGGTAGTAGTATGGTATATTCAATCGTGGGGTATACCCTGGATTGGAAATTTAATAGTAAAATCCAATCCGGTGGATTGGCACAATCTAATTCAAATAATTTTATAATTTGTGAATATAGATCGGATTGAGCCGTCGCCTCAATCCGATCTAATTGAACCCAATTTCTCTGTGGCGCAGCAAAGTGATTGGCTGATCATTTTTTCAATTGTTGAAAATATTTTTTTTTTATTTTTTATTTCGCTAATTAGTCCGGAGCGAAGCGAAGGACTAAATACTATTCGTGTCAGTTTCACAAATGTCCCGTTGCCCGCCCGCTCACTGTGTGAGTCGATGGCCATTCCATTCGTAATAAATTGAATTTTATAATAACGAAACATCCTTTTTTTGATATTTCAATTAAATTTACCGTGTTTAATTAAGTTTAATTAAGATTTTGCTTTTCGCTCCGGACTCCCAACGGTTACCGTTCCCTAGTTGTAATACTTTTTTATGGGTCTACCTTAGTAATTATTTCCTTCTATTTTCTTTTTTTTATTTGCTATCTTAGCGCCAATCCGTGGATTTATCCGGTTTGAAACCATCCGGATTGGATCCGGATGAAGATACGAATGATTCATCATCTGCTATTTCTGTATATAAATCCGGATCCATCCGTTTGATTAGTACTATTTTATAGTAACGGACTCATTCGGATGGTTATCCTGATCATATTTACGAATCAGTCATCCGGATTTTTATATTGAAATTCATTCCGAATCATCCATTTATTTACGAACCGGATTAAACGGATGACGAATCCATCCGGATCGTACACTACAGTTAGCTCTATATTAACTATCTATTCTTTTTACAACATTATGTGTGGCTTTGAACCTTTATATGTTTGAATCTTTATATGTCGTAACCTCTAACTCGTTTCTTTTTGTGCATTAATAATATCATAAAATGTCAAAACTTTCGAATTTGAGGCTCTTTTCTTCTGGTGATATATTCTAAACGTCATTATTACCAGAATACCGACTAACATTATTTGAATCATTTTGAATCTGAATTAAGCTTCCAATAAGGATATTACAATTTCGTTGAAATTCATTATAAAATAATCTTTTTTCTTCACTATCAATCATTTGCACCAAATGTTTTATAATTGGATAGTGGCAAGTAAAAAAAAAAAAGTTATTTTGATTTTTTTTTAATTTAGTAACAAGTATTGCTAACTATTTGTTTCTTTTCTTTTCTTTAGGCGATTTTTCAAATTGATGGTAAATTATGTTTACCTCTTATTATTTCTTTCAAGGGACAAGTGGGAAAGTTTTTATTATTATTTGCAAATGTTTTAGTCATCTAGCTCTAGCTGTAATAGAATGTAATCTTTAACGACATTTTACATAAATATATAAAATATTTTCTATAATAAATTAATAATAAATGAACTAGTAAATAAATATGAAGTGAATAAATATTAAATAAATAAATTATATCCCAAGGATTCCTTAATGATAAATTTAGAATCCTTAAGGATTCTATAAAAAAATTTTAATAGGGAATCCTCGTGGGGAGAGTCTTCATTAATATGAAATTTTTGGAATCCATGCCCCAAAAAATTTACTGATGTATCAATCAATAATATGAATTTATTTGATTTAATTAGGTAAATGTGATCATAATATGAACTTAATTCTGATTGGTTAATCTTAAAGCGACCATAGAAGGCTCCTTATGAAACTAATATTAGCTAATATATTTCACTGCCCTAAAGATAAGTAAGAGATTATTAGTTGAAAAGGATTTAATCACAGTAGTTCTTGAGATGGTATCATTAAATGAGTGAATACAAATAATAGCCCTGTTCAATTCCGGTCGGTCGCATTTTTCGGTCAGATTTAAGTTATTTTTGATTGGGCTGATCAGTTTGTACAACGCAACCATTTTCTGAACTTTTAGCCCAATTTTTTTTTGGGTTTTTGGTCGAACGCCAAAAATAACCAACCAAAATTAGATAATTTCTGTTTACGTGACATTTAAGAAAAAAATATATATCAATATAAGGAGTTCGAACTAAATTTCAATCTAAAGCAGTTCAATTTGCAAAAAATTTTATTGGATAATTTTTGTACAACAAAATCCGACCGAAAAATGCAACCGACCGGAAATGAACAGGGCTAATATGTATAGATGATATAAATACACTTACTGAATAAACACATATTCAATAAATAATTCAACAATTATAATAGATATATAAATACCGCAAAATAAACCCAAATCAGTCACTTGGTATAATTGGTTATAAAATTGATTTTCGCTTCTCTTATTTTAACAATAATTGCAATCGTACAAAGTGCTACTTTAAGAGATGAAACAAATATCAGTACCCAACCTGTTAGACGTGAGGCTAACCAAATTCAACACTCAGATTCTCAAAATATTGCGACATGTCTAGGCCGAAGTTTAGGTAGTCATAAACGTGAGGCATCTCCGATCGAGGAGCAGGCGGTCAAAAACGTGAGTCATTCCCCCTATCGAGGAGCAGACGGCCAAATACGTTAGGCATCCCTGTATCGAAGATCAGGACTCAGGAGGCCAAAAACGTGAGGTGCCTAGTTGAAAACATTTAGTGGAAATATAATATTTACCTTTGGAATAATTTGAATATATATGCAAAAGAAATAATAAATCAAGTGACGATAATATATAAGAATAAAAGATATGTTATTTCAAATATTATTAATATTATTATTATTTAGTAGAATTACTTTATAATTATTTTTGTTACACGTAAATGATAAATTTTTTACTTGTCTGTAAATCATGAACATTGACGGTATCAATTATTAATAAAAAATGTTTTAATATTAAAGCAATTAATAAGTTAAAATAAACCATCATAATAAACGTCAAAAAGATGAAACTGAACTAATGTTAAGACATGACTTCAACTTCACAAGGTAATTCCCAAGTGAGATGATCATACTATTTATAGATATTTTTTTACTGCGTTTCTGAAATATTCAATGCAAATTAATCACGTTTTCAAATGTAAAACGGTCTATTACATAATCAACCTTTCATAGGTTTACTAACAGCAAATTGGTTAATAATCCATTTCTCTCATAATTCCTTAATTTCTACTGTGAAATTCTCGGCCAGAATTAAATGCAACATTTTTTAATTTTTGATGAAATTTTAAATCACGAATCTGCCGACCAAAAAGCATCTTTCCTTGTTAAATGTTATCGGTTTTACTAGTAAAATTTCATTTTCAAGATTATTATGTGGGATTTTACGCAACCGACGTTTAAAGAAAATAGCCAACATTTGTAATTTATCAGATATTAGTTATTTGTTCAATGCTCAACCACATTTTGAATTCAATCAGACGTTTTCTAATACTTTTGACTTCATCATTAGTGACTTGTGTCCAGAATAAATGTAATATCTTTTTAATTCCTTCACCGGCAATTTCAAACTTTTATAATTGAGCTATTTCAAAGAATTCAATTACCTCGATCACTACCGAATTTGTGGTAAAAGCAAGAAGTTGGCAAATTGCTGGTATTGCTGTACGAATTTAATGAATGAATTGAACAGCGTCCGTTTTAAAACGTTTTATCACTTTAATTCTAAAATTGGGACAAGATCAGAGACATCAGAAATTTAGGAATCGATTAAGTAAAGCTACTCTAAACTACACATTCTCATAATACTTTTATAAGATCACGTGTTTAAATTATGCTTCGACCACGTGATTGTCAGAACTCAGAATTACGTTAACTATCAGTTATTTTAACTTCGTGTTTTACGTTGTTATAGAGTTGTTTACATCCGAACAATATAATTATTTTAATTACAATATATGAGTAATAAATTATTTATTTTTGCTTTGCTTGTAATTATACTACATTTCAAGATATGCCATTTGATTTATGCAATTTTGAGATCTGATGTTGCACGAGTTATTATTGAATCAATACGCTATACAAATGTTAGAAAATTTATAACTTTTGTGAATTATTAAGTTTTGAAAAGTTTTCTAAGTTGATTCGGTTAATTAATACGCAAGCCCCTTGCAAAAGTACAAAACTCGAATATTACAAATCTAGACATTCGAACCAACAAATAATAATGATAATAAAAATAAAAAATAAAATAAAATAAAATAGATAAATAAATAAATAATAAATAAATTAACCAATATTAATAATTCTACCTTTACTATTGCTAAATTTTCTCGTACGCTTTTAATCTTACGAACTCATTGATTACCATAATACAATTTTATGCTATTTCACGAATTTATTATTATATACTATCTATAGAATGAATTGAATGAACCGATATATGTTAATCAAGTTTATAGGTCATATAGATTACAGGTCAGCGTTGAAGATTTTAAAACCTATGTAATGGATGGTAGATTCGTAGGCTTTTATTTGGAAGTTCATTGGAACTATTACTATAGAAAAATGAATTTAATGAAATTATAGTACAACAGAAAATTTGGTGGCAAGTTGATACTTATAAAGCTGATGCGTGTAAAGCATTGGAATTTATCAATATGCGTAAGAGCTTTTCATACATAAATCATATAATAGGGAGATTTATCAAATACAAGCCTGATGACTTTAGATTGCTAGATTTTCAACATAATGTTATTAAAAACTTGATTCTTGGTGATTGTGATCATTTGACAAAATATATATTATTTGGAAACGATAATGAAAATCGTAATAATTTACATATACCGAGGGATACATTCTGGAAAAGAAGAAAATGGATCCCAAAGATTATGAAATATGGAATTAGCAATCTATCATTGCAAAAGTAAATTTGAATTAGCTATAAGCATTATCATTGGGTGGCCCATTGGGCAATTAATTGATTGACTGATTGACTTTTTTCTATAATACAATGATTCTATTATTGCTTATCTTTATAATATTATTCTAAACATACGAGTTGGATGAGTACTATATCTAATATCTAAAGCATTGCCTTTATTATTTGAATTTAATTACGGTTCTTTTTTTTTCCAATTCAAAACGATTGTGACGATATTTACAATTTTAATCTTATAACATAGATGATTATGCTAGAAAGATATTTCGTAAAGAATGCTTTGGAGATTCGAATGTTATGATTCCAATAAAATATCGTGTGAGACGTAACGAATATAGAGGGGTTAGAATGGACAAACTGCAATTTTTCGAAGAGATTAAATGGAGCAATGAAATAAATGGAATAATCATTATAAAAATATTATTTTCATTATTTGACTCTTTTATACCAAAATCTTAGGTTTTGATAATAAGTCGCCTTTAACGTTAAAGGTTGTTCCTCTTTGTTTTAAACATTGTTTTGTTATTATTTATCAAGATAGTACAAAATTAGATGGAATGAGAAGTACAAATTAAGCCCTTTTCGAGGCTGATGCAATATGAGAATAATGATGAAATGTATGATAATCCAGCAACCGAAGCGATCGTTGATTTTCGTTGAAGGCAAGCGAGATTTTTCTTTTTTTCCTTTCTCTTCGATTTCTTTTTTTTTGCTTTTTGTTTCATATTTGTTAGTTGGGAATATTTGAGCCATGAAGTTATTAATGAGAAATTTCGAAATTTTTTAGTTGCATTAATCTTCATATTCTATTATTTAGCAGCTTATTTACTCGTTACTGAATTTATGCAATTGTATTATCACGGGTCTAGAAAATATTTTAGTGATATATTTAATAGTTTTGTTTTCCATGATTGTAATGTCAATAATTCTTAGAGATTTTCGTTTTTCTGATGGCTTTAGAAGTGTTGAAGCAATTGATTCTAGATTAATTGCTATGATAGCTTTTTCAGTCTTGTTTTTTTTTGGATTGAATTGGTTAGTCTTTAGTTTTACGATTCTGCATTCAAGTAACAAATATAATCTAATATATTTGTATTGCCGCTTAATACCAAGTACTGTATATATAAATTAAATTTCTTTCGGAAATGAGGACAAATTATTAATAGCCATTTATATTATAGAAATTATCAAAATCGTATTTTCCTTTATTTTATTTAACTTTGTCGTAATAATTGTATTTGTTGCACATACAATGTATTGCATTTAAAAGTTTTTAGAAATAGAAAGAAAATTTCGATAATTTAATCTGAGACGAAGAGCATTAAAACTAAAGGTTCAACATTTAGTGGAACTTCTACGAATTCCTTAAACGGTCAAGAACTTGACGTTGAAATGAAAGCTAATTTTGATCCTACAGATCGTAACGATAATCCATTTTTACTGCCAAGTATGATACCCAATGCTCTGTTGTTAATTCATATATTTAGGTGTCTTCATGTTCTAAAAATGTTAAAGTCCGATTTCTTCGAACTATATTGGTGAGTACCTCTGAAATTGCACTAATATTTTGAGCAAAATTGTACTTCTTAATACTTGGTAATCGATGTATTGCATTGACCAATTAATAAGATGGACGAAGCAATCAGATAAAGTAGCTTCATTTGCCTCTAAAAGATTTATACATTCTTTTATTGGCTTCCATATAGAACGAACTGATACATCGATATGAAAAAAAAGATTCATTAAAACAGCAACCTCATTGTTTGTAATAGAATTAGCGTGCTCGCTAAGAATCTGAAAATTCAAAATTTAGTAAAATATTTTTAATTTTATTATTAATAATAAACATTTTACTTACCCAATCAAATACTGGCCGAGCTCTTCATAAAGCATCCATTGTCATAAATAAAAACCCAACGAGTTTTCACCCAAGTTTGTAATCCACCTCCTTTGATTTTCATATTGGTAAAACCTTGTTTTAAAGAGCATTACTAGCATGTGATGTACTAAAATATCGATTAAAATTTTACCACATTCACTAATGAACATTTTAATAGGTTCAAATTTAACCAAATCAGATGTAATCTAATTGATTGCATGCGCTGCACAACGTATATTCCATATATGTGTCTTGCAACTCGGCAATTGGAAGCATTATCAATAACAATTGCGGCAAACTTAACGCTGCCAAGTTTTTCAATAATACTAGAAATTTCTTCCGTTAAAAATTCACTTGTATGTGAATCTGACGAATAATAATATAAACCAACTAAATTTTCCATTCGAATATCGGTTGTGATTATGTAATTATAATTGATTCCATTTTGGGAGTAGACAAACCATCCAACGCTATCAGAAATAGTATTTAAATAAAAATATCAGTATCATTTTTGAAAGAGATTATTATATCATTTAATTTTAAATCAACAAGTTGTGCATGTAATAATTAATTAATTTATATTTACCTAAAGCAAGATGATCGATCAGATTGCTCCAAATCATGATCAATAGCCAGACCCACCCGTTTCTTCTGTAATAAGACGGTCAGAAAGAGTAGTTTGTGATGGCGGAGAATAACCAGGATTTAGATCTTTAAATAGATCTAAAACAAATGGGGTTTCAATCACATTAAATGGAATACCAGCCATAACTCAAGCCTTTAAAACCTTTTTCAAGTCGGTCAACAACAAATTTGGGTAAAGACTGATCAGACTTATAATGATCAGTTATTTGCGTTTGGATTGAGTTAGGTGGTCGTGAAAAAGAAAGTGATTTGAGTATAAGTTGTTTGTCGGTTAGCTATATTTTCACGTCAGTATATCGATATCTCTTCAGGCATTGTATACATTCATTTGCCAAGTGCACTTCCATTTTTGTGGCTTTCCTCTTGACCATTTTGTTTTACAATAGAAACAAATAGATTCATAGTGTCCATTATTCTTTTGTGCACCTTTTTCATAATATTCCCAGATTTCTGAGAAAGGTTTTGTATTTTTTGGTTTGACAATTTTACTTTTTTGTTATTTTTTGGTGTTATTTTTTCTTCATCTGAAGACGCTATAAGTTCTTCGTTTTCATTAATAATTGGTCTTTTGCCCTCTCCTGAACTGATTTCTCCACGAATCATAAGTAAAGAGAATAAAAAAAAGTCGCGACAAATCGTGTTAGTTTAATATCGTGAATCGTGATGTGTTACAAGCACATCATATGATATGTAATACGTCAGATTACGTCGTACGTCAAGAGGCGCGGCAATTTTCAAAAAAAGGTCATTAAGGTTTTTTTCTTTAGCATAAAAGCTTTTAAATTTATAACGGAGGTGTATTTTCACCTGCTCTGCAAGTTTACTTAGGGTTCGGGAAGAAGGTTTGAATGTCGATTTTGATTTTACATATAGATGATTGATTTTATGTCTTTACCGATCAAAAATTACACCTAGCTAGTGACTTAAAAATTTTT
The DNA here is from genome assembly GCF_026210795.1 of Rhizophagus irregularis. Taxonomy (NCBI): domain Eukaryota; kingdom Fungi; phylum Glomeromycota; class Glomeromycetes; order Glomerales; family Glomeraceae; genus Rhizophagus; species Rhizophagus irregularis. Next base: position 2,860,401 of record NC_089457.1, read on the forward strand.
TTATGATTTTTGTTGCGCCACAATCAGTTGGCTTCGCCAATCGCCACAAACCTGGCACACAAAAAATAAATGCGGCAAACGGCATATGTGACTGTAAGGTAGTTACCCTCAAGAAAAAGGAAATGTAAATTTAAATAGGTTAATTTTTTTTTTCGGTCTGAGCAATCCGACCTAGAAATGAACAGGGCTAATATGTACTTTAATAACAGTATAGAATTTTATTATTTCTTATTATAATCGACTATATATAATTAATTCTATATCTAATATGATATAGGAATACTTTGAGGAAAATTGAATAAATTATTAGGATCATATTCATTTTTTATTTCCACCAATTTTCCAAAAATGTTACCGTAATAACGTGATTGCCAATTATCTAATGATCTATCAATGAAACCTTGATAACTAGAAGTAGAATTAATTTTATATTGAAAACGTCTTCCGAAATTATCCATTTCATCAATACATTGAGGACTTAGTGCTTCATAACTTTCCATTTGCATACGTATACAATAAAGTGCATTACGATGTACAAATGAAGTATTATGTCTATCTATATTTATTTTCCCACCATATAAATCGAATGTAGTCAAAACTTCGCAAGAAGCTCTATTCGAAAAATCTACCAAATCATTTATAGCTGCCTGATTTAATCCTTCACCTTGATTAACATAAAAAGATTTTAATTTAAAGAAAATTGGATGATGCGATGGATGATACATGTCATATTCAGATACATCAGCAACTGCTATAATAGCTTCAAGAAATGTTAGTTGATTATATTCTGATGAAATCCGTTCTGGTGCTTTAGATAAGAAATCTTTCATTGCATTTTTTGCTTCTGTACGTGGACCTAAATATAATACAGTAGCTATTAATGATGTTTTAAATAACCTCAGTTTAAGACCAATTTTATTGTCAATTAATGGGCCAACTTCATTCAAAGCAAAAATAAGTTGATGCACTTGAGCCAAATTTGTACGATTAAATGCAAATCTCATATATGTAGCTTGTGGTGGTGCTGGATGAATATGAAAGACATAAGACGTTACTATGCCGTAACTTCCTCCACCTGCTCCTCTTAGAGCAAAGAATAGTTTGGGATGTGAAGTAGAATCAATGTGTAAAAGCTCTCCTTTGGCGTTAACCATTTCCATAGAAATAACATTATCACAAGTTATACCATAAGTACGACTGCAATATCCAATCCCCTATGAAAAAGAAGTATTTAAAATATATTTTTAAAAATTATTAAAAAGCATGATGATAATACGTTACCCCTACGAGAGCGTGACCTCCAATGCCAACAGAAGGACAAGTTCCGGCCGGAATTAAGAAACCGGCTTCACTCAATTTAACATAAATGTTACCCAACCTGTTTCCCGCACCAATTTTAGCAGTTTTCGGTTCTGAATTTGAATTAATTGTAATGTCATTGATTAATGTCACATCCAACACAATAACGTTATCTCTACCGCCTAAGCTATACTTTTCGTATGAATGACCACCTGAACGTGGAACTATATCCGTTTTCCATTTAACAGCACACTTAACAGCATTTTTTACATCTTCATTATTAACCGCGTAAACTAACACTGATGGTGTATAATTTACACGAATGTTATCATCAATAATTAATGATTGGAATCGTGAATCACTTGGATAAATTACTGGGCCTTCTATTGAACGAAGACAAATATGATACGGTGGTAAAATAGGTGAAATAAGGCTGGAGTTTACATTTTCTATAAAATTAAATGATAAAATGCACCATAAAAGAAGTAAAACTATGTCAAGTTGCTTTATTAATTTCATTTTGAATATTGTTTTGGCTGTAAAGGTAAAGTTACTTAAGAATTTGAAGATGTTACAACAAGGTTTATGTATATAATATATATGGGGCTTCGTCAATAGAAATATGGCATGTGGACATACATGTGAGGCTTCGTCAATAGAATCATAGCACTTCGTAAATCGTAAATAGTTAATAGAATCATGGCAATTGTTTGAAAAAATATAAACAAAAAATTGAAATTTTTTGCCAGATGCCAAGTTTCTATTGACGAAGCCTCCTAAGCCCCATATATGTTTAGGTTTTAATAAAAATCTTCTCATATATTAATGCTTGCATCTACAAGCTCAAAAATTCTACGATTTGTGTGGCATGTTTGAACGGTTATTTTTATGGGAATTGCTAAACATCGCCTGAGTGATTGTCGTTTGGGTGATTATCGCTTGGACTTGGGGTCTTTGATCACGTGGAAGATTTAATATTTTTGATTGGCCATATGATCGCGTCATATTTATTTGTTTATCGAATCTCGTTTTCAGTATAGGTTCGTTTCCTCTAACTTACATTCTTACACTTTGTTTCTTACTAACTCTATTCATTATATTTAGGTCCTTTAGTGCTCAATTAAGGTTCATGTTGTTTTTCACTTTACGTTTCGTTTCTTACTCATATTTTTTTATTTATTTATTTATTTTGTTTCTGTTTCATATTTCGGTTTTCACTAATTTTATTTCGTTTTAGATCTTTTAGTTCTTTCGGTTCTACAATTAATAAAGGTTGATTTTTATTTTATTTATTTTTTTTATTTTGTTTCTATCTTATATTTCGTTTCTTACTAACTTCATTTTTTTTTACTTTATGGTTTTATTTTTTACTTTGATCTCATTATTCCATCCTTTTCGTCTCCTATCATTTTCTATTACATCTTTTCATTTTCCATTATCGCTTTTTCTCTCCTATTTACTTCTCATCATTTCTTTTCGTCTCTTATCACTCTTCTTCATCTTCCCATCACTTCTTTTCGTCTCCCATCACTCCTTTCGTCTCCCATCACTTCTTTTCACCTTCCATCACCCTTTTTGTCTCTCATCACTCCTTTTCATCTCCCATCACTTCTTTTTGTTTCCCATCAATTCCCATTACTCTTTTTTATTTCCTTTCATCTTCTATTACTTTCCATACTCCATTGTTATTTCATTTTTTTTCAACAAATAAAGAACAGAAGAAATTTTTTGATTAGAAAATTCACGAAAGTTCATTATATTTATTATTTAGATTTAGAAATTAGGAATAAATGTAATAAATGTTACAAACAATAAACTCATAATACATGCAATCACATTATAAGACGTGTGACCCAATATACATAATGTACAAACGTGATAAACGTAATACGCGTTATAAAATAAATATTCTTAATTTACTTTCTTTTTTATTTATTGTTATTATTTCTTTTATTTGTATCACTTCATTAAAAATAAATACGGTGATTTTTTTCTTTAAAATCGTAAATGTGTGACTTAAATTTTAATATTTGAAATAAAATTTCATTAGATAAGATTATTTTGAATAAATATGCAAAAAAGTTTTTGTTAAATAAGTTTAGCCGATCAGCCGTCAGCCGATTAATAAATTTACTCTTTATATATTGTACATCATGTGACATATTCGACGACAAGCGATGATCGCCCAGGCGACGTTTTAGCAATTTCCAAAGTACAAATATATCAGTTATTGATGCTTCTGGTAATAATGATGTTGAGAATATATCACCAGAAGAATTAGAGCCTCAAATTTGAAAGTTTCAAAATAGTATGAAATATGTAATTATTGTCAAAGTACTTTTGGATAGATCAAAAGCATGTAAGAAAGTGATGGATGATTTTGATAATGCACAAAAGAAACAAGTCAGATATTAGTCATATATAAAGACACATAATAGTTTTACGACAATTGTAAAAAAATAATAAGGTTTTAATATATATAATGAGCTAATTTATGAACAATAAAAAAAGTTTTCAATTAGCAAAATGAAACGTGAAAAAAATTATAATCAAGCGTGAAAATCGAAAAAAAAATTACCGGCCACAATGAACTTGTTTCAGTTAATTTATTCCAAAATTTCAACTTTACTGACAGTAAAAAAAATGATCAGCCAATTATTTTTGCTGCGCGGCGGAGAAATTTGAGGTCTCCGTACTAGTTAGCAAAAACTCCTGTTGTGTCCTCGGGAAATTGACATAAATTGATTAAGCTTTTTTTCATATACGATAACATTGCGCCCTCGGGAATTAAAATTGACTTACAGAAACATGTGATATCGACTAAGCTTTTTCCCTAAAAAAAAGTCAAATAATGACGCGCCTTTAACACTGGAAAAATTGTTTAAATAGTGGGAAAATTGGTTAGACGTAAAATTTGGGGTACAAGAAAATTTTTGGGCTCATTTTTGACTGCAAACTAATAATTTGGGACTTAATATAAATTTGGTGACCAAAATACTACAAATAATGGCGCATTCTCAATATGGAAAAATTGGTTAGTGAGAAAATTAGTTAGATATATATGAATTTGGGCTGCGATATTTCATAAATCTGCCGTGATGTGATATCTTAAAAATTTTTGTAATAAATGAATATTTAAATCACGTTTCACACAGAAAGCAATGAATACCGAAAAGTTTATATAAGTCAGGTATATAAATACATAATGCAGTGATTTACTTCCGGTAAGTGTTATATTTATTGATAAAAAAAAATTAGATAAAAAAATAATTTGTTTTTTTAAAATAAAATAACATAATCATTTAACAAATAGGAAAAAAATTTTATATGTCATATTCCTTACAAAATTTAATACCAGGTTCATAATTATTATAAGCAGCTAATTTCAAATAATATTTAGCTTTTTCTATATCTTTCGTACAACCAATACCATTGTAATACATATTTCCAGCGTTATACATTGCTACTTTAAAACCATCTTCAGCAGCTTTTTCAAAATATTTAAGAGCTTCTGAAAAATTTTGATCAACACCAAAGCCATGATACAAACAATCTCCACATCTTACTTTTGCTTCAGGGAATTCATTTGCTTCATCATTAGCAACTTCCTTAAATAATTCAGCAATAATTTTATCTTTATTTGGAGGGCTCGGAACCAATCCTCTCGAAATGTAATATGCTTTATAATATTTTGCTATGATTTGACTACGGTTTGCTGTACCTCCTGTATTACCAAGGTTTGCATAAGCTTCAAAACATTTATATGCAGTTTTTACATCTCCAACTAGTTTATAATGTTTATTATACAACTTATGTTGTTTTGCTGCATCAGTGAGTGTCATATATTTAAATGATTTAAGATCTGGAAGGGCGTATGCATCAATGTTCTCTGCTCGTTTTGGACGAGACTTTTGCATAGAGTTGTTTCTGCTGTTTCCTCTTAGGTTTGGGCCACTAGAGCTTGATGTAACTTGTGAATATTCCTTGAGACAATTATTAAGGACTTCAAATATTTTCGTGATTTTTGGCCTAAAATCTGGATCATGATGAACGGCTAAAAAAATATGTAAAAAAAAGAAACCAATTAAGTACAACAAATAAAATTGTAATTTAAAATATTTTCTTTTACATACCTTCAATTTCTAATCGTTTGAATTCTTCTGGCATTTGACTATTTTCAGAAAATGGTTCTCTATACGTTTTATTATATACCTTATCAACTATATCTAAAATATCATTACTATCTTGATATGGAACTCTTTCTTCAGCAATTTCCCAAAGTAAGATTCCAAAACTATAAATCTCACATCTTTGATCATATTTATAATTTGCCCTCTCTAACAATTCAGGTGCACAATAACGAACTAGTTCTAAATTTTGCTTTTGATTTAATGTAGCCGCGGTTAAGTAACGACTTAGTTTGAAATTTGCAAGTTTTGCTGTCTCATTAAGTGTAATTAATATATTTTTAGCTCTAATATCTCGATGAAAAATCTAAAAAAAAAAATTAAAAAAAATTTCGTTAATTAAATAAAAGTTGGTTAATATATATATATAATTACCTCTACAGTTTTTAAAAAATTTAATCCACGAGCAATATCGAGGGATATACGTAATTTTAATTTAAGGTCGAAATCATTTTTATTTTGATAAAATTCACGCAAATTACCACGTTCGGCCCATTCAGTCACCAAATACCATTGATTTCCATCAGAAATTATTCCATAAAATTTTATGATGTTTTGCCAATCATGAAGTTCTTTAAGAATTGTAACTTTATTTTGTACAATCATATAGTTTTCTCCCTCAGCGATAGTTTTAAAAGCAAATACTTCACCTTTATTTGTTGTTTTATGCCATTTATTTACACGTCTATAGTATTTACGTGTTTGCTCATTTTCATCACTTTCATAATCAGAAAATTTTAATGGATGTATCTGAAAGATATTATCAATTTTTGTTTGATTTTGAGAAGTTTCATTCATAAATTTTTCCATTGCATTAACTTTTACAACTGTTGAAAAAAACTTTTCACTTAAGTCTGCGAAGCAGTCGTTATTATTAATACCAGCCACCATTCCTAGTATATACTATAATTATTAAATAATTTAAAATTAATTTTATGTTCAATTAAATTATAATAAAACTCAATTTTTTTATAATCTTACTTTAAATAAATCATCTTGATCGGATTTTAATTGTTCAAGTTCATCAGCAATTTCAACGTTAATAGAAAAAGACAATAAGTTAATACAACTGTCGAATTCCATACATAATTCTTTAAAAATTTTCTCAACACTTTTCTCTTTAAGGTATTTTATCAAAGTTTTCATTAGAGAGATTTCTGATATAAATTTTTTAATTTGCGTTATAATAGTAGATAATTCTTGTAAACGTATATAATTTATTTTATTAAAAAAATCCTCTCTGTCTTTTCTTTTATCTCTAAGATCTCGTACGGCTAATTGTGCAACACGAACTCGATTTTTTAATATTTCACAAGTTCGTTTATTGTGTTCAGCAGCTTCTACTAATTCGATGATTTCGTTAAAAAAATTTCCAATTTCATTAATTAAAGGAAGAAATTTTGCAAATGGAACAAACATGAAAGCACTATCTTCAGTAAAACTATTCTTTTTTGATCCATTATCTTCCATTTCTAATATTTATAATGATTTAATAAATAATTTAATCAAAAAAAAAAGAGATTTTTTATTGTAAAAAAACTACAAAACTCCGGTTTATTGCTTAATGTATATGCTGTGTTACCATTGTAATCCAACTTTTTGTTGCGTTAGGAATCATACGATAATTTACGACAATAAAATATTTCTAATAAATTTGGAGCACGTAAATGGGTATGTATACGTAATACATTATCTTTTATTAGATATTTTTCGTTACACTTATTACATTGAGATAACGATGTAAATGAATTCATGTTACACAATTTGATGACCTTTATAAAATCAGGTCCTCACCAGCGCGGAAAAAAAGCCTGAAAAGTTTCGGAAAAATTCCGGTAAAGCATAAAAATTCCGGATATTGGCTTTTTTAACCGGTATACATTGTCCGAAATTGAAAAATTGAACAAAGCAAACTATAAATTTTTAGGAAATCCGGATAGATTTCCCCCGCTCATCTGCATACATAGATAAATGCATGTTATTTCTAAAAATGAGAACCAATCATAATTTTATATGATTCCATAAAAAAAAACTAATTAACCCGACAGTTGCATCATTTTCTTACACGACTATGTATGTACAGTAACTTTTTATGCGATGAAATAGATAATCACGTAACTTTGAGAATATTAAATGGATGCAGTAAGCGTTAAAATCAAATAATCTATTAGTTAAATAAAAACTAGGAAACGGGAACCGTTGTAAGTCCGGAGCGAAAAACCAAAATTGCGGTTTCATTGGGTGGCGATCAAGTTGCGGACAGAGAAATTCACGTGATCGATTTTTTTTTTCATAGTGCGTAGACATACTATATTGTCCTCCGGACAATGACAAATAAAAAAAAATTTTTTTTTTAGCTAAATAACGTAATAATTTAATGAATAATAATAAAAAATTTTCAGAACTTATATTCATTACGAAATCTAATAGCAGCTTCGTAACCATTATAAACAGCTAATTCTATATAATTCTTGGCTTTTTCTATATTTTTTTTACATCCAACACCATTATAATACATATTTCCAACGTTGTACATTGCTACTACAACACCATCTTCAGCAGCTTTTTCAAAATATTTAAGAGCTTCTGATTCATTCTTATCAACACCTTTACCATTAAACAAACAATCTCCATATCTTACTCTTGCTTCAGGGTATTCATTTGCTTCATCATCAGCAACTTCTTTAAATAATTCAGCAACAATTTTATCTTTATTTGGAGGGCTCCCAGCCAATCCTCTTGAAATGTAAACTGCTTTATAATATTTTGCTGTGATTTGATTACGGTTTGCTGTACCTCCTGTATTACCAAGGTTTGCATAGGCTTCAAAACATTTATATGCAGTTTTTACATCTCCACTAGGCCTGCCATTTTTATACAACTTATGTTGTTTCGCTGCATCAGCAAGTGTCATGTATTTAAATGATTCAAAATCTAAATTAATAGGTAGTGCATATGCATCTTGATCAATGCTGAATGCTCGTTTTGGAATAAACTTCGGAGTGGAGGGTTTTCTGTCTAGGGTTAAATTACAAAAACTTGATGGTTCTTGTGAATATTTCTTGAAACAATTATTAAGAACTTCAAACATTTTCGAGATTTTTGGCCTAAAATCTGGGTCATGATGAACGGCTAATAAAATATGTAAAAAAAGAAACCAATTAAGTACAACAAATAAAATTGTAATTTAAAATATTTTCTTTTACATACCTTCAATTTCTAATCGCTCGAATTCTTCTGGCATTTGACTATTTTCGGAAAATGGTTCTCTATACATTTTATTACGTACCTTATCAATTATATCCCCAATATCATTACTATCTTGATATGGAACTCTTTCTTCAGCAATTTCCCAAAGTAAGATTCCAAAACTATAAATCTCACATCTTTGATCATATTTATAATTTGGTGCCCTCTCCAACAATTCAGGTGCACAATAACGAACTCGTTCAAAGTTTGGGTTAGCGTGTCCGCCGTGTCGGTAACGAATTAATTTGAAATTTGCAAGTATTGCTGTCTCATTAAGTGTAATTAATATATTTTCAGCTCTAATATCTCGATGAAAAATCTAAAAAAAAAAACAATTAAAAAAAAATTTCGTTAATTAAATAAAAGCTGGTTAATATATATATATAATTACCTCTACAGTTCTTAAAAAATTTAATCCACGAGCAATATCGAGGGATATACGTAATTTTAATTTAAGGTCGAAATCATTTTTATTTTGATAAAATTCACGCAAATTACCACGTTCGGCCCATTCAGTTACCAAATACCATTGATTTCCATCAGAAATTATTCCATAAAATTTTATGATGTTTTGCCAATCATGAAGTTCTTTAAGAATTGTAACTTTATTTTGTGCAATCATATAGTTTTCTCCCTCAGCGATAGTTTTAAAAGTAAATACTTCACCTTTATTTGTTGTTTTATACCATTTATTTACACGTCTATCATCACTTTCATAATCAGAAAATTTTAATGGATGTATCTGAAAGATATTATCAATTTTTGTTTGATTTTGAGAAGTTTCATTCATAAATTTTTCCATTGTATTATTCATTACATTAACTTTTACAACTGTTGAAAAAAACTTTTCACTTAAGTCTGCGAAGCAGTCGTCATCATTAATACCAGCCACCATTCCTAGTATATACTATAATTATTAAAATAATTTAAAAATTAATTTTATGTTCAATTAAAAATATAATAAAACTCAATTTTTTTATAATCTTACTTTAAATAAATCATCTTGATCGGATTTTAATTGTTCAAGTTCATCAGCAATTTCAACGTTAATAGAAAAAGACAATAAGTTAATACAACTGTCGAATTCCATACATAATTCTTTAAAAATTTTCTCAATACTTTTCTCTTTAAGGTATTTTATCAAAGTTTTCATTAGAGAGATTTCTGATATAAATTTTTTAATTTGCGTTATAATAGTAGATAATTCTTGTAAACGTATATAATTAATTTTATTAAAAAAATCTTCTCTGTCTTTTTTTTTATCTCTAAGATCTCGTACGGCTAATTCTGCAACACGAACTCGATTTTTTAATATTTCACAAGTTCGCTTATTGTGTTCAGCAGCTTCTACTAATTCGATGATTTCGTTAAAAAAATTTCCAATTTCATTAATTAAAGGAAGAAATCTTGCAAATGGAATAACCATTAAAACATTATCTCCCAAATTTTCAGCGAAATCATCTTTTTTATTAGTTTTTGATACATCATCCATTTCTAATAATTTATTAATTAATAATTTAGTGGAAAAAAAATTTTTTTTTTTTTACGAAACTACAATCATCGTTTCATTTATTCATGTATGTGTGTATTACCATTGTGATCAGAAATCCCACGCACAATATATATTTATAAATAAATCAATAGCACGAAATATCATATATTCATGTTGCACTGTTATCAAAAGCAAATACTGCTACACAAAAGAAATGTATTCGTGTAACCGTTATGTTTAAATGGTTCAGCCCAATAGTTTATTAGTAGTTTATTAGGCATAGTAATAACACATGATTAATATAATATAATAAAGTGGATATGGTGTAAATGAATATTTTGTAGGAAAAAGTTAAAATAAGGCTTATAAATGGATTAGAAATAGCTAATATTAATTAATGCATGATCAAAAAACGTCAGAACGATCGGTCCTGTGACCGATATAGCTACTCCCTCTTCCGATTCATCCCACATAAATTTAGCTTGATTTGACAAAATTTAGTTAATAATTTAGTAACACCAAGTTATAGATGTCTTTTTTGATAATATAACTAGTATATAGTCACATGGCTGTTCGTTATAGAAGATATAATAATATTATATGGCTAATATATAGAGGCTGATTAAGTTCGTTCGGATGCGTTATATAGTGTTTTATTATAAAAGCTCGTTATATCCAGTGAAATTATTTATAAAAAATCGGTTCTGGAAATTCGGTTCTTTATAACCAGTGGCGACTGTAACTTTCTAGGGCCTTATAATTATGTTAAATCAATCATTATTAGTATAGTTCCTTAAAATACTAATATTAAGGCTTTTTTTAACAGTAAATCTTCCATCCTTTTTATTTGCCCATTTATTAGAGAGAGAAGTACAAAAATATTGCGTTCTAGCACATAAAATACCCGAATGTGATGAAATTCTTTCATATTTTCACCCCAGCGTAGATAATAACTAAAGTAATTTTTCAAAATAGTCAAGTACTACTACTTGACAGTATTCATGAGACAATTGGGACATATTTTTATAATATAGTTTTCGAGAAAATGTTGGAAGTATCTATATAATAATTTGGATTTTGTACGACCGTGATTAAATTAAAATTATCATGCTTAATTTGTTGTGAGCATGTCAAACTTTTCACGAAAAATATAAAATTTTGAGAAATAACGACAAGTAAAAAATATACACGAATTTGAAAGTTGTTGGGCTTTCGTTTTTTATTAAGATACGCCATTGAACAATTTATTGAGCACATTTTCTTCATAGTTTTCTGATAGTTGGTCTCCAAAAACACCCTTTTGATTGCTAGGCTTTTACTCCCTACGAAGAGTTATAATTTGATGTGTGGAGTCCAGTTGATTAAATGAATGGATAATTGTTAAATGATACACACTAATTTTAAATTGAGCTTATTAAATTTAAAATGTTCTTTCGATTGTTGAGTTTTTTGCTTTTCCATCACGTGTTTTAACAAATATCAAACACTTCTAGGTACCGTCATACTATATTATGATGATGACCCTGGATTTTAAAAATTCTTTATCATCTTTTTTTCCTTATTATTGATTTTTATGATTTTTGCTTATTTTATCGTTTTTTCCTTGGTAAAACGTAGCGTCACGTTTCTTTTTGAATATTTACTGCGTCATTGTCATATTTTATAAAATGGATCAATAATTTATAATAAGAACGTGAAACCATATTAATATTTTGATTATTTACTGTTCTACTAAAAATAAATTGAAAAATAGACCCATCCCCGAATGAAAAATTTCAAATGTGAAATCTTGATTATTTTAATGAGCGAGTCATTAGTACTACCTTCTAATTAGTATATTTTTCAATAAAGTATTTCATCAAAATAAAGTCGTCAATATAAATATGTACATTTATCTTAAAAGAGTTACGTATTACTTCAAAAATATTAAGTTTAATTTAAAAATTTCAACTATATTTCTACATTTGATTAACATTATTTTATTATTTTACGTACAGTAAGTATGTAATATAAAAGTAATAGAATAAAAATAATAATATGATTATAAATATACACTAGCAATCAATTCCACAAGATAAAATAAAATGAGATAAACAAAAGTATAAACGCTAAATTTCATGACCAAAATGTTTGCTATTTTTGTCTTATTTTCAACTTTTGTCTTTGATAAGCTTAAATAAATATTGTTACGTCATTAAATAATGACACAGTCGATAAATCTTTCACTCCAACATCGTCGGACCGAATCAATTTCGTTTAAAAAACTTTGTGTTCGACTTTTTTTTGATCTCCTTATATATAAAAAATTAAAACAGAAAAATAATTAAAAAACAAATTTTTACGTTAAATCTTTAGAGTCACATGATCGGATTTTTGTAAAAAATCATCCCATAAAAATAGAAATTATTTTTGCTGATCATGCAAAAATCTTTTATAAATTTAGTAACCTATTGTTTCAATGAATTATTCTTTTTAAACTTTGTTTTTGTTTAATTTATTGTTATAAAAATATGTCTTTTGAATATTTTCAAGAACTTTCCAATGATTTGGAAAAATTACTTACAACTGAAAAGGGATATGATGTCATTATTTACGTTGGAGAAAATGAAAATATAAAAGAATTTCATGCTCATTCGAGTATTTTATGTACAAGGTCGCAGTATTTCTGTTCAGCTTTCTCTAATGAATGGGCCAATAAAAAAGATGAAAAATTTATTTTCAAGAAACCTAATATTTCTCCTGAATTATTTAAAATTATTTTAAGGTAACATAAAATTATAAAATTCATCGTTTAGTACTTTAATAGTTATATAATATTAAATATTTTTAATTATTTAGATATATTTATTGTGGGAAGATTGATTTAACAAAATTACAAGGTCCTGAAGTATTAAAACTTTTGATTGTAGTGGATGAACTTAATATTCAATCTTTAATCTCTTGTATTCAAAAATATTTGATTAAAAATGAAGATAAGCTTTTGCAACAGAACCCTATAGAAATCCTTGAAACAGTTTATCAATATGAATCATTTACAGATTTATGGAATTATTTTCTTGAGAAGATTTGTGAAGAACCTGAAATGTTATTTAATTCTAATAAGTTTACCAATTTAAAAGCGCCTTTATTAAAATTACTTTTAAAACGGGACGACTTGAGTTTAGAAGAAATTATAATTTGGGATAATTTATTGAAATGGGGCCTTGCACAAAATCCATCCATTTCACAAGACTCAACAAAATGGAGCAAGGAGGATATTATAATTATGGAGAGATCTCTTCATGGATTTGTTCCACTAGTTAGATTTTATCATATTTCTTCAGATGATTTTATTGAAAAAGTTTATCCTTTAAAAAAATTATTACCGGAAAATTTAGTTGATGATTTAATAAAATTTCATATTACACCAAATAAAAAATTATCAAATGACAATGTTGGACTTCCCCGACAATCAAAATTTATTTATGACTCAACTTTAATTGAACGTCAACATTTTGCTGTTCTAGCTAGTTGGATTGATAAAAAAGAAAATTTACATTTAATAAATATTCCTTATAAATTCAATTTACTTTATCGTGCTAGTAGAGATGGTAATACACCTGCAGCATTTCATGCTAAATGTGATAATAAAGGAGCTACTATTGTTGTTGCAAAAATTAAAAATTCAGAACAAATAGTTGGGGGATATAATCCACTTTATTGGAATTCAATTGTTCATGATCTGTCCACATTTGATAGTTTCATATATTTTTTTGCAGATGTGAAGAATATAGTAACTGCAAAAGTAAGTTATAGTAATGGCAATGCATTTTCTATAGGAAATAATCCGAATTATGCACCAATATTTGGTGGTGGTTACGATTTATACCATCATGGTTACGGTGTTTGGTATAGTAATAATTATGAAAATACTACTTCTTATCCTAAAATTGATGGTATTCCTAGTGAAGTAGGATATAACAGAATAAATAGTGTAAAATTTAATGTAAATGATTACGAAGTCTTTCAAGTAATTAGAAAATAATATTTTCTTGAATGTATTTAAAATTAGTCATATTTAAGTATAAAAGTAAAAAAATATTTTCTTCAGTTGTTTATAAAGAGCGAAATATTTGATAAATATACAAATTTAAGAATATTGTTACTATAATAAATTTCATGAGAGATATTGTGATCTAGAATAAGCGAAAATCATGAAATTTAAAATTTAGGCATTTTTAATTACTGTTATTAACAATAAAATTAACAATATTACACAAATATAATGTCATTATCTTTGATTTCTATGATATATTACATGTACTTTTTCTAAAAATGATTTTTACTATACAATCTCTTAATTTCTTTTTAAATTAACTGTTAATTAATTCTCTGCGGAATATTTATTTTTTTTAAAATATTTTTTTTTTCCGAATATTTTAAAAAATTATTTACTCATCAACTTATTTATATTATTTTTTAAAAAAAGTTTATTACTATATAAGCAGAAAATACGAAAAATGAGTTTGAATACAAATATATTCAAGAAATTGGATTCAAAAGTTTCAGAAAAGTTTATCGTGCAAAATGGAAAAATTATGATCATTGTATCATTCATTAGGTAATTATGAAAACATATTTTACAATTTTTAGTATCTATTTAAATTTTATAGCTTAGACTTCAATTCATAGTAATATTATTAATTATTGATTTTTATAGAATAACAAATTTGTACCAGGTATGATAAAAAATATTCAATTCGACTTGGTGGTGGAAAAAGAATATAATAGTTTAAATAATTATTTCATTTATTCGTTAGAAAATTATAATGATCCTTAGTCCCTGACAGGGCGTTTCTAAACTGTTTAATGTGAGGCAAATAACTTAAAATGAATAATACTAATAAATAACTATACATTGTATTAAGAAATGTCAAATTGTGTATTTATAAAATGAAAGTTTTTGGTAAAATAAAAAAGGGAAATTTCCAAAAAAAGGGAATTCGAAAAAAAAATAATTACCGAAAAAAATTCTGAAAATAAAGAACAATATTTTGGCCCCAAAAAAAACTTTCATTCATGAAAATAAATTGTACATCATGAAGTAAATAATTAGTCATTATTTAGTAAATTACTATTATTGGATATTTATATTTTACGATTTTCATCAGGAGTTATATTCTATGTAGATTTACGTGAAAAAATATATGTAAAATTTAAATATACTATTCTATGTAGTTTTAAGGACCTAATAAAAATAAGTTTTTTTTTTTAGTAAAAATCTGATTTAATTTTAACTACATGATTATAAATTTTAGTATAAATGGCTAATTCCAAAAAAAACTTACCTTTGGTTTTTGCTTTTTATAAGGCGTTATGTTCGTACAACCCACGCTTCACGTAACTCCCGGTTCTGACCTACACCGACTATGAACAAAAAAAGTAAAAAATAAACTCAACCAAACGCGATCCATTTTACGTTATGGTCGTGATTCTTTAGATGATTCATAATAAATGAAAAACCATTAGCACTAAGCATACCAAAAGTGAATACAAATTTCTTTCTACGACTATGAACAAAAAAGTAAAAATAAACTCAACCAAACGCGGCCCATTTTGAGCACTCACTAATGGTTGTGATTCTTTAAATGATTCAAAATAAAGGTGAAAAATACTAATACTGAACATACTAAATAAGGATATAAAAATTCTACAAAAAAATGTAAACTGAAAAGATTCGAAGTAATAAGAACTGACTTAATTTCTTGAAGTGGAATTCTCTTTGTTGCATTTCTTTCCACTCATGCCATTCCACAGGTCCCTATAAATTAACATTGAAAGCTTATGTTAGTTCTAGCTCATTCACTTCAGGCCATAATAGTGAATACCAAAATGGTATTGTAAACAGTGACCATTTTGACAAGTGGTTGTACACCATAACCCAATTACCTTAGGGATAAACATACATTTCAGGAGTGACTATAAATATATGTGGTATCCTTCACTACTATCTATGTCCTCCATTATGACAGGTCATAATGTTGGACACCAAAATGATATTGTAAACAGTGACCATTTTGACAAGTAGCCATACACCATAACCCAATTACCTTAGGGATAAGCATACACTTCAGGAGTGACTATATATATCATGGTATCCTTCACCACCATCTATATTCTCTATTATGGCCATCAGATCCTTTGCAAGAGTGACTCCAGAGCACTTGGCAGACCAACTACTATATCTTCAAGACGGCGAATTTGAACCTGATGACTTATATTCAGGTACCTTAACCAAGGCTCCACTTTCAAAGATATAACCTTGGGGTGGGTTCTCGTATGATGGGCCCCGGTCATCTATTTGCAACCCTTTAAAGCCGTCCGGTCAGCCCTCATAACCCTTCGCACGTTGCTTTCGCGGTGTGCAGTCAAGGATTATGGTCAGTGGGTGATAGAATACTCTTTACCCACCTCTTTAAAAATTCCAGTTAGGTCGGAGGCAACGTTATTATCCATAAAAGCCTTTTGTTGTTCGTATGGACCGTCCCGTCATCTTTTTTTTTGTTAGGAGAGTTTAGTTTTATCCATAAAAGCCTTTTGTTATTCGTATGGACCGTCCCATCCTATTTTTTTTTTGTTAGAACTCGGAATAGAGTTTTTTTGTTAGTAGAGTGGTAGTGGCTTTTTTTGTCCCTTTTTATATTATTTTCTTATCCCGTGATATAAGTCTATCAACCATGACTAATAGTTTGTTTGATATATGAGTCATCTTTACTAACTCTTATTTATAATTTTAAATTTTAAATGGCCGAGCTATCTGATATCGATAAAGAAACAGCGTCACGAGTTTTTTTTTCTTTAAAAGTAAATTCGTTATAATAATTTATTTTCAAAAAAAAAAAATGAACAGCCTTAAATACAGCGGAGAGTCAAATAATATCTGAAAATAGATAAAAATAAAATAAGAATAATTTGATTAGATGGAAAAATAGGTTGCAGCATGAACAAAAATATTAAATTCTTTAAAAAAATCACATGTTATGAAAAATTTAAAATATATAAATATAAATTTTAAAATTTCTTAACCGTTTAATAATTGTAATAATGGTTGATAATAAACTTTTACCAAAATTATCACAAAATTTGCTTGAAATCTTTAAATAATGAAGATATTATGATATTACAATTGAAGTTGACAATGTCCCTGACGTAAAATATTTCGCGCTCATGTGGTTATTTTAAATTATCGTTCCCCTTATTTACGAAGACTCGAAGAGTTTTGTCAACAAATAAAAAGAGAAATGATGGAACTTTAGCGCACCAAATATTTCACCTGAGGTTTTAAGGTAAAAAAATAAATAAATAAAATAAACATTTATAATTATTATACTTTATTAATTCAAAAGTGTTTATTTTAAATATATTTATGGAGGGAAATTATCTTTGGAAGAATATGAGGTTTCGGATATCATCAAAATCTTGGTCACTGCTAATGAACTTAGTCTTCAAGAATTATTTTCTTATTTAGAAACTTTTTGATTAAAAGAAAATCTGATTGGATGGAACAAAACTTGATTTGATATATCGAACGAGTTTTGAAAATAATTCTTTTTATCAATTGAATTAATTACAAGTCTGGGAGCATGTGATTAAATAGGGATTTGCTCAAAATCTGGAACTTCCATCTGACATTTGAAAACTATTCAAAAGAGGATTTCAATACTTTAAAGAAGACCTTACAGCAATGCATTCCTTTAATTAGATTCCATAATTTAACTTCCTAGGAATTTTCGGAAAAAGTGATCCTTACAAAAAAAATATTTCCAAAGGAATTATATAAAAATTTATTAAAAGATTTTTAAATAACAATAGCAAACCAATTAAGCCAAATGAAATATCAGAACCTAGGATAGACCAAAAAA
The DNA here is from genome assembly GCF_026210795.1 of Rhizophagus irregularis. Taxonomy (NCBI): domain Eukaryota; kingdom Fungi; phylum Glomeromycota; class Glomeromycetes; order Glomerales; family Glomeraceae; genus Rhizophagus; species Rhizophagus irregularis. The sequence goes on from NC_089457.1 coordinate 2,878,529, forward strand.
TATTGATTCTACAATCATTACATTTCAACATGTTGAATTAAAAATTGATAGGTTAGAGTACACGGACAGGTAAAACATTTATATGAATTTTAAATTAATTTTTCATGGATCTCGTGACAGATGTACAGATGAAATTTGTGATAACAAAGCCTGGAGGACATAATCCAATTGAATGGAAATTTAATAATCTTTATGGTATTACTATAAATAATTTTATATTTTTTTTAGAAATAATGATTATATTTTAAGTCGCGTAATAAATGAAAGGAGCGCTACACGTAACTGTTGGAATTACAGTCCATCATTTGGAAATGGTGATTTGTGTTTATATGGGTTAAATATTAGTTGTGCAAAATAGAAGTTTTATTGTAGAAGTTGAAGTGTTAAAAATTTAAAATACCTTCAAAAAAAAGAATATGATTATTTTTAAATGTAATATATCCAATTTATAAATATATTTTCGCCAGCTATTAAAAATTTTTATGATCATGCATTTCATTCGCTTCTCTAGCATTTTTGATTCGTTATGTATCTGAAAAATAATCAATAAAGTTTCGTTCACTTCAGGACATTTGCATTAAAATTTTTTCTTTTGCAAAAACTGTTACGATTAGAATCATGTGATTTCGAAATATCTGCGCCATGCAGTGTAACTGATCAATTATCAATCTGTACATATATATATATATCCACCTGCAAAAAAAATCAATTTCTTTTTCGAACCACTTGTGAAACTTATTTTACGTAAAAATCATATATAGCTATAATATGTCACTTGATAATATTGTTGATGCTATTCCTGAAGAGCCTAATGAATTAAGTGAGCAAGAGCGGGACAATTTATACATATATCTTACTCGCAATGATACTAACTTAGATAATGTAGAAAAATTACTTAATCTCTGCAAGACAAATAACGCTAAGCTTGTATCTGTTTCTGGTGCGTTTCTATGATTTGCCTGTTTGTTATGTAATACCGAATACTTACTTAATCTTGTGCTTTTCTTTCCTGCTTCTTATCGTCAAACCCGTCCAAAAAACACATTCACGTTATCGAAGAGCAACCTGGTGCCACTGGTAAGTGAGTCGTAATAATTTTGGTCAGCGCGAGTGAACGCGTCTTGGCTCGATTTTTGTTAACTTGTTTCGTCGTTTCTCATCTACACTGTATGTTAATAATATTTTTCAATATTTTAGGGAATAAGCGACGAAAAATAAGTGATTTTGAAGGTGATACTGGTGATAATGGGTCTCTTGCAAAAGTATGGAGCGTGCGACGTTAATCAACAGGATTCTTACTATGTCCGAGGAAGTTTCTTATATTTTAGGCTTTTATGATGTTGGTAACAAATTATCCACCATCTTCATCCGGTGTTGATACGATGATTTGTCCGGTATCATTTATGCAGGTAAAAATCTCCGTCGTTGGCGTATTAGTGGTAATCCAGGAATTGGAAAAACCTTCCTCGGCTATTACCTACTTTATCAGCTCGCAGAAAAAAATGAAACTGTCATATACCACCAACACGGCAGATCTGCGATTCTCTCAGTGAAAAACAAGTTATTAGTGGTTCCGTTCACGAATTTCGTGATTATCTAGGTAGAGATGATGTTTGGTACATTGTGGATGCTCGGAAGCCGAAGGAATATCGCGGAAAGACTATTCTTATCTTCACTCCAGGTGAATTACTATAAAAAGTTTGATGGTCTTGGAGTAAAGATAATGTACATGCCGGTATGGTCTCTCTCGGAGATCAAACAATGCAAGAATAATATTGATATTTTCAAAAATCTTAAAGGCGAAGAAATTCTAGACTTATGTAATAAATGGGTGGGATTCCTCGGTATGTCTTGTTTCACGCTCGAAATTATGCTCTGCAGAGCCTTCTGGATGCTGGAATTAACGAAGTTAATGCGAATATAATGAGCTTTGTTGGTGAAACCACTCAAGGTAATGATATTAGTCATAGACTCGTCCATATCCGCACAAATGTACCAGAAGAAGAAGAAGCAGAGGAAGGAAAAGTAAATCTTTAGATCTTACACTTTCAGAATCTTCTATATCAATAAATCTCGAACCTCTCACAATTAGTAGCTTTTCAGAACCTTCTATATCCCTTTACATCGTCTACATTACGGGGACCTTCTAATAAACCTAGTGTGGTGCAGAATGATAATGAAGGAGTACCCTATTATAGTCAAATTATTCTAGAGTTCGCATCTGATTACGTTGCTGAAGGTGTAATAAACAGACTCTCGGAGATTAACAAGCAAGTGTTGCTTGATTTTGTGAAAACTAGTGTGGATGTAAATGAATATAGTTCACTCCGAGGAATAATTTTTGAGCGACTTGCTCATCAAAAGTTGCTGAATGGAGGAGACTGAATGTCATTCTTTAAATGGTAAAGATAGTAGTGAGTACGTTATTAATATGCAAAAAGTCCAAAAACGGAAAAATTATTGTTCAGCAATATTGATAAAATCCAAGCCAATAAATACTGTATTACCAACTCAAATGAACAGCAAGCCCTTCAATGCATTTATTTATCCAACATGTTTCTTCCAGACGACTATCGCAAAAAAGAGCGGTTTAGAAAAATATATTAAGGGAACAAGCGGTGATATTGATCTTCACTTTGTCGTACCAAAATTGATATTTTCAGATTATAAAAAGCAGCATCTTCACACTGCCAAGGGAATTGTTCTCCGAAATAAACCGTCCTGGTTAGATCGCTTCAAACAATATGTTATTGATGTTGATCTAAAGCTTAAAGATATACAGTTTCAGTTTATATTCTCATATGACATCTGGTGTTATTATAATTGATCTTTGTGTTTGTATTATTTTTTTCGATTGTATTCTTAAAAATTGATATAGTTTGCTGTAGTGCATTGAATAAAAATTGGATTATACATTGAAAATAGACAAAAGGAGCTTCGCTAAATATTTTATGTAACTTTCATCACTCGCTTGTCTGTTATGATGATGTCGAGGTTACATTATATCAATAAAAGATCTTGCCTATTCACCTCGTTCATGGTTAAAGCTAACTAATCTGGAAATGAGTGATAGCTTTTCATTCCGAAAAAAAATTATTTCTGAGGAAAGGTATACAGCTCAGGCATTGGTTAATAAAGAAGTTCGGAAACAACTTCCTGATACTGTTAGCGATGACGCACTTGAGAAGAAAAAAGAAAGGGCTCTGAAAATTTTTGAGCTATTCAGTGAATCGGCAAGCATATGATCCAGAGGATTAAATCTTTTTCAGCGTCAGCAATATCAAAGTTTATATTAACAAAATATTGATTAGGTTTGCATCCGTACTAGTTACGCAGGCATGTACCTTCAGTTGCGGCGGATATACAGTATAAAAAATTTATGTTTTCAAAATTCTTTTTTTAGAAAGCTGAGTCTCCGGACACATAGAATTTTGGTGAGAAATCGCAAGTTCATTTTTAATTCATTTTTTTTGGGGAATTCAGTATAGAGTTTTCTGTGAATATTTCTTTGACGAAACGTATATTAACGTTATGTTTTTTATCTTTTTAGACGATTTCTTCGAATATCTATGAACGCGGATTTTGGTAAGAGTGAAAAGTATTTATGAACTTTCTTTTAATGAAACGTTTATTAACGTTTCCATTTTTAACTTTATTTAGATGTGGCTTATTCTTCAGGTCTGGACGTGCGTATTTCATGTATTTCATGGGCTAGGTTCCACACTTTGTATTTTTCCTTCATTTTTGTATTGTAAATAATTTACGCGTATGTGATTATATCAGAATCTTAATTTAGTGTTTGCATATCTTTTATACTTTATAGCATATTGCTACTCAATATTTCACAAATAAACTCCCCTTCTTTACCTTAACATTTCGCAAATAATCTCACTATTTTTAAAGATTCTTGTTTATTACTGGTTGTTGATGATCTTGATGTTGAAACTGATAACGACGAACTTGAGGTTGATAATGAAGAAATTGACCTATAATACAAAGTAAATGAAAATTGAACCCATTATATCTAATAATTTTACAATGTTTAAGACAAAGAGCAGCTTGCGTTCATGAAATACTTGATAAAGTTACTATTGATGATCTTAATCATGGAAGTAGACTGGAAAGAGCCATGACCACATAGGGACTGCACTCAAACAAATGTATTTTTATACTATTTGTAATTCATTTTTTTTTATAGATTATAGATTAAACTAGTAAACATTATATAGAACATTATTAATAATGGTGATGCAGACATGATATTCTCATTTCGAACTTATAAATTATTTTGACAAACTTTATAATTTCTTACAACCACTGCACAAAAAAAAAAGTTATTATGCATACTTTAAAACCTATTAGATTTTGCATTATTTGTCAGCATAAAGTTTATTATAAATATCAGTAAATGGTAAAGCTAATTCACCTCATTAGTATAAAAAGTATTAACCGATAGATCTAATCAACAACCTGCCATAACTTGTGATCTTTAGTTATTTATAAAGTAATCAAACTTGAATCAAGAAAATATGATGATTAAACTGCAGTCATTAATAATGTTCCATTAATAGCTTCTTTTAGCATACTTATCCTTTTGATTTTTTTTCTTAATTCGTGATACTGCAAATGATCTGCAGAAAACAGGTGGCGCCAAATAAAAGTAAAAAACCATGTGAAAAAAACAAACTTTGGGATAAATATTATGTATTAAAATATTTGAATGGGTTCACATAAAGAGCATTATGAAAATCGGGTATCAGAAAAAAATTACTAATGATCGATATAAAGCACCAAAATTATATATGAATTTTTTGCAGTATCACGGATTAAGTTTTTTTCCAAATTTTACTCCGGCGGTAAATATGTTGAAATTTTGGCACTTTTCGTCCTAAGTTTATACTTTAACCAATTGATTAGTTTTAACCAATTGAGAATAAATTGATTAAAGCTTTAATTATTTTAACATACAGTACATAACAAACAAATTATTTGATGTCAAAATTGGAATGATCTTTTGATGATTTTATTATATAACATAGAATGAAAATATATTATAATTTCGGATTTATTACTAAAATACACATTTAATTAAGTAATTATAGTATAATTTACATATCAATAATCTTTCAGACATTAAAAGCGTAGGCAGTATCCTCGAATTCGTGATTTTATTTGTTGATTTTTTTGCATAGACATGGAAATTTTATGAAATGTATCGATTGATAATAATTTAAACTGAGCCCTATAAAAAGAATGCCCGGAAATTGTCATCGAAAATGTTTGGAAATGAAAAAAGCAATATTCCGGACACTTTTAGGATACCAGGTCTGAGCCCTCCTAGACATTTTTTGAACATTTTCCGGAAATTCACAATATCTTAGCATCCGGAATATTGCAATTTTCTAGACACCGGACATTTCTGGACATTTTCGATGACAATTTCCGGACATTCTATTTTTATAGGGATGCAAATATATGATTATAATTGATGGGTTGGAATTTATGCCACTAGCTCAAAGAAATATGGGTAGCTTAGGAAAAAATAGTGGCTTCTAAAGGGATATTAAATCTTACGTGTTCTTGCTCTAAAATACTAACACAGAATAGTAGTATTTATCAGTTATTGAATAATTGGATTCAAATAGTCCTTCAGCCATCACTCTTTCAACCGAGTTTGAGAAACTATTTCTTGTTGTTGTAAGGGTTGTTACTTGTTTAGGTAACATGATAGAGTTTTTGCATATTTTCAGCCCTTTAATTAAATGAGTTGAAGGGAAAGTCTAAAGAATGGTAGGAAATAAATGCATAAATATTGAATTTAACAACAATAAGGATAGGTCAGAAATAGCAATAATGTTATAACAAATGATTGCACATGACTTCATAATTCTGGCAGAAGTTATAAAATTGGCCAGAATTACATTAAATAAAATCGTCTGGAAATATTTTAATCAAAATTTATAGTTTAAAAGAAACAAGCATTTCATGTAATACTAAAAATATAGTAAAATTTTCGAGCCAGCCTGAATAAGAAATAACAAAAGAAAATAACTAATATGTAATAAATAAAACTTCTGAAAATTCTTAAAGTGAAGCCATTTATGAAGCGCAACTTCAAAGAATTTTTATAAAAATAGAAAAATTAATTGTTAAAGATTTTTATTGTAAGAATATAACAATATTAGTTAAAGTAAACTTTAGTCATGTTTTTATTTATTATTTTTTATTAATAGAAGCTTGGACTTGAAAGAAGATTTTCTTGGCTATATATTTTTATAGATTTGTCATAATTTGTACAAGACTTTGTATTATTGTTACTAAATAAACCATTTCTTTTTTACCAACAATTGTATTTGTCAAATAGATAGTTAAAAGATTACTACAACTGAACGTTTTGCATAAAATTAGAAAGGTTATTTATTTATCTAGGGGATCCATTGTTTGAAACCTTTTTGTAAATGACTAATACCTAAATTTCAGTTGGATTTTAATTTTAAATTAGTAGATGATTTTAAACTACTTGATTAAAAAGTAGCAATAAAAAAAATATAATAGTATTAATGATAATGAAAATGATAAAAAATAGAATATTTGCTAATAATTTTAATAACTTCACTTCTTATTATATTATCTTTACAAAACATGGATTTATAGAGTTTCATTTCTGGTAAAATAAGAAAGTATTTTGACCAGTAATATATCCTTAAAAACATAACTAAAGTTGGATACTATTTTAATTTTAATTTAATTTTGGTCTTGGATTTAATTTCTCGTGAATTTGAATCCATATAATGAGTCCAATTGTATGTACTCTAAGAGTATAAGTTCAGTGGATTCTATTCATAATAATAAACTCTATTATAAGTCAGTAATGACCTGAAATAACAAAAAAAAATGTAAATATAAATTTAATATATTAAGCAATATATGTAAGCTTCATAATTAAGATCAATTAATTACTTGTTTCTAACTGGAACTCATCAAAAAGTTCATTGAAAAAATTGCATGCTAAGAGAATGGACTGGATTTATCTCTTTTGCTTTGTATATATATTTCATTAATCATTTCAAAATTTGAAAATTTTAAAAAATTATTAAATTTTTAATACTATTTATAAATTACAATGAAGTAATTTGATGTTTCATTATTTTTAGGGTATACTATAAACTACATTTATAAACTAAATTATGTATCTGTTTTTTTTAAGTTGATTTTCTTTTATTATTACTTTATCATATAAAACTTTTTTTATTTTATTTAATTTCTACCAATTTCAAATTTATAATTATAGATATGGATGTTAATCTATTGTTTAAGTTTCAATTATTAATTATATTAAAATACTAATATAGGTTAAAGATCTTTGCATGAAGTATAGAACAGATAGTTTTTTTTTATGAGTATATATAAACTGAAACTGCCAAATTAATGCATATAAAGAATATCTTAACTAAATATAAATATTCTAAACAAAAATTTTTATATTAAAATAATGGAAATATACATGAAAAGACTGAAAAGTGAAGAGATGAATTACTAAATTATAATGTAGTTTGTGCCACATGGAATGTATGTTCATTGGGTACGATGGCATTTTAATTATTAAATCGAATTTTTGGGTGAGTAGAAAGAAAGTCTTAAAATATTGTAATTTTCAAGTATTTTGACCACTGCAGTATATTTAATTAAAATCAGTCTAATTAACTTCTTTTAATAATTCTATATATATTTTGTGTTATTATCAGCTATGGTTAAGAATTAATTTTACAAGATATTAGTTACATCTTGTAAAAATAAAATATTACAATTAATTTAATAAACTAGTACATGATATGCGTGATTTAAAAATAATATACTGTGCAAAAAAATTTTTTTAGATTTATACTTAAAGAATAAGAATTTTTTATATAGGAATCCTCAAGGATCTGGTAATTCATAGAATCCTTAGGGACCTTTATAATTCATTTAAGGAGTTTTAAATTGCCAGATCCTTAAAGATTCTGGGTAATTTAAGGAATCTCTAAGGATCCATGGCCCAAAAAATTTACTGATAGTAAGTTCTTAAAGTTAAATAAAAACACATTATTTTCCAAAGAACTGCAATGAAATTATTGTTGAAGCTGAAACTGATGAATAAAATTCTGGAATGTTTTTTTGAGAAAAATCTGAAGATAACTTTTTAGACAGTATCTGGTGCTAGACTTTTATAAGTTCTAAATATATTTGTAGTAATATTACATAGTATACTAAGTTGTATTAAGTTTGTTTTGTGATTTGTGCAGAGTAATTTCCAATTATAATTTAAAGTTACAATAAACTTGCTAAAGAAATCCCCCTTAAGTCACATTATATAGTATTTATCATTTTTTTGGTCCTAAAGTATGTAATATAGGGAGTTGCTTGACTAATAATAAATTATATAGGATGTTAAAAATAATTGTTTCTAGAACTATGTATCATTAGTTGTTTATAATTAAATAACATTGTTAATTCAAGTTATTTATTATAATTACTAATAAAACTGTGAAATTATTTTACATAGTATACTAGTGAAATTATTAATATGTATTATTAAAATATTGAATTGCTAAGCTAAATTAGTTCTAATACTCTTAGAAAAAATAGATAATTATTGATTTACGACTGAATTAATAAATATTTTATGATTTTTCACCTATGTTTGTGAATAAAACAAATTTGGTTTCTAACTTCTTGCTATTATACTCCACCTTGATTGCCTTGCCTGAAAAACATCCTAATTTTTATAATGGCTGCCTGATGACAATTTCTTTACTAATTATAATATAGTATAAATTAATTTTATAGATACCTTTTTTTGTAATATAAAATTTTTTCTTTCTTTTGCAATTATTGACAAAAAGCAATTACTATGAAACTTTTTTACTTTTATAAATGTTATGAGTATTGTGTGATAATTTAATATCACCAATTTGAATAGTAAATTGATTTTTAATCTGTTGCTATAGTATAGTGAAATTTCCAAAATTCTATTCCAGAAAAATCAAAGAACTTTCTGAATTAGATTCGTAGCAATTATCATTTGATAACTACCAACTATCAACTTATTACCAATGTTATTGTGAATAATAATAATTATACTATATAATTAGTTATAATCTTAAAGGATTTTTAGTTATATTACTTATATATTTCAATAGTTGTATATTTCAAAAGTTTAATTACTTCTTCTTCAGAAGGTGCTCGCCTTTTTAGTTCAACTATAACATCTTTAAAACCCAACTCTACTGTAAGATTTGTATTTTTGGCTTTATTAAAAAATGGGTTATAGAGCTTAGTATATAATAATTAAAATAGTAATTAATTATAATTAAAAATTTTATTTGATAATTAATAAAATTATAAGTTGGGTTTATAAGAGTTATAATATTTAGAAATACTATGTCTAATAAGAATTATAATACAGGTTATTAAAAATCATATATTATTTAATATCAATATGTATATTTATTACTAAGTTTTATATTGTTAAATAAATAATGTAAATTCTGGAAATGAGTTGAATACACTCAAAGATTTTCAATTCTTTTTTTGGCCAAAGATCACATTTCATTTTGGCCCAATTTTTATGCAAAATTTTTTTACCTCTTCTTTTTTTAGTTTTTTAAAAAAATATAAATCTAATATCTTTGATTGCTAGCAAATAAGACAGAATGAATATCCTAATTTATTTTAAATCTATCGTTTATTACTAATAATATGTAACAGCCTGCTGGTTATTGTTGAATATGCGAATATTGAGTTATTTAAATACTAATAATTATTTGCATGGTAATTGTAATTCAATTGATTGCTTATTAACTTTCTCTAGAAAGAAGTTTATAAGAAGTTTACTTTTAGGGGTAGAATGGAAGAATATTTAAAAGAACTTTGGCATCAAGTTTATTTTTATATAATATTGACTTGTTAGATAGTTCAGTATGAATATCATTTAAACATTGAATCACTAGGATGTTTATGATGCTTACTAGATTTAATTTGACCTTTACTATTAGGATTTTTTTATTTAAATAAAATCAATTTTGTCATATTTACTAAATTTCAATATTTTTTTAAATTCAAATTTTACTCATTTATTTATATTTAAATTCTGTTAATTTATGTCCTAAAGGAATAAATTATATTAAGGTACTGATTTGGAAGTTAATATTGTGAATTTTTGTTTTGGCCTTTAATAATCATTTTCTAAAAGTAAAAAATAATAATGAAGCATGAATACAAATTTTTAAAATCAAGTTGTATTTTAATTAATAAATGTACAAGTATAACAAGTCAAAAAATATGATATCGTTCTTGATTTAGTTGTTAATGCATATTAAGTAAGGTATTTAATTATTTAATGCAATCAATAATGTGAATGTATGATGACAAATGTTTGTATAGTTATATAAATAAGATACTAAATTACTCGAAATAAATTCCAGAATTATTAAATGAACGTTTAATAAATTGCGCAAAGCAACTGCAGGTCATCAAAAATAGTAACAAGCTTCTTTATAAATATATATTAAAAAAATTTCAATAAATTTATTTTAATAAACGATAATCAAAGTTATTTATTAATAAAAAAGGAAGTAAATATCATGAAATCTTGCAATTGTTGTTATTGTACATATTGGCTAGTGAATAAAAACAAATATTTTTCATATAATGATTTATACGACCAAAAAAAGATGTTGATTTCGACAAACATCAAGATATTATTGATCCAAATTTATTAAATAAAATTCGGTTCGGATGAAAAACCGCTACTGCAAAGATAAGAGTGATTCTACAAATCAATTGACAATTATAAAAATAATGTTCGTCGATTATAGAAACTTTTAGGTACACATTATTCATCCAAATAGTTTTTAACATACTGATATTTTTTAGATAAATTAAATTATTATTGCGTCGATATTTTTGTTCCCGGAAATCCAGGAATTGAGGTTAATAACATTTCCAATCGGTATTATATTGTGAAAATGTGTGTAATTTTGTGTATAAAAAATTTTGCAGCGACTCAATCGACTCATTATGATTATATTTATTTTATTGAATATTTATTATAACCCTAATTAATATTATCATTATTGTATGTGCGAGATGTGCTATGAGCGTAATTTATTTTATTGAATTTTTATTATAATTTTAATTAATAGTAAACATATACAATTTTTGGTATTTGTAATGATACGGGATACAACTTAATTACACGATATTAATATATATTTCGGGGGGAATCGTATCAAAAGCAGGGGGACAATAAATACATATTATTGGATGCTATATCGGTCACAGGACCGAATGATTGGATGAAAATGGGCCACGTCAAATGAAGGGCCTGTGACCGATATTAGCCACATCCAATAAAAGTGTTATCGTTCTGACGTTTTTGATCATGCATTAATTAATAACATCTTTCTATAAATTTCATTTTTATAAGCTTTATTTAAACTTTTCCTACAAAATATTCATTTACGCCATTTTTTTTACTCCACTTTATTATATCAATCATGTGTTATTGCTATGGCTAATAAAAATATCGGTCTATGATCCTATTTGGCTGAACGATAATGATATATACAGTACATGGAATAATTACAGGAAAGTACAAGAAATAAATATTAAGGGCCTGATATAGTAATTATTTTCCGTAGCGATTCAAGAATTAGACTTTTCACCCCATTAATAATGGTAATATTATTATTAAAACACGATCCATTGATGACAATTTATAAATTTCTAAGTACAGGTAAATCGAATTAATAAGTAACAACACTTGAAAATTATGCTAATAAATTTAATTAATTGTCAGGTTTTCTTTTTCGGTCTTCTTTTTCGTGTTTTCTCTTTTCTTTAGGTCTCTTTTTTTCTCCCTTTATTAGGATTTCTCTTCGATCCCCCTTCTTTACATCTTTTTTTAAGTGTATGTGAATGGTATGGATGTGTGAGTATGTGTAGTGTATGTTTTCCCTCGCTCGTTTCCTCTTCCCTTTCATAAGGAAAAAAAATTGATCTCCAAAATGAGCAATTGCTTTGAACTACTTTGGAACTTGGAACTGAACCAGTTCCTAAACTCAGTTTTTATCAACTAATATTATTGATTTCTCATTATAGACAAGTTGATTTGCTTAGCTTAAATTAATTAAATTTGGTTAAAAGATTGTTATAAACGAGATTTACTAATATTATTATAAGAGAAAATGATATTCAAAACAAGTAAATTTCAATAAGCTTTGAAATACTTACTTGACATCCCTAGAAATCCCTAGATATAGCGTATGTTGCCTATATGTTCTACATTTTTTACTTCGTTAGTAATTCTAAAATTTAATGAGTCAACTTGCATTTCTCCTACTGTGTTTTCCAACATGAATAAAAGTCATTGCTCAGTAAAAACCAATGTTATTGTTTTTAAAATAAATTCTAATAGGTATTAATTTTAATCAATTTTCTAATCGAAATTGATATAATAAATAAAAACATCGCTCAGGCTTATTAATTATCACATGATCAAGTGATCGAGAGCAAATGATTGATAAATGTGTTTTAGGTCAATTAACAAGAGTTCATGTTTTAAATATTTTTAACTCATATTAATTTTAATAATATTAGGGCGGTGACATTTATCAAAAATCTACGTTACACACCTAACAAAGGTCATGTGATTTAAATATCCGTTTATTGCGAGTTGATGATAAATTAATTTGTAAACAATCTATGATATAATAAGCAAACTTGCAAGATTTGTAATGAAAACTAATAAATAGAATGAAATAATACATAATTAATAAAAAAGCAGTGACATATATGACGTAATAACAGGTTAGTAAAATTCCAGAAAGAAAAAATCAAAAAAATAATAAAAATGCTTATGCCTTTTTACCAATTTATCGAACTTAAATGTCAGTTTTAATTTTAAATATGATATGTTATCGTTCGTTGGTGATTGTCACAACACGCATCATGTTTTTAAATCCTATTAATCACGAATCTTCAGTGCGATAAATGGAAAAATATGAAAAACGAAAAAAGATTACAGAAAAAAATGATAAAAATTAAAAGTCTTATTATGTAATTTATGAGAACTTGAAAATCTTAACAAAACCGGTTTTTAATAATTACTTGAGAAGTCGATTTATAGGGATTCTATAAAATGGTTATGTTATTTTGAATGCGATACTCAAGTTTTTCTGATTTTGCAGCAGATTTCAACAATAAATCGGCCATTCTATTAATAATATGAAAGTTGGTACAGTAATTTGAATTTCATTCACTTTTTTAAAACGAATAATCTTGCCAAATATCTCATGTCGGTGGGTTTACAATTGGTCTGTTATAATGAGTCGGTATTGTGAACGATAAGTCGATAACTAATAAATTACTAGATTTTCAGTTAAAAATTCTTTTAGAAAACTTTTTTTGGCAAATAAAGAAGAGAGTAAATAATTAATTATAAATTAAAATTAATGGAATTTTTTTTATCATAATTTAGCTGATGAGTTAATTACTGGGAATTTTTAATTCATCAACAATAAAAGAATAGAAAATACCACCAGCACATGTTCGCTTTACTAAAACTTACTAACCTGTTATTTTTACTTTGATCCTTGTGATTTTTTTATTTATTCATAACGACCCATAAAAAAAACAGTAGACGGATTTGTTTTCAGGTTGCACGTGATCTGGTCGGTAATTATAAACTTTTTATTGATCGATCATTGTTATCCTTAATTAAATGAAAATAACAGTTTAAACAATTCTAATCGGATAAATTTCAATACCTTTCACTGATTGAGAAATTGTTGGATTTTCTAAAATTAGAATACAAGAAAAAAAAAGAATTTTACCATATCGGAGTTATTCATTGATTTCATTGAGTAAAAACCGAAAATGGGATTGGTTCTACAATTACAAAAAAAAAATTTATCTGTCAAATATTATTGTAAATATTTTTTCTTGTATATGATAATTTTATCATATGTAAATTTTTTTAATAATTTTTCTAGAAATTAATTACTTGATATTTGATAATGTTTATTTGTTATATTTTGTTAGTATTTTGTATATCAATCAATCAATAACGAAAATCAATACTTAAAATACTTGTAACATAAAAATATTTTTTTTATTATTATTTTATAAACAAATTAATTCCTCTCTAATCTTACATGTACTTTATTATTTTTTTTTTAAAAAAAAAGGGTAAAAAAAAGAAAAATAACAGATATAAAAAAAAGAGAATAAGAATTAAAATTATAAAGTTATACCATTACTATTTTACATTTTCATAAATTAGAAAAGAATCAAAAGATATGTGATACAGGCGGAGGTGCTATGTATACAAATAATGATGATTATCATTACTGTTTTTATTATGAAGAATAACCTGATTATTAAGGGTCGTGGGGAAGGATTAAAATAACTTTTAGAATTATTTAAAAAAAGTCATCTTTTTGATCAGTATTATTAAGGAAACTTGAAAAATGGAAGAAAGAGGATAAGAAATGAGAAGCAGTAAAGGAGGATTTGAATAAATTTATAGTAGGATTTAAATGTATAGAGATAGAATAAGGGTTATACCAGCAGAAGTTTCTTTAACTTTAAAAGTAAAAGAGGACACTATACTAATCATAATACTGCGGATTTATTAATTTGCATTGCAAAAAATAATATATCGTACATGGCTTTTTTCAGATAATTATTTAATACTCTTGTCAAGAACTTCTTCATATTTTCAATAATGTTATGGAGTAATCATGTAATTAGTATATAGTAGGGGCTTTTTTTTATTTTCATTTAAAAATTTTTAATTTTCGTGTTATTAAAAAAAGGGTAAAGTTATTCCTCACCTCTAAACGTTGATTGGCTAATTAACACTTACACGGGAAATTTATTTATGTTTTTGATTAGAAAAAAAAAACTTAATGAACGATCAAAAAAATTTATTTTACAATCTTTAACAACAAAGACTTTATTTTATAAATATTTTAAGAAATACCGATCAAAATCAAGAAATATACATTTTTTTTTTATAGCAAAAGAAGTACAATTTGACGTTTATTTATTTACTAAATATATAACAAAACAAGTCAAAGACAAGTGCGCTACAAAGTTAAAAAAAAATGCTATTTCTTGTATTTCTCAAATTTTTTAACAACTGGAATAATTATTTAAAATCACATTTTACATAAAAAGTAATAGTATAATTCGATAGTAAGCGTTAAAATCATCCTAGTAAAACTTATATTTATTGATAAAAAAAAAATTAGATAAAAAATAAAATTTTGTTTTTTATAATAAAATAACAATCATTTAACAAATAAGAAAAAAATTTTTATATGTCATGTTCCTTACAAAATTTAATAGCAGGTTCATAATCACCATAAGCAGCTAATTTCAAATAATATTTAGCTTTTTCTATATCTTTCGTACAACCAATACCATTGTAATACATATTTCCAGCGTCATACATTGCTACTTTAACACCATCTTCAGCAGCTTTTTCAAAATATTTAAGAGCTTCTGAAAAATTTTGATCAACACCTTTGCCATGATACAAACAATCTCCATATCTTACTTTTGCTTCAGGGAATTCATTTGCTTCATCATCAGCAACTTCTTTAAATAATTCAGCAACGATTTCATCTTTATTTGTAGGGTCCTCAATCAATTCTTTTAAAATGTAATATGCTTTATAATATTTTGCTTTGATTTGATTACGGTTTGTACCTCCAGTATTACCAAGGTTTGCATAAGCTTCAAAACATTTATATGCAGTTATTACATCTCCAACTAGTTTATCACGTTTATTATACAACTTATGTTGTTTTTCTGCATCAGAAAGTGTCATATATTTAAATGATTCAAGATCTGGAAGGGCGTATACATCAATGTTCTCTGCTCGGTTTGGACGAGACTTTTGCATAAAGTTGTTTCTGCTGTTTCCTCTTAGGTTTGGGCCACTAGAGCTTGATGTAACTTGTGAATATTTCTTGAAACAATTATTAAGGACTTCAAATATTTTCGTGATTTTTGGCCTAAAATCTGGATCATGATGAACGGCTAAAAAAATATGTAAAAAAAAAAGAAACCAATTAAGTACAACAAATAAAATTGTAATTTAAAATATTTTCTTTTACATACCTTCAATTTCTAATTGTTTGAATTCTTCTGGCATTTGACTATTTTCAGAAAATGGTTCTCTATACTTTTCATTACATACCTTATCAATTATATCCCTAATATCATCAATACCCTGATGTGGAATTCTTTCTTCAGCAATTTCCCAAAGTAAGATTCCAAAACTATAAACCCCAAAACATCTTTGATCATATTTGTGATATAGCGCCCTTTCCAACAATTCAGGTGCACAATAACGAATTTGGTCTAACTTTAGGTTTGGAAGACATATAGCTCCGATGAGTTGGGAATTAAATAATTTGAAATTTGCAAGTTTTGCTGTCTCATTAAGTGTAATTAATATATTTTCAGCCCTAATATCGAAAAAAATCTAAAAAAAAAAAAATCAAAAAAAAATTTTCGTTAATTAAGTAAAAGCTGGTTATATAATTACCTCTACAGTTCTTAAAAAATTTAATCCACGAGCAATATCAAGAGATATACGTAATTTTGATTTAAGGTCGAAATCATTTTTATTTTGATAAAATTCACGCAAATTTCCATGTTCGGCCCATTCAGTCACCAAATACCATTGATTTCCATCAGAAATCATTCCATGAAATTTTATGATGTTTTGCCAATCATGAAGTTCTTTAAGAATTGCAACTTGTTTTTGTACAGTCACTTCGTCCTCTCCTCCAGAGATAGTTTTAAAAGCGAATTCAGCACCTTTATTTGTTTTTTCATACCATTTAGTTACACGTCCATTCTTACGTGGTTTCTCATTATCATCCCGTTCATAATCAGAAAATTCTAGTGGATGTACCTGAAAGACATCGCTAATTTTTGTTTGACCTTTAAATTTTCCTTTTATTGTTTTATACATTGCATTAACTTTTATAATTGTTGAAAAAAACTTTTTACTTGAGTCTGTGAAGCAGTCGTTATCATCAATACCAGCCACCATTCCTTGTAGATACTATAATTTATTAAAATAATATAAATTAATTATATGTTTCAATAATAAAACTCAATTTTTTTTAATCTTACTTTAAATAAATCATCTTGATCGGATTTTAATTGTTCAAGTTCATCAGCAATTTCAACGTTAAAAGAAAAAGACAATAAGTTAATACAACTGTCGAATTCCATACATAATTTTTTAAAAATTTTCTCAACACTTTTCTCTTTAAGGTATTTTATCAAAGTTTTCATTAGAGAGATTTCTGATATAAATTTTTTAATTTGTTTTATAATAGTAGATAATTCTTGTAAACGTATATAATTTATTTTATTAAAAAAATCTTCTCTGTCTTTTTTTTTATCTCTAAGATCTCGTACGGCTAATTCTGCAATATTAACTCGATTTTTTAATATTTCACAAGTTCGTTGATTATATTCAGCAGCTTCTACTAATTCGATGATTTCGTTAAAAAAATTTTCAATTTCATTAATTAAAGGAAGAAATCTTGCAAATGGAACAATCATTAAAGCACTGTCTTTTAAATTTTCAGCGAAATCATCTTTTTTATTATTTTTTGATCCATCATCTTCCATTACTAATAATTTACTAATTAATAATTTAATCAAAAAAGAAAGAGAATTTTTTTTTTTTTTACGAAACTACACAGTACAAGCATCGTTTTATTTATTCATTTATGTGCTGTGCTACCATCGTGATCAGAAATCCCACGCACAATGTTTATAGTGGCGTGTGACCTAGGGATTGGAATCGATTATCGAATCTTTGTAGATTCGATTGTTTGTTCCTTAAAAGATAATCCATTTTAATAATTAATTTCGCGATCAGTAAATATGTAAATTCTGAATTAAAATTGTAATGTATCGTTACTAATACTCAACTGTAAATTACTATAACATTGTTGCTGATCATTTGCCGATCATTTCTTCATTTTTGAGTTTTTGAAGGCCATTATCGATCAATTTTTCTTTTTTGAAAAATATTTTAATCTTTTGATGCAATGTTGAATTAATTTTTCTTTAATTTCAATTTTCTCTTATTCGATTTTGATTCGATTATCGATTCCAATCCCTAGTGTGACCTGGATCTGCGCTGATCTATTTTATATTTATTACGGTTAGAATTATTTGATTGGCTTTTAGGGTCCAGTTAATAAAATTTTTGATCAAATATTTTTTTTTCTTTCAGTCATGCGGTTGGCGCAGTAGGACGGACTTTATTTTATATATATATATATTTATTTCTTTCAGTTTTTCCTTTAATGGTTAAACCAACTAAATTTATTTTTTTTTCGTGAATAACAAAAAAAAATAAAGGTTTACATTACTAACTTTGTTTTTTTTAATAGATGGTATTCAATCAACATTAATTCGTGACTGAACATACTAAAAAATAATTGTATTATTTTTACCACATGATTATTATTAATAATTACAAGAATTTTGCAATCCGCTATAATGTTTTCAATTCGATTAAGTAATGTTGATGTTGACTGTAATATCGTAAGATTAACGAGAAATCATATAAAAAATAAATTCATTAAAAAATTTAACGAGAAATTATTATTTTTTTTTTTTTAAAATAAAGTAATGAACTAATAATTTTAAACGAACTATTGATATTGTTTTTGTTAAAAATTAGTAAGCACATTATATATAATTTTTTATTTACACATATTTATTAACTGTTTTAATTGCATACCACAAATTATTATTCGATGATATAAAAAAACGTTTATGCTAAAAAAATTTTACAGATAAAATTATATATATATATAGTAGAAATCAATTTCATAATGGTTTAGTTAGCCGAAAAATAATAGCCGCAACGTGATCGGACTAAGAAAAGTTGGAAAATAATAAATATTTAAATGTTTAAATTGGTTTGAATGGAAAAATTTAAAATTGATGAAGAAAAACATTTTATCGGACAATGTAAAAATAAATTATTATGGCAATAATAAGTTAAGTTTGGAGCAAATAATGCGTTTAAAAATAAGGTTATGCATATTTGTGATGATAGGAAAAGAAAAACTCTGTTAAACGTTCTCAAGAGATGATTTAAAAATTAAAAAAAAGTGCAATAATAATTATAAAATTATCCGTAATTACTAAAAATAAAATGTATAATATTATGTTAGCATATATCAATAATCAAGTATGCCCACAACATAGAAATATGTGTCACTTCCACGGGCACCACGGCCTGCCCTCCCATGAGTCAGCTTGTGGGACCACCTATATGGCATCATTGTAGCTACGACTTTGTGCACAAAGCAGATGACTACTAGCCTGTAGCATATGGTACGTACTACGAACACATAAACCCCTATGTCATAACACTTAAAAATGACGCACGCCCATAAAGCAAGTAGAACCATACAACGGAAATACTTGCCTTAAATCCTTATGTTATCCTTATGTTTTTCGAGGTCGGTGATCTGCAGTTGAATTTCATTGCATGTTGAAAACAAAATATTTCACAATTATAAACCACTAGGCCTAACCACTAGGCCTTGTTGCACTGTCAGTCGGTTGTATTGTATTGGACTTAAAGGTCTTTATTTGTATGTATGGTTATTTTTGTATAGTTATTTTTGTATATAAAAAAAGTGGATTTTTTTGAGTGCGAAAAAGACGCTTTTATAGTTTTATGAAATATATTTTCTATGAGATTTTACTCATGTTGAATCATCAATCATAAATAAACAAAGATCTTTTATGACTCAGTATGAACACACCATTTTTACCAGAATACTTGAGAATTCTCATGCGAACATAAAACGCTTTTATGACTCAGCATGACATATTTGCTATTATAAAAAATTAAATTAACAATAAAAAATATAAATTAATAGTTTTAAACTGATAAAAATTGTTAATTATTGAGTAAACTATTATCTATTTATAATTGTCATATTGATGCAACTTTACTATTTTATTAATCAGAAATAATAATATCTAATATAAATAAAAATATGGATACTAATAAATATACACATGAAATACATCGTCAATTCGTCATGATGACATTAATATGTTGATGACTCAAGTTTAAACCCGATTACAATAAAAATTTTATTGCTGCTGATAAATCCCTTCCGAATGGGTAAATACTAATTATGATTCATATTTTAAACGTATTAATTATATTCAGTAGTATTTCAATTTTTTTTATTTGATAACCAATAAAATCGATTCTGATTCGATTAATTAACTGCTTGCGTAATAGTGTCTGTTAATTAATATACTAATAAATGAATTCCTTGCCATTTTTTTTTTAAAAAACCCTATAATGTAATTACCTATATTTTATAATGTTTTTCAAATTATTATATTATTTACAAAAATGACCCTGTAAAAAAAGTCGATCCATTTTTTATATTGCATCTTTTTCCCGCAAAAGGCTTATAATTAATATTAATAACCTTATATCACAGAATCTATCAAATTATTTTCATTTTACGTGAATGAATTCAGAAAATGCCCATTTTTTACAGAGTTTTTACAGAAATAATGGATAAAATTTTTTATAGGGTGAAAAAAATTGATTGACTGATTTTATCTACAAAGTTCAAAATGGATATCATTACTTCAAAATGTCATTCAAATATTCAATATAGGATGAAAAAGGTATATTCTACGAACTAGACCCATAATTTAAAAATCCAATAATTTTTCGTTAATTCAATAAAAATATTTTTGAATGGTATTCCACACAAACTCAGATCTAATCTTTTATGTGCATTTTTTTGGGGGTCCTATTATTGAAAGTTCAAAAATCTATAAAATACGTGAATATGATTTGCTTTACATTTATCAAAAAACATTTTTTGAATGGTCCTTTAATAAATTTTACGGAACATATAGTAAATAAATTTTTATATCTTACGTGAAGTAATAATTTATATTTTATCTGAATACGGTAATAATAATTTACTTCATTGATTTTTAAAAATATGAAAAATATGTAATAATTTTATGGATTTTTTATAAATAGGAACACTATTATCAAATTTTTTAACTATTTTATTGACTAATTATAGTGTAAGAAATTTCAATAAATTTGTTAGAAAATTTTCATTTTTAAATAAACATAATATATATATATATTTTTGGTTTTACTGACTTTAGGTCTTTTTTTTTCTTTTTTACAAAAAAGAAATTCAGCATGTACTGTTAATCACAAAGTAGTACAAATATCATCAATATTTTCCATTCTTTTTTAATTCTTTCAACAAATTAAATAAATTAGTTTTTATTAACTTTACACTTAAGAATTCTTGATAAAACTATAATGTGTATTTTTAGTTACAATATTTATTTATAAAAATGTTAAAAATATTTATTATAGCGATAAGCATGTCTAAAAATAGTTTATTGTGTTTATTTTAAACTTGTTTGTATAACTGTTACATAACATTCAGATTATACTAAAATTCAAATTTATGTTACACTTTAATTTTGCTTTGGGATTTTGAAATTAAAAAAATTTTTTTTCTTTTTAAAAAAAATTTTTTTTCATTTTTCCAATTTTAATAATAAAATAAAAAAAAAAAGTTTTCATTTTAAACCTTTATAATAAAATTGCATTATGTCTACTATTCGACATGAATTAATTAATGCAACAGTTAATAGAGCATATTTGTTAATTGATTATAACACTCACACTGACTTGCACAAACGATATGAATTTCAAAAACAATTTATTCTAGCTGATAAACTTCTTACAGATGATGAAAAAACTGAAGCAATAAATTATATAACTGAAACTTATGACCTAAATAAAATTCTTAAAAATTCAGGAACAAAAAGAATTTGTGAAAATTGTAATCAAAAATGTTTAGCAACATTATATTGTGAATATTGTGTTCGAAATTATTTAAAAGCAAATTTTAAAAATTGGACGTCCGGAAATAATGATATTGATAATTTAATACAGAAATGTCAATCGGAAGCACTTATGCCAAATAGCGTAGTTGAATGGATTCCATATAATAATCTAAAAAATACTAAATATCTAACAAAAGGTGGATTCTCCGAAATTTTTACAGCAAACTGGATTGGTGGAGGATATTATAAATGGAATTCTAATGAACAGCAATTAGAAAGATTTGGAACTATTGCAGTAATACTTAAAAAATTAGAAAATGTTGAAAATGCAAATCAAAGTTGGTTTGAAGAGGTATATATGATTATATTTTAATTTTTTTTATGAAATTTAGAGTTTTTTTGTATTAGCAATGGCATGTTATCATTTAGGCTAAATCACATTTAACTCTATGTAACAAATGGTCAGAAATTGTCATATGCTTTGGTTTAACACAAGATGTATCAAATGGAAATTACATGCTTGTAATGAGAAAAATGGATATGGATTTACGAAAATATTTACAACAAAATTATAATCAACTTACATGGAAACAAAAAATTAGAATTGCTTTTGAAATAATTAATGCACTTTATTTTATTCATCTTGAAAAAGCAATTCATAGAGATTTACACTCTGGAAATATATTATTTTCACAATTTAATGATACATGGTCTATTAGTGATCTTGGATTTTGCGGGCCTGCTGATAAATCATCAAAAAGTATATATGGAAATCTTCCTTACATAGCACCAGAAGTTATTAATGGAAAAGGATATACTTTTGCATCTGATATTTATAGTATTGCAATACTTATGTGGGAAATTTCATCTGGATATTCACCATTTATTGATTATAAGCATGATGATTATAATCTTGCAATGGATATAATTAATGGCATGAGACCAGAAATTATGTCAGATATTCCTTTAGAATATAAAAATTTAATGGTACAATGTTGGGATGCTGATCCACTAAAAAGACTTGATATACAATCTCTTCAGAAAAAAATAAGTGAAATTCATCTATCATATCAAAATATGCCAGATGAATTTTTCCAGCCAAAAGCAGTGAATAATTTTGAAATAAAAACTAGTACAAATCATATAAGCAGCAGATTATTTACAAGCAAAGTTCATCAATTTGAAAATTTACCCGAACCAAAAAATGCAACAGAAGGTATTATTTATTAAGTTTTTTGTTTATTGATTAAGGTATGATGACGTTACTAATTTTTTTTAATTTAAATGATTATACTCGTTATAGAAGAACAAGAAGGTTAACTTTTTATATTGCTATTTTATTAACTATTATAATAATTTATAACCTATTTTTCTTATTTTTTTAAATAGCATTTCATAGTAAAACATATGATTTTAGTATTCCTGATAATAGTAGGTATTTATTGTGTATTTCATTTGATGAAATATTTATTAATAAATTTTCGTTTTTTAGTTGAAGATTTTAATAATTCAAACGATCAGAAGATTAATAAAACATCAAAAATAAATAGTATTTTTGAAGGTAATTTATTTATACAGTATATTCAGATTTTTGAAATAATGATACAAATTTATCTCAATTTTAGGTGATAGTAAAAGGTTATCTAAAGTATTTGAAGGGTTACAAATAAGTTCAAAAAATGGTAAGTAATACTATTCTAAATTTTAATCGTATATTAAGCAATATTTATTATAATCTTACTTATTTATTTAAAAATTTAGACATTCCAATTGATTATAAGAATGAAACAACGCAACAAATGAAAGGATCAGTTAATGACAAGTAAAATTTTTTTGCTATAAATTTTTCATTTTATTTTTGCAATGTTTAAATTAAAAACTTTTGTTCTTTTATAGATGATGATGAAATACATAATAATCCAAATCTTCATTCAGAAGATCAAGATGATTTTGAGATTCCCGATAGTTAGTTTCTTTAATATATTTATATTTTTCTTAATATTGTATAAACAATATCTTTTATTTATATGTATTCTTTTTTTTTTAGATGGATTTTAAAATAACAAACGATATTGGAAATTTTATTTTGAATTATTTAAACACTAAAACTAGAGTAGTAAAATATTTTACGCGTTTCTTAGTTTGTAATTTAAATAATTTTTTTTTATTTACTATATATTATCAATAAATTTAAAACTCTCATCACTGATGATTTTATATTGCTTTTTGACATCCATTTTTCCAAAGTTGTGATAAGCTGAATAACTTATAAATCTAACCAGTTGAAAACCGCAGTTTTAAAGTCGTTGGCATATAATCTTTAACATCCTTTTACAAATCTAGATTGCCGGCTCAGGCGTAGATCGTCGTGGAATTCTAGTGGATTATTTTCTGCAATTAAACGCTCCGGATGATCGGCAATCAGGAATTCGGCTCCGTTTTTGGATAACTACTGATAATGCCAGAATTACCTAGTGAATTATTAATTGTGGGGCGCAGTATTATATTTAGTTTAAGTGTACAAAATTTCAAAGTATTAATTGTGGAATGTTATCCGTAATACTGTAAAACTATTCTTGTGTTCTTATTTATTTTTAGATTTGAGTATGTGAATTAGGATCGTAGCACTATTATAATAAGAAATGGGATTAGAGATCAATTTTTGGGAATTTTTCGAAGTTAATATTTATCAAAATAGAAACCTATATTTTTGAAAAAGTACTTTTGTGAAGAAAAAGGTTTCCTAAAATCAAAACCCGTTTGCATGAAAATTGGAGATTTCAAAAAGGGAAAACCAAAATATTTTTATGAACTTTTAAATTATTTTAATGATTATAAAAGGCAAGAAGATTATTTGACTTAGAAAAATGGGGGATTTTTAGAATTCTATTTTTGATAATTTTTAGTATTACGTTATTATTAAACCAAGCATTATATTATATTGTATTATTATATTCGTGGAACTTTACGTTATTAATAAAACATCATTTTGTTAAGACTGTGTTGGCAACGTAGTTTACTACGGGCGTAGGTCTTACACTATACCATTATAACAATTTCGGCTACGGTTTAACTATTGCTATGTAAACCATTAGTCAATATAGCTTAAAAAATGGAATCAAGTAACAATATAAATAGTTAAAATTTTGGATATACTGTACATTATCATTATGTCTTTGCGGCTACGCTACTCATATTCATGTGCAAAAGTTTTTGGCGTTTCTTGAGAGCTTCTCTATTTATTTTTAAAAATTTTGTATACTGACGATGATAGCTCAAAAGTGGCTGATTTGATTAATTTGTATTATAAATTGAACATTCAATGATATGTCTAATATATTCAGTTATTCACCAAATTGTGTGTTGTATGATTATTTATTACGTGTTCAATGTTTAACTCCGTTTCATGTGACCTATTCTTTTGCTGTGCCTCCTTAAACCAATTTCGAAATCAATATTAGTTGCGATATATGGTTCAATTCTTTAAGGCAAGTAAAAAAAGAATTAATTACGCGTAATATTTAATAATATTGAAGTAGTACATTTCGCTTTATAATAAATTTAATTTGTATAATATGATCGAATATTCATAACTTTTTAACAGAAATTATCCATTCTTTATGGCAAGGCTTATCTGTAACATCAGTTAAAGGTTACATCTGATTAAGATAGAAGATAGATATAGGTGGAGTGGTGTGATTCACCCATTGTCACATGGTGCTATGACTTATGACATTGTTTGCGTACCTACTATATACTGTATATAGTTAAGACTAACTGTATAAATAAATGTGATTTATTCGTAATAGAAACTTTCAAGAACTTAAAAATAATTTAATATTTATAAATATTTTAACACAATTGTGTTAATTTACCAAAAATGGTCCTAATTTGCTGCAGTGTGTGTGTCGTCGAGAACAAATTAACCTGTGATTACATATTATGCAATACATATCTGATATATCTGTTTCGTGTGTATATAAATTGTGAATAAAAAATTTTAATTATATTTATTGATTAAATTTCCAATTCATTAAAGATCATATAAAATATGGTATTTTATCGACGAGCCGCCAATGCAAAATAGATTTTTACCTTTTCTTTAATGATTATCAAAGATTTATAATAGCAAAGTTATTATTATTACGTGATGATGAAAATAAATAAATAAATATATTTAAAGTGTTCATTAAGGCAATTCCACATGTTAGAACTTTCAAGTCATACTTCAAATAAATTATCAAAAAAATAAAATTAGTAGGGAATTTTTTTGGTCATATTTTCCATATTTTATTATACTGTATATGTACTATATATACGTGTAAATAATTCTTGTTTAATGCACTTTCGTAAGATAAAATTTGGCTAAAAAAACGGATAATAAAACAGTTAACTATGAAGCGTGATGCTCAGATGACAAATTTATTCAAATTCAGGACGATAATCAATTTGAAAATAACCATGTAGATCATTCCTTTTTTTGATAATTCCTACTAAAATTTTGTCGCTTTTTTTTTAAATATTGGCTGGAATTATCATGATTACGGCCCTGAAAATGTACGTATATCTAATAGTAAAAATATTTTTTTGCCATACCTTATCCAATATACCCTATTAAGGTAGATAAATATTTTATAAACTAACTCTATCGGTATATGTGTATGTTACTATAAGTGAAAGATCCGGCGAGGAAGAGAGATAAATTTGAGCGAAATCCAATTATCATCTTTTTAATTAATAGAAATATTTTCTGGAAGCATATTAATACTGTAAGTCACTCGTTAATTGTAGTGAATAGCAAGTGAACAAGTCATGTATACATTATTTCATAAAATGAATATACCTATTTATTTTTGTCTTCGTCTTTTAATATTAAGAATTGCACTAAAATTTTTGAAACTGCTGGTGAATTCTTAAAATATGAATAAGAGCCAAATACTTTTAGTAGTTTCACAGTAATTTTCATATTGTGTTTTATACCAAATAATTCCATACATGATATCGTAACATTTCGGAATTGTTAGCAAATTAAATTAATAATTTTGTTCTTAATTTTAATTTACTGTATATACTGTACCTTTGTTGACTTGAACAGCGTTAAAACTTAGCCTTATTTAATTACAACTAAATTATATCTTGATTATATTGAGAATATCTTCTTATATGACATATTAAATCAAACTTTGTCTTTATTTACAGAAATTAAGCATGAATATTTCCTTTGTTTGAACGAATTAAAATTTATGAAATCACTGTTTGAAATAACAAAAAATGACACAACCAAATTCAACATAATATGAATACATTATATTTTTCATGTAATTAAGATTTTATTATGAATAATGAAATAAGTATTCGTAACTCGTAAGAACGATCCTCGTACAAAAAAAAACAAGATATTGTAATTATATAAATTATTTTCCGTATTTGTGGATATCCGTCGGACGGTTGAACGAATAGTTAAAATATTGACGGATTTTATTTTTAGAGTATCATCCGTTTTAATAATACATATAATAGTAAAAAGAGTAGCAATATCAGATATATATACTGTATATTTTAATATTAAGTACATTTATTTATTTATTTTTTTTTATCTTTTTGTTTTTTTTCTTAAAAAAAAAAAAAAAAATTATTGGATATTTAATAAATAATAACGAAAGTGAAAAATTCAAAAATAAAAAAAAAAATTTTTTTTTTTTTAAATACATAAAAATAAATTTGATTATTTATCTTCTTTTTTATCCTCTTTATCAAACTTATTAAATTTATCCTCTTTACTATAAACTTCTTCAATTTGATCATAATCTTTATCAACTTTAGGTTTCTTTTCAGAAGGTAAACCGAGTAAAATTATAAGAAAGAACATAATATAAATAGTAAATGACCATACACAAATTATATTTGCTGCTCTTATTTGACATGCTAAACGTATTGTTGATGATTTATAATTATAATTTTCTGGACAAAAAAATGGTATCTCTCCTAATTCATTTCTAGTTGATATTGTATATATAACTATTATTTATTTTATCATATAAAAAAATTAGTAAAAATGTTTTCAATTTTTTATATATTATATTATAAAATTGAATTATTACCTAAAACGGATATCCAAATAAATGGTAAGAAACAACTTTATTATTATTAAAAAATAAAAAATAAATTAAATTAAATTAAATTATTTCAGTTAATAAATTTGATCAATTAAATAAAGAATTTTGAATTAAAAGAATTCACCTTAATGATTTAGCAGAATTTTCTGCCATATTATTGAATCCACGAGAAATACATATAGTACAACAAAATAATACGACTAAAATAAATAAATATAAATTAATATGATTTGTATATAAAAATAATCATACATTTAAAGGATTTATACTTGCCAACCATTAAAAATGAATAACTCAAGTATCTAAAAAAGATAATTGATTTTTTTTTAAAAAAAAATTAATAATAATAAAAAGAATTGACAATGAATGATAATGAATTTCGACCAACTTACGCGTATTCTATATCATATAACTTTAATTCACCATTAGTGTGATTAAAAATTATAATTTTTGCGATATCTATTTTTTTTTAAAAAAAAGAAAAGAAAATTTAAAACACTACTTCTTAAAAAAACGATGTATTGGGAAATGAAATTTTACCTAACGCTGGACAAACTAAAATTAATAAAGCAAGAGGAATGCTCAAACATCCTATAACACACTTTCTAAAATTTTTATATAAAGACATAATTTTGTAAAATGTGACGAAAAAAAAAAATTAATTTTATTTTAAAAAAAAATAAACGGTGTGATTCGTGTGATTCATATTTTTCGCCACTCAAGGGTAATCAGGATTGTAACCGGTAAGAGGTTTACACCGCCACATAATCTTTCGGGCCGGGCCAGGGTTATGTGATACTATATTTTACTAGTCAAAATGTGGATCAACCGGATATCTTTTCACCCCATTAGCCTGATCGGCAAAGGATATAACCTTATCCATCGTGTCTCAAATGCATAGGTTATATCCTCTATGGAAACCACGGTTTTTATTGGCCAATATTAAGCAGTGATCATGTGACCTTATCAACGCGGACATTTTTGCCCTCAATATTTTGAGGACATTTTTGTCCTCGAAATAATTTTGTCCTCACAACTATGAGGACATGATTTTTGTCCTCGCAACTATATGAGGACATGATTTTTGTCCTCGCAACTTTGAGGACATTTTTGTCCTTACAACTATAAGGACATGATTTTTGTCCTCGCAACTATGAGGCATGATTTTTGTGCTCGCAATTATGAGGACATGATTTTTGTGCTCGCAACTATGAGGACATGATATTTGTCCTTGCAACTATGAGGACATGATATTTGTCCTTGCAACTATGAGGACATGATTTTTGTCCTCGCAACTATATGAGGACATGATTTTTGTCCTCGCAACTTTGAGGACATTTTTGTCCTTACAACTATAAGGACATGATTTTTGTCCTCGCAACTATGAGGCATGATTTTTGTGCTCGCAATTATGAGGACATGATTTTTGTGCTCGCAACTATGAGGACATGATATTTGTCCTTGCAACTATGAGGACATGATATTTGTCCTTGCAACTATGAGGACATGATTTTTGTCCTCGCAACTATATGAGGACATGATTTTTGTCCTCGCAACTTTGAGGACATTTTTGTCCTTACAACTATAAGGACATGATTTTTGTCCTCGCAACTATGAGGACATGATTTTTGTCCTCGCAACTATGAGGACATGATTTTTGTCCTCGCAACTATGAGGACATGATTTTTGTCCTCGCAACTATGAGGACATGATATTTGTCCTCGCAACTTTGAGGACATTTTTGTCCTTACAACTATAAGGACATGATTTTTGTCCTCGCAACTATGAGGACATGATTTTTGTCCTCGCAACTATGAGGACATGATTTTTGTCCTCGCAACTATGAGGACATGATATTTGTCCTTGCAACTATGAGGACATGATTTTTGTCCTCGCAACTATGAGGACATGATTTTTGTCCTCGCAACTATATGAGGACATGATTTTTGTCCTCGCAACTTTGAGGACATTTTTGTCCTTACAACTATAAGGACATGATTTTTGTCCTCGCAACTATGAGGACATGATTTTTGTCCTCGCAACTATGAGGACATGATATTTGTCCTTGCAACTATGAGGACATGATTTTTGTCCTCGCAACTATGAGGACATGATATTTGTCCTTGCAACTATGAGGACATGATTTTTGTCCTCGCAACTTTGAGGACATTTTTGTCCTTACAACTATAAGGACATGATTTTTGTCCTCGCAACTATGAGGCATGATTTTTGTGCTCGCAACTATGAGGACATGATTTTTGTGCTCGCAACTATGAGGACATGATATTTGTCCTTGCAACTATGAGGACATGATTTTTGTCCTCGCAACTATATGAGGACATGATTTGTCCTTACAACTATAAGGACATGATTTTTGTCCTCGCAACTATGAGGACATGATATTTGTCCTTGCAACTATGAGGACATGATTTTTGTCCTCGCAACTTTGAGGACATTTTTGTCCTTACAACTATAAGGACATGATTTTTGTCCTCATAAGTCACAACTATGAGACATTATTAATTTTTTGTCCATGTAATTTAAGGACATTTTTGTCCTCATAATTTGAGGACATTATTGTTCTTGTAATTTGAGAACATTCCTGTTCTTGGAACTTGATGACATTTTGTCCTCATAATTTTGAGGACATTGTTGTTCTCGTAAATTAAGGATATTTTGTCCTCATTTTGAGGACATTTTTGTCCTCAAAATCTTGATATTTTCATCCTCATAAATTTGAGGACATTTTGTCCTCATTATTTTGAGAACATTTTTGTCCTCATATTTTTGTCCTTGTGACTTTGAGAACATTTTATTCTTGTAAATTTGAAGATATTTTTGTCCTCAAAATCTTGTTTCTTAACATTTTTGTCCTTATAAATTTGAAGATATTATTAACCTCGCAACTTTGAGGACATTTTTGTCCTCACAATTATGAGGACATTTTTGTTCTTGTAACTGTAAATATTGTTAATTTTTTGTCCTCGTAATTTTAAGGACATTTTTGTCCTTATAATTTTGAGGACATTGTTATCCTCATAATTTTGAGAACATTTTTGTTCTCATATTTTTGTTCTTGTAACTTTGAGGACATTCTTGTCCTCATAATTTGTATATTTTGTTAATTATTATATAATGTAATTTTTTTTATATTTTAATTAATATATTATATACTATAGTATTACCCTATGAAAAAAAATTTCTTTAAAATATACTTAAAATGTACTTAAATATTTTAAAATATATCTAAAATGTACTTAAAATTTTTAAATGTACTTATAATATACTTAAAATTGCAATTTTAAGTATATTTAAAGTATAAAATTTTATACTTAAATTACATTTAAAATATACTTAATTGCAATTTAAATATAATTTAAGTATAATTTAAGTGCAAAATTTTATACTTTAAATATACTTAAAATTGCAATTTTAAGTATATTTTAAGTATATTTTAAAATTGTTAAGTATATTTTAGGTATATTTTAAAATATATAAGTATATTTTAAGTATATTTTAAAAAAATACATAAGTATATTTTAAGTACATTTTAAAGAATTTTTTTTTTATAGGGTTAGAAATTACTTTAATATTACATATATTATATAAAAAAATATACTGATAATTTTAAAATTAATAATTAATATATTTTATTATTTACTATATTTTGCTAATTTTTACTTAATATTTTAATTAATATTATTAGAAGTTACTTTAATATTACATATATATTGTACTAAAAATTAATAAAAAATAAAACATACAAATAAATTTAAAATTAATAAATCATTTTTTTTATTAATAATTATATTTTACTATTTATAATATACATACTGTATAACATCCTATTATTTATTTTATTTGTAATACTCTTAAAAAAAATTGACAAAAAAAAAAGTTTATAATACAATGTATGATTTTAAAAAATAATGTTATGAATGTAATTTTACCTACTTTGAAAATGACAGATAATTTTAAATATTATTTTTGACTTATTTAATAAAAACAAGCAAAGAAATTTCCTTTTTAGAAATTTGTATAATCTTATGTAATAAAATTTTCCATTTTTAGATTTGTGTAATATTACATAATGTAAGCTGGCCAATAAAAATATACCAAATTAGATTATTATAAATAAAGATATATAATAGGTTATTACAATTAAATTTTTTTTTTTTTTTTGCTGCAGCACAAATAATTCCTTATTAAGATTTTAAAGAGTTAAGCTAATACAATACACATACAACTAAGTTACAATTAAATTTAATAATTAATAAATATAATAATTTATCAACAATTAATTTTTAAAATCATTTATTTTTAATAATTATAATATTTCCTTATAAATTTTTAATATAATATATATATATATGTAATATCAAAATAACTTCTATAATATAATATTAATTATTTATTTATTAAATAATAAAATATAAAATTTCTAATTTTAACCAAAGGGGAAATTCCTTCTGTAATGAATTAGAAGTGACAAATAAGATTTTTAATAATAAAAAAATTTTTTATTCCTAAATTAATTAGCAAAAATAAGGACATATATAAATGTAGGTTTAAGTTTGTTTAGCTAAAATATAAAAATTTTTCCTAAAAGAGATTTATTATTGCTTATTTGATAACATAATTTTAAAATAGTCAGATATAATTATGTGTAGCAAAGTATTAAATTATTAATAGTTAGATATATATAGCAGGATAGATTTTTTTTAATATATATAAATATACATTTACATTTTTTTACATTAAAAAAATCTAATAAAATATGTAAACAAATTTATAAACATGTTTTGTTTAAAAAAAAATAGTAACGTGCTTTATTAATTTATAAACATGTTTGTGTAAAAGAAATTTACTATTTTTAACACAAAGAATAAGCTAATTGTATATGTGATACAGGAACCATTTTTAGACGTGATCGTGTAACGTGTTTTTGACAAAACAAATACGCGTCTGCGTAACATTAAAAATATAAAAACATATACGCGTCTGTGTAACACAGAAAAAATATAGATTTAAAAGAAAGGGAAAAATAAGCGTTTTTCTGTTTTTTTATAATTTTACACTATAATTTTTGTAATAATCAATAAAAGTTATTTCATTTTTACTTATTAAAAAATTTTTTATAAATATTTTTTTTAATAAATTTTACTAAAAATAAAAATTCCGCGTATTGGTAGCATTACAAAAACATGAATAAATCCATAAATATCTATTTAATCATGATAAAAATTTATATATAGGTAGATTCAAACCTGCTGAACAACTTTACTTAAGAAGGTTTCGGATGTTTCCTTTGACTGAAGTGCCTAAATTACGCTCTGAAGTCACAGAACAGATATACGAAAATATTTATAAGAAACATTTATTAGTTGTAATATTACAAAAAAATAATAATAGCTTTATCCATGCATTATTTCAAAAATTTTTGTTTTTTTTAGTTTTTTTTTATATACATATTTTATAAAAAAAATTATATATATATATATATGTGTCATAAAATAAGTTGCTAAGCAGTATAAAAAATTTATGGATTAGATAAAAGTTTGCTTAGCAGACATAAAAAATATTTGCTTATTGACCTTAGTAAATTTTGAATTTTTTATCTGACCTATATATATATTGTTTGGGTTCTACTATAGGGTGTGATATGGGTGTGATATATTGTAATAAATAAACCTAACTTTTAATCTAATTTTAATCTAACCCTAAAGTTGCTTATCAAAATTAGTGAATTTTGTTATATCAAAATTGTTAAAATTATTTTTACATTTTGATCAATTTTAATAACTAGAATAATTTTGTTATTTCATTATATCAAAATATTAAAATTATTTCTACTATTTTGGCAATGACCTTTTTATTTTCAACAAGCATTTTTATCTAATCTAATCCCTACTCTAATAAATATTAGGAAGAGAAAATTCCCTTCTGATTAAATGTAGTTATTTTCATAAAATGTAATAATTAATAAAATACAATAATTTATAATTATTTGTATATGTTTTTATATTAACATATTTTTATATAAATCATTTATTGATTTTAAAAAAATTATTTGTATTTTTTTATAAATTTTTAATATAATATATATAATGTAATGTTAAAATAACTTCTAACATTAATTAAAATATTAAAAAAAATTATATTAAAATTAATAAAATATAAGAATTAATAAAAATATGTTAATTTATTAATTTTAAAAATTATTTGATTTATATAAATTTTTAATGTAATATATATTAATCATATATACTATGTAATGTTAAAGTAACTTCTAACAATATGTAATATTAATTAAAATATTAAAAAAAAATTATATTAAATTTAGTAAAATATAATAATTAATAAAATTATTAATTTTAAAAATTATTTATATTTTTATAAAAATTATATTAATTAAGAAAAAAATATTTTTTTTATATCTGCAATATGTTGCATTTTCCTTTTTTTGGTAATTTTTATATATTAATTATGTTGATCATTTCAATCACATAATTTCATTAAGATTTTCCATTTTGGATCCTAACAACTTACAAATAAATTAAAAAAAAATTAAAAATTATTTTTATTTAAATAAATATGATATATATAATATTTTGTTACATATTTTATTTATAATATTCTCTAAAATAAAATGACAAAAAAAAAGTTCATAATATATTAATATATAATATAAAAAATAATGAAATAATATATTTTTGTCTTTTTTTGCAAATTTATTAAAGATGACAAAACTGGTTTTAGATATTATTTTTGATTTATTTAATAAAAAGCATTTTTTTATTAAATAATTTGCAAAAAAAATTTACTTTTTTTGAAAAATTGTATAAATCTTGTATAATAATTTTTTTGGGATTTGTGTAATATCATATGATATGAATTGATAAATAATAATATGCCATTTTAAAATATTACAAATAAGATATATAGTATGGTATTATAATTAAATTTGTCTTTTTTATTTTTATAAATTTTTATTTTCTTAATATAATATTTATATGTAATGTTAAAGTAACTTCTAATAATATATAATATATTAATTAAAATATTAAAAAATATATATATTACATTTAGCAAAATATAATAATTAATAAAATTATTGATTTTAGTTTCATGTAAATTTTTCTTTAAATAAAAAATATTGCTCTCTTTGAGTATAATTTATTAAAAATAAAATTATTGATTTAAAAATTATTTGTATTTAATGCAATATATATTATATAGAGTAAATTTATTCATCGCACGTGCGATGCATCGCCATTTTCCTTTTTTGTAAATTATTTATGTTGATCAACCTGCTTATACATCGCCACCCCCCTTAAAATGGCAATGATAAACATAAAAATTTGCATCGCACGTGCGATAAATAAATTATTTCTATTATATAATATTAAATTAAATTCTAATAATATGTAATATATATTAATTAAAATTATTTTCATAAGTCTTTATTTTTACAATTTATACAATATAATATTAAAGTAACTTCTAATAATATATATTGCATTAATAAAGGAATATGTTTTTTTTGCACTTGCAATATATCGCATCTTCTTTTTTTGGTAATTTTTATATATTAATTATATTGATCATTTTGATTACTGACACTTTATTAAAATTTTCTATTTTTCAAAAATCCTAGCATGAGACTTTATGCAATTACTATATATTATAAGAAATCTTATATTATGTATATTTTTGACTGCTCTACAAGTTTTCTTAATATATTAAAAAGGATTTAGAATGTCATTTTTGACTTTTATATTTAATATATTATAGGAGTACAACATAATACAGATGCAATAAAAAAATAAATCCTTAATTAAAATATTAAAAAAAATTATATTAAAATTAAACAAAATATAATAATGATTAATAAAATTATTGATTTTAGTTTCATATAAATTTTTTTGTAAATAAAAGATATTGCTTTCTTTAGGTATAAATTATTTATTTTTGTAAATTTTTAATACAATATATATCAATATTATATAATGTTAAAGTAATTTTTAATAATATGTAACATATATAAATTATTTATTTTATAAATTTTTATTTTTAATATAATATAGTGTAATGTTAAAGTAACTTCCAATAATATGTAATATATATATAAATTATTTTATTTTATAAATTTTTATTTTTAATACAATATATATAGTGTAATGTTAAAGTAACTTCTAATAATATGTACCATATTTTGCAGGTCACAGTACCCCCCCTATGCACAGTACCCTACAAAAAAGAACTCCCATTTTTATTATTTAAAATAATTTAATAAATACCTAGGTATTACTCATGATAAATACCCAATTATTATATAAGTTTTATACATATCTACTAATAATAAAAATTCACACAATGGTGGAAAGTATAAGGTCAAAACCTCTGAAATCTGTATCATACCCGGGGTACTGTGGCCCCCGTTATACGGTGTCACCCCCGTCTGCCACCCGGCGGTAAACAAACTTCCCTGCTTTAATGTATATTCGTTTTCCACGAAACATTAATATTCTTGCTTGGTTTAGTTTTATTGCTACTTAACTTTCAAATTGCGATAGCTCTCGCCACGATATTTCATCCATTATCTTCCTTCAAAATACGATAGTTCTCTTTACAGAAGTTTATATTTTATTCATTTCATAATTCTTGTTATGACATTAAATTCACCATGAATTTGTCCAATTAAAGTTAATTAAGCGAACATTACAATAAAGTTTAGGGCGAACCTATTACCTTTAAAATAACATTACGCTCTACTAACAATTAATTAAACAAAATTACTTTTTCATCATAAGAAAATAGTAACAAAAACAATCGAAACAATTAATTTTCATATCAAAGGGTATTTTATTTATTCTTCATAAAATTCACAATTAACTATTTTACTTAAAGTTTTACATCGTATCTGACGACTGTGGAATTCACCTCCCATTCCGCTCCTATTTAAACCAACTTTCTTATTCTTTCTTTTCTTACTTCTTATTTCTTTCTAATATTTTATATGTTATCTTTTATGCGCTATCTTATATGCTATTTTATATGTTATCTTTTCTAATATGTTATACTATTTTAGTATGCTATCTTTTCTTTAAAATAAAATAATCTTTCAAATATTGTATCGCAAAGATCCATCTTTTGTGGCTGTGCTATCTTTTCTTTAAAATAAAATAATCTTTCAAATATTGTATCGCAAAGATCCATCTTTTGTGGCTGTGCTATCTTTTCTTTAAAATAAAATAATCTTTCAAATATTGTATCGCAAAGATCCATCTTTTGTGGCTGTGCTATCTTTTCTACTGCGTCTCGTCAGCTATTCTTCTACTGCGGCTGCAGTTCATCAATATTTTACATGTTCCTATTTTTTTGTTCCTTTAATTCGCTATCCTTCCTTTTTATATGATTTATCATTTGTGGCTTATGATTACTCCTCCTAATTGTTCCTATTGTTGAACTTGATAAACTGGTTGCTAAGCCACATCGATCAACTCCCCACTTGATCTATTGGTTCTCCGTTAATCATTTAATAAACATTACATCATGTAGATCATTCCTTCTCCTAAAAGTTTATCCTTTCCGGTTAATTTTATCCCATCATGTGACTTTCTATCGTTTGATCTTTTATTCCATATTATTCCTCCATATTATGCGATTACTCCAGTATCTATGGCTACAGTTTGCCCCCCACCTAAAATTTGAGTCCCATCAAATTCGAACTATTACTTCAAAATTTGTCCTTTCAGTAATTCACCATTTACTGGTGTTTTCAATATCTTCCCTTCCATAGTTTTAATTCTGTATGATCCTTTAGAAATTATCTCATGTACATAATAAGGTCCTTTCCATTTTTCTTCTAACTTTCCAGACCATTGTTTTTCTTTTGCTGCATCATAATATAGTACTTTATCTCCGATTTGTAATTTCTGCTTTATTCTATTCTTTTTATCATGGTACGATTTTTGTTTTTCCTGAGATTTCCTGACATTTTCTTTAGCTTGATTCCTAATGTTTGGTAATCCTTCGATCAACCCATTAACTCTCTCTGCCATGGTAATTTCCTTATCTTCTAAATCTAATAATGTCTTCATTTGTCTCCCATATATTAAATATCCTGGTTCCATTTTCGTTGAATCATTCCTTTTAGTTCGATACGCGAACAATACTCCTGGTACTTTCAAATCCCAATCTTCGATATTACTTAGCTTTGCTAATGATTCACATAATGTCTTATTAAATCTTTCAATTAACCCATTAGTTTTTGGATGATAAGGCGTTGAAAAGTTATGTTTTATCTGAAATTCCTCCATTAATGATTTCACTAATTTATTATTGAAATGACTCCCTCTATCACTCAATATCTTCTTTGGACATCCATGCCTACATATTATATCTTCATAAATAAATCTTGCAATTTCCTTAGCATCTGCTGTTTCCAATGCCTTTGCTTCAGGCCATTTTGTAAAATAATCCATCGCTGTAACTATATATCTATTATTTCTCTTTGTTACTGGTAATGGTCCCACTACATCAATCCCAATTTGATAAAATGGTTCTATAACTTTGATTACATTCAGTTCATGTTTTCCTATTGGTTTTCCTCTTCTCTGACAATTATTACATGATTTGACATAAGCTTCCACATCTTTTCTCATCCCTTTCCAATAATACCCATCCTTGATCCTATTATACGTTGCATCTATTCCAAAGTGTCCTGATAATTCATGATCATGAGCTATGTACATTAATCCTTCAAATTCGTATTTTCTTATCACTCTTAGTCTTTTCTCATCTTTTATTTTGTAAATTAATCCTCCTATAATTTCATATTCCCGTTCGTCGTTGATATTCCTCGCTATCCTATTATATTCTTCCTCTTCCATGTCTATGTTGTAATTCTAAAAACTAAAGTGTTGTAAAAGGTTGAAATGTTATAAAGGGTTGAAGTGTTGTAAAAATTAAGGTGTTGTAAAAATTAAGGTGTTGTAAAAATAAAGCGTCGTGATAACTGTTCCATATATTTTTAATTTTTATCTCTCGATTTATTTTTGATCCTTGGTATTCCTATCCTTCTTATATATTTTTCATTCCCTATAATCAATTTAGATCGTACCCATCCTAATCCTTTTTCTATTGGTCTTTCTTCTATTATCATATTGTTTCCATCTTCCATAATTAATTTCACCTTTTTCTCTTTTAGTCTTATTATAATGCGTACATCTACTAGTATGAAGTCTTCTTCTTCTTCAATCCTTAAATGGATAATTGTTTCGTTCTCTTCTTCTTTTATAGTCACTTTCCATATCTTATCGACCTTTACTCGATAGGTAAGAAACCAATTCATATAACAATCTCCTAATACCATT
This sequence comes from Rhizophagus irregularis, assembly GCF_026210795.1. Taxonomy (NCBI): domain Eukaryota; kingdom Fungi; phylum Glomeromycota; class Glomeromycetes; order Glomerales; family Glomeraceae; genus Rhizophagus; species Rhizophagus irregularis. The sequence continues at coordinate 2,917,983 of NC_089457.1, forward strand.
TTGGAGATATAATTTTAAGCTCTTTGGTGTTTTTCTATCTCCTTATATACTTTTCTCCAACTACTATCGTCATTCCTAACTTCAATTTGACTGTATCTTTTGGTATCTTTGTATACATCCTGGTTTTCTTTAAACATTTTAACCATGTCCAAATATTCATTTTTCTTCAATGTTGGGTATGACGATTTCTCCATTTTCTTCGTTTCTCTTCCAATATAATTTTCCCAACATACATCGCCGTCTTTTTCCAAAAATATCACTATTGATTCATCTATTGTTCCTTTTAATCTGAATATTTCTTTTTCCATCTCATGGTTCCCATGTGGAGTAATTAATCCTCTGTTGAAACTTTTCGTCTTCTGATAATAATATTCGCAATATGGCGATTTGTCCAGAATTATTATATCCGTATCTTCATCATATTCTAACATTCTTCTGTTTATTTGTTCTACTACTTCCTTTCTAAATTTCCATTCTGTTTCTAATTTTGATTCGTGAAATTCACCTTTGTCTTTTCTTCTCCTTTTGAATGTATTAAATCTTACTTTTAATCCTTGCTTTTCCCACTCTTTAATCAAATTTCGTACTATACTTGTTTTTCCTAATCCATCCACTCCGTCGATTATAATAACTTGTGGCTTATTTTCTCTTCCCAATTTCTTTAATAATTCTTTTTCTGTCCTTTCCTCCAAATTCAAAAGTATTGCTTCTTTATCGGTAAAATATTTTTCATCATCCCATCTCCCTTTAAATCTTTTAGCATTATACCATTTATTCCTAAATTTGATATATCTCAATTTCCCCTTATTACTTTCTATTTTTGTTATTTCTTGATTCTCGTTCCTTTCTGTTTCTTTTTCTTTAAATCTCAGTCTTGATAATCCATCTGCATTTTTAATTTTCTTTCCACTTCTATGTACTATTTTAAAATCAAATTGTTGTAATTTCATTACCCATCTTGCTCTCCTTCCCGTTTGTTCCTTTCCATCTGTTAATCCTTTTAATGCTGCGTGATCTGTTATCACTATAAATTTCCTTCCTACTAAATATTTCTGAAAATGTTGTATTCCCCAAAATACCGCTAAGCATTCCAATTCTGTTGGTGGATAATTCTTCTCTGCTCCAACTGTACTCCTACTTGCGTAAGCTATTACAACCTCTTTATTTTCTTCATTCATTTGAGCTAACACTGCTCCTAATCCTATCTTAGATCCATCAGTTATCAATATAAATTCTCTGCTGAAATCCGGATATACTAAAATTGGATTTTCTGTCAATTTTGTCCTTAATACGTCAAATGCTTCTTGTTGTTCTTCTTTCCATTCAAACTTTTCATTCTTTCTTGTTAAGTTAAGCAAAGGTTTTGCTATCTTCGAAAAACCTTTTATAAATCTCCTATAATATGAACATAATCCTAAAAATGATCTTACTTCTGTGACAGTTTTCGGCCTCCTCATATTTTCTATTTTCTCAACTTTCTCTTTATCCGGTCGCAATCCATCTCTTCCTACTATATGCCCTAAGAAATTTATATTCCTCAATCCAAACTGACATTTCTTCAATTTCACAATCATATTATTCTCTCTCAATTTACTCAATACTTTATCTACATGTTCTATATGTTCCTCAAAATCTTCTGAATAAATCATTATATCATCTAAATATACCGTAACAAATTCTCCTATATATTCTTTTAATATTTTATCCATTAATCTCTGAAATGTTCCTGGTGCATTCTTCAATCCAAATGGCATAACATTGTATTCATATAATCCTTGTGAACAAATGAATGCTGTTTTCTCTTTATCTTCTTCTGCCATTTCTACTTGATGATATCCTGCTGCTAAGTCCAAACTTGTGAACCAACTTCCCTTTCTAAATTTTTCTAACAATTCGTCTATCCGGGGTAAAGGATATTCATCTGACTTTGTCACATTATTTAGCTTTCTATAATCTATACAAAATCTATAATTTCCAGTTTTCTTTCCTGCTAACGTTACTGGAGATGCCCAATTACTCCATGATTCTCTTATCTTCCCCATCTTTAACAATTGTTCAATTTCTTTCTTTATAAACTTTCCTTTTTCATCAGTTTCTTTATATCTCTTTTGTGCTATTGGTCCTTGATTTTCTTCAATTATTATTTCATGTTTAACTGTATTTATCCTTCCCAGTTTCTCTTCGTCATATTCGAATATATCTTCATATTCCCTTATCAATTTTTTAAATGCCATTCTCTCCTCATCGCTCATCTCTCCCAGATGTGTTTTCTTTTCAAATTTTTCTTCTTTGCTCTCATTTAGCATCTTTACCGTCTCTCCTTCGTTCAGAAAGCCAAGACCATTCATTTTTCCTCATCTCTCTTTTCTCTATCAGTTTTTACAATCGATAACAACTCTTCTTTTTCCATCTCCTCATATTCATCTTCACCCTCTGACTCTTCACTAGAATTGCCATCTATATCATCTATATTCTTTGGATCTTCATTAAATTCACCCCTATTCCCTGACTCCTCAAATTCAACATTTTTCTTTCCTCTAAAATCAATTGGTATTTCATATATTCCATTATCCCATTCTATTGTTAACAGACCTTCTTTCATATTTATTATCCCATATCTTAATAAATCAGTTCCTAATATTAAATCTTTTCTTCTCGAGTCGATTACTTCGAACTCCAAAGGTATTTCTAAATTTTCGTCAATTTCTATTCTAATTTCCACTCTTCCTAATGAAGCTATGTTATTTCCATCTGCTATTGTTAATACGACATTACTTTCCTTCGTTATTGGTATATTTAATTCTTTTCTCAGTTCATTCGTTATCACTGAAGGTCCTGCTCCTGTATCAACTAATGCTCTAATCATTTTTCCTTCAATTATTATATTACATCTTGTTGCTTGTGATTTTTCTTCTTTCTGATTAATATTCTTCAATTCCCCCGAGTGTAGTCAATATCTCAAACCATTTAATAATTTCTTCCTTACTTCTGGTCTTTCATTCATCATTTGTCCCCAATTAATTGGTACGCTTGAATTTACAAATTGCTCAAATGGATCAAAATCCCCAACATTTGGTATATTTCGATTTAACTTCACTTTCTCGTTTGTACATTCTCTAGCAAAATGTCCTTGTTGTCCGCAATTGTGACACCTATTATTATTCTTTCTAGTTTCATATCCTTTCTGTAATTGTTCTTTTGTAAAACCCCTCTTATTATTCCCCTGTGCTTTTTGCTGTTGTCCTTGCCATTGTGCATTTCTTCTTCTATCTCTTTCATCATTCATAACCTTGTCTTTATTTCTTTCACTCTTTCTAGGTGGTACTGGGAACATATCGTATCTTTCCTCATCTTCATAGTTATTCACTTCGTATCCATCGAATCCATTATTATAGTTATCATATCCATCACCCTCATTATATCCATCATATCCATCATTATATTCCATATTATACACATTATATCCTTCACCATAATATTCTTCATCAAGGTAATTAACTTGATTATTTTGGCTATATGACCCTCTATTATTTCCTCCATATGATCTTCTTTGACCTTCCCTACAAACTCTAGAAGTATGTCCTTTTCTTCCACATGTATAGCAAGTCATTCTATCCCAGTTCATATTATTTCTTTGGACATTATTATTTCCGATCGGTCTCCTATCATTCCCATTCCTTTGCATTACATATGCTTCATTTCTCTGCATTACATGTGCTTCCAACCTTTTTATTCCATTAATTAACTCATCCCATTCATCACTTTTAACTTCTTTATTTTGTAATTCTTTCGCAATTGGATTCATTCCTTTATACTTATTTGTCTCTTCTTTCAAAATTTCTTCCATGTTTTTCTCTTGTCCTACTCGTTTCATATCCAACCCTGTTGTTTTCATTAACAATTCATCTTTTGCTTCCTCTTCTCTTTTTGCTTCGTTAACTGCATCATTCAGATTCGTCGGATTACTTCTCCTAACATGATAACCTAGCATGGCATCTAACCCTTGAATAAAATAATTCACTTGGTATAAATCATCTAACGCATGACCTCTAGTTGCAACTCTTAATATTGACCTAAATCTTCTAATATATTCTTCAACACTTTCATTTGTTCCCTGTTTAATTCTTGTTAATTCTAACATTTTTCTTCTTTGAACATCATTCCTAGTAAATCTGTCGATTAATCTTCTTTTCAAATTTCTGTCCTCATTATGATCACACCAATTCACTAAATTAGCTGCTACCTTTTCTTTTTCTTCATTATACCATTGTAATGCGATTCCTCTCAAACAAGTTATGGCTATATTTGCCTTATTCTGTCTACATACACCTCCTCCAACATTTCCTTCTGGTCGTCCGCTTACTGTAAATGCTATCTCAAATTGTCTAATCCAATCATTAATATCTTCATCCTCTTTTCCACTAAAAGTTGGCATACCTACTATTCCCCCCATTCCTGCGGTCTGAATCCTATCCGCCAAAGTCTGTCCTGCCCCTAACGCATTATCTAATGCATTTGGTGCCAATCCCATAGCATTCTCCATTATTCTTCTTATTTGTGCTTCATTTGCCATATTTACTATATTCTCTTGAAATAATTCTTGTAAATTGTAATCAGATATTTCACTTTCTGTGTCAGAATTTTTAAAATTTAATGAACTATTCGAATCTGAATTTTGACTCAGACCAAAACCTCCTGTATTTATAACATTTTCGATTTCATTTTCAGATTCTTCTTCTTCAAAATCTTCATCACTTCCGTCCCATATTTCATCCGGACTTAATATTCCTCCAATCTTTTCTGAATTATCCGTATTGTCTTCTTCTGATTCTTCATTATCACTCTTTTCACCACTTTCTTCACTATCCATTACTCCTGCTTGTTCTTTCAACAACTTATCTAACTTTTTCTTCAATTCTTTTTCCGACTCATTCTTATTTTCTTGAAAGATTTCAATGAATTCTTTATCTAAAATTTCTCCATCTGTATATCCCATACTAGTTAATCTTAACAATTCTTCTTCGGTTATCATTGTTCCAATATCTTCAAAAATCTTTTGCAATCTTTTTACCCGATCATCAATTTCATCAATATCTTCTTCCTCACAATCTTTGCATATAGTTCCTTCTAATCTAAACATATCATTCATCCATCTTATTTCGCATCTTTCGCACCAGGTTGTGTTCTCATTTAACCATTTGTGCACCTCTTTTCTTAACTCTCTATCTTCTAATTCTATTATCCCCATATACCTTTCTATGAATCCTTCTGTTACTATTATTCGATTATTAACTCCAAAATTTTTTATTCTTTGAATTTCCGATACATCTATTTCGTATCCTAATTTTTCTAAGTTGTTTTTTAGTTCTATTAATTCATCTTGTTCATCTTCCCGTATTTCCCGATTACATTCTTCACATCTGCCGTCTTCTTCCGATATCACATAATCTAATTTCTGTTTATTGCATCTACCACATATTTTTGTACTCAAATCTATCCACTCCTTTATGTCTTCAGACTTATCAAATTTCCCCTCCTGAAAAATATAATATCTTATAAAATCATATGTCAACAGTACTCCCGTCTCTATCTTTTCTTTTATTCCAAATTTCATTATTTCTCTGATGAATTCTTCTTTGGATTTACTATCAGTTGTCTTAATCCTGTCCTTATTTCACTTAACTTCCACGTTTTATCTTCTACTATTATTTCTATTTCTTCTTCAGAATCATACATTTCATTATCTTCTTCTTGCTTTATCTCCACTAACTTGAATTTTTGTGTTCTTTCCATTGTTTCTTTTAAATCCGTTACAACCCATTCTATTACACCATCATCTATTCTCAATATGATAGGATTTCTTGTATATATATCTTCGCTATCTTTAAATGTCATACTATCCATTAGTTTTCTTACAGTATCTTCTTGCAAATTTTCTCCCTCAGATAACATCTTCTCGAACCATTCTGGTGAATCATTTTCATGATATGTATGTATTTGTTTACCTTCATATTTGTCATTCCACCAGTACCTAAATCTTTCAAATCTAAGATATAAACTCATGTTAAAATTCTTTTTCATTTCGTAACTTTCTAAACTATCTTCACTTTCTGAATCTTCTGGTTCTTTTATAAAGCCCCTAGTATCTATAAATATTCTTATTATCTTTTGTACCATATTCCTGTGATATTCGTGAACATTTTCTATGTCTATATTCCCATATTCCATATTGGACATTAATTCTTTTACTTTCTCCTCATTCGTAGCTATTCCTTCTTCTTCATAAAGTAATTCCCTGAATGTCTTTATTGCTCCCATCTTTACCCGTAATGGTTCAACTTCTTTCGATGTGATCTTGTACCATTGCCAAAATTTTTCAAACCTTCTTTCAACATCCCAATCTTCCAAAATATATTTGTGTTCTATTAATTCAGGATTCCCAATTAATCTATCAAATACTTCATTCTCTAAATCTCCTTCAATACAATCTCTTACAATTACTAATATAATTGTTCGTAATCCTTTTTCTTTCATTTTTGGTTGTATTCTATATCTTATTGACTCTGTTATTCTATCCATTATGTCTCTACATTTTCCCTTGTGTATTGTATCTTCTCTTTCTGAATTATCCATACTTAATAAATCTATTACTCCCTTGATCGTTACATTATTATATATTATTATTGTATCTTCGAACTTAAATAATGCATCCCAAAATTTCTTGAATACCATTGGTTCATTTTCTATCGGATGACATAATTCACAATTTAAACATTCATCTAATTCTCCCGCTCTTAACTCATGTTCTCCTTTATGTGTCCTATATTCACTTTCCCATTGATGGTACCATTCCATCGTATACTCCAATTAAATTATTATAAATATTCATCCAGAATTCAAATTGAAATTCCGCTCTCTTATATATCATTTTTATCGCTTCTATTTTGATCTTCTAACCATCCTTCACTATATCGTCCTTTTCTATTACATATATTGAATGTATAATCTTTCTTTCATTAAGAATATTCATTTAACAACTTATTCTTCTAAATCTTTTACTTATTCATAATATTCTCATGTTGATCTTTCAATCTTTAAATCCCCTTTTTTGATTTTCACAAGTTTCTTCCGCTATTTTTATCTTTCATAATTTCATGTATATATTTTACTGCGCCATTAATTCAAAAATTATTCTAAGTCCACAATCTCCTCAGACTGCGGAGGTTTTTACTGCGCATTCTAAAAATTTCAAAAATTTTCTAAGTTTTTACTGCGCCTCAAAATTTCCTTTTATCATCGAAATTTATAATTTTCGCATTTCACGAACTTCAAAATTCTCATAACTTCTAAAGTTCGTGAATTTTTTAGTTCTTTTTCATTATATATGTAATCTTTACATCCATATATTTAATATTACGCAAAATATCTTCTTTGTTTAATCTTGTACTAACTCTTATCATAACCATTATGTCGACACACAACATATTATACTTTATGCGACACACGCATCTACACTTATGCGACACACGCATTTATACTTATGCGACACACGCATTTATACTTATTTAACGGTGTTTCTTCTTATTTATTATCTTTTACCATTCAATAACCTATACTCGGCTTGCCTTTACCTTCCCAATGAAGTATAGTAGTTTCGAGGTTTGCTATTCATCTTATCCCATAATACTTATCTTCTTTTCATGAGTTCAGTTGCGCATTTCCCTCAATGCTTCCAGTTTCATCTGAAGAAATTATACTCACGATGGTTTCTCTTTTTGCCTTGTAAATTCAGTTACGCATTCTCAAAATGCTTTCAGTAGGGAGATGTTCCACTCACGTCTGAGTCCAATTATTTCGATTCCCATCCGAAGAAGTTATATTTACAGCCGGTGTTTTTGTAATAGGTTCCCACGTAACCCTTGTGTTTTAAATAGGTTCCCACGCAACCCTTGTGTTTTGGTAACAGGTTCCCACGCAACCCTTGAGTTTATAGTTTACCCGTCAACTTTTCGTTACAACATTGTATCCCCAGGAACTTCTGGCATCTGCAAAATACAATGGTGCCCCTCCCAGAATACAACATCTTACGAGGGCTTCCTTAATTTCTTGGTTTTACAATTATTAGCGCGAAAACTTTAAAGACGACAACTTTTGTGACTTACTACAATACTTTTCCGGATATTCTTGTAACAAATCTATTACTTTGAAACGAGTTCATTATATTCCATCATATCACCGCATCCTTCTTTTTATAATTCCTAAGGTAGGTGTATAATATCGCTATTTCGCCCGTTCCCATTTTAAAGTTTTTCAGGTACTTACAACCTTTTCCCCAATATTATATTTTAATTCTAATACCTCTTTTTCTGAGTTCAGATTCTTTGGAATACCACGTCGGTACCATGATCGGAACGATCCTTCCCTTCGCGAGTGATCAATTCACTTAGTTGTTGACCGATTCCTCCTTAATACCGCATAGGTACTTGACTATAAGAAGATAGTCAAAATGTCGACGTAAAGTCAACATTTCCTTTCTCGGAGCATGCACCAAATTGTCACCCCCGTCTGCCACCCGGCGGTAAACAAACTTCCCTGCTTTAATGTATATTCGTTTTCCACGAAACATTAATATTCTTGCTTGGTTTAGTTTTATTGCTACTTAACTTTCAAATTGCGATAGCTCTCGCCACGATATTTCATCCATTATCTTCCTTCAAAATACGATAGTTCTCTTTACAGAAGTTTATATTTTATTCATTTCATAATTCTTGTTATGACATTAAATTCACCATGAATTTGTCCAATTAAAGTTAATTAAGCGAACATTACAATAAAGTTTAGGGCGAACCTATTACCTTTAAAATAACATTACGCTCTACTAACAATTAATTAAACAAAATTACTTTTTCATCATAAGAAAATAGTAACAAAAACAATCGAAACAATTAATTTTCATATCAAAGGGTATTTTATTTATTCTTCATAAAATTCACAATTAACTATTTTACTTAAAGTTTTACATCGTATCTGACGACTGTGGAATTCACCTCCCATTCCGCTCCTATTTAAACCAACTTTCTTATTCTTTCTTTTCTTACTTCTTATTTCTTTCTAATATTTTATATGTTATCTTTTATGCGCTATCTTATATGCTATTTTATATGTTATCTTTTCTAATATGTTATACTATTTTAGTATGCTATCTTTTCTTTAAAATAAAATAATCTTTCAAATATTGTATCGCAAAGATCCATCTTTTGTGGCTGTGCTATCTTTTCTTTAAAATAAAATAATCTTTCAAATATTGTATCGCAAAGATCCATCTTTTGTGGCTGTGCTATCTTTTCTTTAAAATAAAATAATCTTTCAAATATTGTATCGCAAAGATCCATCTTTTGTGGCTGTGCTATCTTTTCTACTGCGTCTCGTCAGCTATTCTTCTACTGCGGCTGCAGTTCATCAATATTTTACATGTTCCTATTTTTTTGTTCCTTTAATTCGCTATCCTTCCTTTTTATATGATTTATCATTTGTGGCTTATGATTACTCCTCCTAATTGTTCCTATTGTTGAACTTGATAAACTGGTTGCTAAGCCACATCGATCAACTCCCCACTTGATCTATTGGTTCTCCGTTAATCATTTAATAAACATTACATCATGTAGATCATTCCTTCTCCTAAAAGTTTATCCTTTCCGGTTAATTTTATCCCATCATGTGACTTTCTATCGTTTGATCTTTTATTCCATATTATTCCTCCATATTATGCGATTACTCCAGTATCTATGGCTACAACGGTAATATATATATAAATTATTTTATTTTATAAATTTTTATTTTAATATAATATATATAGTGTAATGTTAAAGTAACTTCTAATAATATATAATATATTAATTAAAATATTGCAAGAGAATGGCCAGAAATTAAATCATTTTCTAAGGAAGAAGGGAACTCAGGAAGTTAAAACCATAGTACTGTAATGTTATCTATTTTCCATTTTTAGACACTTGTAGAGTTGTAGTTAATATAATTCTGGATAGAATTTATTATTCTATATGAATCGATTGACTTGACCCTAATTGATCCTGATAAAAACATATTTTGTGAATAACTTTTGATCTAGCAGTCCAATAGCTAGTCTAATATATTGATTAAAATAATGCAATACATCATACTATATTAAAAAAAATTATATTAAATTAGCAAAATGTAATAATTAATGGAATATATCAATTTATTAATTTTAAAAATTATTTTTATTTTTTATAAATTTTATTTTTCAATACAATATGTATTATGTAATGTTAAAATAACTTCTAATAAAATTAGTAAAAGCATCCATTAGACATACAATGAGTTAGTGGATAAAAACTGTTGCCTAATTTAGATAGAACATATAGATAAAACTAATCTCAAATATTTAAGTGGAAAAATGTCTTCAAGTTATAAGGCAAAAATGCCTTCAAGTTATGAGAACAAAATGGCCTTAAAATTATAAGAATAAAAATAACCTCAAGTTAGCACGTCTGAAATATGTGTCAGGTTGACGGCGCAGTGTAGCGCAGTAATTCAAAAAAATCTAAGTTGAAGATTTTCTTTTTAATGTAATGCTTTCAAATTTACACATTAGATGTATTTTCATCTGTTTTACAAAATTCACTTATAAACGGAAGGAGGTTTTGGACGTAGATTTTGACTTTAGTATATAACAACTGATTTTATCGTCTTTGCCAATCATTTCCAAAATTGAATTTGTCAAAAAACGGTTTTTGTTAAATAACTCGAAAATGGCCTTCTAAACCGCCTGTATATACTCTAAGTAAATTTGCAGAGCGGACGAAAATACATCTAGTGCAGTAATTTAAAGGTTATATTTTAAATAAAAAAAATTGCAATTTAATTTTTTTGGAAAAATCGCTGCGCCACACTGCGCCGTCAACCTGACATACATTTCAGATGTGCCTCAAGTTATGAGAATGACAATGTTCTCAAAATTACAAAGACTAAAATAAGGATAAAATATCCTCAAAATTATGAGAACAAAAATATTCTCAAAATTATGAAGATAAAATTGTTTTCCTCAAAATTACAAGAATAACAATATTCTCAAATTATGAGGACAAAAATGTCCTTAAATTATGAGTCTTCAAATTATGTGAACAAAATTACAAAAACAAAATGTCCTCAAATTACAAGAACAAAAATGTCCTTAAATTATGAGAACAAAAATATTCTCAAATTGTGAGAATAACAATATCCTCAAATTTATAAGGATAAAAATGTAAAGATTTTGAGAACAAAATGTCCTTAAAATTATGAGAATAAAAATATCCTCAAATTATGAGGATAATAATGTCCTCAAAATTATGAGGACAAAAATATCCTAAATTACAAGAACAAAAATATCCTCAATTACAAGGAAAAATGTCTACAATTACAAGAACAGAAATGTTCTCAAATTATGATAATAATGTCCTTAATTACAAGGACAAAAATGTCCTCAAATTATGAGGACAAAAATGTCTTCAATTGCAAGGACAAAAATGTCCTCAAATTATAAGAACAGAAATGTCCTCAATTACAAGGACAGAAATGTCCTCAAATTACGAGGACAGAAATGTCCTCAATTAAGGACAAAAATGTCTTCAATTACAAGGACAAAATTGTCCTCAAATTACAAGAACAAAAATGTCTACAATTACAAGAACAGAAATGTTCTCAAATTATAAGGATAATAATGTCCTTAATTACAAGGACAAAAATGTCCTCAAATTATGAGGACAAAAATGTCCTCAATTGTAAGGACAAAAATGTCCTCAAATTATAAGAACAGAAATGTCCTCAATTACAAGGACAGAAATGTCCTCAAATTACGAGGACAGAAATGTCCTCAATTAAGGACAAAAATGTCTTCAATTACAAGGACAAAATTGTCCTCAAATTACAAGAACAGAAATGTCCTCAAATTATGAGGATAACAATGTCCTTAATTACAAGGGCAAAAATGTCCTCAAATTATGAGGACAAAAATGTCCTCAATTGCAAGGACAAAAATGTCCTCAAATTACAAGAACAATAATGTCCTCAATTACAAGGACAAAAATATTCTCAATTACAAAAACAAAAATGTCCTCAAATTATGAGGACACAAAAATGTCCTCAAATTACAAGAACAGAAATATCCTCAAATTACGAGGACAGAAATGTCCTCAATTAAGGACAAAAATGTCTTCAATTACAAGGACAAAATTGTCCTCAAATTACAAGAACAGAAATGTCCTCAAATTATGAGGATAACAATGTCCTTAATTACAAGGACAAAAATGTCCTCAAATTATAAGGACAAAAATGTCCCCTCAATACAAGGACAGAAATGTCTTCAATTAAAGGGACAAAAATGTTCTCAATTACAAGAACAAAAATGTCCTCAATTATAAGGACAAAATATCCTCAATTGCAAGGACAAAATTGTCCTCAAGTTACAAGGACAGAAATGTTCTTAAATAAGAGGACAAAAGTGTCCTTATAGTTGGACAAAAATCATGTCCTCATAGTTGCGAGGACAAAAATGTCCTTAAAGTTGCAAGGACAAAATATACTCAATTTACAAGAACAACAATGTCCTTAATTACGAGGATAAAATTGTCCTCAAGTTACAAGGACAGAAATGTCCTCAAATTATGAGGACAAAAATGTCCGCGCTTATAAGGTCACATGATCTCTGCTTAATATTGGCCAATAAAAACCATGGTTTCCGTAGAGGATATAACCTATGCATTTGAGACGCGATGGATAAGGTTATATCCTTTGCCGATCAGGCGAATGGGGTGTATCTTTTAACCGAATATAAGAAAGAATCTGATGTAACCGTGCAGATCTAAATTTGTAGTTCTATATATTAATTTCACGTGATATAAGTGGTGTACGTAATACCTAATTTTGATCATCCAATGAGAAAAAATTCTGTAGTAATCAAACTGGTAGACTATTTTTTTTTATAGGTTCTATTATTGAGGGAAAAAAAGCAATCAAATTGATTGCAATCTTGATTTTGTGTGGGATTCGTGTTGTATCAACTTTATCAAAGTTCTTTCATCAATTGTTTATGTAAGTATAATTTACAAATTATATTATTGAATTTTTACGTTACTTTAGAAAATAACTAGCGTGAAAAATAAATCTTAAGCAGAAACAAAGTTTATGTTGACAAATCCCACGATTGAATATTGACTTATAGTAACGCTCTTAGGATTCAAAATTTGACATATCTCATATCTGGTATTATAATAGATTCTTTTGTTGAGTAACATCGTATAATCTAATTTCTTAACAAAGGTTCTAATTTTAATTGAACTTATAATAGCTTTTATTTAGTATATTTAGGCTTAATTTGAATGTAAACTTACATACAATTGTATTTTAATTATAGTGAAATAATTACATTTTCTTTTTTTTTTTATTGTTCTGTATTTCGGTCATTTTGTAATAATTACGTTTATGAATAAGATGATATTATATAAACTGACCTTTCTGATTATAAATTTTAGGGAATTCTCGAACACATCCCTCAAATGTAATCGGCTAATGTTGAGATTATACATAAGTTATATGATCAATTAAAATAATTACTCAAACAATCTTATTAATTTTACTAAGCTTCCAAAAAAAGTAGGTATTCAATTGGTTGTGCCCTTTTATATAGACCTAACAAGCAATCTATTATCGCAACAAAAGCAAAATTTTATGGACCATTTACAAGGTATAAGGAAGAACAAATAATATAATTAATGATTTTTAAATAATACATTATACATGTTACTTACTGTGTATATAAATAATGATATACTTTCCTTTATTTTTCCGTGCAAGAGAAATAAATCCATCAATTCTTGGCTATTTTACTAAGAATAATGTATACAGTAAGTGAAGTTGAAAGTATATGGTTAAACAATTTTTTAATTTTTTAGTTATGATATTCTATAATAGCGAGTCAATGAATTCTATGAAAAAAAGAAGTTCTGTAACTCCCATTAAGCTCATTAAAAGGAAATTAAGGAATTTATGAGCACTTTATTAGAATTATTCATCATTTTTTAATCTTTTTATCTTCAGCAGGAGATTCGTTTGAAAGAACTATGTGATATACAATATGACATAAAAGTTTTTTAAAAAATATAGGTCCATTTTTAAATATGAAATAAGATAAACACCAAAACAACTCTCAGGTTTAATAATTACCTTGTTGAAATTCTTACTTTTTAAAGATTGAATAATTGAATTATAAGTGAATTGCGTCAATAACATTGTTTAAAACCCGCGAGTAGTAAGTTATCAAATTGTGATTTATATCATAGTAACAAATAATAAAAATGTTCTTTTACAAAATTAGCTTTCTCCTTTTTTTCAATGAAATTTTTTTTAAATAAAACGGGATATAAATCATACAAAATCATATTTAGGTTTTTAATTATTTTTTTTTCTTCAGGTTCAGAAAATAAATATGAAGAAAAAATTTTATTCACAGCAATCAATTATTAAGGTTATGAACATAACGAAAAGACTTGTTTCAAAAACTGTCAGAATTTTATTGCTCAATTACAAACTGATTTTATTTATATAAAAAAAGTTTTACATATACTCTATAATCAGTGTTGAACAAAACCATAAAGAAACTCAGTTAATATCCTAAAAAATATTTCTGTTATAAATATAAAAATGAATAGAATAAATTCCTATAATAAGTTATTTAGTACGGTTATAAATTTCCTGGTAAATTAATTCGATCATTTTTCTTCATTTAATCTATTGATATTTTTAATTTTAATAAATTTATTTATAAAAAAATTGATAAATTAGGAAATTTAAATGAATATAACTTACTCTGTAAAATAAGTTGAAAGTCCTTCTGTATAAGGATTAAGTAACCGAGATGAATAAATAGCTTGTGGATGAGTAGAAGTTAATGGTTTGTTTTCTTTATATTCTTTAAAGAGATATTTTTCTGCTATTTCAATATCATCATACAAACCACTTAAAATAGTGCCAATTAATTCAACATTTGGTCTTTTATCTGGATCTGAATCCCAACACTTTTTCATTAGATCAATATATAGATTTGATTTCAATTCAGGTATTTCAGGTATTTCAGGTATTTCGGGCCTAATTCCATTACATATATCTAATGCTAATAAACTATCATGTGCACGATTTTCAAAAGGTTGTTTCCCAGTTATTATATAATACATAACCATGCCAAAGCTATATACATCTGCTGCTTGAGTATAAGGCTTGCCTCTTAATACTTCAGGAGCTACATAAGGCATCACTCCATAAATTTTTGTTTCATCTTCATTACCGACTTCTCCACATAATCCCATATCTGAAATATGTATACCTATGGGAATATTTACAATACTATCATAATCACTAATTAATATATTTCCTATATGAAAATCACGATGAACCATCTGCTTCTGATGAATTTCTTCAAGACCTTCAAAAGTATATTTTAACAAATAATATTTGACATAATCATCAAAATTTTTATTGAAATAATGCATCCAATTATTAAAACTTCCACATTTTGCATATTGAAGAACTATAATATGATTTTTTGTAATGGGATTTTGTGATATTCCATATACTTTAAGAACATTATTATATTCATAACCCGTAATTGAATATGCTTTAATCTATTTAAGTATAAACAAAATTAATATATTAATAATTATTTCAATTTTATAAAGAAATTTCATACCTCATTTAAAAATTCGTCAGTAATATTATGTGAGTTATCTATACATTTTAATGCAACTTCTTTATAATTATCTCTTCTGCATATCTTTTTATCATAATTAAATTTTAATAGACCATCTTTCCATATTGCTGAATATATTGTAGCAAACCCACCTTTACCCACTTCTTCAATATAAGCAAACTGATTGTATGGTATCCATTCAAATATTACATTATCATAATCATCAATTTTCAAATGCATTTCTTGAATAAAATCATCAATTTTTTGATTTCCACTCCAATTTGTCAAATTATTTTGTATATAATTTATTTGGCATGATTTACAAAAGTTATTTTCTAAGTCATTATATGGCTTGCAACATCTTTTACAATACCTATTATTTTGAAGAACTAGAATATACCCTTTTTTATTTTGATTTTGAGACATTCCATATATATCATTATAATTGTTAGCCTATTAAATAGTGTGAATTAAATTATTGTTTGAACCAAATACTTAAGATAGATAAATAACTTCCATACCTCAATAAAAAACTTGTTAATATCTAATGTTAAGCATTTTAATACAACTTTTTTACAAGAATTCCTTATCCATTCCTTTCTATCTTCTTCATGATATAATGGACCATTCTTCCATATTGCTGAATATATGATAGCAACATTATCATCAACTTTTCCAGTTTCTTTAATATTAATAAACTGATTGTATGGTATCCATTCAACTACTCTATCATTGAAACCATTTATCTTTATTTGCTTTTCTTGAATGAAATTATCAATTTTTTCATTTCCACTCCAATTTGCAAAATTATTTTGTATATAATTTATTTCACATAACTTACACCATTTATTTTCTAAATTATTGTATAGTTTACTACATCGTTTACAATTCCTATTTTGAAGAACTAGAAGATAATCATTTGTATTTGGATTTTGAGATATTCCATATATGTTACTATAATGATTGCCAACCTATTAAATAAAAATAAAATAGTTATTCCTTTGAAAATTTAAATTATTAAATTTATAAATAATTTTTATACCTCATCAAGAAATTCCTCAATATCTAATGCTAAGCAATTTAATATAACTTTTTTATTAGGATTCCTTATCCATTCCTTTTTATCATATCTATAATATAGTGGACCATTTTTCCATATTGCTGAATATGTAATAGCAGCATTATTATCAACTTTTTCAATTTCTTTAATATCAGAAAATTGATCATATGGTATCCATTCAATTATTATATGAGTCCAATAATTAATTTTTAATTGCATTTTTTGAATAAAATCATCAATTATTTCATTTCCACTTAAATTTGTAAAATTATTTTGTAAAATTAACCATGGTATACATTTCTTATCATTTAAAATTATAAAATAATTTTTTGTATCTGGATTTTGAGATATTCCATATATATGATTTCTGTAATTATTAACCTATAAATATAAATAAATGATTATCTGAAGTAAAATATTTAAGTTGGCATATAAAAAAGTTTCATACCTCATTGACCTTATTGAAAAATTCCTTAATATCTATTGCTAAGTAATTTAGTACAACTTTTTCATTAGATTTTCTTATCCATTTATTTTCATAATATAATGGACCATTTTTCCATATTGCTGTGTACATAATAACAGTATTATTATTATTTTTTGCCATTTCTTTAATGTTAATAAATTGATTGTATGGTATCCATTCAACTATTTTATTATATTCATAAATTTTTGATCGCATTTCTAGAATAAAATTATCAAATATTTCATTTTCACTAATCCAGTTTTTATTTATATGACATAATTCACACAATCTAATATATTCATTTGTATATAATTCACCACATTTTTCACAATATTTATCAATTGATAAAACTATGATATATTCTTTGGTATCTGAATTTTGAGATATTCCATATATTCCAGATATGTCATTATTATTGTTAGTCTATATATATTAATAAGTATAAATGTCTATTTATTTGAAGTATTTAAATTAAACTTATAAAATAATTATCATACCTTACTAGGAAATTCATTGATATCCAAAGATTTTAATACAACATTTGTATAGGAGTTTCTTATCCATTTCTTATTAATATATAATGGACCATTCTTCCATATTGCTGAATATATAATAGCAGTATTGTTATTATCTTTTGCAGTTTCTTTAATATTAATAAACTGATTGTATGGTATCCATTCAACTATTTCATCATCGAAACTATTAATTTTTAATTGTATTTCTTGAATTAAATCATCAATTTTTTTATTTCCACTCCAATTTACTAAGTTATTTTTAAAATAATTCATTTGACATGAATTACACCACTGATTATATATATCTGTATATTGCTTACTGCATTTTTCGCAATATTCATCTTGTGAAACTATGATATAATTTCCTGTATCTGGATTTTGAGATATTCCACACATTAAAGAATAATACTTCTTATGAAAGGAATCATAAACTTCACAGTTGTTAACCATCAGTATACCTTTAACCTGTTTAATGTAAATAAATTAGTACTATATAGAGTATATTAAAAAAAAGATTTTGAATTAAACTTAAAATAATTTTTATACCTTATTAAGAAAATCATCAATTGTATTTTGTGATTTATTTAAATAATTTAATGTAATCAATGTAACTTTTTCAGACTTTCTTATCATTTCCTCTTTAATAGAATTATAATATGATGGACTATCATTCCATATAGCTGAATGTATTGTAAGTAAGTCATCATTTTTTTCTATTTCTTTAATATTAACAAACTGATTATATGGTATCCACTCACATATACTATCTGTTAATTGCGTTTTTTGAATAAAAATGTCAATTTTTTCATTTCCACTCTTCCATTTCGTGAAATTATTTTTTAAATAATTTATGTGATATGTCTGACACAATTCATCTTCAGATATTCCGTTTTGTAAAATAATGATATATTCTTTTGTATTTGGGGTTTGAGATATCCCATAGCATGTATTGTAACTTTTAGCCTATTAAATATAAATAAAGTTATTATATTTTGAAGTATTTAAGTTAAATTTATAAATAATTCACATACCTCATTAAGTAATTCATCAATAATATTTTGTGAATCATTAAAACATTTTAATGTAACTTTTATATTAGGGTCTCTCGTCCATTTCTTTTTAGATTTATTATAATATAATGAACCATTACTCCACAATGCTGAATATATAGTAGCAGTTTTATCAACAACTTTTCCTATTTCTTCAATATTAATAAATTGATTGTATGGTATCCATTCAACTATTTCACCATTGAAACTATTAATTTTTAATTGCATTTCTAGAATGATATCATCAATTGTTTCATTTCCACTAGTCCAGTTTTTAAACTCATTTTTAAAATAATTTATATGACATGACTTACACCATTTAATACATTTATTTGTATATTTTTCACCACATTTTTCACAATATTTACCTTGAACAATGATGTATTCTTTTGTATCTGGGTTTTGTGATATCCCAATATTGTAATTTTTATCCTATTAAATATAAATAAAGTTATTATATTTTAAATTATTTAAGTTAAATTTAAAAATAATTCCCATACCTTATTAAATAATTTATCAAAAATATCTTGTGAATATCTAAAACATTTTAATGTAACTTTCAAATTAGGGTTTCTTATCCATTCCTTTTTATATTTATTATAATGTAATGGACCATTATTCCACAAAGCTGAAGATATAGTAGTAGTTTTATCAACAATTTTTCCTATTTCTTCAATATAAATAAATTGGTTGTATGGTATCCATTCAACTATTTTATCATTGAAACTATTTAATTGTATTTCTTGAATGATATTATCAATTATTTCATTTCCACTGGTCCAGTTTTTAAATTCGTTTTCAAAATAATTTATATGACATGACTCACACTGTTTAATACGTTTATTTGTATATTTCTCACCACATTTTTCACAATATTTATCTTGTAAAACTATAAAATAATCTTTTGTATCTGGATTTTGAGATATTCCATGCATACTGTCATAACATGTTATAGCCTATTAAAAACATAAACAGAGTTATAATATTAAATTACTTAAATTAAACTTATAATAATACCCATACCTTATCAATTATATTTTGGAAGTTGTTTAAACATTTTAATACAACTTTTATATTAGGCTTTCTTGTTAGTTCTTCTTTATTAATATCATAATGCAATGAACCATTATTCCATAATGCTGAATACATAGTAACAGTATTATCAGCATTTTTTTTTATTTCTTTAACATTAATAAATCGATTATATGGTATCCATTCAATTATTGTATCAAAATATCTATTAATTTTTAATTGCATTTTTTGAATAAAGTCATCAATTTCTTCATTTCCACTTGTCCATTTTGTAAAATTATTCTTTAAATAATTTATTTGACATGGTCTACACCATTTTTTAGATGTATCTGTATATTTTTCATCACACTTGTTGCACACATCAATATGGTATAACATTATTTATTCTTTCATTAATTTATTTAGTTTTTTTTAAAAAAAAAAAAAAATTTAAAACGCTAAACTTCGTGTCATATTTTTATGTATTTATAATGTTACACTAGAGTGTTTGTTACCTCCACACAAAATAACGATGTAATATTTAAATATTGTTTCACGAAAAAAAATATGCAAGCGGATCACTGATCATATGGTATTTGTACTAATTTTTATATTTCTCTTTTTTACGTGTTATTCTGTGCAATAAAGATAAAATAAGATTATATTCTCTTTGCTGAGGTATGGTATAGTCATATCTTCAACGACTTAGACGTAAGACGAATACATTTACGTAAATATTATTTAAATCTTTCTCATATGATGTAACCCGCAGATCGGCAGATGTAATTATTATTTTGCTTTTTTTGAACTAAACAATATACAGCCCGTAATTCTAGAAAGCCCCATAGTTTACGCCGAAACCGTAGGACAACAAACTTTCGGACTTTTCGGAAAATTGAATTTTTATTTTTTCTGAAGATCTGCAAGAAAATCTGCAGGAGCCGTTCCACTATCAAATAAATAAATCAACTAAATCTCATTCGTTCTTTCCACGTCCAGTAGTCATCACGTGAGTTCTCATGTTACTGCGCCGCCCGCAGCTATCTTCAAAAATTATCACTTTATGGTTCTTGTACTAGGTTCCACTTTTTCGTCAAAGAAAAGTTGTATAGAGCTTTATTGTAACAATGTTTAATACTTTTGTTCATCATCGTTTCTCCAAAATATTTCAACTTATTGCTGTAGTTCGATAAAACCCTATTTTCTAAATAAAACTTTGTATAGATAGATGTAAAAATAAACTATTATAAAAAAATGAAAAAATTGGTTTTATTAAAGAGTCCTTTTTTCGACCGTAAAATTTTTGGTTGTGAGTAAAAATTTTTTTTGTACCAATATTAGTTTTATTACAATAAGTCCAAATTGAAAAGGATTCAAAATAGTAGCTTCTACATAATTTAATGCTACAATTAAAATTCTCATGATATTTTCTTGATTACATATTTTATACTAACATCTACAAATAAATCAGTAGTTTAAGTGAGAGTCATTATATAATCGTTATTCAATATTAGCACATGGTGATACTTTTAACAGTATTTAATTTTAGCGTCACGGCAGTCCATATATATTCTTTAATGTAACTAAAAAACAAGGTAACCTCGGACGATCATTTTTTGAAAAATTTACCCAAGAATCTGGAATCAAAAATGATCAGCAAAATTAAATTTCAGATTTATATAGTTACACATTTCAATTTCTAAATTTATTTTGATTTTTTTTTTTGCGCAAACATTATAGTGGGTTTAAAGAAGAAAAAATTTCTCAAAAATAAACTGTCCTCAGTAAAAGTAGTAAACCAAATCCAGCATCAACAAAACCTTCCTCAGTACTAAATATACATACTACATAAAACTTTACAACGAGCCTCAAACTACAAATTATAAATAAGATTTTTGATTATAATCGCAAAAATTATCAAAATTTAAATATTTTGTATATGTTTTACTAAATTTTTATTGATTTTAATAATACTTTGTCATTAAGAAGGTAAATTTCAATACAAGAACATGAATTAATTCGTCGGCATACAGTATGTCTGAAATTTATCAGTATTCGAAAATGCAAAAATTGTATTAAAATAACTCATTGATTATTATACTCACTTGATAAGGGTATTAAATACTTTCACTGAATACTCTGATTTTAAAATTTAAATATTGTTTCCAATTATTATACAAAAATAAGGTGAACTTAATAATAATGTATAGCTTTCTCCTCTCCAACTAATATTTCCACATCAGAAATTTACCAATTTTAGAATATTCTTATTTAAGATTTATTCTGAAAAAAGATAAGTGACAAAAATTCAGGCCTACCCTATAAAAAATTTATTCCGTGTTATTTTTATTCCATGTTATTTCCGTAAATGTTTCATATTTACGGAGTTTTAAATAAAATTTTTACAAAGCTTATGTTTGACAAATGACTTTGGAATGACAAATAATTTGACAGTTATTATGATCCTATTCAATTATTCTGAGTATAGGATTAAGTAATAAAGCGAAATTAATCTTGATTTATATTGTACTATTCGGTGAGATAAAGGTTAGTATAGTAACTTTATAAAGAAATTATGTTTATGAATACAATATTTGGGTAACTGTGACAGAATTCAAGGGTCAATATGTTTTCCTAATATAATTGAAATTATTTTATCCTTTACCTTGCTAGTTGGTAGCTACTTTGGCTGGTTCAGCCCTAGTCTAAGATAATGTTTTGAGCCTTTCTTATATAATTAATTAAACATATAACGTTATAAAAATATTATTCATACATACATAAATCACATGAGAATATTTCATTAAATTTAAAAGAAACTAGAATATTAACAATTATTTTATTTATTATAATTTTTCGGTTAATTTATCAAGATAGGTACTTCCAAAATATTAGGGATAAAGGATGTAGGTAGCTATTTCAAATAATGAGGTGATAAAATCTAAATTGAAGAAGATCTTAACATCAGCATTTCGTTTAAATGAACGAAAAGAAAATATTTATATAAAGTATACGATAAATTTCTTCTAATTTAGCGCAAATAAACGAAAGTAATGTCACAATTTTTAATTATTCTTATAATTATGCAGCTCATATCTAATAGCATTTGTCGTTCAAAGAAGAGACCTTGGCTATTATTTATCAGGGATATTAGCTTTTCATGAACCAAAACATCTTCAGAAATACATTTCTGATTGCAAACAAAAACAATTAAAGAGAAATTCATTATTTTATAAATTGAATGTTCTCAACAAATATATTATCTTTATATTTTTCGCTTACCTTTTTTTTAACAATAAAAGATGTATAAGAATGACATGAAATGGTGCTCCATAATAGTAATTTTCGTTATGCTGTTCTGATACGCAGATTATTTAGAATTCCTTCTTGTAAAGATGAGTTTCAGTTTATAGTCAGAACCATTACCACCATCAGGATTACCAGTTCACACCAAGGTCTATTTCCGTTCCAATAAATAACACTTTTTAGTATCATACTCTGAGAGAAAAAAGATGTAAAGCACCATTGATCATAATGTAATTAATGTAATTGATAAATGAAAATTTTATTGTAAGCTTAATCATTTCACTTGTTTTAATAAAAGAATCATTTTTTAATAATCTATTTAATAACCTCACAAAATATTATACATAAATAATTTAAATTAAAGAAAAAAAACTAGACATCGGGTATAACATAGTTAAACTTACTCTCCTCTTATTTGATTATACAAACTTTTCAATGTCCGAAATATCATTTAATTCTTTGTCAAGAATTTTCATCTTATATTTGTTTTCGGAAATTTCACTTGTATTATAAAATTATTCATGAATAATTTTTGTTTTAACTAAAAACGGGAATATAATAATAAAATAATAAACTAGACACCAGAATTTACAAAAGAACAACTAACTACCTATAAATAACTTTGAATACTTCATAATCATCTACTTCAAAATATTCATTACTTTGCCTAATTGCTTTTTCATAACCATTTTTAGAACATTGCCCTAGTTTATCTCTATAAAGTAATTCAAAATCTGAATTTCCATGACCGAAAAATGGACCACGTTTCCTACTGGTAAGGATCGCATGTTCTGTATCAATAACTTTACTAAAAATAGAATTTTCTAGATTAACTTTATCTAATGAAAAAATAAAACTTTCTTCTGTACTAATAAATTCACCAAAACCAGCCACAGATTTCCAATTACATGGATTAAATCCTCCAAGAATCTCATTAGAATTTTTAACACGAGCAATAGTAACTGTAGGTTTCTTCTTATCACAGTACTTATGAAATATATTTTTATCAAATCCATCTCTACTTCCACGTACAAGTAAATCAAAATCATAATTAACTTCCCACTTTTGTTTTTTCATAGCCTTTATCCAATTACAGATAAGTGAAGCATCTCTTAAGTTGATTATTTGAGAATCTAAATATTTCACTATTTGTGGACTTGTCAAATCTGCATTTAAACAATGATCTTCAACAATTTTGTTATAAAACGTATCATCGAAAATGCTTTTAAATGGTTTGATTTTCGTAATAAAATCTATACTACTTACTTTTTGAAAATTAATATGAGAGATAAATGGTTGAATTAAGGTACCAAAAGTAGTAATATTATCAATAGTCCACATTGTGGCATCTGATGGTAATTCATTATTAGATTTTGCAATAGCCCATTCAATAAGCTTATTCCAGACATCAATTTGTTTTAAAGAATCACTATATTTAGTCAAAAATTCAAGAAAGCATTCTTGTCCAATTGTAACGAAATCATCTGCTCTAAAAACTATTGAAGGATCCTTCCGACATGATATTTTACAAAATTGGGATAATATTGTAAATTGGTCATATTTTTCTATAGTGTTTAAAATAAGAATAAAGTTTGACTTTAATGACTCTTTATCATTAAGAAGATATTTTTCAATATATGAGCATAATTCATTAAGACATAATTCATCAGCTGCAATTAAAAGTTCAATGATTGTCTTAATATCATGCTTTGCAAGTTCAAGTTTGCCGCTATATATATAGCTACAATTTAAATTAAGTTTAAAATTAGTTAATAAAAATAAAGATGAATATCATTAACATAATAACTTATAACACTTTTTCTTATACTTACTTGATAAGAATTTCGAATACTTTAACTGAAATGTTTGGTTTTTGATATTTAATAATATTATTTTCAATTATTATCCAATTATCAGAAAACGCACTTCGAAAATAAGGTGAACAAACTTTTAATATAAGAGAATGCAAATGAAAAGTTTTTGTGTTTTGTTTTTCTCCAACTAATATTTCTAAATCAGAAAATTCTCCAGTTTTAAGGATTTTGGTGTACTCTTTAAGTACTAAATTTGATAATTTTGCAGACATATTTATTAAAAAAATTTTAAAATAAAAAAAAAGTTTTTAACTATTAAACGATCGACCTTGTAATACTTGAATTCGGGCCGACGGGCCGCGGGACCGAAAATTGAGGATGCTAATCATGTGATAACCATAATCACGTGAGAATATATTGCTGTGTGCCTGTGTCGAATATAATTAAGTATTCCGTATGTCACACTCACACATTGACTAAATGATCGCGTACTTTTATTATAATATACGGATTTATATACCCGCGTATGATATTTGGATAAAAAATTTCAATTCTGATACCTAATTCAGTCTAATTCTCTATAAATATTATTAATTAATACGGCGTCAAAAAAATTTTGTTGGGAAAGTTTTATTAAATATTGACCATAATTAAAAATTAGAGTTAACTCTAGTTTTTAATACATTTAAAAGAATTAAATACTTTTCTTTCGTATAATTTAAAATTACGTTAACATAATTGTACAACATAAAAAGATCTAAAAAAATTTGTTATAAGTAAATACTGTACAAACTTTCATAATGATTTTTAATTATTCTTACTTAAAATTTCATTTTAAAATCTTACGGTACTACTTGATTCGACTTTGCTGTCCAAAAAACAGGTTATATGAATTTCCTCGTTTATTAGACAATTACATCATTATGTATATTTAAATAATTATACCGCATAAGAATTATTATGCAAAGAATTGTAACGTGCTTCACAAATACAATAGAATTGAAATGTTATAAATATTACATATTAAAATCAACAGTACTTACTTGCTCTTGCGATTGTCTAGAAATATTGATACTTTTTTTTAAGTATTAGTGATGAAAAGGTAATTATAATCATTTGTCTGATGATTACTGATGATTGTTGTATACAGTGTAGTTATTACAATATTCGGAAAATTATCTGGTAAAATAATTCATGCATACAACATAAATACGTATATTATAACAAAATGTTTACGTGGAACTTTATTTTCAACTCATAGCAAAAGATTCGTTTGTATTATAAAAGTTTTGTAAAAAAAATAAGACAAAGGTCTTGAACAAAACATTGCGCAATTAAGCCAGAATATCTTGATTGTGGTTGAATGTTTGCAAACGAAAATACTTTTGTCTTAATGGTCTATTTTTTACAATTAGAAAAATCAGAATTTTTAAATTTAATGATGGCATAAGTGAATGCGAAATTAAGGGATCGAAAGTTTATTTTATACTAAGCGTCATAAAACTAGTAGACATTCGAATTCAACTATTATTATAACTAAATTTTTTTATAACAAGTTATATGTAATATTGGTAATATTTGTGAAAATAAGAATGGTATAAGAATAACCAAAAATCCTCAAACTCAATTCGGAATAAAGCATAATATTATTTTTTAAAAAAAATTTTGATTTATCTAATTTTTTATAGTTACATTTGAATAAATAATTTTCCCAGACGGAGACGACTTACAAATGGACATTAAGTCATATTTTGATGTAATAAATTTGAATTTCAAAAGAGCCAATTTCAGATACCATCCCATCACCATTTCATGAATATTAAATTGACTAAGAGACTGCACAATTCATTTCATTCAATTCATAAATGTTATTGGAATTTAAATATCCGATTTTCAGCTTTATTTTTTACGAGATCAATACTGTTTAGATGTTCAATCAATAGAATTTGGCTTACTGATCATTATTTTGATAAAAGTTTGTCATCAGCCATTATAATTAATCTGGTAAGGAATTTATTTTCATGATTTGTTTAATTTATGAAAAGAGGTTTTCAATATTATGCAACGTTAAATTTTAGTGCGTGAGACTGATTACACAATTATACTAATCATGAGAAATGAATTGTACATTGATAAGGTAAACTTTATCATGATTTGAAGTAAATTTATAAAGTAGTAAAGTAAAAAGGATTTCGAAGCTAGGTCTGCTCATAATTTTTAAAAATAAGTATTAAATTAGTATTCAGAATTCATGAATAAATTTTCATCAATTGAAACACTTCATATTCTTCAACATAAAATCTATCTTCAGTTTCTCTAATCGATCTTTCATAAGAATTTTTACAAACTTTACAATAATAATTAAATGTACTAATATCTAATCCCCATATAATAAGGTCTCCGTTACCAAATGATGGACCATAAAAAGATATATTATCTATAGCATATTGATTATCAACTATACGACTTAAAATATAATCATCATTTCTTTCTTTATTATTAAAAGAAAATATAAAACTATCTTTAGTATTGCCATATTTATTAATGGATTTCCATCCAATCGGATTATATCCTCCAAGAATTTCGTTACTATCTTTCACTTTAGCAATTGTCACAGTGCGAGAATGAAGATCACAAATTTCATGAAATTTATCGGGATAAAATCCATCACGAGATCCACGAAATAATAATTTGAACTCATATGGAGTAGTTAACTCATCTAATTTATCGACCCATTTCGAGATACTTTCAACATGTTGAGATGTAATTATAGTAGAATCAATATTTCTTGAATCAATATTTCTAGGTATACGAGGTTTTGATTCACCTTTCTTGTTATCAGGATTCAAAAGACTCAATAATAAATCATCAAGTAATTTTTCCGGTAAAACTTTTTTAAATGGATATACTTTTTCCGCAAACTCTTTAGAAGTTAAATTGTAAAATCTAATCAACGGGATGCATAGTTTTAAGGTACTTCCCAAAGTCTGGAAATCTTCTTCTTCTGTAATTTTTGTAAGGTCAGATGGTAGTTCCGGATTTTGAGCAATTCCCCATTTAAGTACATGTTCCCAAACCTGAATTTCGCTCATTTGAAGATAATCATCCCGAATAACTGAAATCAAGAGTTTTTCTGGAATAGAAGTAAAATTTGGCGATCCGAATATCTTATTTGGTTCATTGGATATTAAATCATTACAAAATTTTTGAAGATCCAAGAAAGATTCATTTTCAGAGCTTGTTCGATATATTAAATCAAAATTTTCTTCCATCCAATCCGCTTTATTTTCAATCAAAAAGGATTGTATATAAGCGATTAATTCCTGAAGATTTAGTTCATTAGCGGCAACTAATAGCTTAATTATATCTTTAGTATCACATTCTTTTAGAGAAAGTCTTCCACCATAAATGTATCTAAAATAAAGATAAAATATTTTGAAATTAATAAATTGATAAAAATAATTATTATTATTATTGTTATTTTTTTACCTTAAAATTATTTCAAAAATTTCAGGTAAAATATTAGGTAGTTCAATACGTGCCAAAGTTCCATCATTATTCTTTTTATTAGTTGATAACATTCTTCTCAAGAAAGAAGAACGGTAATATAAAATAACTGTATGAGCATGAAATGTTCTTACATGAGGGTCGCTACCAACTTCAATATTAACATCATAATATTCGTCGTCGTTCAAAATTTCAAGGAAATTCTGCGATAATTTTGGTAAAAATTTACAATTATCAATAATACTTGTTATTGTATTTTCAATAACTGTTGAACAATCATTCCATTTTTGCAAAATAAATTGTTGATTCTTGCTACCATGCTTTTCATATAGGATGATTTTTTCTCCCTATAAAACACGATTTAAAAAAAGAAATTAAAAATTAGTACTATTAATCTTTTATCTAATAAATTAATTTCAATAGCCTTTTTACCGAAACATCAAGAACAAATTTTCGATCATGTTTCAAACTGATAGTATTGTCTTCATGGTTATAATCCCATTCTTGAGCGGCACAAGATTCAGCATATCTTACATATTGAATAATTTGTGTGCCTTTACAAATGTTGAAAATAGGTTAATTTGTAGAATTAGAGAAATCAAACAATGATATTTACTAGAAATAATTATTCACCGTTTACATATTTCGCTTGTTTAGTTAAAGTGAAAAAAAAAAATTGGATTTTAGGGTTAAGAAGATTTTAATTTCAAATAATTAAATAATATTTATACTTACCTCCAGCAACATCGAGCATGAAACCAGACCTTTTGTTGGCAATAAATCCGCCATTAAAATACCAGAGTTGCGCATCAACCTAAACATAGAGGAGAGAAAACTCGATTAATAAATAACAATCAAAGAATTTTTACAAGAATATTAGATTTAACACTTTACGATAGGATCATGTTCGGATTTCTTAGTAACTTGGATGATTCTAGCAGGCTGAAAAATAGAGGCACCTTCAACCTCAAGAACTTTCCCGGAATGTTGAGCTATAATCCAATAAAAATTAGTCATTTTTCAAAAAGAAATTTAATAGAAAAATTGTGATGCGAAATATTTTCGACCAAAATGTAAAGAGAATATCGTAAAATTTGGATATCCGAGGTTATTTATTTGTACATATTTTATTCGGCAATCGGAAAAATCATTTAACCAAATTACACGAATGTTACGTTGATCACATGTCAATCCATAGTTATATTACACAAGAATCTCAAGAATTTGAGCGTAGAAAAAAAAGCATAATAATTTTAGAACTATTTGAATTTTTTTGCTAATGATAATTTTGTGTAAACAATAATAATAATATAATAATAATAAATTTGAACAAGTATAGGATTTCATGAAAATCTACTTATTAACAAATGAACAACATGTACCAATGGATATCCTACCAACGATCAAAGACGGTATATTTTATTTGAAGAATGTTACCAACTGTGAGCATGTTGGTTAGCCTATGTACTACCTGGTTCCTATGAGTCCTATCACAGAATAATAAGATTTTTTTTAAAAAAGTCTGTACGCAAAAACAGATGCCCAGTGCAGGAATTTAACCCGCGTTTCCACGTTTACATTGGTAGCGTAAATAGGTGTGGCGTTCTAACCAACTGAACTAACCGGGCGATTTATTTACTGTGTATTCTATTAAATAGTTATTTTATGGATTTTATGGGATGAAGATTTGATGACCAATTAAATTAGTACTTTTTTTTTTCTCTCTTTTTAAACAATAAGTACTTCTTTTTTATAGTTTTTCCCATTACTGGAAGAATAATTATTTCTTTTTAATAATCATATATATCCAAACTGGATGAATGAAAATGGTATTTGAATATTTTTATTATTTCCACTAATAAATATTATGAAAATTTATAAAAAGTTATTCTATTTTATATTTGCAAAATAGATTTTTTCCTTTTTACAAGGTATATTACAAACGTTTATGTTTTGATTAAATTTAAAATTTCATAGACTATGCGCCTTTGATACTTGTGATAGAATTTAAAAAGAATTATTAGTGGGTTTATTAACAAAAATATGTTTATAAAGAAGTGTATATAGGTTGCTTTATTGCACCTTAATCAAATTACCATTACATATTTATCACTCACTATACTTTATGTCATTATTGCTAATTTATGAAAAAAAAGTTCAGAATATATCATCAAATTGGAGAGGAAATTCCAGAAAATTTCCGAATTGATACAACGATACAACAGCTCACGTTTTAAATGATAAAAAAATAATATCCCTTGATTTTGATTTTTCTTTTATTGGGTCATAAATATTATTCTTTGAGTTTAGAAATGATGGCTTGTTTGTATATTGCAACAATAAAATTTTATTACAATGAAACAAGTAGCAGTAGTTTTATGAAAGAATGAAAGAAAAGCTAGAACAGTTAATTGATGGTTTTATATTATAATGTAATACCTTGACACCTGACGCGTGTCACCTAAACATCAAATTAACTTTATTACTAAATGAATCATCAAAAAATATATAATTCCGAAATATGACATTAAGTTATTCAAGTCTTATTACAGAATAAATAGTAAAATGAGCAGGAAAGTTTATCCAATATATGATATATAAATTTCCTTATAATGTTGCTAGAATATATTCCTGGCCTTATGTAATTATAAACGTAGTGTTGTGAGTTTATTTTACATTTATGAATAATAGGGAAATAAGCATTTTGCATAGGAAATTGAGTTTGCGTAGCTAAAGAACTATTCATTATAAATCTTTCATCAATCTTAATTATTACTCCAGTTATTTCAGTAGCAATAGAAAATATCATGCATGATGGAATAAAAGAATGCAAATTTGTATATAAATGGGAAATGTCAAAATAGGATCTCTATATGACTTACAAAATAATTATGTTAGTACTTGAAAGAATAGATCAAAACAAAAAAATAATTAGTGGTAAATTATTAAATAGATATACAGGTACATTAATAATAAATGAGTTTTTATGATATTTTAGCACAAAATTTAGTATGCTAATTTCGTTTAAAAATTACATATTGAATAAACAAGTATGTGAGATAAATATAAAAGAAAAAATAAGTAAAATAATCCCCTGTCGCACTAAGTGTCACTCATGATCACCTTCATACTAATTTTTAAAAATTGCGAGTGATTAGTTGAGTTTATAAATGACCGGGAATCTTCGTTTAGTTATTTCCCGGTCTTATATAGATAGCCGGGAAATTACTAATTTTAGTTTAAAATAGTTAAAATAGTTAATATTTAATGAGTGACACGCTCCAGGGGATTACCCATTTATTTCCAACTCCCCATGAAATAAATAATACGAAACTACCGGCGATCTACAATTAGTGCAATATATCGGATTCAATAAAGTCAAAAATAAATCAAAAACTCTACCGAATTATTTTCTCTTCATAATTTCTATAATGATACTAGAAATAATAATTAATTGTTTTCATAAGAATTTTTAAATTTTATCTCTTTATTTTTTAGATGAATAAGATGATAATCAGTTTATATCTTGGGTATGATTTCCTCTTTATTTTCATTTTTTGACTTTGTTCTTTATTCTAAAGTCTTAATTTATTTGGCAAACCCTATAAAAAATTTTAACTGTTATTTCTTTAAAAACTTCATAAAAAATAAGCCTTTCATGGATTCATTCACGGAAAATGAAAATAATTCGATAGATTCCGTGATATAAGTTTATTAATTCCGAGTCTTTTACGGAAAAAGGATGGAATATAAAAAACGGACCGACTTTTTTTACAGAGAAACACAACGAAAAGGTACGTTGGAAACAGAATTTTTTATTAAGAACCTTTATTCATATACAGAAAATGGTTCCTTGTACCTATGAATAAAGAGTATAGAATTTAAAGTAGCTGTTGTTGTGAGCTGTTAAATATCCAGGGTAATTTATTCGTATTTTTTTTTTTGTTTCTATGAAGTCCCTTTGTGTTATCATTCACATACATTAACTTAATATTATTCTTAATCGCAGAATTGTACAAGAAGAACGTTATTAGGGTACCTTTGTATGATTTACATGGTACCTTTTGATAAAAGATGGAAGTAAAAATAAGATAAGAGGCCTGTTCCTTACTGTTAATGTTAACACACGGGTCACCTTGGGGCACCAAATCATCATAATTTAATGGTGTTAAATTATAATGAGAATTGACCGTTAAACCTTCTTTTACATGGCAAGACTATGATAAGGAACCTCATATCTTACGTTTAATAAATATTTAGTCAAACTCGAAAACTTTTATAGAGTTATTAATTTTTTTATTTAAAGAAGTCATAATGATTATAAACAGGGCGGGGTATGACTTGTGAGAACAAAAAAAATTTTTTTCCAACGTACACTTAATGCGTTATAATAATGATGTTTCATGATTCACTATGAATCATAAGTAATTCTAAATTATATTTTAGCATCCAATAGCATTGTTTAGTTGTACTAATTTCCTTTCTTTTTTGGTATATCTCTCTCAAGAAATCTTTCCAATTCTTAATGCTTTTGATCCCAATGTAGATTTTAATACTTTAAACAATTTGCAATTTCAATTCTTTCAATTCCTCGCCCTATTTCTAGAATAAAATTTATGAAAAATGGATATCAACAGATATTGTCCAAGTTACGCAATTAGTCTTGATATGTCAATTTATTTAAGCCTTGATCTGTAATAATTACGTAATTATAAAAATCTATAGAATCACGGTATTTATATAGGTTTTTTTTTAAGAATATTTCCCTTAAATCTTTCTCATTTTTTTTCTAAATTGTTAAACAAAATTACAAATACGACATGGTTAATAATGAAACTATTCCTTTGAATGTAAAAGCAGTAGTAAGTGGTTATTTTGGCTTAAAAATAATATAATCAGTATATAAATATATTTTACTTACTTACTTTAGTGGCTCTTAATAGCTATAATCTTCTTTAGTATATTCTGTTCCTATTTCATGGACATCAAACTTTGGTTTCATCACAATTCGGTAAATTTTATGAAATATATTTTTTAAATAATTCGGATTAAAAATACTAAACAATTCTGATTAAAATTTATATAATTCAGATTGGTGATTCTATTCTTATCCTTGTTCTTATGAATCTACACTTCTTAATTTTTGTCTTACTATTCGTAATAATTAATCGGCAAGTTGATAATAGAATTTGTCCTGAATGCCACTAAAAGATGTCTCATAATCTATTCATATAATGGAATATTAAGTAAGTAAATTCTTTATGCAGCGAAAAACCGAAGTCTACGCACTATTTCAAGATTATGATATACACACACACATTTTAATTGTTCATTGAAATTATCAAATCTAGTATCAATGTTTTTAGTTTACTATGAAGTTTTGGGTGTACCTTTGGCAATATGTGATTATTAATAAACGTAAAGTGTATATTTAAATTAGTGATAGTATTTGCATTTTTTTCTAATATGAAAAATGATCGCTCACATGAATTTCTCTGTCCCTTCACGTGACGACGTGACGTCATCCAATGGCCGCAAATTTTAGTTATATCGGTATATCCCAGTGTTCGGAAATGACCTGGTCATTTGACCTTTTAAATGATTTATGAAATCATTTGTCATTATTCATAATCATTTGTCATTTGGTCATCTCAATCATTTGATTTTGATTGGCTAATATTTATCACATAAATAATCATGTGACTATAATTAAAAAATAATGAATGTAGTGTAGGCAAAAATTATAATGCTGACCAAAATTACATTCAAATGACCAAGGTCATTTGTCATTTAAGCATTGAAATGACATATCATTTGTCATTTGTCATTTGAATCATTTGGTCATTTCAAGTCATTTGCCGAACACTGGTATATCCTAGTTTTTATAAAGCATATATTTCTTTATTAAGTCAATAATAATAAATACAGTATATTTATCTGATATTCATGTTCACCTTTGCAAAACAAAATTATTACAACAAACTTTAAACTTCGATATGTAGAAATGATTGATGGCTGATAGGATTTATTGAAACACATTATAGTCTATGACGTCTATCTATGTGTTCCTTTTTTTTATGTTCCCCTTATTTTTTTTTTAAATTGGTGGATTAAGATGGGGCATACAATCATTATTTTTTGTATTGTTTAAAAACTACAGTAATACTCCTTATTTATGATTTATTAGGCTAGATTGATTTTTGAGGAACTATAATGGAAGAGTTTATTCATTAATGAATTCTTGTTAATAAATTGTTTGAGAAAACATTTAATTCATATATGATGCAAAATTAGATGTATGAATTTGGCTTTGATATCTTAAAAAATTTTGTAATAAATGAATATTTAAAATCACATTTCACACAAAAAACCACTCATTTGATTACATTGTATATATTAGATTTGAATTTTAGTAGGTTATTTTAATGAAATTTTTTCAATAATTTATATAAGTCAGGTATATAAATTTATATTACATAATGCAGTGATTTTTTTTTTAAAATAAAATAACATAATCATTTAACAAATAAGAAAAAAATTTTTATATGTCATGTTCCTTACAAAATGTAATAGCATATTCATAACCTTTATAAGCAGCTAATTTCATATAATATTTAGCTTTTTCTATATCTTTCGTACAACCAATACCATTGTAATACATATTTCCAGCGTTATACATTGCTACTACAATATCATCATCAGCAGCTTTTTCAAAATATTTAAGAGCTTCTGGAAAATTTTGATCAACACCTTTGCCATGATACAAACAATCTCCAAATCTTACTTTTGCTTCAGGGAATTCATTTGCTTCATTATCAGCAACTTCTTTAAATAATTCAGCAATTTTATCTTTATTTGGAGGGCTCTCAGCATATCCTTTTGAAATGTAATATGCTTTATAATATTTTGCTATGATTTGACTACGGTTTGCTGTACCTCCTGTATTACCAAGGTTTGCATAAGCTTCAAAACATTTATATGCCGTTTTTACCTTTCCAGCTAGTTCACCATATTTATCGCACAACTTATGTTGTTTTACTGCATCAGTGAGTGTCATATATTTAAATGATTCAAGATCTGGAAGGGCGTATGAATCAATATTGTCTGCTCGTTTTGGATGAGACTTTTGCATAGAGTTGTTTCTGCTGTTTTCGCTTAGGTTTGGGCCACTAGAACTTGATGCAACTTGTGAATATTTCTTGAAACAATTATTAAGAACTTCAAACATTTTCGTGATTTTTGGCCTAAAATCTGGGTCATGATGAACGGCTAAAAAAAAATATGTAACTAATTAAGTATAATGAATAAAATTGTAATTTAAATTATTTTATTTTACATACCTTCAATTTCTAATTGTTTGAATTCCTCTGGCATTTGACTATTTTCAGAAAATGGTTCTCTATACATTTTATTACGTACCATATCAATTATATCCACATAACAATAATTATCCTGATGTGGAGTTCTTTCTTCAGCAATTTCCCAAAGTAAGATTCCAAAACTAAAAACCTCACATCGATTATTATATTCGACATCTGGAGGCCTCACCATCAACTCAGGAGCACAATAACGTTGTCTGTCTAACATGTGGCTTTGGTTTATTGCAGCTGGGTAATTGCTATTAAAATTTTTAAAATTTGCAAGTTTCGCTGTCTCATTAAATGTAATTAATATATTTACAGCCCTAATATCTCGATGAAAAATCAAAAAAAAAGAAAAAAAAAATTAAAAATTTCGTTAATTAAATAAAAGCTGATTATATAATTACCTCTACAGTTCTTAAAAAATTTAATCCACGAGCAATATCAAGGGATATACGTAATTTTGATTTAAGGTCGAAATCATTTTTATTTTGATAAAATTCACGCAAATTTCCACATTCAGCCCATTCAGTCACCAAATACTGTTTATTTCCCTCACAAGTAAGTCCATAAAATCTTATGATGTTTTGCCAATCATGAAGTTCTTTAAGAATTGTAACTCGATTTTGTACAAGCATTTTGTCCTCTCTCTCAGAGATAGTTTTAAAAGCGAATTCGGCACCTTTATTTGTTGTTTTATACCATTTAGTTACACGTTCATATCTACGCGATTTCTCATTATAATCCCGTTCATAATCAGAAAATTTTAGTGGATGTACCTGAAAAATATTATCAATTTTTGCTTGATTTAAAAATGGATTTTGAGAAGTTTCTTTCATAAATTTTTCCATTGCATTATTCATTGCATTAACTTTTACAACTGTTGAAAAAAACTTTTTACTTAAGTCTGCGAAGCAGTCGTTATCATTAATTCCAGCCACCATTTCTTGTAGGTACTATAATTTATTAATATAATATAAATTAATTTTATGTTCAATTATTGCCGTTTTCAGAAATGTTGACATTAGAATGTCGATCATTTCTATAAATCGAACACACCGAACACACACCGAACACAGCAATTAAAATTAAAAAAAAACAAATTTTCCTTTAAAAAAAGCAAAATTAAAACTTTAGTAATATATTTTTAGGTAGTGTGCATAAAAAAATGTATAAAAATTATATTATTTGCATATATGTATTCACTTGTATTTGCTTGTATTTGCCAATGTTCGGTGTGTTCGGTGTGTTCGGTATAAAATGGTCAAAATTTCAGATTGTCAACATTTCTGAAAACGGCAATAAAAGTATAATAAAACTCAATTTTTTTAATCTTACTTTAAATAAATCATCTTGATCGGATTTTAATTGTTCAAGTTCATCAGCAATTTCAACGTTAATAGAAAAAGACAATAAATTAATATAAACATCAAATTCTCCACATAATTCTTTAAAAACTTTCTCAATACTTTTTTCTTTAAGGTATTTTATCAAAGTTTTCATTTGAGAAATTTCTGATATAAAATTTTTAATTCGTTTTGTAATAGTAGATAATTCTTGTAAACGTATATAATTTATTTTATTAAAAAAATCTTCTCTATCTTTTCTTTTTTCTCTAAGTTCTCGTATGGCTAATTCTGCTACATGAACTCGATTTTTTAATATTTCACAAGTTCGTTTATTATGTTCAGCAGCTTCTACTAATTCGATGGTTTCGTTAAAAAAATTTCCAATTTCATTAATTAAAGGAAGAAATTTTGCAAATGGAACAATCATTAAAGCACTATCTCCCAAATTTTCAGTGAAATCATCTATTTTTTGATCCATTCCTAATAATTTAATTAATAATTTAATCGAAATTTTTTTTTCTTTAAGATGCTACAAAGATCATCGTTTTATTTAATCATGTATGTGCTGCTGTACTACATAGTATAATAACACTATATTATACTATAATAGCACTATATTACATTATAATAGCACTATATTATATTAGGATAACGGAGATATATCATCATGCTGCACACAGATAATTACTAAAAAAATGAAGTAGTACATAAACGATATGTAACTTATTAATTAAATAGAAATTTTTGATTTATTAAATTATTCATATTATAAACAATATAGCGAGATAATCTTACTACTATGTTTTTGTATTAAATGTAAAATTTTTAATAGTTACTTAAAAAAAATTGTTTAGCATGTAAATCTTATCGAATTTTTAAATTTTTTTTATTTATTTTATTTTATTTATATTTTTTTTTGAACAGAACTATGAATTTAATTTAATAAAAGTGCTTTGTTTAGAAAAGAGAAAAAAAAAATAATAAAATCAAAAATAACATTTTTATCAAATGAATATACATATATATCTCTATTTTCATCAAAAAAAAAAAAAATTGAAAAAAAAGGTAGATTTCTGGACATCTCGTCTGATATATGAAATTGATGTTCGACATGACGTCAAAGACATCAGCTGACATGATGTCCAAAAATCACTATATTTCTGACTTAATAAGAACTATGGTTAGACCAAATAAAAATAATTTCCAAAAACTCAAAAAAAAACTCAAATTTCTTAATTTGGTCTATCATGAATCGATATCACTATGGCGTAAAAAAATTTTGATTTTACCTTGATATACCAATACAAACTACTTTCTTAATCTTTTTGAGATAATTATTTGTAAATAACTTGAAATACTTCGTAATCATCTACTTCAAAATATCCATCACTTTGTCTAATTGCTTTCTCATAACTATTTATAACACATTGACCCTTATATTCGTCATAGAACAATACAAAATCTGAATCATCCAATCCAAAACATGGCCCAAAACCAATATAATTGTAAATTGCATGTTTTGTATCAATAACTTTACTAAAAATAGAATTTTCTAGATTATTTTTATCTAAAGAAAATATAAAACTTTCTTTAGTACTAATAAATTTACCACCCACGCAATTCCAATTACATGGATTAAATCCTCCAAGAATCTCATTGGAATTTTTAACACGAGCAATAGTAACAGTAGGTCCCCTATTATCACAATGATTATGAAATGTATCTGTATCAAATCCATCCCTACTTCCACGTACGAGTAAATTAAAATCATAAGAGATTTCCAGTCTTTGTTTTTTCATAACCTTGATCCAATTACAAATAAATGAAGCATCCCTTAAGTTAATTATTTGAGAATCTACTATTTGCGGACCCGCCAGATCTGTAAGAATATAATTAATGTAATAATTTTCAATAATCTTAATATAAAGCTTATCATCAAAAATGCTTTTAAACGGTTTGATTTTTTGAAAAAAATCCATACTACTTATTTTTTGAAAATTAATATGGGAGATAAATGGTTGAATTAAGATACCAAATGTTGTTACATTATTGTTGGTCCAATTCCTGATATCAGATGGTAATTCATTATTAGAATTTGCAATAGCCCATTGAATAAGCTTATCCCAGACTTCAATTTGTCTTAAAGAATCATTATTTTCGGTCAAAAATTCAAGAAGGTATTCTTGTTCAATTGTAACGAAATCATCTGCTCTTAAAACTAGTGAAGGATCCTTCTGATAAGCTTCTTTACATAATTGTGCTAGTTTTTTAAATTGTTCAAATTTATTTACGGTTTGTAAGATAAGAACAAAGTTAGACTTCAATGACTCTTTGTCGTTAAGAAGATAATTTTCGATATAGGGACATAATTCATTAAGACATAATTCATCAGCTGCAATTAAAAGTGCAATGTTCGTCTTAACATCATTATTTGCGAGTTCAAGTTTACCACTATATATATAGCTTCAGTTTAAATTAAGTTAAATTTAATTAATATAAGATAAGTGTCAATATGTTCGATAATACAATAACATAAACCTTTTTTCTTTATACTCACTTTATAAGAATTTCGAATACTTTAACAGAAATGTTAGGTTTTTGAAACTTAATAATATCATTTTCAATTTTTACCCAATTATTTGAAAAAGCACTACGAAAATAAGGCGAACAAACTCTTAATACAAGAGAATGTAAACGAAAAATTTTTGTGTTTGTATTTTCTCCAACTAATATTTCTACATCGAAAAATTCACCAGTTTTAAGGATTTTGGTATATCCGTCAAGTAATAAATTTGATAAAACTATGGACATATTTATTTTTTAAAAAGAAGAAAATTTTTTTTTTTCCAATTTTCTATGATCAACCTGAATTTAAGCCGATGCGGAGTGTAGCACATGACAATTTACTATTTTTATGGTAACACAGGTGACATATTATGCAGGTGAAAAATAGAGATCAGATCACTCAAACTAACAAAGTCGTTGAGATAAATATAAACAACGCGAACGAGACAGTCACGTGAACAGTGACGGTTAGACATCACACCTTTCGGTTGTGGTAAGATAACAAATTTTGTTTTACATGTAACACATTTTTTGTAACATTGATGGCTATTTATAATTATTATTAGACTTTAATGGTTCCCGTTTACCTAGCATAATAAATTTAGTAGCGTTTTATTAGTTATTATGAGATGTCAAATAAATGGGTACGGTACGTTTCGTCTAAATCCATTTTGCTGGATGACTTTTCTCCAAGGCCATTTCATCAAAAGAGTGTTTCGCCGAAGGGTCATTTCGCCGAATAGAAATTTCGCTGGATAGACATTTGCCGGATCCTTTTCTCCGAATCATCCATTTCACCGAAATCTACCTCATCGAATAGGACATTCTGCCGAAAATGTTAGTGTTGACATTTTATCATTAAGAATTCAATCTAATACCCCGATTGTTTATTAATAATATTAAATTATTAAATTGTAATCTAAATAAACATTATTATTAAATATTACAAAAATTTTCGTAAATATCATATGAATATTTTGGAACAATATGATTTAAAATTTCGGCGAAATGATTTTGACAAGAAATCCTTCGGCGAAATATTCATTCGGTAAAATAGACTTCGGCAAAATTGAAATTATGGATTAATTCCAAAAAAATTGGTCGGAAAATTTTTTAGTAAATATGAACTAGCGTTAAATTATTGAGTTGAGTTGGCGAAAAAAATTATGTACTCTTAAATATTTGAAATACTTTCATTTTGTTATAAATTTTTAACAATTACTTGACCAATATAAAAAGGCCTTTAAAGATAATTTATTATAAAGTAATCTTGTACGCAGTGTGTATATTAATCCAAATTTTTTTCAGAATTATAATATTCAGAAAATTATCAGCAAAATGATTAGTAAGATTTTACATGTATTTTAGTTCTAAACAAAGCATTATACAATTAAGTAAGTATTTATTTAAGAAGAAGTAACCTTTGTCCTACAAAAAAATAGATCCATATTTTATATTCAGCAAACACAGAATATTCAATCTCGGCTTGCTTAGACTTTGCTGAATATGCAGTTTTTTATTTATATAATCATGTTATGTTACTCGCTATGAAAGGTAAGATAAAAGACGGTTTTTAGAAATCAAGCGTTCTTTGATATACCAAGTAAACGGAAATTGCTAAAATCCGTCACTTAATATGCAATCATGACGTAAAACGGGTAAATCACGTTAAAAATAAATAAAATTGTATTTCAAAAGAGTATTGCCAAAGGTAGCTTAATTAAAAAAGGAAATTATAGTAACGTAAGTGATTGAATGGAATTGCATGTGTTACCACAAACTTATCTAGTAAATTGTCCTACATTTACGTAAATTAATACTTTTTTGAAAAACAATTATCTATAAACAACTTGAAATACTTCATATTCTTTTACTTCAAAATATTTATCACTTTGTCTAATTGCTTTTTCATAACAAAGTTTAGAACATTGACCTCGTTTTCCTTCAAAAAGTAATTCAAAATCTGAATTTCCAGATCCAAAAAATGGACCATAATTATTACCATTAAAAATTGCATGTCGTGTATCAATAACTTTACTAAAGATAGAATTTTCTAGATTATTTTTATCTAGAGAAAAAATAAAACTTTCTTTAGTACTACTAAATATACCAAAACTAGTCACGGAATTCCAATTATGTGGATTAAATCCTCCAAGAATCTCATTAGTATCTTTAACACGAACAATAGTAACTGTAGGTCCCCTATTATCGCAACGTTTATGAAATGTACTTGTGTCAAATCCATCTCTACTTCCACGTACAAGTAAATTAAATTCATAAGTAACTTCTGGTTTTTGTTCCTTCATAATTTTTATCCAATTAGAGATAAATGAAGCATCCCTTAAGTTAATTATTTGAGAATCTATATAATTTGGACTTGCCAAACCTGTAAGAATACTATCAAAGCAATAATTTTCAATAATTTTAATATAAAGCTTATCATCAAAAATGATTTTAAATGGCTTAATTTTTTGAAAAAAATCCATACAGCTTATTTTTTGAAAATTAATATGTGAAATAAATGGTTGAATCAAAATACCAAATGTTGTTACATTATTGTTGGTCCATTTTGTGACATCAGATGGTAATTCATTATTAGATTTTGCAATAGCCCATTGAATAAGCTTATCCCAGACTTCAATTTGTCTTAAAAAATCATTATTTTTGGTCAAAAATTCAAGAAGGTATTCTTGTTCAATAGTAACGAAATCATCCGCTCTTAGAACTAAGGAAGGATCCTTCTGACAAGCTTCTCTACAAAATACTGATAAATTTTTAAATTGTTCAAATTTATTTACAGTTTGTAAGATATGAACAAAGTTTGACTTCAATGACTCTTTATCATTAAGAAGATATTTTTCAATATGGGGGCACAATTCATTAAGGCATAATTCATCAGCTGCAATTAAAAGCGCAATGATTGTCTTAATATCACTATTTGCAAGTTCGAGTTTACCGCTATATATATAACTTTTGTTTAAATTAATTAATA
This sequence comes from Rhizophagus irregularis, assembly GCF_026210795.1. Lineage (NCBI taxonomy): Eukaryota > Fungi > Glomeromycota > Glomeromycetes > Glomerales > Glomeraceae > Rhizophagus > Rhizophagus irregularis. The sequence continues at coordinate 2,960,738 of NC_089457.1, forward strand.
TAACATAAGATAAATGTTAATAACATAATAACATAAACTTCTTTTTACTTTATACTCACTTGATAAGAATTTCGAATACTTTAACAGAAATATTTGGTTTTTGAAACTTAATAATATTATTTTCAACTTTTACCCAATTATTTGAAAAGGCACTACGAAAATAAGGCGAACAAATTTTTAATACAAGAGAATGCAAACGAAATGTTTTTGTGTTTGCATTTTCTCCAACTAATATTTCTACATCGGAAAATTCACCAGTTTTAAGGATTTTGGTATATTCTTCAAGTAATAAATTTGGTAAAACTATAGACATATTTATTATAAAATAAATAAATACTGTATTGAAGTAAAAGTAAAATTAAAAATAAGAATTTTTTTTTTCTTTTTTAAATGATCAACCTGTAATACTTGAATTCGGCCGATACGCCCGAACATTGTTTCATTATTTTTACACTTGTGACACTTGTGACACATTTTTTTTTATTTATTTTGTAACATGTGATTTTACTCTAGAGGTTGGAACCGACCAAAAAAACCTTAATCGATTAATAATCGATTAACCAAGGGCCTAATCGATTAATAATCGATTAATATTAAAATATTAAAAAATTTTTTTTTTTTGACCGCAGATTGCACCAAATTGTTTTTGATCATACATTTAGTTATAGGAAAGTCTTATTTATTATTATTATCATTAAAAAATTAATACAAATTCTTTCAAGTTCGGAGAACACGTGACCAAAAATTCACAGCTCTGGGCCGCATTAGATAATTTGACCAGAATTATGGGTTGATAATTTTAATCGATTAACCGATTTTTGAGATACCTTAATCGATTAACCGTCTTAGTCGATTAATTAATCGATTAACCTTAATCGATTCCAAACTCTATTTTACTCTGCTTTAAGCAGTACAATGAAATCATGAATACTCATTTTAGCGCAAAATGTTAGATTCATTTGACTAAAGTGGTAAAAGTATGTTCTGAAGTTAGCAAATAGAATAAAAAAATCTGGGAGTTAATATCATTACAAAAATAATAAATATCATATCTAACCTTACAAAAAATTAAGATATAGAATTAAAGTGTATTTGGAAAAAGAAGCTTTCTAATATTTTCCATTCATAACCTTCTAGTGGTAATAAGTTTTTTAAAAGATTTTGCTAAAGCTCAATATCATAATTTTTCTTTTATTAATTAGATAACAAAAATTATATTGACTATTTTATGATGGGTTGTATTAATTTGTATATAGCTTAAGTCTTAAGAGATCAGTTTTGAATCTTTATTGGAGAAATTTTATCAACAGTAATATATACTGTATAAATTTCATAAGAAACTTTTATTTAATATAAGAAAATTATAAAATAATTACTATTTACACAGACATAAATATAATTCCTTAATATTTTATTTTTAACAATAAAGTACTTTATGAAGATTTTCTAAAGGAATTTCTTTGTTTAAATTTGTATTTAATTAATAAATATCTATTTATAGCAGAAAGTCTTTCCATTATAAATTAAAAGTAATGCATGGAATGTAGATTTAATTTTACATCCCTTATGTACTATGCTAAAGAAAATATACCTAAATAGATATTTGTTTATGATGGATGATATCCATTGGTTTATTGCAAGCTTTAAGCATGATGGTAATTTATATTTAAAGGAGAATCTTTTAGTTATAGCTCCGAATATTTTAAATAACTTGAAAAAATATTTTTAAAAATCAGAATTTATATATGAAGTATAATTGATTTATTATTTCAATAAATTATTTGTTGTATTTGTTTTATTTTTTTTATTTTTTATATAAGTTACATTGCATTATAAAATAATTAACAGTGATAAAATATTAAATTTTAAATGAATTACCGGTAATTCAAGATGCTTTGTCAGCAATTGTCGAATCAAAAGAAGCCCTATAAAAAAAAATGTCCAGTTTTTGTTCAGAAATCGTCCGCCTATATTTTCCGGACAAAAACAGGATCTATAAACATCCAGAATATTGCAATATTCCGGACATTCATAAATAAGGAATTCGTCCAGTTTTTGCCATATATTTGTCCGTCATTTGTCCAAATTTTGATTATTCATAAATAAGTAATTTGTTTATATGATTTACTTTATAGTTTTTTTAGCAGTATTATTTATTTATTCAAATTAAAAGCATAACAATAAAAATCATAGACTATTTATTATATTATAAAAAAAATAACTTTATTATAAATTAATCAATTAATACGATATGCCTCCACTAATATTATAATCTACTTTCATTAAAATTAAGATACAAGTAATTTTAACCTTGCTGAATAATTTTACTTAAGCATAAAAGAGTAGTTTCATTTGAATAAAGTGATGAACTTACATTCTAAAGTTGGAAAATAGAAAAGCAAAATTTAAAAATTAGTATTCAATTAAAAAATGCAACTTACTCTATGAATATTGTACCTACACTTATGAAAATCTAAATTACAAGTAATTTCGACCTCATTGAACAACTTTACTTAAGCACAAAAGGGTAATTTCATTTGGTGAAAGTGGTGAAATTACGCTCTGAAGTTTAAAACAGAAAAACGAAAATTTTGAAAACCAGTACTATTATAAAAAATCATGATTTTCTCTATAATTATCATACCTATGCATATGAAATAAGTATAATTTAACATTGCTGGACAACTTTGCTTCATAAAAGATAGCTTCATTTGGCCAAAGTGGTGAGATTATGTGTGAAATTACGCTTCAAAACTAGAAAATAAAAATACAAAAGTAAAAAGAAGAAATTAAGGTACTATATATTATATAAAATATTATAACTTTACAAGAACAAGTAATAAAAACTGAGTTAAAAGAGTTTATTATGTGTTAGTTTGTACTTTTGAAAAAAGGGGGAAAAGATTTTTTTTACAGCTATCACGTAAACAATAAACAAATAAACAAAAAATGTAATCACATGATATCAGTGACGATCATTTGAATTTTGATCTTAATAAAATTAATGTTTATGTAAAGCGAAAAAATCAACTGCACGTGGTACAGTAATTCTATAAAATTAATTTTTTTATTGTTCAACCATTAATTATTGAATATAGTAGAGGAAAAAGTTGTGAGATATTTTGCTGTAACTGTCAGTTATATACACTACATTCTCGTTAAATATGGTGGTGGATCAAAAAAATTCTGGATATTTTATAGACGAATTCCGGACGATCAAAAATATCAAATTCCGGATGATCAAAATTCCTTGGACATTTTCCAGACATATTCTATACATTCAAAAAATTCCGGACATTTTTTTTGGGCAAATTCCAGATGATCACAAATTCTGGACATTTTTCTAGACAAATTCCAGACAATCAAACATTCAGAAAATTGGTTTTCGTCCTAAATCCTGCAATATCTGGACAATTTCCGGACATTTTCTGGATGCACCCGGACATTTTTAGATACAATTTCCGGACATTTCTTTTTTATAGGGAAGAGTTTCACTTTGGATCTCTGTATATGGTGAATTCTTTGCATTTTTTGAAATTGTATATACTGGCGAAGGAATTATATAGAAATAAAGATAGTGATACATAATAATCAATTAAAGAAGAAAGAATCAACACCTAATATGGATGAAACCTTTGCTCATATTAGAACTTTGAACAAACTTAGTATTAATAACTCATCCAATAACAAAATAAATTAATGCTTATTTCCAACTTTATTGGAAAACTGGTCAACTATTAAAGTGGCTTTAATATACAACTTTGCAAAACATTATAAATTTTACTGATAATATTCATACATTTAATGTTATTCAGCAAGATATTAAACAACCTTTTTGTTAATTCAACTGAAACATGATTCTCTATCATGATAAACAAATTAGATTTGTCCAAAAATGCTATGGAGATTATTATAATCAGAAACATATGATCAATTCTTTTTTAGAAAAAAAAATGTACCATCATTATAAATTGAGTTTACTTCTGGATGCACTTACAGTCAATAATCATGTATGTCAGGTTTTTTTAATTGGCTTAGTATTAATTACTATTTAAAATTTTATTAATAACTAGGTACAGAAACTTTATCACACTAGTAGCAATTTTATTAAGCCGATCATCACGCGTTATTATGACGTAAGCAAATAATAATTTAATCATTCACTGCGCCACATAACTTCTGTAAAATGAAACAATCGTTTATGGTCACATTATTGCCAAACAACTGGAGTGTGGGTTAATGACATACTTAAACGTCTTCGTGAAACTCACTTTTTAACACCAAAAAAACAAACTGGCTGCCTACCACTTCTTAACTTAACGGCTCAACAAAAACTCAAGCCCTTTGTCAAAGAAAACTGTGAAAATCGTCGACTTTGTTCAAAAAAACTTGCGACGATTTGGACAGTCCAAACAAAGAAACCTATTTCTCGTGCAACCTTAAAAAAGTTGGACTCACAGCATGTGTTCCTCGTTGTAACCTGCAATGACAGAGGCACATTTTCAGGCCAGGCTCGGTTACGAACATGAAAATTGGACGGTAAGACAATGGAGGAGAGTTCTATTTTTATATAAAAGCACCTTCACTCAACAGGGTCGTCAGGGGAGGAGTTAAATCCTGATTGTATTTCAGTTACCATGAACAGTCCTAGAAAAATGTTTTGGGTGCTTTTCCTGGAATAGCCTTGACCAGTTGTCCCATTGAATAGTTCAGTTACTGGCCAAATACATGCTAAAGTTATTAATGATTATGTTGTACCTACCTTGCATAGACATTTTCCACGGGGTAATGGAATCTTTCAGGAGGATAATGCTGCACCACACCGTTCAAAGGTTGCCATGGCCGCACGTGAACATGCTGGGATTGTGATGCTTGATATTTGGGCTGAAATGAAGATGATGGTTCGTCATCTTTCACCACCACCATCTAGTATTAGTGTGCTTACAGAGTATCATGTTAAAGATGCATGGAACGACATTCCTCCTGAATATTATAGAAAATTAATCAATAGTATACCTCGGAGGATTGATGCAGTTATTTCCGCGAATGGAAATAGAATTGATTATTAAATTTTTTTAAAATTCAATAAAGGAAGGCGTAATAAACATGTTAAATTTTTATTTTCATCATATTTAGTATATAAATGTTTTTCAAATTTGAAAAGTGGCCGGATAATTTTGGGCACCATCTGTAAACCACAACTCGAGCCAAAAGACTTCGGGTTAACGGGTCAATCGGGTCCTGTAACCCGACCCGATACTGATTCACGAATTTGATGACCCGACTTAAATATTTCGGGTCAATCCGAGTTGACCCTACCCATTCGTTGGAATTTTTATAAAGGTACGGATTAGGTTTTATGGATTAACCAAATACCCAGAAACTAAAGAATTTATGATGTTTATAGAATTTGGAAAAACAAAATTAATTGTTTATATAATATATTCATAGACCTACGAGATTACATGAATTAGGATATTTTCATAAAGATTTTCATTGTGGAAATATCTTACAAATTAAATCTAGAAATTATAAAGTTAGTTCTAACATTTCAGACTTTGGATTATCAGGACCAGTAAATGAAGATGATAAAGTAGTACATGGGGAATGCCATAAATTTCTTAAATGAAGAACCATATACATCATGATCATCTCATTTTATATTTAGCTTTGACATTTTTTAAAGTAAAAAAAAAAAAGTTGCTTAGCATAATGAGTAGTGTAATGAGTAAAAACATAATTACACACCGGTATTACACAAATATTAAACTAAGAATATACTAACTGATTAATTGTGATAGTATTTTTCTGTACAAATATATCATACTTATCGTGCATACTGGTTCCATCCTATACTATTTCCTCAAAATGCCAAAGCTAAATAGAGACGTTCTTTATTGATATTAAAAGAATTAAAATTGATAGAATAATTACAATTTATTATAATTATATAAATGAAAATAATGTACACGATGAGTAAATAATATGATAATTTTAATGATTCTTGCTTATAATTTAGCGATAACATATTTACTAAGTTGGTAAAATGTTTCATGTATGCGACGTAAAGATTTTTCCATGCATTTTAACGAAATTCATGCGCAAGTTTTATTTCTAACATTTCTAACTCGAACAAAAATTGCGCTTGCATTGTAAAATTCAGAAAAAAATATTGGGAACATAAGTCCTGAATATGCCCGTTATGAAAGGTAATACACTTTTTATTAAGCGTCATTAGACAAGACTTTCAGAAATTTATTTTTATCTTTTTATTTTGATCTACCAATATCAATCGAAAAAATATATAGTACTGTTTTAATTTTTTTTTGAGAACCAATTATTTATAAACAACTTGAAATACTTCATAATCATCTATTTCAAAATATTCATTACTTTGTCTGATCGCTTTTTCATAATTTACATTAGAACATTGACCTTGTTTCTTTTTATATAATAATTCAAAATCTGAACTTCCAGACCCAAAAATTGGACCATAATTTTGGCCATTAAAAATTGCACATTTATCATCAACAACCTTACTGAAAATAGAATTAACTAAATTATCCTTATCTAAAGAAAAAATGAAACTTTCTTTAGTTTCTCCATAATCTTTATTGGATTCCCAATTAAGTGGATTAAATCCTCCAAGGATCTCATTGGAATTTTTAACACGAGCAATAGTGACTGTAGGTCCTTTATTATCACAATGTTCATGAAATATAGATTTGTTAAAGCCATCTCTACTTCCGCGTATAAGTAAATTAAAATCATAAACAATTCCCTGTTTTTGTTGTTTCATAAGTTTTATCCATTTAGAGATAAATTTAGCATCTTTTAAATTAATTATTTGAGAATCTATATAATTTACTAATTTATAATCATTATTAAAGCAATAATATTCAATAATCTTAATATAAAATTTATCATCAAAAATGCTTTTAAATGGTTTGATTTTTTGAAAAAAATCCAAACGGCTTATTTTTTGAAAATTAATGAGGGAGATAAATGGTTGAATTAAGGTATCAAAAGTAGTAATATTATCAATAGTCCACATTGTGATGTCTGATGGTAATTCATTATTAGATTTTGCAATAGCCCATTCCATAAGCTTATCCCAAACTTCAATTTGTTTTAAAGAATCATTATTTTTAGTCAAGTATTCAATAAAATATTCTTGTTCGATTGTAACGAAATCATCTGCTCTTAGAACTAGTGAAGGATTTTCTTGAAAAGATTCCTTACAAAATTGTGACAGTTTTATAAACTGCTCAAATTTATTTGTGGTGTATAAAATAAAATTAAAGTTTGATTTTATTGATTCTTTGTCGATAAGTAGAAAATTTTCAATATAAGAACACAGTTCATCAAGGCATAATTCATCAGCAGCAATTAAAATAGCTATATTTGTTTTAATATCATTATTTGCAAGTTCAAGTTTACCGCTATACATATATCTAAATTTATAATAAAACTATCAGTTATTAGCAATTAGTAATATAGATAATATATTTATTTTTCTTCAGTTATACTCACTTGATAAGAATTTCGAATACTTCTCCAGAGATATTTGGTTTTTGAAACCTAATAATATTATTTTCAATTCTTATCCAATAATTTAAAAATGCACTACGAAAATAAGGAGAATGAACTTTTAAAACAAAAGAATGTAAACGAAAAATTCTAGTATTTGGTTCTTCTCCGACTAATATTTCTGTATCGGAAAATTCACCAGTTTCAAGGATTTTGGCATATCCTTCAAATAGTAAATTCGATAATTTCGTAGACATTATTAAAATAAAAAAAAAATAAATAAATTGAGCTATTTATTTTTTATTTTTTCCTTTTTTTTTTATAAAAAAAAAAAGAACTTATAATTCTTGACCAGCGCCGAAATCAACAACATTTACTAATAAAATTTGTCATTTTTAGTGATACCATTTCCAAATAAAGTTATATTACAAAAAAATTTTTTAATTATTATATAAACAAACGCCTGACTTTTGATTTTGGAAGTATTTTACCCTAAATCTGGTAGATTGGAAATAAAGTGACAATCGTATTCATTGTTTTTATGATCAGATGGCGCATCAACCTGGCAAGCATCACATGGGACGCTCCATTTTTAGTTAAATGGTAATCATAAAACATAAATTTGTAGCTTGCGATAAGTTTGGACGTATTCATTTATTTCTGATATATTTGTCACTCATAAAGCTAGTACTATGAAGAGAAATAATCTTAAATTAATAGATTGATAAAGTTAATTAATATTATACCGTATTTACAATATTCGCCAAGTCAAATATATTGTAAGTGAAACACCACCTCATCTAATCACAGAAAAAACCGGATGCTACATTTTTCCTATTCGGTAATTTCGAAATAATAGTGATACAAATTTTTTTTTAAAACAAAGTTGCCCATAAAGTCTTTATAAAATGACCAATTTACATTTGCAAAGTACATTCTTTTGGTTGTGACCTACCAGAAAACTTTACCTGAGGAAAAGGACTTCACTAAAAGTAGTTGATGGTTATGTTAATCATTAATTTAATTGAATTAAAATTAAAAAATTGAACCAAAAACTATATAAAGTATGTATTAATGTTTTTGTTTGAAAGTTGACTCCACACTTCATAATCGGACCGCATCTAACTAAATGTTAAGAACACGATTCATAAATTGAGGCTATAATATTTGAATATCAGTAGTTACGCATTTGGATCCTAATAATTCTAGAACATTGTATAGTGAACATTATTGGCCACACGAAAAATCAAAATAATTTCTACCTCTTTAGAAGAATTACGGTTCATATTATTACCTCTGGTAAATCTAGAGTATATAATGTACGGTTCTGTTAGAGCTTACGCCTCTGCGCAAAAAGTTAAATATGTTATACATGCACATTCTTGTATTGTATTATTCAACTTCGTGATGAACTAAATAAACATAAAAATTTTGATCCATAATCAATCCATGTACAATCTAAACGAAACTCAATTTAAACAACGTAAATTGTTAAAATAAAATCCCAATTTTTTTTTTTGTTTTTATTTGTACAATTTAGAATTGCTCCCACCAGCATGAACTTTTGAAATATTCGGTAGGAGTTACTTTTTTTTAATTCCCAACATATAAATTTGATAGAAGAGTAATAATAATATAACAATTTTGACGACGTTAATATTTTCATCTATTGAATAAAGAAAGATAAATACATTCATTTTCATTGAATTCATCAAAAAGAGAGACATAAAATGGTGGTATTCTCATGTCTCCAGAATTGATGAATAAAAAGTTATTAGGGTCTTTACGTATCAGGAACTTTTTTATGCTGAATTAATACGGTTTAACGTTCTTGGCATAAAAAAAAAAATATATTAGCAAATAATGAAAAAATATTTATATATTGTATATGATGAATCTCGTCTAATTTAAAATAAATAAATAATAGAAAATCCATCATAATTTTTAATTATTATTACATTTAATCTTGCGGCGCACTTGCTGGTGGAGTTTATCTTTTAACGTAACAAAATTAAAAATAAACATAAAACGGAGAGAATAGAGAAGAGAAATGCTACTCATCATGATGTAAAGATAATTGTATGATTTTTTCATTTATTTATAGCGTCAATATTACGTACTACGGTATATATCACAAATGTAATATAATAAATCTTTTATTAAAGTGAATAAATAAACAAGTTTACAATAAAGAAATAAGATTTTTGTAAAATTAAAAAATTTAAATTATTTTTTTAAAAAAAAACTAGAAAACAAATATAAATAAATATATACTATTTCATCTAATACAATTATAAATAATCTGAAATACTTCATAATCAATTATTTCAAAATATTTCTCACTTCTTCTAATTGCTTTTTCATAACTTGTTTTAACACATCGACCCTTTTTATTACATGAAAATAAATCAAGATCTGATTTTCCGCTTCCAAAACATGGACCATATCCTGAACTATTATAAATTGCATGTTCAATATCAACAACTTTACTGAAGATAGAATTTTCTAAATTATTATTATATAAAGAAAAAATAAAACTTTCTTTAGTACTAATAAAATCACCAAAACCAGACACAGAATACCAATTACATGGATTAAATCCTCCAAGAATCTCATTAGAACTTTTAACACGGGCAATAGTAACTGTAGGTCCCTTATTATCACATAAATTATGAAATGTATCTTTGCTAAATCCATCTCTACTTCCACGTACAAGTAAATTAAAATGATAAGTAATCCCCCTTCCTTGTTGTTTCGTGATTTTTATCCGATCAGCAATAAATGAAGCACCTCTTAAATCAATTATTTTAGAATCTATATCGTCCACCAATTGTGCATCATCCACCAATTGTGAAAAATCTGTGCAAACGAAATATTCAATAATATCAATAAAATGCTCATTATCAAAAATTCTTCTAAATTTATTGACTTTTTGCATAAAATCTAGACGACTCATCTTTTGAAAATCAATAATAGGGATAAATCGTTGAATTAAGGTACCAAATGCTTTTATATTATCTTCAGTCCACTTTGAGACATCTGATGGTAATTCATCATCAGATGTTGCAATAGCCCATTCAATAAGCTTATCCCAAACTTCAATTTGTCTTAAAGAATCATTGTCCTTAGTCAAATATTCAAAAAGGCGTTCTTGATTGAGTGTAACGAAATCATCTGCTCTTAGAACTACTGAAGGATCCTCCTGGAAAGCATCTTTACAAAATTGGGATAATTTCGTAAACTGATCAAATCTATTTGTGATATGCGAAACAAAAACGAAGTTCGATTTTAATGATTCTTTGTTGATAAGAAGAAAATCTTCAATATAAGAGCACAATTCTTTAAGACATAATTCATCAGCTGCAATTAAAAGTGCAATGTTTGTCTTAACATCATTATTTGCAAGTTCAAGTTTACCACTATAAATATACCTAAAATTAATATAAAATTAATCAATAATTATAACGTAGTCGTATAAAACCCACAAACGTTACTATTGATTATTATATACAGTATATTACTTACTTGATAAGTATTTCGAATACTTTTACGGAAATATTTGGTTTATTAAATTTAATAATATTATTTTCAACTTTTATTTTCTTATTTGAAAATGCATCACGAAAATAAGGCGAACAAACTTTTAATACAAAAGAATGTAAACGAAAAATTTTTGTGTTTGCTTTTTCTCCAACTAATACTTCTATATCATAAAATTCACCAGTTTTAAGGATTCTAGTATATTCCTTAACTAATAAATTCGATAGTTCCATTATTTCCATAGTCATTTATGTTGTGGTTTTTTAAGGAAAAAAAAAATTTTTTTTTTACATGATCAACCTGTATTGCTTAAATTTGGGCCTACCCTAACCTAGAAATGGGAACGGGCATCACGTGTAATGTAAGGGATGGATCGAGTCCCAGGACCCAGATTCAGTTCTGTAATTCTGACCGGAATTATCCGCTAATGTTGGCTAACTACCATAATTTGTCGCTTTAAATTTATTATTAATAAATGATTACAACAAACTCTGAAATTTTATTAAATAAATGTAATGTTCATTTTTAAATGTATGTATATTAAGATTGATAAATTAAAGCATCCATTTGATAAACAATATTCCCGCAATCCTAAAAAAGTGTAAATGAGGAACTAAAATATCTTTGGAGCCTAACACACCCAACTTAAAGCAGAGTAATTCTACATTCCAAAAAAAAATAGACCAAAATTCATACTATTAAATTGCATATTCAATATCAATAAATTATTGAAAATATAGTTTTCTAAATTAATAATTTAGCAAAATTTACCTCTAACTCACGTACAAATAAATTGAATTTATAAATAAGCTTCATGTTTATAATATTTATTTAACTAGCAATAAATGAACTATATAATTATCGTAAATATTTTTTTTATTTATAATAAATTAAGCGATATAAATGATTAAGGTACAAACCGTTATTGCATTATTCACTTTGCGACAATGATTTTAAATAATCTCTAAGAAATTTGTTTGATCGATGCGAGTTTATCTGCTTTAAAAGAACTAGGGAAGGATTCTCCTGATACGCTTCTTTACAAAATTATAGTATAAGAAAAATATCAGAGAATTCACAAGTTTCAAGGATTTTTGAATAATAAATTTAACGATTCCGCTAGAAACCCTTTTTTTTGCGAATACTATTCTGTCGTGATACTAAACGGACAAAATGTTTAAAAATGCGAAAATTTTGAATAAAAAATGGTAAAAGCTAGATAACTTTGGTGATAAAGTTAAAAGAAGTCATAAATAAGCCATTAAGTCGCTTCGCAATCTTAATTCCTTAATTTCTAGATTTATCTTCGCAATATTTAAGGAAAGAGTTGAATTATGAGGAATACGATGACTTCAAAGAATAATCATATTTAATATATTTAAGCAATAATTGGGTAATGTTTAAAGGCCATTGCGGTAATAAAATTTATTAAAGTAATAAATATATATATACTCTATACGATTATTTTGTCTAAATTTAACGTAAATAAACGTAAATGATACAACCATTCATCATCATTTAATCTTGCAGAATAATCAATTATTCTACTTATATAACAAGATAGGTATAGTCGCTCCTCAATTATGATTTGTATGCTGTATATTTGCATCAATATTTAAAAATTCATAATTACTCACTTTTGGTCTTTTATCAAGATCATTAATCTAGAATATTCCTGTTCTGTTCGGTCACTTCAATATCTTCAACAATCTTTGGTCTTAATTCCTTACAAATATTTAAGGAATATCAAGAAATCATATCGGAAGAATTAGTATCATCGGGCTTCCACATAGTACTTCAGGAGCGATATAAGGAAGTACCATAAATTTATTAGATTTGACGAGTTTGTCGGATCACTTATAAAAGTATTTGCAGTATATCATTAATTAAAGGGTATGGAATCACCGTGAGCTAATTAAAATTCACGTAAAGCCAAAAGTGCATCTTCATGGCCTTTTTAAGGACAAAAATAGGATTTATATTGAACGTCTACATCTAACAAATAGCCTTATAAACGGTAATGGATCCGATTTTAGCGATCCATTATATAACTTTCTTGTTAGTTCTCGCCCTTAATTGAAATTAAGCATCCGCTAGTCCATTTATTGAAATCCTGACGAAGTCATAACATCAGGATAAAAATAATTTTCTTTAAATATATTTAAAATATTTTCAAACATATTTTTTTTCAAAAACAAAAATAAAATGGGAAAAAAAATTTTGATTTTTCGTGAAAAAAAAAGAAAAATTTATTTATTTACATTAGAAATTTCTAAAATTCTATCAAAAGAATTTTTTAATTACAAATTGATTTGTTTTTGTAACAGCAGGTCAAAAATGTACACTCGCACTTTACACATTACGCCCAAACTATTTGAAAAATTGATTAACCTTAGATTATTTAATTCTGACCAGAATATTTAAAAAAAAAAATTAAATAAAAAAATAAACAAGGGAATAATATATATAGATAATTTATGATCCCAATAATCTCAAAATTTCTATATTTTAAAAACTAAAATCTACCCCCTCTCCCACGGAAATGAGGACGCGGACCAGGAAGCGGGTATCGAATGGGTGGAGGTGGGATATGTGGCATACTTTGAGAGATAGGCTGAGAGACGGGGGGAGGAGGTGGTGGGGGAGGAGGAATAGAGTTAAAGCGAACGGAGCGCATAGAACGGGAACGGCCGGGAATATAATTATAATTACGGTTAGAATTGTTTGGCATTAAAGGAGATGAAGGGGGTGAAATAAAAAAAGGCATAGAAGGTTCCGATATAAATTCTGGAGAATTCATTAACTCATCATGAATATTATTGAAAGAATAATGTTCAAGAATTTTAATATAAAATTTGTCATCAAAAACATTCTTGAAAGGTTTAATTTTTTGAAAAAAGTCTACACGAGTTATTTCTTGAAAATTAATATGAGATATAAATGGTTGAATTAATTTCTTAAATATTGTTACATTAATATCAGTCCATTTTGTAACATCAGAAGGTAATTCATTAGATTGATCAATAGCCCATTCCATAAGTTTATCCCAAATTTCAATAGGATTTAAAAAATGATTTTTGTTAGCAATAATATCAAGAAGAATTTCTTTTTTGATTGTAGTGAAATCATTTGCTTTAAAAATTAATGAAGGATCTTTTTGAAAAGTATCATTATAAAATTGTGATAAGTATATAAATTGAGTGAATTTGTTTGAAATATCTTGAATAAGAACAAAATTTTGTTTTAATAATTCTACGTTCTTTAAAAGACATTTCTCAATATAAATGCATAAATCACTAAGACATAATTCATCAGCTGCAATTAAAAGTGCAACATTTGTTTTGACATTATTATTTTCAAGTTCAAGTTTACCACTATATATAAACCTATAAAAAATTAAATAGATAGAATTTTTATTAATAATTGTTGTATTTTTCAACGTCGTTGCCGATAAAATTATATATATATATATATTATTTACTTACTTGGTAAGAATGTCGAATACTTTTACTGAAATATTTGGTTTTTTAAATTTAATAATATTATTTTCAATTTTTATCCAATTACTTGATAATGCGGTACGAAAATATGGTGAACATACTTTCAATACGAAAGAATGTAAACGAAAAATTTTAGTGTTCGGTTGTTCTCCGACTAATATTTCTATGTCATAAAATTCTCCAGTTTCAAGAATTTTAGTATATCCTCTAAGTAATAAATTTGATAGTTCCGTATTCATTTTTTAAAAGAAAAAAATGAGAAAATATTTGTATGTAATTTTTTTTTTTTTTCCAAGAGAAAAAAGGAAAAAAAAATGAAAGAAAAAAAAAATAAAACAATGAGCGGTGCGTAAATATTTATTTTTTTGTTCATATATATGTCAATGATATTCACTTAAAAATTTTCCGGAATTGTTAAAACTAGACGAATCCGAATTTTACCGATACCCACGCCGAAAAAAAGAATAATTTTTATACCCAAAAATTTATAAATTTAGGTCGGAATTACTTTGACCTAAAGTGGAAACAATATCGGAAAAAATATCCCGACTATAAAAAGATGGAAAGATAAGACTGTTATATATACTGTATGTTGCCATTTTTTAATTTAACCTTAACTTTAATTTTTCATTTATAAAAATATGTATATACAGACAGGTATTTATTTAGAAATTTATGTACTAATTACATAACGTACGCTAAATAACGCTAAAAATATATATATACATATATATCTGTATATATATAATTTTTTTTATATAAATAATATATAAATAATATAAATTACTCTATTATTAAAAATCATTAAAACAACAAGATTCAAGAATTTTAATATAAAATTTATCATCAAAAATATTTTTGAATGGTTTGATTTTTTGAAAAAAATCCTCACGACTTATTTTATCGAAATTAACGTAAGAAAGAAATGGATTAACTATTTTACCAAATGTTTTTACATTATCATCCGTCCAATTTGTAATATTTGATGATAATTCATCTGATTGAACAATAACCCATGCTGAAAGTTTATCCCAAATTTCAATTGGTTTTAGTGAATGATTATTTTTAATTAAAAGTTCAAGAAGAAATTCTCGTTTAATATCAGTAAAATCTTTTGCTTTGAAAATTAATGAAGGATTCTGTCGATAAGTTTCTTTATAAAATTGTGATATTCTCGTAAATTGATCAAATTCGGTTGTTACATGTAATAAAAGTACTAAATTGGATTTTAATGATTCTCTATTATTGAGTAAAAAATCTTCGGCATATGTACATAATTCATCAAGACACAATTCATCCGCCGCAATCATGAGTTCAACATTCGTCTTAACATTATCATTCACAAGTTTAAGTTCACCGCCGTATATATATCTAAAAGATAAAAAAAGCAATATATCGTAAATATAAGATTATTCTTTCTAATATATGATAAATTTTTCAATACGCTTTCTTCTTATGCCTTACCTGGTAATAATTTCGAATACTTTAACGGAAATATTCGGTTTTTTAAATTTGATAATATTATTTTCAATTTTTACCCAATTACTATTCGTTAATGCGATACGAAAATATGGTGAACATACTTTTAATACGAAAGTATGTAAACGAAAGATTTTAGTGTTTGGTTCTTTTCCAACTAATATTTCTATATCAGAGAATTCTCCAGATTCGAGAATTTTAATATATTCTTTAAATAATATATTCGATAATTCCATCGACGTCGACATAATTTTTTTTTTAAAAAAAAAAAAAAAAAAATTTAAAAAAAAATAAGGAAAAAAAATAAGAGGAAAATATTATTTGTAACGCAACGCATTAAACTGCTTCACAGTTTAAAAATAATTTTTTTTTTGTTAATGATATTCATCCGTTTGGTGTTACTTTACTGCGACCATTTTTCGAAACAATTACGTTGTTCATCATGGATACTATACAATATTATAAGAAATATTATATTTTGCAAAAAATATAAGATAATCAAATAGATAGAAAAATTGACAAATATGTCTCTATTATTTAAAGATACAATAGCTTATTGAATAATGTTGGGATGAACAAAGGTTAATGCGGTTTTTGTTTTTTTTGAAAGAGCTACAATACCCCAAAAAAAAGAGATCTTTTTTTGTCTTTCCAGAATGAGTTTAACCGACTTATAATAATACATAAAATCATGTGGTCAAAGCTCCTTTTGTATAGATAAGGAGTGCAAACTCCACAAGTATTCCGGCTGGGGCTAATTACTGCATTGTGTGACAAATAGATCACTTGCCTGTAGAATTTTAGAAAGTTACTACGGCAACTTTTTGCTTTAACCTAAAATGGAAACAATAACTTTTTTTAAAAAAACATGAAAATCCAAATGAAAAATCTTAATTCCGGCCGAAATAATAGTTCGGCTAGAATTAATATCGGAGAATTCCTGGTAGTAGTTAACAAATTTATTAACATACTAGTATGGTCCATTAAAATTATGTGAAATGTGTATTTTCCATATGTGTCTACCAAGATCTGAAAGGCGAATCTTCCAAGGTTGTACTAAACATCTTATGGCCGAACTGAACATCCATCTCAAGACCAGCGGAAAAGAAGCATCAAAATCGCAATATGTATGTTTGAACTTGGTTGTTGGTGCGAATCTAACGTAGGCAAGTTTGAACTTTAGCTAGAAAAAAAACATCCCAGGACCCATGGACATTGGCTCAGTCGATTTTGCAATACTGTACACTTACTAGAACAGCTAAAGTGAAGGACGAGGATTTTTAAGGGTATTGCTCAGAATGTCGTACAGCTTGATTCAACTTTATCAAACAGTAAGCGTAATAAGGCGAGTGAGATTGAAAAAGAAGGCCTGTTCATGGATAAGAATTTTGTAATCGTCCCAGATCAGATGTGGAAAAGTGTATTTTGTGGAATGTTCGTTTGATGACCAATAAAGGCAAGATTCAAACGATTCAAACTATCAAAACCGATAATCGTTGTGCATGGCAATGAGGATATAGATACGAAAGGTATGGTTGAAAAGGTTCTAGGTCATATTGTTTGATTGTTGGATGAAGGTCAAAACCGGAGGAAGATTCACAAAGCGGTGAACAATCGAGGGTAATAAAAAAAGGTCAAGTCATTGAATAATCGAATATAGAGCTTAGGATAGGGAAGTTTCATCATGTATCCGAAACATGTAATCTTTTTATAGTAACATAATATATCACGAGAAAGTCCCGATTCATGTAATGTCTTTTTTATCTTTACTGTGTTGTATAAACAATAAAAAACTTTACAATACTATAGATCGATCCTACAAGAGTTTTGTGCGGGTAATTGATAATAATTTTTGGAGTTGGCAACTATCGATCACGGGATCACGTGACTTTTTGTCATGCAACTTGTAAAAAATTCTATCTCGACATCACGTAGTGAAAAAGTTCCGGCAAATTTATTTCATCTTTGAATTAAATGACTTACGCGGGTTAATCCGGTGTTCCTGAATTGGATGTCGTACAAATTTTATGGATCGTGATGTGGAATGGGCCAGATCTCTCTCAGAATAAACGGTGGATTTTTGTTATTCCATTGACATTAGTTTGAGGTGTACATTCAATATTATGTGAATTATTATTTTCTCATTTTCCTACTTAAAGATTTACGCGTATTAAAAGTTTTTTTATAATGATTTCGAGCGAATTTATTAATCAGATTTCTGTGATGTGATCGAATTGACGTGATTTTCAATTCTTGGGCCGCTACAAATCATATAAGAAGGTGAAGGCTCTGGTTAGCGAATCATTTTATCTATCTTGTGCAAGTGAAGAAAAAAATCTCACAAAATATCGAACTTACTTTTTGCGTCATCAATCCAAACTTTTGCTAATCGATGTTATAAAAAAATAAACCCTCGAAGCCAGGTCACATAGCCAAAATACATTGTTATCTATATTTCTGAACATGAAAAAAAAAAATGTTGACAGGATGTTTCAACATAATATGGACATATTACTGTCCTTGTTGTATATGGATGCCAGCATGAGTATATAAGCGCACTTACCTGATTTTTGTTACATACATCGAAGTCTGGCTGTGTATATTTTATCTTGCATAGCAATTTCATTCTTGATATTTGGAGCGTACAATACAAAATCGAAGCAAAAACTTACCTTTTGTTGTAACGCATCAACAATTCTAGATCTCTTCTTCGAAAAAATCACGTACGACTGCTCGTTGAGGTATCTGCCGATGAATCGTCACATAGTACAAAGCGAATGAAATGTGAAAATGAATTGTAGCGGTAAGTATGAATTAGATATATTACATTGATCTCCAGACTTTTCTATAGTTTGTTATCTTGGAGACGTTCTCTTGCAAAAATAATATTTTTCATGATCTGTGTGGGTGGGAGTGCAACAAATAATGATAGATTATTTCGAAAATTCAGTGTTTGTAAATGGGCTTATGAGAGTTTCGTAGTTAGTAATATACAGTAGATAGAAACAAGTTAGCTATAAAAATTTTATGAAGTGGAGAAATAAAAGATGATGGGAGTGTCATAGTTAACCCTCCTTGTTTGATAAAGAAATTTTTTAGTAGGAAAATTCCAATGTATACCACACTTAATTCCAGCCGAATGTCATAATTCTCAGCCATTTCGGGACATTTTTTCGTGGTTACGCTAGGTAGTCACAAAAAAATAATGTTGAAAACTTAATTTTTAATAAATCATTATACAAATAAAACAAATATAAAAATCTTACTTTCAAATTAAAGCGTAAATAGTTATATAAGCATATTTTTTTTAATTGTTAAACAATTTTAAAAAGTTTGATCGTGACTTATTAATGTTTTTTTTTCCTACGCACAATTTAAAAACCAACTACAAAATTCAGACCAATTACAAAATTCAGTTTTAATTTATGAGTTAAATTTTGATATTATTTATCAAAAGAAATTCGAAATCATATAAAAATTATAATTGACCTATAATTGTTGTCCTTAGAATTGATAATAATATCAACGAAAAATAATTATTTTTTTAAGTTGGTAACACTCACTTCGATATTATGATTATTATTTTGTGTAAGAAATTTTATGTTATTATGAAAGGCGAAAAAGAAGTGACAGAAACGGTTAACTTTTAAAGTGCCTCCTTAATGCTCTGGTAAATATACTAATTAATTACTGTATAGCACTGACTCATTTTGGCGTACCCTATATATAATGACGTCATCATCTAAAAATCTACTATAATAGTACAGTCTATCCTACGCGTTGTTTTATAGCTTTTACAGTATCTCTAATGTTTGATTATCAGTGTATTAATATCGATAATCGATAATATCGATAGGCGCAATCACAAAATTACGTCACAGAGTCTACAGAGTCTCCAATTCATTATTAGTCATGTTATGTGTAACTTTTTTTTCGCGTAAATAGATTTTTTACAAATATATATATACCCCAACTTTCCTCTAAAAAAAAAAAATTTGCCTTCTTTTTCCATATTATCCTCCGTTTACAAGAAAACTTCGATTATATTTATGCAACTCCTCCTTACTTACTCTTTATTACCTATCTTCCTCCTATACCTATTTCGATCTGAAAGTCTCCTAAGAGAAGTTCACATTGAATAGGAGTAGAGAAGACCTAAAAAAAAGAAAAAGGAAGTCTTAAAGAAAAAAGAAAACATGAAAGAGAAGACAAGGAAAGTGAAAATTTAAAGAAAAGAGAAGACAAAAAGAGAAGACATGAAAGAAAAGACATGTCTGAGTGCAAAGTGGCTTAAGAGACTTTAAAAGAGGTGTGTTTTTTTTTTATTTTGCAAAGTGAGTAAACTCCTAAGCAAAGTAAAGAACGGATAACTCATTGAGTCGGGGAGTTCCTATGTTTGTCTTAGGAGATTACTGGAATTGTTTGCTTGGGTTGGTGAAGAGTGAATTAAATTTTTATTTTTCAAAGTGGGTAACTCCTAAGCAAAGTAAAGAACGGATAACTCATTGAGTCGGGGAGTTCCTATGTTTGTCTTAGGAGAATTATCTGCTTTTCTATTATTCTTTTATTTTTTTTATATTTTTGTTTTTTTTTATACTTTTATTTTTTTTTATACTTTTCTTTTTTTTTATACTTTTATTTTTTTATTCTTTTATTTTTTTTATTTTTTCTTTACTTTTTTTTATTCTTTTTTTTTAATTCACTTATTAACCAACTTAAGCAAACATTCTAACTTTGTTATTGGTAAAGTCTGCTGGTTCTAAAGGAGGAATTGGCTATGTCTTCTTTACCATTAAATAAAAATTTGGCACACTATTAACAATTTCTTTTTTCTTATAATAGGTAAATACTGAAATTTACAACATTTGGAAATTTTTTAAAATTATACCTAATTTTATTAGAGATACAGTATGTTAATGTGATTTATATAATTTTTTGTTAAAATTTTGCTAATTTACCAGTAACTCCTTTGACAAATATTCATACACATTCAATATTTCTTGCAATTATCTAATAGTAATTAATTTAAAACTTCTAGAATTGTTTTTTACAATTAAGCCATAATGTTCATTTGCATATTTCTTTATTCACAATACATTTATATAATGGTATTTAGAATACATATGCATTATAAACTCATTACTACTGGCAAATTTGACTATGTATAAATTGCGATTTTATTTATTTAATCTAATTTTTAAGTATTTCAGCTATTTTCAATTTTTCATGGCATTTCCTTAAGAATGATTAAGAATGATCAATAAAATACACACATCTACATCAAATGTGGCTGATTTGCACTTTATTTCACAAAATTTGTTAGTTTTTAAAGGCTAAAACTTATAATGGTGTTCAATTTTGTTTTATAAAGATTCTAACAGATAATTTTCAGTTAGATTTTTTGAAATACTAATATTTTTTTAAAAAAATTTTTGAATTGGTCAATTGTTACTATAAGGTGCTAGTTGAGCATAGATGTTGCACACTGTATTTATTTCAATTTATGGAATATTGCAATATTGCACAATCAATTGGCAAAATCAATGACTTTACCCAATTAGGTAAATCCAATATGTTGCATAACCAACAAAATTTATCTTCATTGCATTAAATTTTTTTTTTTAAAAAAAATAGTATATTATTCTATTAGCTGTTAGTACTATTACTTGTTGTATAATAAAAAACAAAATAATAAGATCTTTAAAATTAATTTTAAATCTTAACATATTCAATAATTTGCCTTTTTACAAACTAAAATCAGAATTTTGTAAAGTACGTAGATAATCTTATAAGTTATAACAGTTCTTCACCACTTTACCAACTAGTATTATATTTATTTAGAAATACATCAATAAAATTGTGTATGTTAGCTTGTTTTGCAACAGTTTCAATTTCATCCTATGTGGCACCATTACCAATAGTTAAATCAAATAAATTGGTTCTTTTTCTGATCAATTATTTATCACTACTACTTATGCCATGGTTTTATTAATGATGCGTTCATTATGATATTTTTACCTGTGATCCTATTTTTGGAGTTGGAAATCATTTATAATATTAGTGACAAGATATTTAGTTTCTGTAAAGTATCTTACCTTACAGGCGTATTTGCCTGCTAAAATCCAGGTATTATCTGAAAATTTAGCATGTGATACAAATTGTAACAAAATATACATTTTTAGATAGCTCAATTTTATGAACTTTTCGCCCATTTGAAAGGTTAGCGTAGTCCTAGCTTTTTGAATAGATAGTCCGAAGGGTGAGGTCCCGTAGGGGATTAACGTCCAAAATTCTATACACGTATATTAGTAGTAGAACATGTAAATGTTGTCTTTCTTCTTTTATTTGTAATAGTTTTGGTGTACCACTCTTCTAGTAATAAAATAAATAAATAAATAAATTTTATGAACTTTTCGCGTAAAAGATAGTTTTTTATAAATAGTTATAAATAAGAAAAGTTTTTTATGATATGTTAAAGTAATTCCATTATTTATAATTTTCTATTATTTGTAATTTTTTAAATTTTATTTAGACCTTTCAAGTTCAATTTTATTAGTACAGTTGCATCATGATTAATAATCTATTTATACAGTTGTTGCACCCACGTCTCCATAATGCTGTAACTGCACCAATAATGATTAATATTAATGGAGTAAAAAAGAAAATTTTCTTTTAAAGTGATAATTTATTTATCTGCTAAAATAATAGTAAAGACAACAATCAACAATAAGTGTGTTATATATAATTTTTAATTTGTTGTTTAATAATGTGTTTAAAAAAATTTCCTCTCCTTTTATCAAAGTGTTTATATAAGAAAATTTTCTAGAATTATTTCATAAATCAATGAAGGCGAAGTAAAGGAGGTATACAAGAGTATTTTGCACATTTCTCTATATTAAGCCATGGCCATGTTGAAATTTACAATTGAAGAGCAGAAGAAAATGTGAGATTTTGATGTTAATTATTTTAGCCACAATTATCTGTATAATTGTTGTTTTATCAATGAGAATGAGGCAAAAGAGATGTATGAGAGTATTTTTGCAACTTTTTTTTTGCGTGCCACAATTGGAACAAACATTCCATTTTGAATTAATAATGTGGAAATAGATGGTTCTATTTTTTTTCTTAAAAAAAAAGAATAAATAAATAAATATAAATATATTTGTTCAAAATGGAAATTAAGATCAGGAAAGTATAACTCACTTCTTTTATCTGATTGTTCACTTCACAGCCACATCAACAGAAAATGGTTTCATGATTATTAAAAAATAAAAAGGTTATTGACATTTTATAAAAAATTAAATGAAAAAATTTATAATGAGAAAAATTTTAATTAAAGTGAGATCAATTACAAAAGTTTTGAATTATTTATTTCAAAAATAATGCAATATTTCACAAAGTTTTCAGAATTCTTCTTCTTTATGCTAACTAAAAATAAAAAAAAAACCAAGCAAAAGAAAATAGGATTCAAACAATAAAATATACTATATTTATACTCGCTGATGGCAATGTGATATGCTATAAAACATTTTTACTATTTCTATATAAATGGCAGGTGATAAGTAATAGTTATTTCACGAGAGACTGTAGATATCAATGATTTTCATGGCACAGCTGTGAAAATCATGAATAAAAGAATTATATCACAAGAAAACTACAAGTTGACAGCAGACTTAATAATTTTATAAATAAAATAAAATTCAATTTATAGACTTATTTCTTTTACCATCAAGTTAATTTTTCTACATTTTAAATCATATTCAGTTCTTATGGAGAATATGGATTTAATGGATTTGATTTTTGAATTTTCATAAATAATGATTTTAGTCTGCTTTAAACTGGTACTATCCTATGTGTTTCATGTTGTCATAACTTTAATTTCAAAATTGTTAGTTTTAGTTCAAATAGAACACTACATTAATGATCTAATGTTGCATGATATGTATAATTAACAATAAAAAAAAATTTATAAAAATTTGTCTGCTCAATTACAAACTGATTTTATTTATGTAAAAAGAAAAAAAGGTTTACACATACTCTATAATCAGTGTTGAACAAAACTATTATTTAACATTATCAATAATAGTATAAAAAATAAATAAAAAAAGTTTAATAACAAATTGTTTAATAGATAAAAGTTTAGTTGTCAATCCTTTCTAGTAGTATTTATTCTAGTTAATTTTTCATATCTAATCTATAAAATTTCAATAAATTTCCGTTAATATAGAAGATGAAAACAATAGAATTTAAATGAATATGACTTACTCTGTAAAATCAAATGCTTCAAGGTCTTCTGATATATAGTGATTAAGTACTTGAGATTTATAACTAGTTTGTGGACTAGTAGTTAATTGATCATCTTCCCTGTGACCTTTATCAAAGAGATATTTTTCTGCTTTTTCAAGTTCATCCATCAAAGTTAACCTATTCGTATCATATAAAATAGTGCCAATTGATTCAACATTCGGTCTATTCTCTGGATTTTGATCCCAGCACTTTTTCATTAGGTCAATATACCAATTTGATTTTAACTCAGGTATTTCGAGTATTTCGGGTCTAATTCCATTGCATATACTTAATACTAGTTGATGATCATGTGCACGATTTTCAAAAGGTTGTCTACCAGTTATTATAAAATACATAACCATACCAAAACTATATACATCTGCTGCTTGAGTGTAAGGTTTATCTCTTAATACTTCAGGAGCTACATAAGGCATAACTCCGTAAATTTTTGTTTTATCTGTATTACTAGCTTCTCCACATAATCCCATGTCTGAAATATATGCAGCCACAGGAAGATTAATATCAGTAGATAAATGATATCTATTGTTATTAGGTAAAGTCAAATTATGATCATTATTAATTAATATATTTCCTATATGAAAATCACGATGAACCATCTTCATTTGATGAATTTCTTTAAGACCATTAAAAATATTACACAATACTTCTAATTTAGCACTATAATTAATATTTTCGGAGTAATAACGTATCCAATTATTAAAATTTCCACATTTTGCATATTGAAGTACCATGATATAATTTTTTGTATCAGGATCTTGAGATATTCCGTATATTTTAATAATAGTGCTATGAGAATAACTTTTGATCGAATATGTTTTAACCTAATTAAAAATAATGTAAAAAATTTAATATAACTTAAAATCATTTAAATTTATATAAAAATTACATACCTCATTTATAAATTCATTAGTAATGTTTTGAGAGTTATCTAAAGACTTAAGTGCAACTTCTTTAAAATATTCTCTTTCATATTTCTTTTTATGCCTATCATATGTTAATGGACCATCCTTCCATATTGCTGAATACACTGTAGCAAAACCACCTTTATCTATTTTTTCAACACGATAAAACTGAGTGTATGGTATCCATTCAAGTATTATATCATCATATCTATTGATCTTTAGCTGTATTTCTTGAATAAAATCATCAATTTTTTCATTTTCACTGGTCCAGTTTATAAAATTATTTTTTAAACAATTTATCTGGCATGGTTTACACCATTTATTATATAAATCTATATAATGATCACCACATTTTACACAATATTGGTCTTGGAGAACCATAATATAATTTTTTGTATCAGGATTTTGAGATATTCCATATATACCAATTCCATCGGATGGATTAGTTGAATAATCTTTAACCTAGGTTTAATAAGATTAATTTTAATTATAAAATGATTTGTTTAATTAAATTGTCAAACTTGACGTTTTTAAATTAAAAAAATAGAATAAAAGCTTTCTTACCTTATTAAGAAACTCATCAATCATATTATATGAGTTACTGTCTAAAGGTTTTAATGTAATTAATGCAACTTCTTTATTAGATATTCTTGTCCATTCCTTTTTATAATCATCATAGTTTAGTGGGCCATTATTCCATATTGCTGAATATTTTGTAAAAACATCATCATTACCATCATTATCATATTCCATCTTTTTAATATCAATTAACTGATTATATGGTATCCATTCAACTATAATATCATAATGATTACTAATATTTAATTGCATTTCTTGAATAAAAATATTAATCTCTTCATTTCCACTAGTCCAGTTTGTAAATTTATTTTTTAAATGAGTCATATGACATGATTTGCACCAATTGTAATTTAAATCTGCATATTGTTCACCACATTCTTCACATTGTTCATCTTGACAAACTATAATATAATCTTTTGTATTTGGATTTTGAGATATTCCATATATGTAATTTAATCGAATATAATTTTTAACCTATTAAATATAAATAAATTATAAATTAATTATGATAGTAATGAGTCATTTAAATTAATCTTACAAATAATTTTCAATACCTCATTAAGGAATTCATTAATATCTAATGATAAGCATTTTAATGTAACTTTTTTGTTAGATTCTCTTATACGTTTTTTCTTAAATTCTAATGGCCCATTATTCCATATTGCTGTATATATTTCTATTCCAACTTCTTTAATATTAATAAATTGATCGTATGGTATCCATTCAATTATTGTTCTATCAAAAATATCAATTGCTAATTGCATTCCCTGAATGAAAATATCAATTTCTTTATTTCCGCTGGACCAGTTTGTAAAATCATCTTTTAAATAATTTATGTAACATGGTTTACACCATTTAGTATACATATCTGTATATTGTTCACCACATTCTCCACAATATTCATCTTGACAAACTATAATATAGTCTTTTGTATTTGGATTTTGAGATATTCCATATATTACATTATTAATTATATAATTTTTGATCTAATAAATATAATAAGATTATTAAATTAAAGTATTTAAAATAACTTTTAAATAAACTTCATACCTCTTTAAGAAATTCATTAATATCTAACGCTAAGCATTTTAATGTGACTTTACTATTAGATTCTCTTACCCATTTCCTTTCATCATTATCATAATATAGTGGCCCACTATTCCATAATGCTGAATATATAATAGCAACATTACTATCACCCTTTTTTATTTCTTTAATATCAATTAACTGATTGAATGGTACCCATTCAACTACTGTTTGACCATAATAGTCAGTTGCTAATTGCATTTTCTGTATCATATTATTGATTTTTTCATCTTCACTAGTCCAGTTTGTGAAATTATTTATTAAATAATTTATGTGACATGGCTTACACCAATTAAATATATCTGTATATTCTTTACCGCAATTTTCACAATATCCATCTTGACAAATTAAAATATAAACTTTTGTATCTGGATTTTGAGATATTCCATATATTTTATTACTAATTGAATAATTTTTAGCCTAATAAATATAAATAAGATTATTATATTAAAGTATTTAAATTAGATTTTAAACAGATTTCATACCTCATTAAGAAATTCATCAACATCTAATGTTAGATATTTTAATATAACTCTTTTATTAGATTCTCTTATCCATTCCTTTTTATTATTATCATAATTTAATGGCCCATTATTCCATAAAGTTGAATACATAGTAGCGACATTATCATCATCATTTCTTATTTTTATAATATCAATAAATTGATTATATGGTACCCATTCGACCACTATATCACTATAATAAATAATTTTTAATTGCATTTCTTGAATAAAAATATCAATTTTTTCATTTCCGCTGGTCCAATTTGTAAAATTATTTTTTAAATAATTTATGTGACATGGTTTACACCATTTAATATATATATCCATATATTTTTCACCACACTTTTCACACTGGTTGCTTTGAGACGACATTATTTTTTATTTCGATTTTAACTTTTTTTCATTAAAAAAAAATAAAATAAAACAAAATGAACCGAAGAAATGATAAGCTGCATTTTATATAATTTGCACTATACAATCGCCGATCTTGCCATAATGATATGTATGATTTTCCAAGCGAACAGTACATAAAAAGGCAACAAAACCAAAATAATGTGTAGATCCTTTCTTTTTTGCTAATTCCAGGCAGCATTACGTAATTCTGGCCCTGAAGAGATAGAGCTAATGCCTAATAGTAAGCTAGAGCAGTGAGGAGCTTAATAAATAGTCATTTGTTTTCTTCATTTTTTTTTCTTTAGGTTCGGTCAGGGATCTACATATGATACAGAAAGTTACTCGGAATTTTTACCTTCTTTTTTTTTAGCAATAATTGATTACAGTTTATCTTTCAATTAATACTTTAATTTTATTTTTTCAGAGAGAGAGAGAAGGAGAAGGAAAGAAGGAAAGAGGGAAGGGACAGGGACGAGAGAAAGGAAGGGAGAAAGAAAATTAAACCTAGTTGTTAAAGCTTACTGTCATATTTTACAGTATCTTTGAGCGTAACTACTTTTGACATTATTAAATTATTATATTTTTAAATTTTAAGAAATGTCATTAAATACCAAAATTGGTTTAAAAATAAAATTTCATGTTATTAAGAAAATGATGTTAAAATAAATGGAAATTTTAATAATTTATTGTTTTGTCATAATAATTATTTTTTTTATTTACAAGCAGATTGAAATTTTTTATAATTATTAATTACTTTAATGATGAATTATATTATAACAATTCATTTGTTAATACGAATTTCCTTTATATAATAATGGTAAAACATAGAATTTAAAACAACTAAACTAATCGGATAATATATTTTTAATCTAATAATTTTACCGCGATTCTAATTATCATAATTTTTAATACACGTTGTTACTGATAATGATAATATAACTTATGATTAATAAGAAATAGACTTTCAGTATACTTTTTTATTGTCCGAGATGTAAGTATAGTAAGTACAGTACACACTTCAACTCCAAACTAGGAAAGATTAAATTCTAGGATCTTGTGTAACTATTGAAATGTCATTTTTGTTATGTATATCACGCGTGTTTAATCTATTTAAGCTTTCAAGTACTCAAAGGGCTGAGCTTATTTTTCGGTAATGTATACATACGATAAAAACTAAATACAAAAACCATTGCTAAACAAGTTAATTAAATGGTTTATAGGGAGTAAATTATAATATCATATTAACAATGTATTATTATTATTATTATAAACCAAAATTATACATATTAGTCATCATTAAATCAATTAATATTTGTTTAGGTTAAATAACATTGTTGTCTGACTTTAACTAGAAAATTTATATAAAAGGCCTTTCCACCACAAATTTTTTTTAAAAAAATTCTCTCTTCCTCTCTCCACAGCTGAGTAGCCAAAAGACTATCAATTTCTCCTTCTCTCCAGCGAAGTAAACAAAAAAAAGCTATTCTTTATTTTATTCCCACTTTATATTTCCTAAGTAAAAGCTTTATTTTTAGCAATGAGCCAATGACAACAAAGCTTTGTTTGCAGAAGTAGACATAACCTAGGCGAAGAGAGTGGGTTTGGAGCGTGGGTTCGTGTGTATAGGTGGTGGTGTTTTAACTTCTTTTTTTTTCATCTTCTTTTTTTTAGGTCTATCTTCTCTCTTTCAAGGTCTTCTCTTTATTAGGCCTTCTCTTAAGTGAGTTAAGTCCCTTT
The DNA here is from genome assembly GCF_026210795.1 of Rhizophagus irregularis. Classification (NCBI taxonomy): domain Eukaryota; kingdom Fungi; phylum Glomeromycota; class Glomeromycetes; order Glomerales; family Glomeraceae; genus Rhizophagus; species Rhizophagus irregularis. The sequence continues at coordinate 2,990,294 of NC_089457.1, forward strand.
TTTTGCATCTTTCTTTAGGTACATGGTTCATGGTTGTGTGTGGTTTGGGAGTGTGGGTTGGAGTGTAGGTGGTGGTGTTTTAACTTCTTTTTTTTTTCTTCTTTTTTTTAGGTCTATCTTCTCTCCATCAAGTCTTCTCTTTATTAGGCCTTCTCTTAGGTCCTTTCTTTACATCTTCCTTTAGGTATGTGAGTTGGAAGTGTGGATTGGGAATGTGGATTTGTGTGTTGTGCTTTAACTTCATTTTTTTTCGTCTTTTTTTTTTTTTAGGTCTATCTTCTCTCTGTCAAGATTTTCTCTTTATTAGGTCTTCTCTTAGATCCCTTTTCTTTACATCTTCCTTTAGGTATGTGAGTTGGGAGTGTGGATTGGGAATGTGGATTTGTGTGTTGTGTTTTAACTTCATTTTTTTTTGTCTTTTTTTTATTAGGCACCAAGGTTTTCTCTTTATTAGGTTTTCTCTTAGATCCTTATCTTTATGTCTTCCTTTAGGTATGTGGGTTGGGAGAGTGGAGAACACATATTTTCTTGAAAAAGAGTGCATATTAAGTATTAAAAACATGAAATTTTTTTTTTTGATGTTTATACTTTGCATTTGTTATCTGACCTCTTATCATTGGATTGTATTTATTCTTTTTTTATTTATCAGTTACAGAACTATTTTGTATTGAAACACTGGACAACAGATGAAAGTTCTCTGAATGGAGCATTACTGATTTTCTAGAGAGTGTAAATGGCTCAAGAGACTTTAAAAGAGGTGTATATTTTTTTATTTGCAAAGTGGGTAACTTCTAGTGCTCCAAATGATACAAGTCAACCTGGGTTAATTTGACCCAATTCAACTTTTAAATCAGGTCATCAGTACTAATGATTTTTAATGACCCGTGACTTGCATGACCCACATGACCTGACCCGCCAGGTCAGATTATAAATTTCCTTAACCTGGGTTTGACCTGGGTTTGACCTGGATTGACCCAAATGTTTTTAATTCTGGCAAAATTATAATTTTAGCCAAAATTAAGCACAGAATTAGTTTTAACAAATATTAATACCCTATAAAAAATATATATACGGTTAGTATACTGTATTTTCATATTTTGCGAACAGTATATTTATAGTATTATTACCGTATGATTACAGTATTTTCACATACTGTATATATTCGGTATTCTGCACACCGTATCATATATACGGTTTGTGTACAGTATATTTTTCCAGTTTTACCCGTATGTTTTATACTTGTAAACAGTAGAAAAACCGTATGTTTTATACTTATAAACAGTATATTGTTTTATATTTTATATTGCAAACAGTATACTTTTCCAGGATAAACCGTATATTTTATACTGATAAACAGTACTTTTTTCCAGTTTAAACTGCATATTTTGTACTGATAAATAGTATATATTATTCAATTAAATCGTATATTTTATATTCGCAAACAGAATTTAAAATGCATTTATAATCAATAAAATTTTTATTAAATAATATTAAATATACAAATATTTTTTATAAATAATATAAATAAAAAACTAGTATTAAATAATATACTATTTGTAAAAAAAATAATATTAGCAAAATATAAACAAAAAAAAAGAAATTTAATTAGTAATATTATCATTATTTTAAATATAAAAAAGGAATAATAAAAGGTTAGTAAAAAAAAAGAAACTTAATTAGTAATATTATCATTATTTTAAATATAAAAAAGAAATAATAAAAAGTTAGTAATATTATTAATATATTAGTTAGATATAAAAAAGTAATAAAACGATAGTAGTAATGTTAGTAATATATTAAAAAAATTAAATAAAATACATAAAAGTAAAAAAAATATAATTAATATATGTTAACATATAATATTAATATAAAAATAAAAACATAAAAAGGTGTACATATAGTTGTTTAATTAATATTGTTAAAATTCACCATTACAATTCCAGAGAGATATTAGCGAAAGTAATTGTTAATTGATATACGTGCGTATCACTTTTTGTATAATTAGTAGTTTAGTACAAATATATATATTGTATATTATCAAAATAAGTTTTTTATTTAATTTTTATTATTATATGTTAAAATAGTTTTGGTATTCATTTTTATTGTCTTTTTTTTTTCTAAAAAAAAAGAAGAGAAAAGAATATTTTTGAAAAAATAAACAAAAAATAAACAATAACGTGTTATTAATGCATGTGATCAGCGATCAGCTGAATTTTAATTGGTTAAATATAGAAATGCGAAAATTAAAAAGCAGAAGTATTTTTTTAAAATTTAAATCATACAGATTGTTTTTAAAGTTCAATTAGTAATTTAAAAGTTCTTTTTTTTAATAAGAAAATTTGTAAAAATTTTTTTTAATACTGCTTAATTTTTAAATTAAAGCCTTAATATTAAATTAGTTAAATTAGAATTAAGCAGTATTAAGAAAAATTCGCAAGAATTTTCCTTAATACTGCTTAATAGTTAAATTAGAATTAGGGAGCTTACACATATTATGTAATTATTATAGGGGGGGAGGGGGTAGTTAAAATTTTACGTTACACTTATTTAAATCATATGATTTATAAATATTATAATTTGATTGGTTATGAAATCTAACAGGGGGGGGGGTAAGGTTTATAATAAAATGAATATTACGTGATATGTGTAACTCCCCTTAACATATGGGCTGATTTATGGAATTAAGTTTTTATATTCAAAAAACTAACTTTATTAAGCAAATGCAAATACAAGTTACATGAAAATGATAGATTCACACCAGCTGACATAAATAAAATTGATTTGATTATATTATTTTTTGATTTTTTTTAATAATATCATTAAAATTAAAAAATTTAAATATAATTGTCATGACAAAATATTGAATAACTTAACGTGTATCTGTGCTAGATGAATGAATTTATATTCATTAGAAAGAGGTAATCAAGAGCTATCTATAAACCAAATATCGCATGAATTGAATCACAAGTTGCTGAATAATTACGTTCAATGTATTTGTTTTTAACTTTTGACTTTGATCGTTAATATCTTCACATCTAGTAATTCAATTTGAATGATCTTTTTTCGTTCAGGTAGTTTAGGTTCTGGCCTTTCATATGAATATAAATATATGTGTTTAGCATGTATTTACGCTGATATATTAACGATTTTGTTAATTGAATAAAACTCTGATACAAAAATTTTTAAAATTATAATTCTTACCAAAAGATGATCTTTACAGGTATTATTGAGCTCTTTTTACTTTACTTAATAAGGTTTTATTTGCTATTTCTGTTTTAAATTGAATAAATTAATAAAATCAATTTTAAAAAGTAATTAACAAGTAGAATAAAATCAGTATAGTAAAAAACAAAAAAAAACATCTCAAAAACTCTAAAGCATAACTCACATTTTTATTTTGTATATTTTTACTAAAAAAAAGAAGGAACTAAGGTTAAAAATAAATGAAAAAAGATTTTTCTTATTAATATAAATTATTAATATTTGTTTTCTTAATTATTGATTAAAAAAAACCTGCTATATATGCCTATAAACTTTTCTAAGTCACCTAACAAAAATCTGATTGAAAAGTTATTGAAAAGTGATTGAAAAGTGATTAAAAAAGAAAGTAGTTGCCATTGTTATTTTTGAATAAACGTTAAAAAATTTTTTTTTATTTTTTGATAGATTTAGATCATCTGATTATGTAACACATATAATTTAAGCTTGTGAAACATAATTCTTGTTAAAATGTGCAAATCTTTATGAAAATCTTAATTTTGGCTAATTCCACAAATTGGCGAATATAAGCAGTATTAAGAAAAATTCGCAAGAATTTTCCTTGATACTGCTTAATTTTTAAACTAAAGCCTTAATACTATTAAATTAGTTAAATTAGAATTAAGCAGTATTAAGAAAAATTCGCAAGAATTTTCCTTGATACTGCTTAATTTTTAAATTAAAGCCTTAATACTAAATTAGTTAAATTAGAATTAAGCAGTATTAAGAAAAATTCGCAAGAATTTTCCTTGATACTGCTTAATTTTTAAATTTAGTTAAATTAGAATTAAGCAGTATTAAGAAAAATTCGCAAGAATTTTCCTTGATACTGCTTAATTTTTAAATTAAAATCTTAATACTAATTTATAAAAATGATTTATAATTGAGTTTTGAATTTAGTATTATCAATCAGACTTTGAACTTAAAAATTAAACAGTATTAACAAAAATTCTTGCGAATTTTTAATAATTGTGATTTTACATCAGTAAGTTTTTGGGTAGTATATATTAGTGGATACTAGTATTGTTTGATGCTTTAAAGTGTAGAAAAACTTACGTCAAATAAATAAAAACTGGCAAAAAAATCAGATAGCCAATTTTTGGCTATATTTGTCCGATTTGTAACTTTTTGTAGCTGATTTTTTAGTACGAATTGACAAAAATTGGATATGCCAATTTTTAAATTGCATATTCAAATCGGATTGCTGATTTTAGCTATATTTGTCTGATTTGTGACTTTTTACAGCCGTATTACCAATTCTTAACTACATTTTTCAGTTTTTTCACTATACAAAAAAATTGTATATACTGTACATTATGAAATATATATTTTTATAAAAAATTATATTGTAATATTGAATTAAATTTTAAAAAATATTTTATTAAGCAATATTAAATAAAAAACTAATCTTAAATAATTAAATTTTAAACAAAATACATTTAAGAATATAAATTTACTTGTAATTCAATGTAATATGCACAATTATAAAAATTAATAATTCCACAAATATTAACTGTACCTTCATTAAAATAAATATTCAAGTAGATTCTAAGCTGCTGAACAATTTTCAATTAATAAATGAAGTCGATTTGCTTTGGCTAAAGTGCTCAAAATACGCTCTGAAGTGACAAAACGGAAAAAAATAAAATTCGTGAATGAGTACCGTTGTGAAAATCGTGAATAACTCATCAAGTATTAACTGTACCTTCGTGAAAATTAATATTCAAGTAGATTTTGACATGCTGAACAATATTCAATTAATATAAGAAGTCGATTTACTTTGACTAAAGTGCTCAAAATACGCTCTGAAGTGACAAAATAGAAAAAATAAAATTCGTGAATGAGTACCGTTGTGGAAATCGTGAATAACTCATCAAGTATTAACTGTACCTTCGTAAAAATTAATATCCAAGTAGATTTTGACATGATGAACAACTTTCAATTAATATAAGAAGTCGATTTACTTTGGCTAAAGTGCTCAAAATACGCTCTGAAGTGACAAAACGGAAAAAAATAAAATTCGTGAATGAGTACCGTTGTGAAAATCGTGAATAACTCATCAAGTATTAATTGTACCTTCGTGAAAATTAATATTCAAGTAGATTTTGACATGCTGAACAACATTCTATTAATATAAAAAGTTAGTTTACTTTGGATAAAGTGCTCAAAATACACTCTGAAGTGACAAAATGGAAAAAAATAAAATTCGTGAATGAGTACCGTTGTGAAAATCGTGAATAACTCATCAAGTATTAACTGTACCTTCGTGAAAATTAATATTCAAGTAGATTTTGACATGCTAAACAACTTACAATTAATATAAGAAGTTGATTTACTTTGGCTAAAGATCTCAAAATACGTTCTGAAGGTAAAAAAATTTGTAACTTAATACTACTGTATTATATAAAAAATGTAAATAATTCCAAAAATATTAACTGTACTTTTATGAAGATTAATATCTTAACAGTTTTGAACTTACTGAACTACTTTTAATTAAAAGAATAAGATTTACTTTAACCAAAATGCTCAAACCATACTTTGAAATATGTGTAAAAAAAATATAATATTTGTTTATATTTTAAATTATGAGTTATTTAATTTAAATGTGTTTATATTTAAGAAAAAAAATATTTTAATTCTATTTTATAAAGTATTTAAAAAGTATTTTAGTAAAGTTTTTGAGGCAAAAAAATAATTATAACTGAAATAAAAAAAAAAATCTAAGTTAATAAATAAATATTAAACCGTAATACATAATCACATGTTATATATTAAAATTAGAAATTTTATATTAAAATCGAAAAATCCTACTACAAATAGCCTAAAATTGGCAATTTCATGTTAAAAATCAGAAATATTATATTAAAATCAAAAATATTTATTAAAATCGGAAATATTATATTAAAATTGCCAAAAAATCAGATAGCCATATTAAAAAGGGCAAAAATCTGATTTTTATTTATTTGACCTGTGTATATCTGTAGAAAATACGTTATAAACGTATGAATTTTAATATACTGTAGAATAATACGTATACCGTATCCTTCATTTACAATATTTTTGTGAACCGTATACAAAATACTGATATACAGTAGAAATGGTATACGTTATAGACGTATGAATTTAATATACCGTATCACACAGTATGTTTACCGTATACTTTATTGTATTTTTTACTAAACACATTTTGCAAACAGTATACATTATACTGATATGCCGTATGTAAAAATGCGAACTGTATCAAAAATACGTATATACAGTGTAAAAACCGTATACATATTTTTTATAGGGATATAGCTTAATCAGAAAAATAAAAAATTAACCTTTGGCTTTTGAAAATAATATTTTTCTGATAGCTTTAGAATTCCAATTTATCTTTGATTTGAATATCTGCTAATTATTTTGCCTAATTCTTTGACTTTTATTATATTAAACTAGGTTCAAAATTCGTATTTTTAATTTTATTTTAGTTAATACAAATTTCAGGTGGCTACTAGTGGTTAATCACTAAGTTGCCTTTTTTTCAAATAAAAGGAAATTAATTTTGTTATTATATAAGAAAATCTCACATAATATAAGTTAGTACCCATTTTACTTAAATGTTCAGGTCTAATCCAGGTTACACAAGTTAAATTATACTCGGTTGAGTCAAGGGTCAGGTTACGAAAATATGAGACTCGAATAAATATGAGTCTTATATTTTTTTATTCAGATCGGGTTGAATATTTCCTCAAAACCTGACCTGACTTGACCCGGTAGGAGCACTAGTAACTTCCTAAGCCAAAATTAGAACAGATAACTCATTGACAAATTTTACTTAGAAGGGTACTGGATTTGTTTGCTTGGGTTGGTAAGGGTGAGCAAAGTGGGTAATTCCTATGAAATTACCTGCTTTTTCTTTTTTATTTTATTTTTATTTTTATTTTTTTATTCCTTTTTTTTTATTTTTTATTTTTTTTTTATTTCTCTTGTTCATTTGATAACCAACTCAAGCAGATAAAATCCTACTTTGTTATTAGTAAAGTCTGCTAATTCTAAAAAAGGAGAAATTAGCTATGTCTTCTTTACTATTAAATAAAAAATTTAACACACTATTAATAATTTTTTCTTTTTCATAATGGGTAAATGCAGAGATTTACAATCACTGGTAGAATGAGAAAGTTTCACTAGTCAAAATAGGACAATTCGGCCTAAATTTGACCAGGTCGAATATAGGTCGAATGATGATCTAACCTGTGTCAAATTGAGGTCGAATTTTTGGGCACATTTAGGGTGCCAATCATCCAAAATTCAGACTAATTATTCAACCATTATTTAGGCTTAAATTGACCAATATTCGACATTAAAACTTTAAGCCGAATTATGGTCTAACAACAACCCATTTATTTATGAATTTATTTCAATTTTTTTTATCAAATTTATTAAATAAATGTATTTATTAATACTTAAATACTTTATAATTATATTATTATTATTGCATCTATCTAATTTACAAATAAATATTGCTAATTCAAATACAATTCTACAATTACATGATTCATATATTCGTATATATGAATCTTTGATCATTCTTTGGCAATCCACCTGAACATATAAAAAAAGAGAAGAACGGTTAGTAACCGTTCATAATATTAAAAAAATAAGAAAAAAACCAAGATTTGTACTTACGAATCTTGGTTCCACTTTTCTGAAGATTGGAAGCCAACCCGAAATCTAAAAAAAGAAAGGAACGGTTATTAGTAACCGTTCATAATAATATAGTAGTATGAAAACCCCAATTCTGGCTCACCCCCACCATATAATCTAATTACTACCACTTTATATAATCTAGTTACCACCATCATATAACCTAATTACCACCACATAATCCACCTACCACTTTTACTATAATTCAACTACCACTTTCATATAATCTAGTTACCACCATCATATAATATAATTACCACCATATAATCCACCTACCACTTTTCATATAATCTAGTTACCATCATATAGTTTTATTACCACCATACAACTCTATTACCACCATATAATCTGAAAAATATCAACCGAACAAGAAATAGGATTTCAAAGCTAACGGAGCCAAAAAAAGGTAAGGAATATTAACCCATCCAGGAAACCAGCCATGGAGTCAATAGAGCGGAATAGCAAGGCAAGCAATTACCCTTATACCGAGAAAAAATGTAATTGAATAAAAGGTAGGTACCAAGTAACTATACAGATAAATAGTACATAACATGGTATATACCACAGAAAAGTTAGCAACAATCTTTGGTTGCACAGTCTCCGATCTTATGGCTATCAATAGGGAAATCCTAAAAAGCTGTCAAACCCCGCACGCAGTATCAGCACTCCCCGAACTTGTAGGCCATATCCTGGAATACATTCCAAGTAGCAATTTCGGACCACATCTTCTAGAAGTCAGCCCAATCTGGAGAGCCGAAGCTGAACGAATACTCTGGAAGCGGCATAAAGAAGCTGAGGAGGCATACGACAAAGCAGTAGAAAAGAAGGAAAAAGCAAATGATGCTCTTGGTCGATCAGAGGAGGAAGGTAATAGAAATCGTGACCTCCGTGAACTTGAATGGGAGGCATATCAAAAGGCTTGTAAAGAGAGAACAAATGCCGCAATAGAGCATTTTATAGTAAAAGAAGCTATTCGCCGTTGTAGCTTACAACTATAAGTTACTTAAGGATAGAGAGTACATCGGGACGAGGATGTGCTCAGTGACTCAGATGACAATCCCGATGACTCAGATGGTGAGGAATAGTTTAGGAAGACAGTACTAATATGTCTCCCTCTTTTTTTACCTCATAGGGTAAGCAGACAATTAATTTTTATTTTCAGAAAAAATGTAATTGAATAAAAGAGGAGTATAAAAAGTTTACAAGATGTCAACACATCAAGCAAGAAGTGCCCAACACAGACAAGTCACCCGATCAGTTCTAGCTGAACTCAAGCAGGTACCTGTCAAGTCCATCCCATATCCCCGCTCAAATGCAAAATTGCAGGAATATGAGGATGAGATCCGCCAAATCCATGAAGCACAAGCGGCGGTAACCAATGAAGAGATAACCCGCATGATGCAAATTGACCCAGACCCACATTATGAGGTAGTCTTTGAACGTCGTGATCAGGTACGTATAGAAAAGGAGTTAACAGACTCAAACTTTACGGCTGATATTGCTATAGGAACACCTGGAGAGCATGACTATGCTTCATTTCTTACAGCACACAGTCAAACAATCCAGAATATTCTTCAGGATGAAAGAAATCGATTGGGATCAATAAAAGTAAGAATTGGAATATTTGCCACAATAAGACGTTTAGATTCTTACCTTGAGGGATTATTCGGAGATGGTAACTTTAGTGAAGATGATGGAGTAGAGTATATCTACAGATATAACATACCATTTAAAACTCACAATATGCCAATCCTACCATCAACAGATATTAATGGTACATTTAACTTTGCATTAGCAAGAATCATGCAGAAAGTAGAAGACTATGTAAATTACGGATCAGGTTGGGAATTCTATCGTGTAGAAAAAATATTTATAGAAATCTCGCAATTCCAACCACCCACAGGAGCAGGACATATACCACTCCCAAAAGATCTTGCCATGAAAAAGGGAGTAGTAAATCCAGCTAATGATGACGACAAATGCTTCCAGTGGGCAATCCTAGCAGCATTACATCCAGTAGAAAAGAACGCAGAAAGAATTTCCAAGTATAAGGAGTATGTAAATGAGTTAAACTTTGAAGGTATCGAATTTCCAGTACAAGCTGATGAGGTAATTCTAAGAAGATTTGAGCGACAGAACCCAACTATTGCCCTCTGCATCTGTGAATGGCGTGACCACCGCCTATGTCCAATATATGTTACCGATAGGGATGATGCAGAGGGCCGTAAAATAATAGATTTAGTACTTATCAGTAACGGGGAAAAGCAGCACTATTGCTGGATTAAGAATATGAGCCGTTTAGTAAATAAACGTACAAAAGATGGACATGCAACATTTGTCTGCCGATGGTGTATCTCCCACTTCACACATCAACAAGAAATCCATGACAAACATGTAGCAATATGTCGAGGATTAAAGAAAACCCCACAAGCAGACCGAATGCCATCAGTAAAGAAAGGAAATGATATATATGAATTCAAGAACTGGAAACGCCGCATGCAAGTCCCATATTACTTTGTTGCAGACTTTGAAGCCCTAGTAATGGACATACCACCCACAGATGAAGACAAAGATAAGAAAACCAAGAAAGTACAAGAGCAAATCCCCTGCTCATACTCGTATATTAAGGTAAGATATGATGGTGTAAGTGAATCACAGAAGATATTTACAGGAGAAAATGCAGCACAAAAATTTGTAATCGAAATGCTAAATGAGGCTGAAGCAATCCGTAATGAATTCAGAAACCCAATGGAAATGATGCCGTTAACAACCCAAGAGCAAGCAAGTTATGATAATGCAATAAACTGCTGGATATGTCGCAACCCCTTAGATGGAAATAAAGTAAGAGACCACTGCCATATTACAGGAAGGTATCGAGGTGCAGCACATAGAGGATGTAATCTTGACTTATCCATAAAACCTCGTGAAATGCATATCCCAGTAATCTTTCACAATTTATCAGGATATGATGGACATATAATTATGCAAGGAATTGGTGCAATGGAATGTGAGGATGATATCGATCCTATCCCTTATAACATGGAAAAGTATATGGCATTCAAGTTAGGTTCCCTTCGATTTATAGACAGCTTACAATTCATGAAATCAAGTCTCGACAAATTAGCATCCAACCTAGGTGCAGAAAAATGTAGAGCACAAGAATGTAGTAATCCACAACACTTATGGCGAATTGATGCAGGTAGATGCTTTGCACATCCCGAAAACTTTAAGATAACACGAAGTCAAATACCACCTGAATTACTCGAGATTTATCTTAAGAAAGGTGTCTACCCGTATGAATACATGGATGACTGGAAAAAGTTCGAGAAAACTAGTTTACCACCTAAAGGAGCATTCTATAGCAAACTTAATGAAACCCACATTAGTGATAAAGAATACGAATATGCACAGTATGTATGGGAAAAAGCAGGATGTAAAACAATGCAAGATTATCATGACATTTATCTCAAAACTGACGTCCTCCTACTAGCCGATATATTTCAGAATTTCCGAGAAATGGCCTTGAAAAAATATGGGTTAGATCCTCTCTGGTACTATTCAACACCAGGCTTTACATGGGATGCACTATTCTTAATGACAGGGCAAAGATTGGATCTTATAACTGACCAGGACATGTACATGATAGTAGAACAAGGATTACGTGGTGGAATCTCTATGGTAAGTAAACGATATGCTCATGCAAATAATCCAGGTATGGGAGAAGGTAAATGGACCGCAGATAAGCCCAAGTCATCTATTCTATACTTAGACGCAAATAACCTATATGGATGGGCCATGTTGCAATACTTACCTACAGGTAACTTCCACTGGATAAAGGAGGAAAACGAGTTATCTAACATTCAAAGGCAATTAGAAAGTAATGAAATACCAGACGATTCTTCTGAAGGATATATCCTTAAAGTTAAACTGGAATATCCCCAAGCCCTCCATTCACAACACACAGATTACCCCCTTGCACCAGAACGAATGAAGGTTAAGAAGGAATGGCTTAGTAAAAAGCAGCAGGAAATAATAGCATGCTCAGGACAACGATACACACCCACAGATAAGCTCATCCCTAACCTATTTGATAAGGATGAATATGTAGTTCATTATAGAAATCTCCAGTATTATGTTAGCCAGGGCTTAGTAATCAAGAAGGTCTATGAAGCTATAAAATTCAAGCAGGCTCCATGGATGAAACCATATATAGAATTTAACACCGCCGAACGTGCTAAGGCTAAGAATGATTTTGAGAAGGACTTCTATAAACTCATGAATAATAGTGTATTTGGTAAAACTATGGAAAATCTCAGGAAACGTGTACGTGTCTCAGTAGTACAACCCCAAACCCATCCCAAGAAATATAAAAAGCTTACCTCAGATCCTGCATTCAAGGGTCGTAAAATATTCTCAGAAAATCTTGTTGTAATCCACTGACGAAAAGTGGAGGTAATGCTTAACCGTCCAACATATGTGGGTATGAGTGTGCTTGACCTCTCGAAGCTCTGTATGTATCAATTCTACTATGATACTCTTAAGGTACGTTATAGTGAAAAAATCCAGTTATGTTATACAGACACAGACTCACTCCTCGTACAAATCCAAACTGAGGATATTAATGCAGACCTTATAGATATGGCAGACCAATTTGACTTCAGTGATTATCCTAAAGATCATCCTGTACGAAAAGCATTAGGTGATAAGACTGACATAAATATGAAAATCCCAGGGAAATTTAAGGATGAATGTAATGGAGCAGTTATAGCAGAATTTATTGGCCTCCGCCCCAAAATGTATTCCATTCTCAAGGTAGGGGATGAGACCACCAATCCAAAACATGGTATCCGTAAAGCTAAAGGTGTCCCCTCAAAGGTAGTTAAAAAAGAGTTCCACCATGAGCGGTATAATAAGGCACTCTTTGATCCTAAACATAATGATACAGTTACCTTTAGAGCAATCCGATCTGATAGACATGCCATAAATGTTATAGAAATGTCGAAGGTGGGGTTATCCCCTATGGATGATAAAAAATGGATTGCACAAGATAATATCACAATGTATGCACATGGAGATTATAGGATACCACAACTTGAAAATTAATATAATATATGAGTAGGAGGCAGCATAGTATCAGATGGCACAACTAATAATTCTTCTTGAGTAAATATTTTTTTAGGTCCATCAGATAACCTATATATAACCGGCTGCCCATCAACAACTGTGGAAGATTCAATTGTATAAACTTTAGTAGACCATATTGGATCAGTTGCACGTCTCCTACCTTGGTAATCTGAGTTATCAAGTAAGTATCTCACAAGAGAACCAGCTGGTAAACGTATTTCTTCTGCACCTACAGGTCTATCCTTCCGAATTTTTGAAGGTAGTGCATACACTTGATCTTTCTGGATTGCCTCAACTGGAGACATACCTAGTAGACGAGTATTAGAATTATTTAGCTCATTCACAATATCAGAAAGGTTCTTAACCCAGGCAGTATTCACACCTTCTGTAAGGAGTTCCTTTGCATCCTGTATTTTGAAAAGTCTCTCTGCTAAAGTTCGATTATACCGTTCAACAATAGCCTGACTCTTATGAGTAGTACCCACCCGAATACGTACACCTTTTTCATCCATTAATCGGATAACTTCATCCTTAAATTCTGATCCCCCATCTACTTGTAAAACTTTTGGCCAAATAAGCGGGCAGTCTGCTTTACCATAAATCTTTTTAAATGCCTTAGCAACACGTGCAGAGCTGCGATCTTCTAGAGGTACTGAAGCTTTATATCGGCTAGCAACATCTACAATATTCAGACAGTATTTATACAGCTTTCTATCTACAGTATCATAGGGCATATATAAGATATCTGCTTGATGATACGTATTTGGTCGAGTAATCTTATTAAAAGAAACCTGTGGAACATACTTGGGTATAGGTGAGTGTATTTGCCATATAGCCTGTTTATGCAACCACTCTGTAATATCAGATATGTTAAAATCATGGCCCTCAGCTTGCACTTTAGCCCAAAGTTTTTCAGGAGTACGATAATATCCACATGGATGGTAATAGATTTGTTGAAGGATATAATTTTGTTCGATTTGTTTATTAAATGTAGGGTCTATAAAAATCTGTGGAACTGGCAATGGAAGATACATCATTAAAGACACAGATTACAAAGCTTGCACATACATTGCAATCACAAGAGCAATATATAAAATACCTGTATGGTGTAATCGAGGGTCATGAATCTGAGATAGAAGAACTTAGGCAAAAAAATGCTGAGTTGCGTGCAAAGCTTAAGAAAGCATTAGAAACGGCATCACTAAAGGAGGAAGGGCTTCAAGCATTAGAACGTCAGCTGATTGAAGTTGATACTCTAAATATTCAACTCAAAGATCGAATAAAAGAACTTGCTAATAGACAACGGAAAAATATGGCAGCAATTCCTCCTGACCCTATTACAGAAATCTTAAATAATCGGACAACTATAGCAAATAGTATAGCTGGTATTCGTATTCACCTTGATCGTACAACTATAGCAGCACACCCTCATATAAATCATTTATTTAACACTGCAAATGATAGTCTTGATGCCATTATCCGATATGCTAATGAGTTGCGAAATATTATAGAAGATCAAGATAATATGGAGGATAGACTTGAAGGTTTGTTAGATGATGCACATAACCGTGAAGAATATCTTAGACAAGAACTTAATAATACACGTGCTACTATACTAAGAACAAGACGTACCTATGAGGATGCATATGCAAATGAAGTGCGTCATCGCCAACATTGGGAAGGCCTTGCACAAAATACTCAGATCCAATTGGCTAACATCCAGGCTCAATTTGCTAACAGTCAAATCCAACTAGCTAATGTCCAGAGAGAATGTGATGAGAGTAGAATAAATGCTCATAGATTATTACAGCGCTATAATACTGAAACAGAGCGAAGTAGAAGGCGGGCTAATGGTATCATTCAGCAAGCTCGAGCATGGAGAGGGCAATTTTTAAACTGTCGCAATCATGGTCAAAATTTGCAAAATCAGGTCAATAATTTGAATCAACAGATTCTAGCATTACAAAATAACCCTCCGGTAATACAACAACCTATAATGGCAGGATATGCACCTAAAAAATTTAGAGGAGCATCTGGTGAAGATCCAGAACTTTGGCTTCAAGAATTCAGGCAATGGTGTGAGTCTGCTGGACTTGATCCTGCTGCTAATGCTAGGACTCGTGTTAGGATTCATGGGATCTTTGAAACTTTACTTGAAGATGATGCTAGAGATTGGTATGAAACACATATCAAAGGAAAAAATTGGGAATGTGTAAATCTTCTGGATAATACTGGTGTGGCCAATCTTGCTGCTTTTAATGCTTTGAATAATGCTGCTATACAGGCTGTAGCGGCGAATCAATTTCGTGGAGGGGCTGGTGTATTACATGGACAAGCAGCTGCAGTTAATACTATTACTGGTGCTAATTTTATACCTGATCATACTGTATGGGATGAAGATTGGTCAATAGTCGAGGGTCGTCCTACTGATATAGCTGTTAATAATCCTAATGCTAATAATGGAGGTACAATTGTGGCTCCTGGAATACGTATTGGACAATTAATATATCGTTTTAAGCATTACTTCCCTACTATAACATCTGAAAAGTCTAAGCTTGCATTTAATGCTATTGTTCAGAGTAGTGATACTGTAAGCCGATTCTATTCTAAATTACGAAGAATGGTTAGACTTGCATATCCAACTCTTCCAGAGGTAAATCAGAATGAATTAGTACGGCAACAGTTCTTAAATGGTCTTTCCAGTGAAAATAAGTTGGATGCACGACGTATTGGTTTAGAAAATTCAGTTGCATCTATTCTAAATAAATTGGAAGAAGTTGAGAAATACAGGACAGATATGCCACCTACTCCTATAGTTACATATCAGGGTCCAACTTTAGCGGATATTGAGAATCTTATAAATTCTAAAATTCCTATGACTACGGCTAAATCATCTGCAGTACCAGTACCATCTTCTAGCCCATTTTCAAGTCCTCAAAATGATACATCATTTCAGAGATTACTCGCTTTAGCATATAAATTAGGTCTTCCAAGAGATGTCGATATAAGCAAAGTAACCCTTAGTGATCTTGAAATATTCATTGATACAGAACTTAATAAAAAATTACCACCTGACCATATTTACCATGGTAATCAGGTATTTGGTATGAGCTCAGGTACACGCAAACCAAAGAAATCAAAGAAATGCTCAAGTTGTGGAAAATCTGGTCATACTAAGAGTTCCTGTCCAAAATCTAAGAAGGGAAAGAGGAAAACAAATTATGCACATGACTCCTCTGATTCCTCTAACTCTTCTGACGCCTCTGACTCCTTTGACTCATCTGATAGTGATTCAGACTCTGGACATGCCTGCTATGGATTAAAAAAAAAGCCTACAGAAAGGAAACGTGTAGATAAAAAGCCTACTGATAAGAAAAAATCACAACTTGAAAGGCAGCGTATTATCTTTGAGGTTTTTATACAACTCTTAAAGCTTCTGGTTCAATCCTTCATTAATGCTGTACCAAAAGAGACTGTTATATCTGCTTACAATGCTCTGAATGCTGAATTCATTAATTATAAAGAACCAGTACTCAGTCAGCTTAAAGGAGAACCCTCGATAAAAACACGTGAAAAAGTTTGGGATAATGTTAAGGACCTTTTCACATCTATCCTTCATCCTATGATTTCGGTTGTAACTAATAGTATGGCTGCAAATTTAATCCGTAAAAATGATGATGTTATATGTAATAATGACTTATGGTCTTCTATAGCAGGTATTGGAATTGTTAATCGCAAGTCTGCTAGTGATGTAGTCACTATTAA
This sequence comes from Rhizophagus irregularis, assembly GCF_026210795.1. Taxonomy (NCBI): domain Eukaryota; kingdom Fungi; phylum Glomeromycota; class Glomeromycetes; order Glomerales; family Glomeraceae; genus Rhizophagus; species Rhizophagus irregularis. Next base: position 3,007,127 of record NC_089457.1, read on the forward strand.
GACCAAAGTAGTCGCACCTGAGAGTGAAAAATCTTTAGTTATTCCTACGACAATTTTCGATACTGGTTCTGATAGTTCTCTGATATCTAACAATATTGTAAAGCGCCTAAATCTTGACGTTGATAGAAGTAATGCTCCTGACCTTAGTGGTGTTGCAACAAAATCTGATACTATTGGGACAGTATATGGTCTTGGTATTCTTGTATATGATGGGGAGAACTCTAAAAAAATTGAAGATGACTTCATGGTTGTTAAGAGTGATAAGGACTTTTTATTGCTAGGTGTACCTTGGATTGATCGTGCTAATGTCATTCTAGATTTCCAAAATCGGCAACTGACCATCCCTCTATCATCACGTAAAAAAATTACCATTCCAATTTCTCTACATAAACGGAAAACTAACGTGACTTCCTTGCAGATGGATACTATCGACTTAAAAAAAATTCACACTCTCGAGGAAGATTAACCTGTCATCTATGTGGAGCAAGTTTTGACTTTCCCTCTAAGTTAAAGCGTCATCTTGCTAGGAAAAATCCATGTGTTTCCCAAACTTCTGCGGCAATGATGGGCAGTGGCGGGTAGTGACAGGGCAGTGCCCAAATTTTTTCGGCAGTGACGGGTAGTAACAGGGCAGTGCCCAAATTTTTTTGACAGTAACGGGCAGTAACAAGGTAGTGCCCAAATTTTTGGCAGTTACTAGTCTTTGCAAATATTACATTTACGTGTTACTCTGATTTCTAGGTCTTTACGGGTTTCTATAAGTTTATCAATGGCATTTCCCTTGTCAAAATATCTCTGACTACATCTGATATCTAGCTTTTGAAGGTTTGGTAATATATGCAGGATTTCACTTAGCAAATCTCTAACGTCACCTTTTTCACCATAGTATTGATAATCTATTATGCTAAGTTCCTGGATATTGGGACAAGCTTGTAGCATTTTTACAATACAAATGGGCCATAATTTTACCCCATCCATATTAAGCTTTCTGATATATTTTCCACATACTGTCCCTGGTTTTGTGAGATGTTTGTACATTTGGAACTCCTTAATATTATAGCGGTTATAAAGGTCTGTTTCACCCCATAGGAGAGAGTTTGCTACTACAGCCCATTTTCGACACACTAATGCAAAATTGCAAAGATAATGCCAACGGGAGTAAGTACCTTCATATGAAGTTTTGAATATCTTTTCTAAAAGTTCGAAAGGTAAGCTATTGTTTGTCATGGTATCTCATATGAGATATTGATGGAGAAGTTTTATTTAATTAGATTTTTTCTTAGGATAAAATAATTTGAACATTTCTTTTCTATCAATAGAAAAAACCAAACATGCTTACTTTTAGTGAACTTACTCCATCTCTTACTGTTACTGAATTTAAGATCAATGTTGAAGGGCTTGATTACACCGTGCTTGGTCATAAGCTTGAACCTACTAAGGATGTTATTGCCATTAATAGCAACTTTATTCATAAAGCTTTTGAGGGTTATGAACAGTACTTGTCTAAACCAAAAGGTGAGAGGCGATGCAGACGAAGTACACCTGACAATCCATTAAATAGACGGCGACGTACAGGGGATGGTAGCACTTTTAATGCATGCATTGAGTTTGTTATCATCTTAGCTGATACTGTACATACTATTCGTTATTTTCCTAAATCTGGTAGTATACAAGTTTTCGGGTCTTTTGATCCTGTTGCTATCTTCTTACGTTACCTTTCTGAATGTTCCCTACCTGAATTTTCTTCTGTAGAACTTGTGGGTGAAAATAAGGCTCTCCTGTGCAATTATAAATTTGTGATTAATATTGGGGGTGATAAGTTTATTAATCTTTCTACCTTAGCATATGCTTTAGAATCTATAGATGGTATTCGTGAGATTCTTCCCTTTCCGATAAAGTATATTAAGAATGATGCAGGTGATATTCATTCTAAAATTGCTATAATCTTTACTTCAAAGATTCGGGTACATATCTGGCCTAAATCTGGTAAGGTTAATATATTTGGCACTAAGACTGAATTGGATGCTGATATGGTTTATAAGTTCTTACAGAAGTTGTTTTCTAATCCGAATGATTTTGGGGATTTTATTTGTGATGCACCTATTCCAGATTGCGAGAGGTAAAAAAATGGTTTCACTGAAAACTAGAAACCCTCTATTTGTAAAATCCAGCAATCGCATTCATGACTTCTTGTTGGCATAAGACATTCGTCACATAGAGTTATAGCCAACTCATTTTTTAGCCTATCTAGCTGACTCTCGGTGGTTGGTGCAAGATTTTGGTAGTATTCATTGAATTCATTCTGCTCTTCTTCATTTATGTCTTCATCTGTGTCTTCATCTGTGTCTTCGTCCATATCTTCATCTCCTTTAATATGGTAGATGCTGAATTCATTTCTATATTCATCATTAGGATTTGTGAATATTCTTTGTATATTGTAATCTATAATGTTGAATGTTGTAGGTTTCTTTTTTGATAATATTTCTACTAAGTCTAATAATGCATATGCTAATTCTTTATCCTCTGAGAAGTTCTTAATGATATCTGAAAATCTTTCATATATTGCCATCTCATCTGGTAGAATAGAATATCTTATTCGTGATAAAAGTGATGGATGTATCCATATATCATCACCTTCTAACATCTCATCAAATATTTCTACTAGCTCTTCTAATCCAGATACTAACATACTTTCTTTGCTAAATTCGGAATCTAAAGCTTTTAAATATGCTATATCTAAATACCACATTATTTCCTTTACCCATTCTTCTATGTTGAGTTCAAACTGACCTAGTATACGTCTTAGTGATGGTCTGTATTGTGACATCTTGTAAGTCTTTTATATGTGAACCTTTTATTCAATTACATTTTTTCTCGGTATAAGGGTAATTGCTTGCCTTGCTATTCCGCTCTATTGACTCCATGGCTGGTTTCCTGGATGGGTTAATATTCCTTACCTTTTTTTGGCTCCGTTGGCTTTGAAATCCTATTTCTTGTTCGGTTGATATTTTTCAGATTATATGGTGGTAATAGAGTTGTATGGTGGTAATAAAACTATATGATGGTAACTAGATTATATGAAAAGTGGTAGGTGGATTATATGGTGGTAATTATATTATATGATGGTGGTAACTAGATTATATGAAAGTGGTAGTTGAATTATAGTAAAAGTGGTAGGTGGATTATGTGGTGGTAATTAGGTTATATGATGGTGGTAACTAGATTATATAAAGTGGTAGTAATTAGATTATATGGTGGGGGTGAGCCAGAATTGGGGTTTTCATACTACTTAATATTAAAAAAAAATAAAAAAAATAAACCAAGATTCATACTCACGAATCTTGGTTCCACTTTTCCAAAGATCGGAAGCCAACCTGAAACCTAAAAAAAGGAATGGTTATTAATAACTGTTCATAATAACATTTAAAAAAAAATAAACCAAGATTCGTACTTACGAATCTTGGTTTTCTGTTCTTCATGAACCTATAAAAAGAAAGAAAGAATGGTTAGTAAACTGTTCGTAATAATAAAAGAAAAAAAAATATATAAATTCGTACTTACGAATCTTTGGGTTTTTCTGTTCTTCAGAAGCCCACACGACCTATAAAAAAAAAATACAAGAATGGTTAGTAAACCGTTAATAATAAAAAAATAAAATAAAATAAATACAAAATTCGTAAAAACAGTCTTACAAATCTTTGGGTTGTTCCATTTTTCGGAAGCTCACCTGACTTATAAAAAAAAAGAAAGAATAGTTAGTAAACTGAACCATTTGTAATAATAAAAAATAAAAACATTAAAGATTCGTACTCGTACTTACGAATCTTTGGGTTTTTGTTCTTCGAAAGTCCACCCAAACCTATAAAAAAAAAGAAAGAATGGTTAGTAAACCATTTGTAATAATCAAAAATAAAAAAATTAAAGATTCGTACTTACAAATCTTTGGGTTTTCATTCTTTGGAAGCCCACCCAAACCTATAAAAAAAAGAAAGAATGGTTAGTAAACCATTTGTAATAATCAAAAATAAAAAAAATTAAAGATTCATACTCGTACTTATGAATCTTTGGGTTTTTGTTCTTCAGAAGCCCACCTGAACCTATAAAAAAAAGAAAGAATGGTTAGTAAACCATTCGTAATAATCAAACATAAAAAAAAATTAAAGATTCGTACTTATGAATCTTTGGGTTTTCGTTTTTTGGAAGCCTGCCCAAACCTAAAAAAAAGAAAGAATGATTATTAGTAACCATTCATTAATATTAAAAAAAAATTGAAGAAAAATAAACCAAGATTCGTACTTACAAATCTTGGTTTTTCTTTTCCGAAGGTCGGAAGCCCACTCCACTCGATCCTAAAAAAAAAGAAAGAATGGTTATTAGTAACCATTTGTAAAAAAAACCAAAAAAAGAAAACCAAGATTTGTACTTGTACTTACGAATCTTGGTTTTCCGTTCATCAGAAGTTCACCTGAACCTATAAAAAAAAGAAAGGAACGGTTAGTAAACCGTCCATAATAATAAAAAAGAAAAAAAAATTTAAGATTCATAATATAATACTACTTACGAATCTTAAAAGTACGTCCTTCAGAAGTCCATCCCTTTTACTTTCATTTTTCATTTTACTCTTCACTTTCGTTTTACTTTTCCCTTTCGTTTTACTTTTCCCTTTCGTTTTACTTTTCCCTTTCATTTTACCTTTCCCTTTCATTTTACCTTTCCCTTTCATTTTTCCCTTTCTTTTTCGTTTTACTCGTCCCTTCAGTTTCGTTTTACCTTTTGTTTTCCCCTTTCTTTTTTGTTTTCCTTTTCCTTTTCATTTTTATCCTATCCCTTTTGTTTTACCCTTTTCCTTTCATTTTACCCTTCCCCTTCAGTTTCGTTTTACCCTTTCGTTTTCACTTTCTCTTTCATTTTCTCTTGCCCATTCATTTTCCTGTGAAACCTATATGGAAAATATGAACAGTTAGTAAACCGTTCATAATATTAAAATAAAATAAAAAAAACTGACTTCCCCTCCCATTTACCTTATTATCCCTGGTGCGTAGTTTCAACCGGCATTCTAGGAAGGGAAAGATGAAGTCACGCACGCACTAAAATTTTAAAAAAAATAATAAAAAAAAAATTTTTTTTTTTCCTGCGCCTATAGAGCCAAAGGACGAGGAAAAGAAGGAATAAAAGGTTTTTTTTTTTTTTTTGGTAACCGTATTTAGTCATTTTATTAGTAAATATAACGCATCATAATACATAATAATCATAACATTAATACATTGAAATTCAAAGTTTTTCAACGATGAACCCTCCATACCAAAGCCATGGGTTATCTAACCATGGCGCGGATAAGCGTAACCAAAGATTTTCTAAACTACTAATACTAAAAAAAAAAAAACAACTATGTATTGAATCAAAATTTCTATCTGTTTGTTAGAGCTATTGTTAAAATATATACGACCAAGTATATTGATGTGTCGTCTACTAACAACGGCAAATTTATACATTTTACTAAATTGGTATGATGCTAAGCTAATCTATTCTAAAAATTCTGGAACTACTAAACTAATATGTTACCTTTTCTTTATAGTTTTTTGCTATTTTTGCTGTATTTAAATCTTTTAATATGTTTTTGCTGTTTTCTATATTTTTATTTGTTAAGTTTGTTTGGATTATGAAACTTCCTTCATGGCTACCATTGATTATGCCTTCTTGATGGTGCGGAATGTCTATATGAAAAGTCTTGTTGTTCCCACTCCCTACGAAAACCATATTGTCTTGGGGCGTAGCTCTTGTAGAAATATCGTCTGTTACCTTCTTGTAATTCGCCATTATCATCGATGTAGTCGTTTTCTTTCTTGATCCATAATCCCCTTCCGATATCAGATGTCTCTATGGATTTATTAATTGCCGACATCAAATCTGATTGTTTGTTAAAATACAAAATAATAAATCTTTTCCCTTTGACTCTGATAATTTTTCCAAAGAAAGCGTGAAACGCTTTCACCATTTCTTTTATAACCGAAATATCGTCGTCCTATACATCATCTTCCAGTCTTTTAAGCACTTGCCAACGAAACTTCTCTTTAAATTTACTGTATGGTAAATGCGAATCGAACATTCTAATGAAGTAAGTTCTGTCATTATTTCTTGTTAATGACACGTTAACGCCGCCCTCTGTGTATATCTTTTCGTAAGCCTTGCTGAAGCGCAGCATCGTTCTAACGGTCTTATACTTATGACATCGTTTAAAATTAATGAATTCAACTACTCCCACATTTGCATTTAGCAATCCTAAAATTTCCTCGTCACTCCAATACGCAGGTATGTCGTAAAAAGTAATGTCATGTGACTTGTCAGCAAAATGTTTTTCCAAATAATCTTTATCTTTATCTCCTTTATCGATCACCAAATCGGTGATCATTCCAGTTTTAGCAATTGCTTGCGCCCTTTTTCTTTTTTTATTTGTAGGGCGTTTTTTCTTTTTCTGCGTCTTTTTATCTATTTCCATATCTGTCGCTTGACTCGTTGGCTGTTCCTCTTTTTTTTCTTTTATTTTTTCCCATAAACTATTGTTCGTCTCATTTTTCTCTAATATTATTCGTTCTTTTGCTATGACATCTGCTTCTAAATTTCTAATTTTATTTTCTAGATCTTGTATGATGACTAATCCGTTTATCAAAGCACTATCTGCACTATTTTCCACTTTTTTTTCCAAATCCTCAAATTTTTTTTGTAGGTCTGAATACCGTGTTTCTATTCGTTTAAGTGATACCGCCGCAGTATACTCACGGCGAAGAAGAAATTCTACAACACTATCAACATGTACTCCTGCAAATTTTATTAGGAATAAAGATAAAAAATAATACACCGCTGGTACTTTCGTCTCCGGTTTGTTGAGGCGTATAGGTATCTTTCCCGGTTTAGAAACAGAAGTACTTTTTATTATCATTGTTTCCAAGTCTATATATTCTTCAATTTTTTTACACTTCACGACTTCTACTAAAAATCTATCAAAAATATCGTAAAACGGGTTGAAAAAAGCTTTCATACATGTCTTCTTGTTGTTGATAACCCACGTCGAGACCTCTTCTTCGTTTTCTATTATTGTCGTATCCATATTATCCATATTATCCATATTGTATTTTATTTTTTTTAAAAAATTGGTTTAAGAGATCGTTGGAAAGCGTCCTATCGGAATAAAAGTTTAAAAAAGAATGCATGATTCTTTTTTAAACTTTTGATATGCGTAATGCGACTAACGTGTGACGTGACCATGGTTGGTTATTCGACCAATGTCTAATCGTAGATCATTGCTAATTGAGGTCGAATTTTTGATTTTAGTCGAATATAGGCCGAATTTTACTAAGGCCGAATATTCCTTTTTCGACTAGTGTTTCTCAAAGGAGTTTTTGAAAAAGAGTGCGTATTAAATATTAAAAATGTGATTTTTTTTTTTTTGATGTTTATACTTTATATTTGTTATCTGATGGTGTTTAACTTCTTTTTTTTTATCATCTTTTTTTAGGTTTATCTTCTCTCTGTCAAGGTACTGGACATTTTGGAAAATTTGAAATACATAAACATGAGTGTATAAATAACAACTTAATAGAATTTCTTTCTAGTATCTCTTCCTTAAAACTTTTATTATTTCATAAATAATCAATCTTGTTTCTTATAATCCCATTTATCTATCCATCTAACAAAATTGCTTCATAAAAATAGCAAACCAATTTTTAATATAGCAAAAAAAGATATTTATTAACATCATTACATAATTACATGGAAAAAAGTTTTTTGCGACTTCGGGCAAAATTCCGTGAAGGCCGATCACCGTCCTGCTCAGTCACTGTGCTCACTGTAATCAACAATTGAATTTTCCTAATTTTCTTTGTTATATACTACTTTGCAGAAACCTTTGGTTTTTACAAAATATGTTGGCGATATTTTTAAAATATACCAGACATATGATATTCCTATTTATGTTATCTCTGTTTTAACTATATGCTGACAATATGTTGAACATATAATATAAAAATCTTATTTTTATATAGTAACTATATGTTAGAGACATGGTAAAATATTATTTTGAATGTTAAATTTATATGGTTATTATATGCCAAATATGTGTCAGAGATATGATAAAAATATTATTTGAAATATTAATTTTATATAGCCATCATATGGTAAATATGTATCAATAATATAATAGAAATTCAATTTTATATAACAATCATATATTGAAAATATATCGAAGACAGAGTAATAATAATAAAATAATATAATAGCCATGTTTCAAAAATAATAAAATAATATAATGATTGTATGATAAAAATTTCGATTTAAATTAAAATTTCCTCCAATAAATTCATCTACGACTTGATTTTTGAAAGAATTTCTCTAGTGTAATATAATAACATAATGTTAGCAATATAGTTGTCTAGCTGATTAAACTGCAGTATAATAAAAACTATTTAAAACATAACTTCAATTAGCCTCATCATGCTTGGTGCTACATGTACTTTTATATTCGTGAATAAAGTGAATTTGAGACATGTGATCAATAAAATTGATTGGAAAGATTCAAAACTAACGTGATTCTTCCAGCTTCTGAATATTATAAAGTGGACATCTTGATATAAAATCAACATAGTTCGTCACCTGAAATTAAATAAAAAATAGTGTAAAATTTGACCATTGTTTGCTTTATTATGTTAAATAATAAATTCAATTTTAGCATATGCGACACCTTTAGATTTTTCATTTAGATCTACAATATTGCCAATATGAAATTTCAATCGTACAGGTTCTTGATTGTCTTTAATAACCATGTATGAAATTGAACTATAAAATTCTCTGTTTTTGTTCAATATTGCTGCACTTTAATTTAAATAATCTGCATAAGCTCTATAGAGATTTTGATAAAATGGATGATTATCAGCCAACTTTTTTGATACGTCTTTACACTTAACTTTTTTGGCACTCCATTGATCTTTAATAGCCACCTCTATTTCCAGAAAGAATCGGCAAAACCTAAAAGAGAAAAACCAAAGAATAAACTGTTAAGTTGTTAAAATAAAATTATTAAGAAAAAAAATTAAAATTACTTATCAAAATTTCATATCCAAAGATTTGAGAGAACGCCTTAAAAAACATAAAATGTACTGTTAGAAACCATTTGTTAAAAGGCGAAAAAAATTTTGAAAAGTGAAAACATATACTTACCAAAATCCAATATCTTAAGAAATCCGAAAAACTGTCTAAAAAAAAAAAGAAATGTATTAGAAACTGTTCGTTGAAAGATGGAAGAGTTAAATAAAAAAATAGTCAAAAACTTACCAGAATGTAACCTCTAAAAAAACCTGATAGAACCATCTAAAAAAAGAGAAAAAATGAACAGTTAGTAACTATTTATTATTAAACTAAAAAAGAAAAAAATAAAAATTTTACTTGCCGAATTTTCACATCCAAAGAGACTCAAAGAATTACCTAAAAAAAAGAACTAAACTGTTAATAATAGTTCGTTAAAATATTAAAAAAAAAGAATGAAAAATATATTTACCGAAATCTGGTTTCTTAAAAAATAAGTTTTGCAAAAATTGCGAAACTTTCTATATTCAGAAAAAAAATGGAACCTACAAAAAAATGAGAAAAGTTAGTAACTTTTCTCAAAAAAAAAGTAAAAATTTGTTCATAAAACTTACTATATCAAAATCGAACCCAAAAAGGAAAAAGCTTATTTTTAGTTTAAATAAATAACTGCGGCTGTGGCTGCGGTTATATTAATATTGTATCACATGATTCATGTGATATATAATTTTATATAAAATAGTATAAATAGGAGGCTTCCCCGAAATAAAATTTTTTTTTTTTATATTTTTAATGATATTTATATATGTGCTCATATATATACACACATATATATATCTAATACAAATAATATAAATAATGATATGTATTCGTCAGAGAATACATTATCAGTTATACTAAATATAATATCAAGTCTATTAAGAAGCTTAATAACGTTGCCTTGAGACTTTCATTAGATTAGAATGAATAAACCATATACTTTAATTAATTAACTCATTTTATTCTTTATGAACTCTGTATAATATTATATATTTAATGCATTTTAAATGTTTATTTTACATATTCTTTACAATTATATCTTATACACTTTTAGATTGAAACAATTATATTTTATTATTCTTTAAATCATTTCATCTCTTTTTTAAAAAAAGTATTTAAAGCTAATCTTTGACGAGATTAGACAGGAACCACTAGAGTAAGAAGCTTAAAATTTTTGGATTTCCGATGAATATTTGCTCTTTAGAAGGATCTAGACGCGTAAAATTTGGTTGATAATTGATATATTGATGATCGTATGGCTGTAATTTTTCCGGGATTGTCTGTACAAGTCTGAAGTGTGAACTGTTATCTCAATTGATACCATGTGATTATAAACAAAATGAAAGTATTTTATTTTTTTTTTATTTTAATTTGATGAATGTTTACTAATTGCTCATTTAATTTTTTTCTTTTTAGGGATTCTTTGAATTACCTTAACTATACTTATACTTTTTATTAGTGGTGCAAACAGTCTGGGTTTATTAGTATAACAGATTTGAGGTTAAAGGTCATAAGCTATCCCACCAGCTGGCAAAGTGTATGAAATTTCTTTAATTCACAAAGAAAGCCTTGCTAAAGTCATCTTTAGTGTAGGTCTAGTAATACATTGCCTTAATTGAGCGTGGCTACGAAGTTTATGATTCTTAAGTAAGCTCCAACTATATATATATATCAAAATATCTTATGTTTAATTACACAATTTATTGACTACCATTTAAATTTAACATGTGTATAAAAGTCACAATTTGTTATTATACATTTTTGCTATATATAAATAAATTAACAACTATTACTTTTTAACATTAGGTAAATTTGAACACAATTTTATTTCAGATAATATTTTCGTTAATGGATTAATAAAAAAAATTGTTATATTTACATTCTTATTGCCGAGTTGAAGTGAAAGGACAAAAAGGATAAAATCTATAATTTAAATTTTTTTTTTTAAAAAAAAATAATTGTATTATTTAAAATTAAAAAAAATTAAGGTTTCATACTGTCTTCATATAGCCAATATAGGACAGCCGAGACGAAAAAAAATGCCACTAGCGATCGACCTTATAGTCATATGATAGTCACATGCTAGAAGCGTTGTTATTCATATATCAACAACATATTCAAAATATATTATTCGTATTTTTACTTCAAATTGGTTTTTCTATTCAAAATATGTTATTCATATAACAACAACATATTTGAAATATATTAACAATGTATTCAAAATATTCACTATATCATTAGTTTGAGTACATATTTTAACATACTTTGAAAATATTGTAAAATTATTTTATTCATATTAAAAAATTATTTACTACATTAGTTTAAATTTCAACATATATTAAAAATATTATAACATTATTTTATTAATATTACAAACATATTACGTATATTAAAATACGTAGAACATATATATACCATCTGTTAGTAACATGTAGTGATTATGTCTAACATATTTTGTGAAAATCAGAGGTTTCTGCAAAGTATAATATCCTCAACCCCGTAGTCAACATCATTCTAGTTGAAAGTTCTAGAAAAAAAAAAATTCAATATTACTATTATTACTGTATATGTTATATGTAATGTGACCAAATTTATCTATCAAGTGCGATAATTTTCAAAACCTGCGTAACGTTTGGGACAATTTATGAAACCAAATGTTGATCATAAAAGAATATGTTTCACTGTAAAAAAGAAAATGGAAAGAGAATTCTATTTTTTGTAATTATTTTCTTTATTGTTTCCACATTAAATCGTAACGCAAAAGACAATTGTAACAAAGTAATAACCGACTTGAATTCATTATGAGTTTGAAAGAAAAAGCCTTATCCTTTTTTATTTATTTATTTATTTATTTTTTTAATAAAAAAGAAAAATTTGACCTCGTTTAATTAATATCTCGATTTTTTTTAAAAAATGTCTACACTATCAAATTCATTAATTAAAAATTATACAAATATTGTTGATACTGATGCATTATCTGATATAGAGATATTAGTTGGTAAAATTCCAAATACCGAAATTTTTCGTTTACATTCTTTCATATTAAAAGTTTGTTCTCCTTATTTTCGTAATTTATTATCAAATGAACAACAGATAAAAATTGAGAATAATATTATTAGAATTAATATACCAAATATTTCCGTAAAAATATTTAAAATTATTATAAAGTACGTATATACATTATAATAAATAACTTTTTCATAAATAAGAATATAAGTTTATAGAAAGCAGCCCATTAAATACTTTTTATTATCTTTTTTTATTATCTTTTTTTTTTGAAAAAAAAAAATTTATAATAATGTTAATTAATTTCATAATTTTATTCTTAATTTTTTAGGTATATATACGTTAATAATTTTAAACCTGAAAAATATGATTTTAAAACAAATGCCGAACTTTTAATTGCAGCTGATGAATTGAGTCTTAATAATTTATCCAATTTTATTGAAAATTATTTATTAAAGAAAGAAGAATTATTGAAACAAAACTTTGTTTTCGTTTTACAAGATATTACAAATGAGTTAAACCGATTTGTAAGATTATCATATTTTTGTAATGAATCTTTTCGAAATGATCCCTTAATAATTTTTAAAGCAAAAGATTTCACTTTAATTAAACAAGAAGTACTTATTCGATATCTTGATATTATTCAACATTGTGCAAGACCAATTGATATTTGGGATAAAATTATAGAATGGACCAACGCACAATCTAATGGAATATCATCAAATATTACAAAATTAATAATTCAACCATTTATTTCATTCATTAATTTTAAAGAAATAAGTCGTTTAGATTTTTATTTAAAAGTCAGATCATTTGAGAATATTTTTGATGATAAATTATATATTGAAATATTAGAACATTATAGTTTTAATGATTTTCAAATAGTAAATCATATAGATTCTCAAATTATTAATTTAAAAGAAGCTTCGTTTATCGCTAATAGAATAAGAATTACGAAAAGACAAAGACGAGAAGTTATTTATAATTTTAATTTACTTGTACGTGGAAGTAGAGATGGATTTAGCGAAAAAATATTTCATGAATATTGTGATGATAAAGGACCTACAATTACTATCATTCACGTTAAAAATTCTAATGAGATTCTTGGAGGATTTAATCCATTTAATTGGGAATCTTGGAAATCCAATAAAGGATTTATTGAAACTAAAGAAAGTTTTATTTTTTCTTTAGATAGAAATAATTTAGAAAATTCTATTTTTAGTAAGGTTGTTGATAATAAAAATGCAATATATAATAGTCCAGATTATGGTCCATGTTTTGGAGGTGAAAAATCAGATATCGAATTATTTCGTAGAGAAAAATATGGTCGATGTGTTATGACAAGTTACGAAAAAGAAATTAGACAAGATGAAAAGTTTTTTGAAGTAGATGAATATGAAGTATTTCAAGTCAGTAAAATAATTTAAAAATAAAAAATATTTCACCTAAATTGTAATAATTATCGAATATAATTAAGTCGGGCCAATAAGCATAGTGCTGGCCAGAATTAATTTTGTCGGCTGGCACTATCTTTTGTATTCACGTGATCACGATTTAGAGCTACACGAGTCTAAATCTCTGATTGATACTAAAATTGTCAATACTATACCAAGTATGATAATAATAAATTTCCTCATTTAAACTACATTAGATCTAACAATAATATTAAACAAAGAATAAAAATAACAATGTTTAGTAGTTCTGAAACGCATCACAAAAATGTTGATCATAAACTCAAGGTAGCACGAGTTCATTGACAAATGTTGTCGGTTTCACCAAAAAGGTGATTTATTGTTTTCATTTTAGGTTATGCATAACGAAATGACTCCGAGAAAAAAAGTAATTTATATTGCGGTTTATTTTTTTATTCTACTAGTATCTTTTTTTTTTAAAAAAAAAAGAAAGAAAATGGTAAAGGAAATGGAATCATATAGATCTTTTGACATGACATGTTTATTATCTAAAGAATATATCGAAATTTTCGAAACTGGTGAATTCTTCGATACAGAAATATTGGTTGGCGAAAATTCGAACACTAAAACTTTTCGTTTACATTCTTTGATATTAAAAGTTCGTTCCCCTTATTTTCGTATTGCGCTTTCAAATAATTGGAAAAAAGTTGAAAATAATATAATTAAATTTAAAAAGCCAAATATTTCCGTAAAAGTATTCGAAATACTTATCAAGTAAGTATTTAACATTTATGGTTTCATATACAACTACGTTATCTCATTTATGGTTTCAATATATATATATATATATTATACAACTACGTTATCTCATTTATGATATAAAATCTAACTACGTTATCTACGTTATCTACGTTATTTTATCCTTAATTTTAGGTATATGTATAGCGGTAAACTCGATCTTGAAAATGATGTAAAGACAAATATCGCAATTTTAATCGCAGCTGATGAATTATGTCTTAATGAATTATGCATTTATATTGAAGAATATCTACTTGAGAACGAAGAGTTATTAAAACAAAATCTTATTCTTATACAAGATATTACAAGCAAGTTCACTCAGTTTAAAAAATTGACACAATTTTATAACAAACAAGATGATTCCTTAATTTTTCAAGCGAATGATTTCACTTCAATTAAACAAGAAGTTCTTCTTGATATTATTTCTAAACAACATAAACTCGGTTTAAAACCCGTTGAATTTTGGGATAAAATTAAAGATTGGGCAATAGTACAATCTAGTGGGTTGACATCAGATACTACAAAAAAGTCTGATATTAATATAAAATTATTTAAAACCTTAATTCAACCATTTATTTCATTTATTAATTTTAAAAAGATAAGTAAGATAGAATTTTTTCGAAAAGTTAAACCATACAAATATGCATTTGATGATAAATTTTATATTGAAATAATGGAATATTATTGTTTTGATAATATTCAATTAGTTAATTATATAGATTCTCAAATGATTAATTTAAAAGAAGCATCATTTATTGCTAATTGGATAAGTATTATGAAACAACAAAAAAATGATATTACTTATGATTTTAATTTACTTGTACGTGGTAGTAGAGATGGATTTAGTGAAAAAACATTTCATGAATTTTGTGATAATAAAGGACCTACAATTACTATTGTTCGTGTTAAAAATTCTAATGAAATACTTGGAGGATTTAACCCATGTAATTGGATATCTGAAATTGGTTATAATAGTGTTGAAGAAAGTTTTATATTTTCTTTAGATAGAAATAATTTAGAAAAGTCCATTTTTAGTAAAGTTATTGATAATGAAAATGCGATTTATAATAGTGCAAAGTATGGTCCATGTTTTGGGGGTGGTGGAATTTCTTCAGATTTTGAATTATTTTATAAGGAAAAACAAGGTCAATGTATTAAAGAAAGTTATGAAAAAGCAATTAGACAAGATGAAGAATATTTTAAAGTTGATGATTATGAAGTATTTCAAGTTATTATTTATAGTTCTTAATATTTATACGTTAAAATTAATTTTTATAATAAGTTCGTCTCGTGTTTTAATTAATATATAGAATTTTTAATTTAAGCTTTTATAAATAAATAAAAAAATCAATTCATTTATTTAATTTGATGAACAATTTTATCTTTTTAAAGAAAAGAGGTTTTCACAAACAATTATTTATATTGGGCTGATTTACGACAATTATTTTATAAAGATAATGTTATCATTTTGGGCTACTCTAGCAATACATCCAATACCGTGTAGATCCTTCCTTTTTTGGATAATTCCAGGCGGCATTATGTAGGTTTTGCCCTGAAGAGACGTTAGAGACGCGTAGAGCTAATGGTAAATGGTGCCGCCTGCTGATTTCTATAATTACCTAATCTATTGTCACACTTGCGTAATTGATGAAACAGTAGCAGATTGGCCATAATAATTTTAATGCGACTTTTTTAACTGTAGTCCCTATATGTAAAGCATATGAAACATCCTTATTGAAGATAATAACGGAATGAAAAAGGGTACGTTATACTTTATTTGTTCTAAAAATAAATACTATATATTATTATGTCCCAATTTATCAATTCAAGACATCCTTTAACATAAATGATTGACAAAGAATTTAAAAATGTCGCGTATTACAAATGTCGATCGCATTAATTGTTTGGTTTCACCCAAATAAGAAGAATTTTTGTTTCTATTTTAAGCTAATAAAAAGATTTTCGTAAAAGACAATATTTTTGCGTTTATTAAATATATATTATAAATTTATGGTTTATTATTTCATTTTTCTCTATTAAATTTTTTTGTTAAAGAAAAATGGTATCATTTCAATTTAATGATACTACTATGTATACAGAAAATATAGAAATATCAAATTTATTATTTAAAAAATACACAAAAATTCTTGAAACTGGTGAATTATTCGATACAGAAATATTGGTTGGAGAAAGGCCAAATAATAAAATTTTTCGATTACATTCTTTTGTATTAAAAGTTGGTTCACCATATTTTCGTACTGCATTTTCAAAAAATTGGAAAAAAGTTGAAAATAATATTATTAAATTTGAAAAACCAAATATTTCAGTAGAAGTATTCGACATTCTTATCAAGTATGTTTTATTAATTTTATTATTATTAATAAATATTTTATAAATATTTTTCATTTACTAAACTTTACCTTTAATTTTCAGGTATATATATGGTTATAAACTTGAACTTAAAAATTATAATTTTAATACAAATGTTGACCTTTTAATTGCGGCTGACGAATTGTGCCTTAATAATTTATGTATTTTGATTGAAGAATATCTTCTTGGAAATAAAATTTTATTAAAACAAAATTTTATTCTCATTCATGATACAACAACCAAACGTCCTCATTTTGAAAAATTATCTAAATTTTGTGCTTTTACTTTAACGCATGATCCTTCGATAATTTTTAAAGCAATTGATTTCACTAAAATCAAAAGAGAATTTCTTCTTAATATAATAACTAAAAACAATCATTTATTTAATCCTATTGAAATTTGGGATAAAGTTATGGAATGGGCTATTGCACAACTATCCGAACCATCCGTTGTAAGAAAAACATCATTAAAAACCTTAACTCATCCATTTATCCCATTCATTGATTTTAAAGAGATAAATCGTAAAGATTTTTATCAAAAAGTCAGACCGTTCAAGTATATTTTTGATGATAAATTTTATATTAGATTAATTGACCATTATGCCTTTAATGATATTTATATAGAGATTTGACTCACTTACGTTGTCCATGAGCGTCTGGTCTAACTTTAACCTGGGGACAATGAGATAATGAGATAATGCCCGTCCGACAACCTAAACCTCAATTTCAATCTATCCCGAACCCAATCCCCATATTATGTATTTATCTTCACTTCTACGCTCTTAGACAACGTTTCACTAGTAATTATAAATTGCAGTCTCTCGAGTCAAAATTCGAGCCAAAAGTTAAAGTGCAGGTCAAAATACCTTCCGTAATTTTACCCGGTTTAGAAGAAGTGTAGTGCTTACTGAAATTACACATAGTATCAGCTGGTACTGATAATATACGTAATATACGATCGCGATTCGTGTTGAAGTTTTAATGAAGATTGAATTTAATTGACTATAGTTTAGATAGTAAAAATGGATTGATTACAAAGATTATCAGTTATTGCAAAGTATATCAATAATTTCAATAAAAAAAAGTCATTTTTTTCTTATATAACATATTTTTATTAAGATTTCGTAAAGTTGTCATAATAATTTGATTTCCTTATAATCCTTTATAATTTTTATATTTGTGACTGTAATTTTAAAAAATTCTTAAAGCTAAAAAATTTATTGTAGAAAGAATGAAATAATAAATATAAATGCAAAATTTTGACTTAATAATTTTCTTTATCATAAACTGATTAATATTAGTTGTTATAATAATTTGATTTCTTTATAATTCTTTATAGTTTTTATATTTGTGACATTAATTTTAAAAAAATTCTTAAATCTTAAAAATTTCTTGACAGAAAGAATGATAAACTGATTAATATGTTAAAATTTGAAATAATATAAATACTTTAGTTAGAATTCTTAGTAATTTGGAAAACTTCATATTCTTCTATTTCAAATTCAGCTTCGATTTGTCTTATTTTTTCTGAATAATTATTCTTGCAATATTGACCTCTGTTAGTATTATTAAGTAGTAATTTTAAATCTGATCCAAATTCAGGCCCACTATTCACATCTTTCAACAGACTTCTGATTGTACTAAAATCTACAAAATTGGCACGCAATGGTTCTACCGTGCAGGTTGATAGAAGTGAAGAGTCATCAACCTCGCCAAAAGTACTAGGGTTGACTTTACTTAAAGAAAAAATCAAACTTCCTCTAATTTTATTACCATAACATCCATATTTCCAATCGCATGGGTTATAACCTCCAAGAATTTCATTAGTATCTTTAACTTTTGCAATAGTAATAGTTGGTCCTTTGTTATCACAACGTTCGTGGAAATTTCTACGATCAAATCCATTATCGCTTCCACGAACAAGCAATTTTAACTTATAGAAATTTACGTTGGATACAAAAAAATCAGCAAAATTACGATTCTCAATATAATATTTAATATATTTAGTTAATATACAAGCTAATTCATAATCGAGAATCTTAGAATTTATATTTACAGTATTATAAACATAATTTTCTAGAATTTTGGTATAAGTGTTATTATCAAAACTATCTTTGAGGGGTCTGATTTTTTGAAAGAACTCATAAGCAGGAATTTCTTCAAATTTAATATACGGAATAAATTGTTTAATTAAAGTTCCACATGTTTTCACGTTATCAGTAGTCCACTTTGTAATTTCCGATGGTAATTCATTAGATCGAGCAATTGCCCATTCTATAATTTTATTCCAAACTTCAATTGGTTTTAAAGAGAGATTGTCTTTAGTAAGAATACGAAGAAGAAATCCTTCACTGATATCGGTAAAATCATTTGCTTTTAAAAATAATGAAGGGTCTTGCTGATAAGCGTTCTTATAGTATTTTGACAGTTTCGTAAATTTGTGGCGATCTGCAACAGTCTGAATAAGAACAAAATTTTGTTTTAATAATCCCTCGTTCATAAGTAGATGTGTTTCAATGAAAGAACATAATTCATTAAGATGCAGTTCATTAGCTGCGACTAAAAGTTCAACATTTATTTTAAACCCATTATTTTCAAGTTTAAGTTTGTCGCTATATATATACCTAAAATCAAGTAACGATTAGAATGTTTACACAGTCTACAAATTTAACATCATAAAATTATATACTTACTTAATAAGAATTTCAAATGCTTTCGCAGAAATATTTTTATTTGCGATTTTAATACCATTTTCAATTTTTATCGGCTGTTTCTTTGATAATAATTCACGAAAATAAGGAGAACAAACTTTTAATATAAAAGAATGTAAACGATAGGTTTTGGTGTTTGGTTCCTTTCCGACCGTAATTTCTATATCAGAAAGTTCACCAGTTTCAAGAATCTTGGTATATTCCGCAAATAATATACTTTGCATCATTGAATTGTATAGGTATTTTTTTTTTTTACTGCCAGATTAAGGTAAATCTAATAAAATGAATAATTTATAATAATTTATTCCAATATAACAACTTACTTAAGAATACTATTATATATTTATAAATTATTTTTTATTCACAGTGTAAGAAATTGAAAAAGAATAAAATTGAAGGACGAATTTTGATAGTTTTCACGTCACAAATTCGCACTGGAGGAGATTATTATATAAAAATTTTTTTTCATTCCCAAAGTTGGAAACAATAAACAATTTACATTAAGAAAACAAGGAATTAACAATATAATGCCAAATTAATCTTTTTAATTCAATATATGATATTAATGATGTTTCACGAATCAAAGACTCCTTTGTTTCATAAACTTATTTGATCGACAGTTTCAAATACTACGATTCTCGACAAACTTAATTTCCGGTGAAACCTCTGAAACCCATCACTTAAGTTATTGATATACTAAATTAAATAAAGATTCAGAATTGGAGTGAAATGACCAAAACTTGTCAATAAATCTAAAAGTGAATTTGTACTTCTGGATATTACAGCGGGTATTCGTATAGCCGAACATTTTGAACGTTCATGTTACGGCATGGACCTTAGTGTAAATTCAAATAATTAGCTTCAAGGAAGTGGCTTAGAGAATTGAACATAAAAAATACATAATAAAGTTTAACAAAATTAACAAAATTAAATAAATGAATTACGCCCTTTATTATTAAATAATTTTTTTAAATAAAGAATTTAGTTAGTTTAAATCATATATAATTATTATATAAATATATAATAATAGAATTAAATAAATAACTAATAACTTACTATAACTTTTAAGTAAAGAATTTAGTTTAAATTAATATGTAAATATTGTAATGATAACATTAAATAATAACTTATAACTTACTAACTAAAATAAATTATCAAATAATTTTATGATAAAGAATTTAATTAGTTTAATTATACACGTAATAGAAATATAGAAAATACATGACTTACACGCTGTAGTATTAACTTTATATGGAGACGTCCAAAGAGGCAAGTCACGTGATTATATTGCCTTTCATTTTACTAAGTATTCTTAGGACTTAATTTTTTTTCTCCATTCATATTTTGCAAATATCTTGCTACATCGAATTCAATCCCTGTCAAAAAAGCAGTTTTTAAAGCTTGTGCTTTTTTTTTCCGTAGCATCTTCTACTATTTGAGCCGTACAGGTGCTTTGATAAATTCATGAATTTTATCTAATTCTGTTCATCTATCATCGCTGTTGTAACTGAAATTCAGATATATGAAATTAAAGTTTGACGATCAATTAAATGAAATTGAAATTTCAATTTCAGTTATCTGAATTTAAAGATTAGCTAGATTTCAATTTCAGTCACAACATTGATTTGGGAACGTCATACTCTTGTGTCGGTGTTTGACAAAATGGTAGAGTCAAAATTATTGCCAATGACCGTGGTAATTGTACAACACCATCATATGTCGCTTTCACTAATACAGAAATTCTTATTGGAGATACCGCCAAAAATCAAGCCCTCATAATACCGTATTTAGTGTTCATCGTCTCATTGGTCATAATTTCAATGACCAGGCGTTCAATCTGATATGAAGGTATGTTTAATATAATAAAAATGAAAATTCTCCAAAAATAAGAAAGAAAAAATAATAAATTATTATTCAAAAATTTGGATTATATAACAATTAAAAAAATCTTTCAAATATATTAGAATTGGCCGTTCAAAGTCGTCAACAATAATGGTAAACCATATATCAGTGTTGAATACAAACATAAAAAGAAAATATTTTTGCCCGAAGAAATTTTATCCATAGTATTAACAAAAATGAAAGAAATCGCAGAAGCTTTCCTTGATACACAAGTTAAAAATGCCGTAGTTACAATGCCAGCCTACCTTAATGATTCTTAACGTCAAGCGATAAAGGATGCAGGGTCGATTGCAGGTTTGAATATACTTCGTATCATTGCTCGACCAACTGCAGCGGCCATTACTTACGGTTTGGACAAGGTGGTGCTTGTAGTGTCTCTCTCTTAACTATTGAAGAAAGGGTTTTCCAAGTAAAATCCATTGCTGGTAATGCCATCTTGGTGGTGAAGATTTAGATAGTCGTCTTGTTAAAATGAATTTAATAGAAAATTTAAGAAATATATCTCTTCCAATGCACGTGCTATCCGTCGTTTAAGAACGGCGTGTGAGCGTGCGAAATGTGCACTTTCAGCATCATCGCGAACTTCCATTAAAATTGATTCTCTCTTTGAAGGTATTGACTTTTATACCTCTTTGACACGTACCAGATTTGAAGAATTGAATCAAGATCTATTCCGTTCTATAATCGAACCTATTGAGAGAGTACTTCAAGATGCTAAAATTGACAAAAGTCAAATTAACGAAATTGTTTTGGTTGGTGGATCAACACGTATTCCCAAAATTCAAAGAATGATATCCAGATTTTTTAATGGCAAAGAACTAAATAAGTTCATCAATCCCGATGAGGCTGCAGCTTACGGTGCTGCAGTACAAGCTGCTATTTCTGAAAAAACCCAAAATATACTTCTACTTGATGTCACTTCTTTATCTCTTGGTATCGTGGTATGAAGCGGATTATTAAACGTAATACCACAATATACTAAGAAATCTGAAATTATGTCTACAGATCTTGATAATCAGTCTAGAATATTACTTCGGATATATGAAGGTGAAAGTACCCGAACAGGAGATAACAACTTACTCAGAAATTTTGAATTTTTTTGTATTAAGCCAGCACCAAAAGGTGTTCCAAAAATTGAATTACCTTTGATATTGATGAAAAAAGTATGTATATGAGACTATGAGTATATAATTATACAGTTATATTAATTATGTTTTAAATCAATACTATTATAGGTTTCTGCTGTTGATAAAGCAACTGGCAGATCAAATAAGATTACCATTACTAATGACAAAGGACGATTATCGAAGAAAGAAATCGAACGCATAGGTTCGAATCATTCTTTAATATTCAGATTTTAATAATAATTTTACACTAATATATGAATTTTATTTTAAAAATAACAGCTTCCGAGACTGAAAAATATCATGCAGAAAGAAAGAAAATTGCTCAAAAATGCAAGCACGAATGATTTGGAATACTATGCGTATAACCTACGTAATTTGGTTCAAGTAAGTTTCTCAATTTACTGCTAAAGTTATTTCTGTTCGATCAAACTTACAATCTTGTTTAAAATGGACTCAAATTTAGAATATTGATGATATAAAGAAAAAACTTGAAATTGCAATAGAAAATCAACTACATGGCTTGAAAATAATCAAGAAGCAAAAAAAGATGAATATGAGCGTGAACAAAAATTACTTAAAGAGATTACCGACTAAATAATAATTGAACTTAATAGCGTAAATAATCCTTCATAATCATCTTAATTTAAAAATATGTTTGATAAATTTCATGAAATTAATCATGTCATTCTGTAATCGATGATATTTTCGTTTTTATTTATATTGCATTCCTGAATCAAAATTGTATAATATGATCGATGGCTATCTTTATTTTAGAAAGGATTATTAAATACATATAAAAAAGCATATTCACACCTTATCAATACAGTTAAAAGAAGAAAGAATCTATGAAACATTCTGATAAGAATAACAAATACTCATTTTAGCGCGGGTTAACTTCGTGTAGATCTTGTCAATTTTTTTACTAGATACAGGCCGACATCATCTTAATTCCGGCCCTGAAGAAATGAATTTTTCGGGGTTCAATATAGTAATCATCAAAAGCAATTTGAGCGTATTTTTTATCATTATAAATTTAATAAATTTAATAGAAAACTAAATTAAAATTTCTTGTTTATCCATCGTAATTATTAATAACTATATTATTATTGTTATTTTGCTTTGGATTAATCACTCATAAAACTATGATTCTAATAAGTTCTGGTCAACAATTTATTTAAGAAAAATGGGTAAATGGATAACTTTAATATAACAAAAATGCGAACATAATTACAATGAGTAAAGTAGGAAAGAACAATCAAATTGAAAGTGAAGAAAGTGTTACGGAAAAGGTAAAAAAGGATTTGACAAAGATATAACATTTGATAAGTAAGATCGTCGAGCACCTACCCAACATGAAAAAACTACTATATTAAAACTAGATACAGCTCGCTCCATTATATTCATCATCTTATCGTGGGAGACATTGTGATTAAGTTCGGTATCAAAAATTTTTATTTAATAAGCGGTAAATCGATGATTGAGACTAACAGACAGTTATTTATCCATTTACAATTCATATTATTATTATTTTTCAACATCTAAATTGCAGTAATATCATAATAGTGAAAAATGTATATCGAGCATTTATTTAAACTAAACATAATGAACAAACATATTTCAAGAATATTAGTTACTGCTCAATCTTTCTTTATAAATTGGTTTCAAATTTTATTGATAATCTACCTACAGTATAAGGTAATTTTTAAATAAAATATAGTAAAGTAAAATTTAACTTATTTTGTATAATCAAATAAATTCTATTGAATTATTATTGAGTTTCTTTTTGATATCCATCTGTTTCTTTAAGTGCCCGTCTATTTTTTTTCAATTTTCATAATAAGTTTAAATTATGATGTATCCAACATATGAGCAACGAAATAACCAAATTAATTCTTACAATTCAATAACAGAATTTTGCCTGTTCTTTGAGTTTGAATCCCGACACTTTCCATTAAATCAATATAACGATATTGTGATTCGCTGCTATCACGTGATACATTCGATAATTATGAGTTTAATCATTTAGAATTCTCACTCAGCAGATGCATAACATGAATTGAAACATGCATCCTCAACTTCGCTCAACAATATACATTTATCTAATATATCGTTCTATTTATTATTATTATTTCAATAGTATCTAAGAATAAATTCTAATAAATTTACAGTATTTTAAAAAATAAGCAGCGTAGCGCAGAGGAAGCGCGCGGGGCCCATAACTCCGAGGTCGGGGGATCGAAACCTTCCGCTGCTATGTCATATTTTTTTTTTCTTTTTATTTTGCTTTTTGAAATTATAGATATGACTCATCATATGTCATTTAGTCATTACTGCGCAAAAGGCGCAAACTGCGCATGTTAATTGCTGCGTATTGGAAATTACTTCCAAATACGTTTAATAAATAATTTCATTTTTTGCTTCTAATATAGGATTGGAAATAAGAGTGCTAAAGATTTAATATTTATTTTATTATTATAAATTTTAATTCAAGCTACGATAAGACCTGAAATAAGTTTAGGGTCATGTTTGTTTGTTTTTTGCTGTGTAATCCAGATCGATGCTATGATTGGACAATGTTTGATATACTTACAATAATATTCATAGGAGTAAAGAAATAAATATATAATTTATATTGGCGACATTTATCAATTATTATTTAACTAAACATATAATTCTATTTTTTTCTTTTCTTCTTTCTTCACCATTACACGATTTAATTGAATTGATATTTGGAGCTGAAATAAACAATTTATGAATCTACTATTTAAGTGGAATTGTAAAAGTCATTCATACTAGAAGCTGCAAATTTAAGAGATGATTTAACTATACTGAAATGAAATTGCCTATATAGACCGCCAGAAATTCTTAAGTCCATTTTAATCTCAATCCCATTGTTAAAGTTCAAGATGTAAACTTCTTTATCGTAATTGGTTTTGAGCCAATTTTCTATTGCATAAGCAGTAGTTGTCTTGGTACTCTGCCGATGCCCATATAGGAAACAGACTTGCCATTAAGGAGAG
Organism: Rhizophagus irregularis; assembly: GCF_026210795.1. Taxonomy (NCBI): domain Eukaryota; kingdom Fungi; phylum Glomeromycota; class Glomeromycetes; order Glomerales; family Glomeraceae; genus Rhizophagus; species Rhizophagus irregularis. The sequence continues at coordinate 3,032,586 of NC_089457.1, forward strand.
AATTTCCTAGGTTCAATGTAGTAGTTAATTGCTTCATACACCCTGCTTGAAGACCAGGTCCTACACAAAAAGAAGTATTCGCTCAGATATTCAACTTTTGCAAAGCAGATCTTCCACTTTTTATGTCAATACTTTTTCTGTCTTCCGAATAGTTCAGGTTTCTTTTTCTATTGAGGAAATCATTTAACGTGTTACAAAGAAAAAAAAGAGATCAGAACAAACTCGATATTTTGTTACTGCATATTTCTTGTTCGAGAGGTAAAAACATGAAAGACACGTACTGGAGAACATCCACAACATCGTACATGTGCCCTCTATTGGTAAAAGTTTAATTGAAAAATACTCCTTAACCATGTAGTCAGGTTTCATCATCTCGCCAATAAGAATGTCTTTAATGTTATTTTTTTTAACTTTTCAAGCAGGTGTTCTTCATTTTCAGCGATGTCAACCCAATCAATGTTTTTTTTTTCTCAATACTTGAGATGTCCAATTTTGAGTAAATCATATTCGACTGAGTGTTACCAATTAAGCTGCTTTTAGCAACGGTAACCTGAAAACTTTCATTAGAAGTCTCTCCTAAGAGTAAACAATTTAATGAAATTCAATTTTGGAGATTTTCTGTAAATTAATAAAATGAATTTTTAGACAAAGTAGTATTTTATTAGAGGAAGAAATTTTTTAAAAAAAACTGAAAAAGTTTAATATCTTTTTGATTCGTCATGACTAATAATAAAATAGACTCTTGAGTGGCTTATAATGACGATATAGGTAAAATAGTATAAAAAAGTAAAAAAATTAGTTTATCAGTAAAAATTTATGTGAAAGAAATGATTAATAAGGTCTGCATGAGATGCAATTTTGGAAACTATTTCATACCAGAATTTAGTAGTCCATGAATCCATGATACAACTGAAATATGCACCGCAATGTTGTAATATGCTGATTTTGAATTTTGATGAACTGAAATTTATGTTAACGACTAAAGTTACATTCAAAATTGGTGTAAATACTAATCTCGTTATACTTTTCAAATAAAAAAAACTAATTTATTCATCTAATTAGTTCATGAGGAGTTGGAAATAATAGGGTTTTCCTTCCCAGGAAATAAATAGGTAATCAATCGTCCCCTGGAGCGTGTCACTCAATTAACGTGATTAACTATTTTTAACTATTTAAACTCAAAAATTAGTAGGAGATTACTGAAAAAATTTGCGCTACTTTTTTATTTATTTTATTATAAAAATAGTATGTATAATTGTAGTTCTTTTTGTGTAAACCATTAACTGTTAATGAAAAAAGTGAAAAACAGAAAAAGAAAAAATGTAGTTTTTTTTAAATCGATTGGAAAGTAATTTGGGAAGCTGAGATAATTGGTACAACTCCGGCACATGACAATGTACAATAACACTTCGGACTTTAATTACTCATATCGGTCATATGAATAAAAAGTACTTACGCGAAAAAAATTGCAAATAATAATTCCTTATGATATGTAACATATAATCTTGATGTCATGATATGGGTTTCGTCATGAGTAATTTCAGGTAATATAAATAACTTACCACCATCTTTTTATCTTTTTTTTCAACTTTTTTTTCTCCTTTTTTTCATCATTTTTTTTTCATCTTTTTTTCCGTCTTCTCTTTTTTTCGTCTTCATTTTTTCGTCTTCCTTTTTTTTCATCATCCTCTTTTAGGTCTGTCTTCTCTCTGTCTAGTTCTTTGCCCTTTTCTTTACGTCTTTCTTTAGGTATGTGGGTTGGGAGTGTGGGTTTGTATGGTGTGGGTGTTTGGGTTTGGGTGTGGGTTGGGAGTGTGGGTGTTTGGGTTGGGAGTGTGGGTTTGTTTGGTGTGGGTGTTTGGGTTGGGAGTGTGGGTTTGGGTGGGTTTGTGTGTGGGCTGGGAGTGTGGGTGGGAGTGTGGGTTTGCGTGGTGTGGGTGTTTGGGTTGGGAGTGTGGGTTTGGGTGTGGGTTGGGTGTGTTGTTTTAAAATCTTTGTTTTTTTTTCGACTTCATTTTTTTAGGTCTAATTGTGATGCACTCTTTCGTTGTTGCTGAGAACTCCTGTACCATTCAAAAACGTTAGTAAATCTTTTCTTAGGCCTCTTTTCTTTACGTCTTTTTTAGGTATGTGGGTTGGGAGTGTGGGTTTTGGGTGTGGGTTGGTTTTGGTGCGGGTTTGGGTGTGGGTTAGTGTGGGCTGGGAGTGTGGTGTTTTGGGTTGGGAGTGTGGGTTTGCGTGGTGTGGGTGTTTTGGTTGGGAGTGTGGGTTTGGGTGTGGTTGAGTGTGTTGTTTTAAAATCTTTGTTTTTTTTTTTCGTCTTCTTTTTTTAGGTCTAATTGTGATGCACTCTTTCATTGTTGCTGAGAACTCCTGTACCATTCAAAACCGTTAGGAAATCTTCTCTTAGGCCTCTTTTCTTCACGTCTTTTTTTAGGTATTTGGTTTTGTGGGTTGGGCGTGTTGTTTTATCTTGTTTTTTTATCGTCATCTTTTCTTAGGTGTATCTGTCTAATTGTGATGCACGTTTTCGTTGTTGCTATAATTGATGGAGAGATCCTGTACCATTCAAAAACGTTGGTTTATTCCGAATCAGTTCTTTCTAAAATATCCATGATAAATGCATATATTTTTGTCAGTAAAATGCCACGTCAATGCAACAAACGTCATAAGAATGTTCGAGAGGCACCTTATGTTGTTAATAGTCACAGAATGGTGTTGTATCTTTTTTTTTTCGTCATCTTTTTTTAGGTTTATCTTCACTATTGGAGATTACAAAATCAGAAGGCAATGATCTTGCAGTGTACTGTTGTTAAAAAAATTATATGTACAGTTTATTTATAAGTAGTTTTTATTAAAAATTTGTAAAATGATTAATAAATTAAATACTTAATAATAAATAAATGAAAAAAATTGATTTTTTTGTATAATTATTCTCGAAAGGAGGCGGGTCGTCAGGACTCAGAAGAGTTAAACGTATAGTAAGTTTAAATTTTTTCATAAAAATATTATTATATTATCAGTTATTAATAAATAGTTATTGGATGGGAATAAAGATATCGGTCTAAGACTGATATTCCATCCAATAACTGAGTTATAGTTCGGTCATTAGGACCAATAGGAATTAATGCTACTAATACTGATTTCAATATTGGATGTCTCATAAAATTATATTCCTAATCAACTGAACAATAACTATTAATATTGTTTTCTAGATTATTATAATATTTATATTAAATATTTTAATAAATTTCGAAATAAATAAAAATACTTTTAATGGCCTCTTCGATGAAAATAATCTATACATGTTATTTTTTTTTTTAAAAAAAATACCTCAAGAAATGATCATAGAACGACTCTTTAAAAATGTCCGATTTTGCAAAGTGTTTTTATTTGGTTATATATTTTTAACTGGTCACTTTTAAATCAATATGCATATTCTTTAATTTGAACAATTAAAAAAGGATCTATTTTGCCATGATCATTGCATAAAATGTTACTAAACGTTTAAAACGTTTAAAGCGTGTTTTGTTCACAATTTTAAAATATTCGTCAGAGTATGAAGGAAAAAAATGGAATTTTAATTTTATTCGTAAAAAACCAATGTACGTGTCAATGGATCTACCAATGCAAGGAAAACTGATCAAGTGGAGTAATTTAAGAGCAAACAGATATTTTAGTTTGGTCATTTTTTCATCAAGTGTGATAAATCCATCTTATTAAAGAGACAAAATTTTTTTTATCTGGATTTCAGGTGGTTTTTAATCGGATATTTTTTAACCGGTGTAATGCCGTAGTATACATAGTAAATTTATTAATTGTAAGGCGCAGTATTATATTTAATCTTAGTGTATAAAATTGTAATTTATTTTTAGTTGTATTAATAGTTAGACCGAAAAGTCGTTAAACTATTGATCAGGTGATTCAAGGATAATTGGTCCGAGATGACATTAAACTATTAGTCACGAGATTTAAGGATAAATGAAGATCCGAAAGATATTAGATTGAATGAAATCAAGTGATCTGAGGTGTCAAGTGATTAATTTGTTGATCACTACGTTAATATTATAAATCATAATTTAGGAGTTTATGATGATCAAATGGATACAGAATTAAGATAATGGAAATACTTTAAACTAATGGAAATACTTTGATAATTTAAACCCATGAATTGAAATTATGAATTTGGTTACACGAAAAACAAATATAAAAGGGCGTGAAGATCACCTTTTGAGAAGGATATTCTTGAACTAATTTTGATGATGAATTATTTATTTGTTATTTAACTTTATTAAACCAAGCATATTATTGTATTTATTTACATTATTAATAAAGAGATATTTTGTTAATACCTAAGGTGGCAACGTGATTTATCACGGGCTTAGGTGTTACAAGTGGTGCATGCTCCGAGAAAGGAAAAGTGATCATCCTCACATGATCACTACAGGTAAAAGATTAAAATCTTTCACCTAAGGATCGACAAAATTAAGAAGTTATAAAATTAAAAGTTTAAAGTCTTGGTTGAAAAAGAATTTAAAAATGTATTAATGTTAAAATTTTAAGATATGCGAAAATAAAGGTTACCAATGAAAAAAATATATATTAATTAGAATAAATATAAACATATATGTAAAAATGATGTTCAAAAATTATAATTTTTGATCTAACTTGACCACCGGCTGATATGTCAATGAAAAATTATTATTACAATAATTTCCATGCATATGAATCAAATATGCATGGCAGTAATTGATTATCAAGGGAAATGCGAGGCTAATCAAGTTAGAAGGGGTCTTGAATAAAAATATTGTAAACAATTGAATGAAAGGATTAAGATTAAGTCTTGTATGGACTTTGATCATACTAAGTGTACCCAGAGCCGACACTATAAATTAAGATGGCGGGGATAATATAAAAGTGTACCCAGAGCTGACACTATAAATTAAGATGGCGGGGATAATATAAAAGTGTACCCAGGGCCGACACTATAAATTAAGATGGCAGGGTTAATACTGTGTGATTCTGTGTGAACTCAATTGAGGTATTCTGTGTGATCAATTGGGAATAGGTCTGGGAAGGACCTTTAAAGATAATTCTGTGTGAACTTAGCTAAGAATAATTCTGTGAGGGTACCCAAGAAAAATCATGATTAACGTTAACAAAAATTAAGATAATATTTGCTGGACAAATATACAAAAGTTAAGGATGAATTGAAGGTAATAAAATATAAATATAGGAGGGAGATTTGGATCTCCCACTTATTATTTAAAATATAATAAAATAACGATAATAATAAAATAATAATAATTATAACAAGAAATTAAAATGATTGTACATAAAATCAATTTAACTGAAGAAGAAATGGGAAAATACGTGTATAAAAGGAATTAAATTAAAGATACATAATGAAATTAATGAAATCAAATATGGAATCACATCCCAACCTTAGGTTGGAAAATTTTATGGAATATAAATTTATTTGTACAAACCTGTAAACTACCATACTCAGTAATGAACAAATGAGGTAAAGGCAAGCCCAGTATAGGTCAAATAAAATATAAAAGAAGGATAAAAAGTAAAAGACGTGAAAATTTTCAGAGAATTTTATTAAAAATGGAATGGTACCATATTTGGAACGCTGGATATATAAACCATAAACAAGAACATGACCTAGGAGTGATAGAACCAGAGGAATGCTTAGCATGTGAAATATGTAACCCAATAGAAAGAGAAGTATCAGCAGCATTCAAGAAATTTTGGGATGCTTTATTTAAATTCGAGGATACAATACTAATGTACAATAATGTGACACATAAAGAATTATTGAATTTATTAAGTATGGACAATAGGGAAAGGGAAGACACAATACATAAAGGAAAATGTAGGAATATAGTAGATAGAATAATTGAATCAATAAGGTACAGACAACAACCAAAAATGAAAGAAAAAGGTTTAAGAATAATAATTGTAGTAATTGTAAGGGATTGTATTGAAGGAGACTTAGAAAATGAAGTATTTGATCGGTTAATTGGATGTCCAGAAATAATGGAACATGGATACATTTTAGAAGATTGGGATGTTGAAAATAGATTTCAAAAGTTTTGGGATTGGTACAACACGATATTGGAAAATGAAATGAAAGCAATACATGTTAAGAAGTTAGCAATAAAGTTATTCAGGGATTTATTATATGAAGAAACAGAAGATCTGGTGAGGGGAGAAAAGGTAATTGAATTGTTACTCCAGATAAAACACCAGAATAGATGTGAGGCAGACACTCAAGAAGGAAAGGATGCATGGAAGAGATTGATACAGAAAGTAAGTCAAAGATTTATTGACACCAAACAATTTACAAGGGAACCTGAGGACCCAGAAAGTGATAGTCCTGAAAGTTATGAATTAGAGGACAGTGATGGTAGTATACATTATGAAATAAAAATAGAGGATGATGTCGAATGGACAGTGGAATCATTAAAAAGAAAAATTGAAGAAATGGGTGGAAGGTTCACCGACAAAGATATACAAAGAATGTGGGACCTAAGGATAAGGATAGAATTGATATTAACAGAGGACTTTTTAGGTACATTTTTCGAATTAATGAGACTAAGTGATGAAAAATTAAAAGATGAAATAAATGAATGGTTAACAAAAGAAACATTAATATGTGGAAATTGTAGGAATAGAAAGTTACCTGATATGATAACAGACATTGGACAATGTAAAAATTGTGAACAAAAAGAATTATTAAAATTAAAGGATGACTTAGAAAAACTAGGATACGAATTAAATGTATCAGAAATAGAGAGAATAAGAAAATTCAGGATAAGCAATAGTATGATATTAACAACGGAATTTATGGAAAAATATTTCCAGGAAATGGATACGAATGATAAAGAATTAAGGATAAAATTATATGAATGGATAAATGAAAATACCACATTTTGTAATGAATGTGGAATAAGATGGATGAACAATAAATTTGACGAAGGAAAAACCAAGTGTAGGGATTGTGAGAATGACGAAAATGAAATTGATATCAGGGTCAAAAGATTAAAACAAATATGTGATGATAATAAAATAGAAATAACTAATGGAGAGTTATTGAGGTTAATCAGTATGGGATATACTGATGGAGAAATATTGGATCAAGAATTTATTGAAATATTCCAAGGAAATAAAAATGAATTGGAGAAAAATTTAAGGCGGATATTAAATAAATTTCTAAAACAGCAAGCTGGAATTAAGGATAGTGAAAGCAGTGGAAATGAATCTGATAATGAAAAATCTGATGGATCTGAAAAAGAATCAGATGGATCTGGAAAAGACGGAGAAATTTTAAATCCAAATGATACCGATAACAATGAAAATTTTGAAGAACCTTATGAAGAAAACATTATAAATAGACCTGGTTTTGACTCAAGTGAAAGTTCAGAATCAAATTCTGAGGATAAAAGTGAAATATCTGATTATAATATAGAAAATTTATTTGAAACACCTTTAACACCACCGATACCACCAATCCTACCAATAGTACCAATAATTATGGGAGCAACAAGAGCTGAAGTAAGGGAAGATTTTAGAGCGGCTTTACTAGCAGCAACAGGACATGATATAGGAGGTAATTGGGCTGGATTAGTCGCAGCCAACCCATTAGCAAACGCAATTGAGGATGCAGGAAATGTAGCTGGAGGAATAATTAGTATGCCACAATTTTATGGAAAGGAAGAAGAAGACGTAAATGATTGGGTAAGACAATTTGAAACAGCATTTACTGCTATAGGAAAAGCAGCAGGAGTAAATGGAGCTAGACAAGCAGCAATGGCAGCTACCTGTTTAAAAGGTGCAGCAGCACAATGGTATAATGAAAAGAAGGAAGCAAACAATGGTCATTTGGTAAATTGGCAAGATAACGATGATGATAATGATTTAAAACATAGGATTAAACAAAGATTTACCAGGGAAGATGTTAGAAAAAGGAAAATGTTAGAATTAAGGAAAATAACACAAGGAGTAAATGAAAATGTTGAGGCATATACGATAAGGTTTAGACAAATATTAAGGATAGCTACCAGAGGCCATGCATTAGATGATGAATTACAAGTGGATAATTATATCGAAGGATTAACACCAGAATTGGGATATCAAGTCAGAAGACAAAACCCAGCAAATTTGAATGATGCAGTGAATACAGCAAGAAGAGAGGAGGAAGCTACTAATGAATTAATAAGAAGGACACGTGGTATATCAGTTAGTACCCAAAGAAAAGGAATCGATATACAGGATGACAAGCCAAAGAATATATTTGAAAAACCATTGGAGAAAAATTATGAGGATGACCTTACCGAGATGTTTAAAAAATTAGAGGTAAAATTGACAAATCAACTTAGTGGACAAAGGAGACCACCAAATAACAATAGACAAGGACAACCATTGCGAGCATGTTATAAATGTCAACAACCAGGACATTATGCAAGGGAATGTAGAGTAAATAATGGTCAAGCAAACTATAGAAGACCAAACAACCAAAATTATAATAAAGGACCAAATAACTATAATGGAAGATCAAATAATTATAACAGACAACCAAATTACCAAAATAATAATCGAGGATTTAATACGATGGAATTTGATAACTATAATGATTACAATGACCAATACGAGTACGATGGCCAAGATTATCAAGATGATTATGACCAAGAATATAATTATGGTGACCCATATTATCAAAACAATGATGTAGTATTTAACCATGTTGATCAAGATTTTTATAATAATCCAAGACAAACAAGGAGTAATATAAAAAATAGGTCAAGTGATCGAGATATAGATATGGAAATTGATCTAGAACAAGCACGCAGAAGAAATGATAAATATGCCAGTCAACAGAATAAGGCAGCAGCATTACCAAAAAGGGGATTTACTAGTGAGAGTTTGAGAAAAGCTCAGGAAACAAAAAGAAATAATAATACATGTGGAAATTGTGGACAAAAAGGTCACTATGCATCAGAATGTAAAAATGAACGTGTTGAAGGTATTCATAGGACAAGCGCATTTCAAAGAAATATACCAAAATATAACGTATTAGAGGATATGAAAAGTACCAGAGCAAATGCAACTTTTTCACAAATTATAGATATAAGCCCAGAACAAAGAAAAATATATTATGATGGTATGAGAAGATATCCACAAGTAGATTGACTACAAGAACCAATAAATAACATTGAAGCTGAACATTTGACAGCATTAAGGGGTAAACTAATAATAAATCAAGAATTGAAGGATGTAATGTTTGATACAGGGGCAGCAGTAAATGTAATAACTAGTCAAATAATGGATGAAATGGACCTAAGAATTGAAGAGCCAAGTACAGTAAGATGTGTGATGATAAATGAGGATAAAGTAGCATCAAGAGGTACCACAACGATATACATACAGTTTGGGGATAAGGAGGTACCCATTAAGGTCGAAGTAATTGATTCTGGAAAGAATGAAATTGTGTTAGGGAATGGAGTATTAGATATGTTTAAGGCGAATATAGATTACACAGATAAAACAATAATACTTAAAATGGATGATGAAACCATGGATGTACCAGTAAAATATATACAAAAGACCATCAAAGGATTCGAAGAGACATTGATTGAAGATGAATTATTAGATGAATTATACCAAGATGAATTATACAATATATATGAAGATGATTATGAGAATTATGAAAATGAAAATTTTAAAGTATAAGTCTTGGTCAGAATGATACTGAAGAGACGATAAAGAAGCATAAAAATGACCATGAAAAATTTATTGAAAAATTTAAAGTAGGGGATATAACCAATGAACAAAAGGGTAAATTAAAAGTATTAGTAGAAAAATATAAGGATATATTTGAGTACGATGGTGAAAAATATAACAGGACAAATCTAGTGAAACATGAGATAAGACTAAAAGAAGGTACTGAACCGATAGCTCAAAAGAGATACAAAGAAAATGACGAAAAAGGTAAATTTATTAGAAAAGAGGTAGATGAAATGGTAAAATTAGGAAAAATTAGAGAATCCAGAAGCCCTTGGTCTTCACCAGTGACTTTAGCAGGAAAAAAGTCTGGAAATTATAGATTTTGCATCGATTATAGAAAATTAAATAAAGTTACAATAGCAGATGCATATCCATTACCAAGGATTGATGAACAATTAGAAAGGATAAGCTCAGGAAAATGGTTTACTAGTCTGGATTTAGCATCAGGGTTCAATCAGATAGAGATGGCTGAGGAAGATATTGAGAAAACAGCATTTATATGCTCAGCAGGATTATATGAATATAATGTCATGCCATTTGGGTTAACAAATGCGCCTGCAAGTTTTCAAAGGTTGATGGACAAAGTATTAAAGGAATACCTGAATGAATTTGTGATAGTGTACATTGATGATATAATGATATATTCGGAAAATTTTGAAGACCACCTAAAACACATAAAGTTAGTGTTAGAAAAATTAAAGGAAGCCAGTTTAATACTAAAGTTAAAGAAATGTATATTTGGAAAAACAGAAATAGAATTTTTAGGACATGTAGTTGGTAAAAATGGATTAAAACCAAGTCCAGGAAAAGTCGAAAAGATACAAAAATTAACAGCACCTACAAATATAAAAGGTGTAAGGTCAATATTAGGATTATGTACGTATTATAGAAAATTTATTAAAGACTTTTCAAAAATAGTAAAACCAATAACGTCTTTATTGAGAAAAGATGAAAAGTTTGAATGGGGTATCAAACAACATGAGGCATTAGAAATATTAAAAAGGAAATTAACCGAAGAACCAGTGTTAAGACAACCAGATTGGTTAAGGAAATTTATATTAATTACAGATGCTTCAGGAATAGGATTAGGGGCAGTATTAGCTCAAAAAGATGATAAAGGTCAAGAATACGTAATAGAATATGCCAGTAAAAGTTTAAACAGGACAGAACAAAGATGGCCAATAACCGAACAAGAATGTTATGCAATTGTATGGGGAATACAACATTTCCATAAATACTTGATCAATAGAAAATTTGAGGTAGTGACAGACCATGCAGCTTTGAAAGGATTAATGACTGCAAAAGTACCAAAAGGAAAGAGATCAAGATGGGTCATGGAATTAGAACAGTATGATTTTGAAATAACCCATAGACCAGGAAAAGAAAATAAAAATGCGGATGCATTATCAAGAATAATATAAATAGATAGGTAAAAGACTTGAGACGCAAAAATATATAACAAAAGAGTTAAGCAGGATAAATAAATTGAAATTACCCGAGCAATGTAAAAATGGGACCTAAAATAATAATCATATGTGGAGTTGATGGTACTGGAAAAACATTCATCGTAAATAAACTTATAAAAGAATTTGAAAAAGTAGGACAAAGTGTGAGGTTTAACACCTTTAAAAGGAGAAGAGAGGACAATGATAAGTATAAAATACCAAAGAAAGGTATAGAATGGGAATTCAGGAAGGAAGTTGTCGAACAAATCAACAGGAGAATGGAAGAACATGATAATGAGGATTGGTTAATATTGGATAAAAGTCCTTATAGTGAGTACTTTTATCAACAGACACCATCATTTGATAGAGGATACATATCAAGATATGAGAACCACTTACTGGAAAAGGAAATATTTAGAAATAAAAGGATAATTGATGAATCAATAGTGATATTTTTAGAAAATGAAAAATGTTGGGAAAATTACAAAGGTAGAGAATATTCGAAAAAAGATCAAGGACATAAAACATCATACCCATTATTAAATGAAGAAAGATATATGGAGATGGTGAAATCATTTAAAGAATGTCAAGATATTTACGAAGGAGAAAAATATGCTAATATTAAAATATCAAATAATGACACAGATTGGGAAAGAGTATATAATAAAATAATAGAATTAGATGGAGATAAACCACCAATAGAGGTTAAAAATGTTGAGATTAAGGATAACATCAGAGTAACTGATGGTAAAAAGTATATTGAGAAAAATGGTAAAAACATCAGAATAATAGAAAACTTTGAAAAGATGGGAGCATTATATTTGGCCCACAGTCATGAATTATCGGCACATATGGGAATCAAAAGTACTTATGATAATTTAAAAGATAAATATTATTGGGAAAATATGCTGAATGATGTTGAAAGATATGTAAGGACATGTGATGAATGTCAGAGAAGAGGAAAACCACAAGGGAAAAACGAATTACACCCAATTAAAGTAATAGAACCATGGTATCAAATTGGGATCGACTTTGTTGGACCATTGAACACAACAACAAATGGTAATAAATACATCATAGTAGCAATGGATTATTTTACAAAATGGCCAGAAGCCAAAGCAGTAAAAGAAGCAACTGCTAAAGAGGTATCAAAATTTATTTATGAAGACATCATTTGTAGACATGGATGCCCAATGAAAATATTGAGTGATAGAGGAAGTCATTTCAATAATGAAATGATTAAAGAATTAATGGAAAAATTCAAAATTAAATGGAATTTTTCTACAAGTTATCATCCAGAGACAAATGGATTGGTTGAAAGATTCAATCGAACATTAGGTCAAGCATTAGCAAAATTATCAACTAAGGATGATTGGGATCAAAAGATAGCACCTATATTATTCGCCTACAGAAATAAAAAGCACAGTTCAACAAAAATTTGACCATTTTATCTAACATATGGAAGAAATGTACGGACAATAATGGATGAAGATATCAAAGGAATCAACCTAAGTGATAGACTAGTTGGATTATTAGAAGAATTACCAAAAATCCGATATGAAGCCAAAGAACAAATATTAAAATCTCAAATAAAACAAAAAGAGTATCATGACAGAAAAATAATTAAAGAACATACCTTTGGAATTGGAGATAAAATATTACTTTATGATAAAGCCAAAGCACAACAATTATCTGGAAAATTGGAATCAAAATGGTTGGGACCATTTTACATTCATGAAATACTACCAAACGGAGCCTACAAAATTAAAGATATTAAGGGTGTAATCAAGAAAACACCTGTAAATGGAGAATTATTAAAGACTTACCATACACCGATGAGTAAATGATAACCATCATCAATGGACTTAGAAAAATAAAGATAATTTATAATCATGTGAAATAAAATCACATGACATAAAAATAATTTTGGAAAAATAGGAAAAATTAATGAAAATTTCCAAAGAAAGACCTAAGTGAAATCCGGTACAAGAAAACCGTGAAATTCAAAAGAACACATGACAAACCACGGGAACAGCCGCAGGACGCAGCTAAGTCAAGTAACAACGCATGCTTGATTTAGTAATATAATTCGCACCTACCACTTCGAGACACGAGTTCGATTCTTAGAATAAATTTAATGAGGGCATTAAATTTTCATGCGGGGGATAGTTGTAATGCCGTAGTATACATAGTAAATTTATTAATTGTAAGGCGCAGTATTATATTTAATCTTAGTGTATAAAATTGTAATTTATTTTTAGTTGTATTAATAGTTAGACCGAAAAGTCGTTAAACTATTGATCAGGTGATTCAAGGATAATTGGTCCGAGATGACATTAAACTATTAGTCACGAGATTTAAGGATAAATGAAGATCCGAAAGATATTAGATTGAATGAAATCAAGTGATCTGAGGTGTCAAGTGATTAATTTGTTGATCACTACGTTAATATTATAAATCATAATTTAGGAGTTTATGATGATCAAATGGATACAGAATTAAGATAATGGAAATACTTTAAACTAATGGAAATACTTTGATAATTTAAACCCATGAATTGAAATTATGAATTTGGTTACACGAAAAACAAATATAAAAGGCGTGAAGATCACCTTTTGAGAAGGATATTCTTGAACTAATTTTGATGATGAATTATTTATTTGTTATTTAACTTTATTAAACCAAGCATATTATTGTATTTATTTACATTATTAATAAAGAGATATTTTGTTAATACCTAAGGTGGCAACGTGATTTATCACGGGCTTAGGTGTTACACCGGATAAAAAAAGAGATCGATAGTCGATAGGTATCAAATGATTATTTTGATTATTTTATTTAAATTGATACCAAAAAAAAATTTCTTTGAATATAAATAAATGAAATAATGTTCAAAGTACAAATAAAAAAAACAAAACGTATTTTTTTATTTTTTCTTTAGAAAAATTAAATACTAATTCTTTCTATTATAGAAACGGTAAAGAAGATATCTATTTTATTTATCACAGTCCTAATTGTCACATGGTTACTTCTTAATGCTGTAATTCTGACATATTTGCCCCGCTTTAGACGATCCCCTTATATGACTAGGATTGTATATTACAGAGAGTTTATAAAACTTCCTTACAATATATCATTGGACTTATCTTGATGAGAGAAATCCAATGGTAATAAATTACAATTTTAGTATTGATATTAACTGAGTTATTACAAAAAATGTGATTTTCTCTTTCAGATATTGTAAATTGTATAAGAGATATTTGGGTCTAACTAAATACTATAACTTATCATCTGTAATGTAATTAGATTATTAAATAGTTATTTAAACAAAAAATTTAGTTATTTGATATTTTATAAGGAACTTGATTTATTACTTACTAACTATAGTGTTATTAATAATTAAAAAAATTATTTAATTATATAGAATATAACGAAATAAGTAATTTCATTATTATTTAATTATAAGATAACCTATTAGTAACTTACGAGCTAAATTAATAATATAAATTTTAAATAAGAATATAGTTAGTTTGAATATTACATGAATATAAATTTTTTAAATAAATATTTCAGCTTGTTAAGCATATTAAGGGTGGCTGTATATTCAGTTGTTTAGTTCAACAAAAAATTTCAACCAAACTGTATTTATCTTAATTTTTGTTAGTTTTTAATTTTAATTTTATTTTATCTATTTTAACAGTTTAGCTTACTGTTCAACGTTCAACAACGTTGGAAATTTTTGCGTAATTGCACAGAATAACACGTAAAGAGAGAAATATAAAAAAAAATATTGGTACGAGGACAAATATCATGTGATCACTGATCTGTTTCACATCTACCCCAGTATTTTCACCCCACGTGACTTTGGCCGGCATTATGAGATTTGGCTGGAATTAAGAAATTAACCATGTGTCGAATAACTTGTGACGAATAGGATTTTAGACACCGAAAAAAATCTGTCCTCAGAATACTTATAAAAAATGAGAAAGTGGATGGATGTGACACGGGTGACAAATTATTTAGGGTCACGTGGGGGTGAAAAAATTTTCTGGCGATACTGGGGAAGATTCTGTTTCACGTTGCTGATCGACATCGATTTCAACCATATTGAAAACAATATTTAAAATATTACATTGTTATTTTGTGTAGAGGTTACTCTGGTGTAACATTATAAATATATAAAAAATATGACACGAAGTTTAGCGCTTTAAATTTTTTTTTTTAAAAAAAATTAAATAAATTAATTAAAGAATAAATAATGTTATATCATTACGAAGTGTGTAACAAATGTAGTGAAAAATATATAAGAAAATATATAAGTTGGTGTGGATCATGTCAAACAAATTATTTAAAGAATAATTTTACAAATTGGACAAGTGGCAATAAAGAAATTGATGATTTCATTCAAAAAAAGCAATTACAGATTGATTGTTATGATATAATAATTGAATGGATACCATATAATCAATTTATTGATATTAAAAAAATAGAAAAAAATGTTGATGATGCAGTCACTATATATTCAGCATTATGGAATAATGGTTCATTACATTATGATATTAATCAAGAAGAATTAACAAGAAAGCCTAATATAAAAGTTGCATTAAAATGTTTAAACAACTCCCAAAATATGATTGATAAATTTCTGATTGAGGTATGAGTATAATTCTTATGTTTAATTCAAATAACTCAATATTCAAAATAACTTTTTTATATTAAATAGGCTAAAATATGTCATGAAAACATACATGGGATATCTCAGAACCCAGATACAAAAGATTACATCATTGTTTTACAAGATATATATTGTGAAAAATGTGGTGAAAAATATACAAATGAACGTATTAAATGGTGTGAGTCATGTCACATAAATTATTTTAAAAATGAGTTTAAAAATTGGACCAGTGGAAATGAAACAATTGATGATATCATTCAAGAAATGCAATTAAAAATTAATAGTTTCGAAGATAAAATAGTTGAATGGATCCCATACAATCAATTTATGAATATTGAAGAAATAGAAAAAATTGATGATAATACTGCTGCTATATATTCAGCATTGTGGAATAATGGTTCATTACGTTATAATGAATATAAAAAGGAATGTATAAGAAACCCTAATTTAAAAGTTACATTAAAATGTTTTAGAGATTTACAAGATATTTTTGATAAATTACTTAATGAGGTATGGGAATTATTTTTTAAGTTTAACTTAAATACTTTAAAATATAATAACTTTATTTATATCTAATAGGATAAAAATTACAATATTGGGATATCACAAAATCCAGATACAAAAGAATACATCATTGTTCAAGATGAATATTGTGAAAAATGTGGTGAAAAATATACAAATAAACGTATTAAATGGTGTGGGTCATGTCACATAAATTATTTTAAAAATGAGTTTAAAAACTGGACCAGTGAAAATGAAACAATTGATGATATCATTCTAGAAATGCAATTAAAAATTAATAGTTTCGATGATAAAATAGTTGAATGGATACCATACAATCAATTTATTAATATTGAAGAAATAGGAAAAGTTGTTGATAAAACTGCTACTATATATTCAGCATTGTGGAGTAATGGTTCATTATGTTATAATGATTATAAACGGGAATGGACGAGAGACCCTAATATACAAGTTACATTAAAATGTTTTAATGATTCACAAAATATTATTGATGAATTACTTAACGAGGTATGGAAATTATTTATAAACTTGAATACTTTAAGAAATAATAACTTTATTTATATTTAATAGGCTAAAAGTTACAATACATGCTATGGGATATCTCAAAACCCAAATACAAAAGAATATATCATTATTTTACGAAATGGAATATCTGAGGATGAATTGTTTCGGACATATCATATAAATTATTTAAAAAATAGTTTTACAAAATGGACGAGCGGAAATGAAAAAATTGATTTTTTTATTCAAAAATTACAATTAACAGATGATGGAAATATATGCGAGTGGATTCCATATAATCAGTTTGTTAATATTAAAGAAATAGAAAAAAATGATTTACTTACAATACATTCAGCTATATGGAATGATAGTCCATCATATTATAATTCTATTAAAGAGGAAATAGTAAGAAAGCCTAAAAAAGTTACATTGATTACATTAAATTATTTAAATAAATCACAAAAT
Source organism: Rhizophagus irregularis (assembly GCF_026210795.1). Taxonomy (NCBI): domain Eukaryota; kingdom Fungi; phylum Glomeromycota; class Glomeromycetes; order Glomerales; family Glomeraceae; genus Rhizophagus; species Rhizophagus irregularis. The sequence continues at coordinate 3,049,986 of NC_089457.1, forward strand.
ATGATTGATGATTTTCTTAATAAGGTATAAAATTATTTTAAGTTTGATTCAAATTCTTTTTTTTTTTTTAATATAATAATTTATTTACATTAAACAGGTTAAAGATATACTCATGGTTGACAACTGTAATGTATATGATTCCTTTCATAAGAAGTATTATTCTTTAATGTGTGGAATGTCTCAAAATCCAGATACAGGAAATTATATCATAGTTTCACAGGATGAATATTGTGAAAAATGCAGTAAGCAATATACAAATATATATAGTCAGTGGTGTAATGCATGTCAAATGAATTATTTTAAAAATAATTTAGCAAATTGGAGTGGAAATAAAAAAATTGATGATTTAATTCAAGAAATGCAATTGAAAAATTGTTGTCTTTATAATGAAATGGTTGAATGGATCCATACAACCAAATTATTAGTATTAAAGAAACTGCAAAAGATAATAACAATACTGCTATTATATATTCAGCAATATGGAAGAATGGTCCATTATATATTAATAAGGAATGGATAAGAAACTTTTATACAAATGTTGTATTAAAATCTTTGGATATCAATGAATTTCCTAGTAAGGTATGATAATTATTTTATAAGTTTAATTTAAATACTTCAAATAAATAGACATTTATACTTATTAATATATATAGACTAACAATAATAATGACATATCTGGAATATATGGAATATCTCAAAATCCAGATACCAAAGAATATATCATAGTTTTATCAATTGATAAATATTGTGAAAAATGTGGTGAATTATATACAAATGAATATATTAGTAGATTGTGTGAATCATTTCATATAAATAAAAACTGGATTAGTGGAAATGAAATAATTGATAATTTTATTCTAGAAATGCGATTAATAATTTACAAATATTATAATAAAATAGTTGAATGGATACCATACAATCAATTTATTAACATTAAAGAAATGGCAAAAAATAATAATAATACTGTTATTATGTACACAGAAATATGGAAAAATGGTCCATTATATTATGAAAATAAATGGATAAGTAAATCTAATGAAAAGGTTGTACTAAATTACTTAGCAATAGATATTAAGGAATTTTTCAATAAGGTCAATAAGGTATGAAACTTTTTTACATGCCAACTTAAATATTTTACTTCAAATAATCATTTATTTATATTTATAGGATAATAATTACAAAGATATATATGGAATATCTCAAAATCCAGATACAAAAAATTATTTTATAATTTTAAATGATAAGAAATGTATACCATGGTTAATTTTACAAAATAATTTTACAAATTTAAGTGGGAATGAAATAATTGATGATTTTATTCAAAAAATGCAATTAAAAATTAATAATTGGATTCATAGAATAGTTGAATGGATACCATATGATCAATTTACTGATATTAAAGAAATTGAAAAAGTTGATGATAATGCTGCTATTACATATTCAGCAATATGGAAAAATGGTCCATTATTTTATAGATATGATAAAAAGGAATGGATAAGGAATTCTAATAAAAAAGTTATATTAAATTGCTTAGCATTAGATATTGAGGAATTTCTTTATGAGGTATAAAAATTATTTATAAATTCAATAACTTAAATATTTTAAAGAAATTAACTATCTTATTTATATTTTTTAGGCTTACAAATATAATAATAGCATATATGGAATATCTCAAAATCCAAATACAAATGATTATATTCTAATTCTTCAAAATAGGAATTGTAAAAGATGTGGTAAACCATATAGTGATTTAAAAAATAAATGGTGTAAGTTATGTATACAAAATAATTTTGCAAATTGGAGTGGAAATGAAAAAATTGATAATTTCATTCAAGAAAAGCAAATAAAGATGAATAGTTTCAATAATATAGTAGTTGAATGGATACCATACAATCAGTTTATTGATATTAAAGAGATTGGAAAAGTTGAAAATAATGTTGCTATTATCCATTCAGCAATATGGAAGAATGGTCCATTATATCATAAAGAAGATAGAAAAGAATGGATAAGGAATTCTTATAAAAAAGTTGTATTAAAATGCTTAACATTAGATATCAATAAATTTTTGATTGAGGTATGAAATTTATTTACATTTAACTTAAATATTTTACTTCAAATAATAATTTATTCATATTTAATAGGCTAACAATTATAATGATATGTATGGAATATCTCAAAACCCAAATACAAATGATTATATTTTAGTTTTTCAAATTGATCAGTATTGTAATAGATGTTGCAAGCCATATAGTAATTTAAAAAAGAAATGGTGTAAATCATGCCAAATAAATTATATACAAAATAATTTAACAAATTGGAGCGGAAATCAAAAAATTAATGATTTTATTCGAGAAATGCAATTGAAAATTGATGATTATCATAATATAATATTTGAATGGATACCATATGATCAGTTTGATTATATTGAAGAAGTAGGTAAAGGTGGTTTTGCTACGATATATTCAGCAATATGGAAAGTCGGCCCATTAAATTATTATAAAGGGTTATATGAAAGAGATAATTATAATAAAGAAGTTGCATTAAAATGTATAAATAATTCACACAATATTACTGACGAATTTTTAAATGAGGTATGAAATTTCTTAATAAATTTAAAATAACTATTTAATATATTGATTTTTTTTATGCTTATATAGGTAAAAGCATATTCAATTACTGGTTATGAATATAATAATGTTCTTAAAGTATATGGAATATCTCAAAACCCCATTACAGAAAATCATATTATAGTTCTTCAATATGCAAAATGTGGAAGTATTAATAATTGGATGCATTATTTCTATAAAGATTTTGATCATAGTACTAAATATAGTTTATTTATTGAAATATTTTATGGTCTTAAAGAAATTCATCAGAAGCAGATGTTTCACCAAGATTTTCATATAGGGAATATATTAGTTAATAATAATGTCAATTTTGAAGGCATTCCTTTGGGTATACATATTTCAGATATGGGATTATGTGGAGAAGTTGGTGATAAAAATAAAACAAAAATTTATGGAGTAATGCCTTATGTAGCTCCTGAAGTATTAAGAGGAAATCTTTATACTCAAGCAGCAGATATATATAGCTTTGGCATGGTTATGTATTATATAATAACTGGAAGACAACCTTTTGAAAATTGTGCACATGATGGTTTATTAGCATTAGATATATGTAGAGGAATTAGACCCGAAATACCTGAAATACCTGAATTGAAATCAAATTGGTATATTGATCTAATGAAAAAATGTTGGGATTCAAATCCGGATATTAGACCAAATGTTGACACTATGTTAAATGTGACGGATTATGATTTAATAAATGCGATTGAACAAGCAGAAAAATATCTCTTTAAAGATTATAAAGAAAACAATCAATTAACTACTACTCATCCACAAGCTATTTATACATCTCGGTTACTTAATCCTTATACAGAAGGACTTGCAACTGATTTTACAGAGTAAGGAGGGTAAGTTATATTTATTTAAATTTCTTAATTTATCAATTAATTTTAAAAAGGAATTTATTAAAATTTAAAAATATCTAATAGATCAAATGATAAAAAATGATCGGAATTAATTTTACTAGAAAGTCTATCAATTGTTCTTATTTTCTTTATTAAATAACTTATTATAGAAATTCATTTTATTCATTTTTATATTTATGACATAAATATTTTTTTTATAAATTAGGATATTATCAGAGTTCCGTTATGTTTGTTTAACACTGATTAAATGATTATAGAGTATGTGTAAAACTATTTTTACATAAATAATATCAGTTTGTAATTGAGCAATAAAATTAAACAAGTCTTTTCATTATGTTCATTACCTTAGTATTTTATACCTATAAATAAAATTTTATTTTCATATTTATTTCTGCTCTTGAGAAACTAATATATTTCAAGTGATTTATAGTATCCCACCCATTTCATTTAATAATTCTTGCAAAAAATTAATTGAAAAAAAGGAAAAAAATTAATTTTGTAAAAGAACATTTTTATTATTTGTTACTTATATGATATAGAATCACAATTTGATAACTTTCTAAAATATTTTACTCGCAGTATTTTAAATAATGTTATTTACTTGGTACTTTATAATTTAATTACTTAATCTTTAAAAAGTAAGAATTATTATTTTTGTAATCTTGCGAAATTTATAAATTTCAATAAAATCTCATCACGTCCTCATTATTTTCCAAGAAAAAGAAAAAAAACTTCATTTTAATAAAATGATTTTTTTCGACAATATTCCACGGGAAGTAGGATCTTGATTCATTTCCTAGTTTTAGTTACCTATTAAATAGTAAATACAGGTAAAATTAATAATACTTTTACTATATTTTTTTAATAAAGATATTATTAACTGAACAAGACGAACCTTTATGTATGTTAAAGGAATCATGAGAAAAAAAGCCAGTCCGTCCATGAATACTGGAATTTTCAACTGCAGAATATAATAAGGCAGTTTTATTTTCCATCCTGAATGTTGTTAGCTTTCATTTATATAGCTTTTTAAGGTGGATATTGAAGGTAATAGCATAATACTTTTATTGTTTCATAGGCAGTTCTAATTCCTCAACTATAAATTGAAATAGCCCATCGCAAATTATTTACATGGGATAATATCTTATTCCTTTTGCTTGATTACGATTCCTGAAATTTGGGTTGGTCACTTAAAACGTGTTTCCACAGTAAAAAAAACTTGTATGTTTTTATTTAATAAATTACTTTATTAATTAGTCTACTTTTAAGCGTATATATATATATACAGTATGTATAAATATAGCCTATTAAAATTTTTTTCTCGTAGAGACGCCCAAACTCGTTTCAAAGAACCAAGAAATAAAAAAAAAAGATCTCATATTTGTCATATTTTAATAGTGTAACAATTTTGTATGATAAAATTTTTTAACGGATGTGATCGTTTCAAATTTTTGACGTTTATTAGGTCTTTTTTTTTAAGTGATAAAACGAAATACTTTATTAATTATATTATAAAGGACATATAAAAAAATAAAAGCAATCTGGAGTTTGATTACAAATTAAATAATTTTCCCTCGATATCACTCTTTCATCATATCCAATGAAGTTATAAATTTCCTATATAATGAAAGTTCCAATTATTTTCCCTAGACTCTATTTCATTGATTTCGTTTCCCAGTATATCATTTATGACTTTATCTATCTTAATTTTTTTTTATAATATTATTAATATTAATATTATTTCAATTTTCTATTACTAACCTACCTACTCCTTCCCCTTTACTTGTTGACTCATTTCTAACACTATGCGTTCTCCTTTTATCTTTCCTTCCTAAACTTTGACTCTTTTCAAATACAATTACTTCATCACAACATACTAACCAAATTCGGAAAGTAATTCATCTAAATATTCGTTACATAATTTAAATATTTTATCTTTTTCTTTTTTAGCTTCTGTATCCGATATAATTTTATAATTAATTAGACCTCTTGTTAGTGAATAGCTATGCATAATATGAGATTGTCTTCTTGTAACGATGGATTATCTTTGAAATTTCTTTCTGCTACTTCATCATCAACATGACAATCATGACATCTACCACATATCTTTGAGTTTATCCCAAATACTTTCGATACTACTGTATATGTTGGTAGAGTTTGCATGAAATTTATTAATCTAAACGCTCTTATTCTCCATATGTCATATATCTGTTCATTACTATTTCATTCATAATTAATTTAAATAAAATTTTCCAATTGATGTTACAGCAAATAAATTTTTAATTGATTTAACATTATAATTTCCGCCTTATTCGCAATATATGATAAATTCTTCCATCACATTAATCATAGTTATAAAAATATACCTTAGAACTTTTTCAATATCAGATATGAAAATTCCTATTTGTCACCTTATTTTTATGTACGTAACAAATTCTATTATTTTATAAATAACTGTTTAATTATTGAGTATAAACTTTTTATCATTTTTTTTTTTTGAGTACAGTTTTCAACGGAAAAGATACGTATGATCGACTTAAACTGTATGTTACTTTATTCATTGATGTCATTCGTGTTACAAATATTACATTATGTTGATTTAAATTTTTCAAATCATTTAAATCATTTTAAATTGACCTGATAAATCAAGTTTTTTAAAATAATATAAATAGTATTGTTAGTCATTATGTACTTTGGTTATATACGTCAGTCACATCAAGTATTACCGTAAAAGAATTCTTGTTAAATAATATTATGAGACATTATATGTAAATTAAGAAATTTTTTAAAAAATCAGTTTGTTAAAACGTTTAGATTAGCCTGTATAAATTAATTTTGAATTACTGATCCGTATTCTTTATAGTTAAGACCCTCTTGATTGGCAAGTCATGTTGTACATCTAATAAAATTCCAGTTAATGTTAAAAAATATTTTTTTTCCAACCGATCTAAATTTTTTCGGTTCCCCTTTAATGGTTCTTTCTTTTTTTTCATATTTCCTCTTTTCTCTTTCGAAACACCTTTGTCTTTCCTTTTTTTTTTCTTTTAAAAATTTTCGTTTGTTTTCCTCTTTCTTTTTTTTTTGTTTTTTTTTTCATTCTTTCACCGTTTAGATTTTTTTTCCAAAACCGAAAAATTATTATTATTTTTCTTTTTATTAAATAATCTTTTAAGACTTATATTATTTTTTTTGGTCTTTTTTTTTAGACCATATTATTAATTTTTTTTTGATTCGGTACTTATTTTTTTTTTAAAACCGATTTTTTTCTTTATCCTTTTTCTTTTCCCCAAATTTTTTTTCTTTTTCTTTTTTTTCAACCCGATTTCCTCTTTGTCCCTCCCCACAAAATTTTTTTTTCGTTTTTATTTTTTCGATTTTTTTTTGTTATCATCCGGTTGGCTTTCTTTTCCAATCTGAAATTTTTTTTACCCTTTTCCTTTTTCAGTTTGACTTTAAACCGAATTTTTTTTTCCCGAATACATTCTTTCACCATTTAGGTTTGGATCAGTGATCAATGTTGCGGCGCCACGGCAATTGCCCTTTTTCCCGATAATAATATTTTTTTGTATCAAACTCAATAACAGACTAACATAATTACTTATTTATTTATTGTAACGATAGATCGTTATAACTAATTTTTCTGGGGAATTTTTTTTTTTCATGACAAATTGATCATTATAAGGCCATACAAACTTGATTTTATGGTTTTCATAATATAAAAATTTCATCAATAACCCGGCAACCCGGCTTTTAATTTTTTTTTCAAAAATTTTATATGTGAAATTTTTTTTCAATTTTTAAAAAATTCTCACCCGGCATAGTAACAATATAAAAAATTTTTTTTTAAGACCTAACAAAAACTGACCCGGCCGGACTATGAAAACCATTTTTACCACTTTGTGTCGCCTAATAATATAAAAAATTTTTTTTTAAGACTTAACAAAACTGACCCGGCCGGACTATGAAAACCATTTTTACCACTTTGTGTCGCCTTATGTGATCGGCGCAGAAATTTACCTTTTTTTGAAACCGTGACCCTGTTGTACTAATTAATAATTATTATATTTAAATAAACAATATTAAAAAAATTCTTCTTTGTTGATGTTACATGATTAGGTCTCGTTAAAATTCGGGTCACAAATCAACGATTATCATTAGAGTCAGCAGACTATTGCGTAACAAATAGGATGTACTATAGTGCATACCAACTTAGTTTAAAATTATGTTGATCATTTTTTCATTATGGTTAAAAATTTTCCCTTTTTTAGTATTTCCGTGTTAAAAAAAAACTTTATTTGAAAAAAAAAATAAAAACTTTTTTACAATTTCAAAAATAATCAAATGGAAACTAAAATAAATATCTCAGATAAAGATACTGATACAGTAAATACTAAGAATTGTATATATTGCAATAAACCTTTTACTGATGAAGAATTATGGTGTAAAGAATGTATTAATGCTTTAGAAAATTTAGCAAAAAGTGAAAATGCCAGTTTTATGTTTCACTTAGCAATATGTTATAGTAGAGATGGTAAAAGAACAGAAAATAATTTAGAAAAAGCCTTTTATTGGTGCCAAAAATCAGCAGGAAAAGAACATATTAATGCAATGTATGAACTAGCTGTATTTTATGAAAATGGAGAAGGAACAGAAAAGAATTTAGAAAAAGCATTTCAGTGGTATCAAAAAGCAGCAGAAAAAGATAATATTGAAGCAATAATTAATTTAGCTGCATGTTATGAAGATGGAAAAGGAACAGAAAAGAATTTAGAAAAAGCCTTTCATTTGTATCAAAAAGCAGCAGAAAAAGGTGATATTATAGCAATGTTTAATTTAGCTATATGTTTTAAAGAAGGAAAAGGAACAGAAAAGATTTTAGAAAAAGCCTGTCATTGGCATCAAAAAGCAGCAGAAAAAGGTGATATTATAGCAATGTTTAATTTAGCTAAACATTATGAAATTGGAGAAGGAACAGAAAAGAATTTAGAAAAAGCATTTCATTGGTATCAAAAAGCAGCAGAAAGAGATCATATTAAAGCAATGATTCACTTGGCTGCATATTATGCAGATGGAAAAGGAACAGAAAAGAATTTAGAAAAAGCCTTTTTTTGGTTTCAAAAAGCAGCAGAGAGTGGTGTTGAAGAAGCAATGTATTATTTAGCTTTATTTTATGAAAATGGAGAAGGAACAGAGAAGAATTTAGAAAGAGCCTTTTATTGGTATCAAAAAGCAGCAGAAAATGGTTATGAAGAAGCAATGTATTATTTAGCTTTATTTTATGAAAATGGACAAGGAACAGAAAAGAATTTAGAAAAGGCCTTTTATTGGTATCAAAAAGCAACAGAAAGAGATCATATTAAAGCAATGATTTATTTGGCTGCATATTATAAAGATGGAAAGGGAACAGAAAAGAATTTAGAAAAATCCTTTCATTGGTATCAAAAAGAGGCAGAAAAAGATAATATTATAGCAATGTTTTATTTAGCTGTATGTTATGAAAATGGAAAAGGAACAGAAAAGAATTTAGAAAAAGCCTTTTATTGGTATCAAAAAGCAGCAGAAAATGGTATTAAAGAAGCTATGAATAACTTAGCTATATTTTATAGTAATGGAGAAGGAACAGAAAAGAATTTAGAAAAAGCCTTTTATTGGTATCAAAAAGCAGCAGAAAATGGTGATAAAGAAGCAATGTATAATTTAGCAGTTTTTTATAATAATGGAGAAGGAACAGAAAAGAATTTGGAAAAAGCCTTTTATTGGTTTTTAAAAGCGGCAGAAAAAGGTAATATTAAAGCAATGTTCAATTTAGCTAAACATTATGAAATCGGAGAAGGAACAGAAAAGAATTTAGAAAAAGCCTTTTATTGGTTTCTAAAAGCAGCAGAAAATGGTATTAAAGAAGCCATGTTTAATTTAGCAGTTTATTATAATAATGGAGAAGGAACAGAAAAGAATTTAGAAAAAGCCTTTTATTGGTATCAGAAAGCAGCAAAAAATGGGAATGAAAAGGCAATGTATAGTTTAGCTACATTTTATGAAAATGGAGAAGGAACAGAAAAGAATCTAGAAAGAGCCTTATATTGGTATCAAAAAGCAGCAGAAAATGGTGAAGAAGCAGCAATGTGTAGTTTGGCCATATGTTATAAAAATGGAGATGTGACAGAAAAGAATTTAGAAAAAGCCTTTTATTGGTATCAAAAAGTAGCAGAAAAAGGGAATATTGAAGCAATATTTAATTTAGCAAATAAATATCAACATGGAGAAGGAACAGAAAAAAATTTAGAAAAAGCCTTTTATTTGTATCAAAAAATAGCAGAAAATGGTCATGAAAAGGCAATGTTTAGTTTAGCTGCATGTTATAAAAATGGAGAAGGAACAAAAAAGAATTTAGAAAAAGCCTTTTATTGGTATAAAAAAGCAGCAGAAAATGGTCATAAAAAAGCAATGTTTAATTTAGCTACATGTTATGGTAATGGAGAAGGAACAGAAGAGAATTTAGAAAATGCTTTTTATTGGTATCAAAAGGCAGCAGAAAATGGTGATGAATATGCAATGTTTGGTTTAGTCATATGTTATAGTAATGGAGATGGAACAGAAAAGAATTTAGAAAAAGCCTTTCATTGGTGCCAGAAAGCAGCAGAAAAAGATCATGTTAATGCAATGTATGATTTAGCTGTTTTTTATGAAAATGGAAAAGGAACAGAAAAGAATTTAGAAAATGCCTTTCATTGGTATCAAAAAGCAGCAGAAATTGGTAATAAAGATGCAATGCTTAGTTTAGCAAGTAAATATGAGAATGGAAGTGAAACAGAAAAGAATTTAGAAAAAGCTTTTTATTGGCATCAAAAAATAGCAGAAAGTAATAAAGTTAGTTTTGAAAATGAAGTTGAATTATGTAATGAATGCAAACAACCATATATTGAATACCAGTGGTGTCAACAATGTAATACCAAACGATTTCAACAAGATTTTTCTAAGTGGACTAGTGAAAATGAATTTATTGATAAATTTATACAAGAAGCACAACTCAGTACTAAAAATAGTTATGAAATTTTAGAATGGATACCTTATAATAAATTGACAAGTGTTAATTATTATGATAAAGGGGGATTTAGCGAAATTCATAAGGCTATCTGGTTAGATGGACCTATTTTTGGTTGGAATTCTGACAAACAACAATGGAATAGACAAACAGATTATGATGTTGTTCTTAAAATACTTAATAATTCATCAAGTTTAGATAGTAAATTTCTAGATGAGGTATAGTATTTATATTTAATAATAGGTTTTATTTTCTTTTGCAAAAATTTAATAATTTTTTTATTACTTTGTAGTGGAAATATCATTATAATTGTCAAAAAAAATCATTTTCAAAATTTATTCAATTTTTTGGATTTACACAAGATCCAATTAGTTTAAATTATATAATAGTGATGAGTTGTGCAAAAAAAGGAAGTTTGAGAAAATGTTTATCTGATATAAATAAATCCAAGTGGCAAGACAAATTACAATTATTGAAAAAAATTATCTTGGGACTTAAAGTAATTCATGAATCAAATTTAACTCATGGTGATTTTCATGATGGTAATATTTTAGTATCAGAAAATCACAATGAATTATTTATTATTGATTTAGGATTATGCAAACCTATAAGTGATTTTCAAGATTCTGATAATAATGAAGTATATGGAGTCTTACCTTATATGGATCCTGAAATATTAAGAAATAGACCCTATACTCAAGCAAGTGATATTTATAGTTTTTCAATGATAATGTGGGAATTTACATCAGGCATTCCTCCATTTAATCATGAAGCACATGATTATGATCTTATCTTGAGTATTTGTGAAGGAAAACGTCCTAAAATTATAAAAAATACTCCAAAATGTTATATAGATTTAATGAAAAAATGTTGGGATTCAAATCCTTCCAATAGACCAACTATAATAATGCTTGAACATATTATATCTGAATGGATTAGATGTATTGATATATATTATGTAATAAACAGTGATGGAAATTATCAATTTAAATCTAATGAAATTGATGATCAATTAGAAAATGATATGTTGGAATTTGTAGAAGCAAACAAAGCTTTAGTACAAGAACAAGCAAATACTTCTAATATACAGAATGATATGTTGGAAGCTTTAGCACAAGATCAAGCGAATACTTCCATTATACAATCTCATTCACAGGCATATTATACAAGTCGAAAACTTACTGAATTTTTTTTTCAAGATAAGAAGTCTGAGGGTTTGGAATTTGAAATTAAAGATTAATAATTCTGGTATTTTTCTTTATTTGTTGAATTATTTACCAGTTATTATATTTATCAGTTATATAGGAATATTTATATTATGTATCTTTACAGTTTTTACAATAAAGTAAAAGAATTATAATTTATTAAATACATGTATGATAATTATTGAAATTACAAAATCCATCAGTTTATACGTTATACATAATAACTGTTATTTCATGGTAGAGTTTGGAATCGATTAAGGTTAATCGATTAATTAATCGACTAAGACGGTTAATCGATTAAGGTATCTCAAAAATCGGTTAAGATTAAAATTATCAACCCATAATTCTGGCCAAATTATCTAATGCGGCCCAGAGCTGTGAATTTTTGGTCACGTGTTCTCCGAACTTGGAAGAATTTGTATTAATTTTTTAATGATAATAATAATAAATAAGACTTTCCTATAACTAAATGTATGATCAAAAACAATTTGGTGCAATCTGCGGTCAGAAAAAAAAATTTTTTTAATATTTTAATATTAATCGATTATTAATCGATTAGGGCCCTTGGTTAATCGATTATTAATCGATTAAGGTTTTTTTGGTCGGTTCCAACCTCTATTTCATGGATATCTAATAAAAACTACATATATATCCATGAAATAACAAGTATTTTATTAATTATAATAGCAACTGAACATCTAAACATTGTAAAATTCATTTATTGAAGTTAATATCATTAATGTTAGTTTTTTGAAACAATTTATGTCATTACTTCTATCACTACTTAATTGAAGGTTGATAAATTATTTTATACTAGCTTTGTTCATTTCGGTCAACTGCATTTTTCAAGTCATATGCAAATAAACCGTTCCATTCTGATATACTGATGAGTCTACTATCAGTTAGTTATTAAAGCAAAGTTTACATAAACCCTATAAAAAATTTTTATTCAGCACACTCCGATTTTTTTCCGAATGTTTTGAAAATGTTCCGAATATTACTGAAAATATTCCGATTATATTGCAAATGTTGTTTTAGTCAAATTTTAGGAATTTAACATAAATGAAAATTTCTGGAAATATTCTGAAAATAATCCAGTTTTATATTTAAATTGAAAATACTCCGGAAAACAATTTCATGTAGATCACTTAATAAATTAGTTAAATTAAAAAGTTTATCAATATAAGTGGACGCGTTTAAAACATGTATATAAGTTTAAAAAACGCGTTTAGTTTTAATCTATAAAAAAAATAAGCTCGCAATAAATGATCATTGAAGTATAAAAGTATAAATAAAAGCGTATCTTTGCTTTTTAGAACTTAATTCTTATTATTTTTTTTTAATATTACTACTACAATAATATTTATAAATTATTCAAAAAAATAAAAAAATTAACATATTAACGGTAAATATAAAATTATAACAGTAAGCAATATTATTTGAGTAGTAGTTCGAGGATAAAGATTTATTGAAATTTTTAAATATTCTGAATTTACCATAACATTACTTTTATTTAGATATTATAACAAATTTAGAATAAGCTGCTATGATATGATGATCGCCAACTCCAACGCCTATTTCTACTGTTATACCATCAAATACTCCTACAGCAGACATTATAATTAAATACAAAAAATGTTTCAAATATAAGATTAGTGATAAAATTATATTAGTGATATTAATAATACAGTAATTGTTAGTTTCCATGTGGTTTAATACAAAATCCTATTACCAAAGAAGAATGAAAAAATGGAAAAAATTATGTGACCAAAAGAGGACTGGAAAGATTTTCTCTATTTATCATATGATACATATTGGACTTATCGGGCAAGTATTAATTTTACATTTTGAGAAGTCTTTGTGATAACTGAAGCTAAGTGCTATTTGTGAAAAAGGAAAATATGCATCAGAACAAACTTTGGGTAAAATTCAAAATGTCATTAATAATGTAAGTTATATATTTATATCATCCATATTCTTAAACCTAACTAACTTTCTAAACTGTTATTTAGTTTAAAACCGATTTTCCAACATTTCCTATTGACTTTGTTTTGCAAAAAATGACTGAAGATATCATTGGAACTTAGGGTAATTATTTAGTACGTTATTATTATGTACAATTTTATCTGATATTAATATAAATTTTATAGCTGAAACTGAACACAAGAGAAAAGTTAAAGAAGCTCATTTACAAGGTATTGATCCACCTTCCAAACGAAAAAATATCACTCCCCTAATCTAAAACTCAAGAAAACAAGGCCAAATTCACAAGCACCAATTCCTGATAAATCATCATCAAGTATTGATATTAATGTCCAATTGTCCTCACCCGAAGTTATTAAAGAGAAATCTGCATCAATTCCTTCTAAACAATTATTGAAGCATCTTCAAATGTAATTCTTACTGAAAGAAGAGCTGATGTTCAATTAGTAACTTCACAAATACAAGAGGATTCAAGAAATTCTGGTAAATTTATTTTTTGTTAGTGTTTATAATATTTATAATATTACAATTTATAATTTAATAAATATAGGAGGCAATAAAAGTTCAACTATAATGACGAGATCAAGTTCAACAAAAGAAAAAAACAACTAATAACCAAATTGCTCCTCGCAAAAATCAAAGAAAGCAAAAAGATAGAATATTATTATTCATATACTCATAAATAAGTACTTTCAGATAATATCTAGAAAATATAAATATAAATAAAAAGTACTTGTAATCTGTAATATTCAATAAATTTTTTTTCTGAGTACTTTCAGATAATATATATTGTAAAACATCTGACAATATTCCGGTTACATTCATAAAATTTACCGAGCAATTTCGGGTAAAATCTGTAATTATCATTCCGAAAAATGATCACTTTCCGTAGTAAAATCGGATAATAAAAATTGGAAAATTTTCGGAATACATAAACCAGATAAAAATCGGAATACATCCAAAAAAAATTTTTTATAGGGAAAGTATTGTTTATTAATAAAGATTATTATTATCATTAATTTATATGATATTAAATTCGGGAATTTCTTTGTCTTTATTAAAATCTTGAATTGCATTTAATTAGGATTCAAAAAATATTAACATCTAAAGAATACAGAGATAACATAACACCTCGCTTTTTCGAAAAAATACTAAAGAAAAAAAATTTTCTTATGGAAATGTGTGATTATGGATATACAACAGGTCTATTTGGTATTATACGCGAATTAAATAATTCCATTTATTGTGAGAGGAATTTTTTTAAAATATTCCATTAAAAAAATTTATAAATTTATACAATCTAATTTTCTACCTCATAATTCACAATGCTTTATGATTGAAAAGTTAATTTATAAAATATTTTGATAATAAAAAAAAACTTTTTTTTTATTATCGCCCGTTTTCGAGTTAGTGTGTCAGGTGATTTGTCGATCAAATAAAAAAAAAAGTGCCGTACTAGTAAAACGATTCCAACGTAAGTTTCATTATATAATTTTATTTTAAAGACTTTGCCATTGTAAAATATATCAATTGGAATGAAAGGATTTACTTCTTTTAGTTATTCTTATTATTATTTTTTTTTGTATGAACTTTTTTGTGAATTTACATTTTTTAATACCAAATTTTAACTTTAAAAAAAGATTTTTAACTTCTTTAGTAATTAAATAATCTTGTTATTAGTTTGTACTTTGTAAGATTCAAAAATATTTTAGTGCTTAAATATTGGGAAGATCATTTTTTTAAAGGAATATTTTTTACATGCTAATGATAAAAATGTTATACAATTTTATTATTCTTATTAATTTACTTTGTAAGAATTATACGAAACAAATTTATATTATTAACTATCGGGTTTAGTATTTCAATAAATTTTTATCTTTTCTTATGTTCAGTTGTTTTAAGTTCTTTCCTCGTATTTTTAGTATTTTTCTTTGAATAATTGATCAAAAAATCGTTTGATCAGTGATCACGCTAATTCAAAAATGGTAATAATACTTACGTTTATGTTTATCCCTTTGAAAATTAATTTTAAATAAAACTATTTGAGATATATTAATATTGCCATCTGCTGATACCTTTACTTGCAATCCCTTTAATAATATATTGTAAATTAATAAAAAGCATGCTACTGTAGTCGAATATTTCTATATTTTAAATAAGTATGTAATGTTTATAAGACTTCCTAATTTTTCATCAATTGTAGAGTAAAATACCATAATAACTCTTTAAACTATTAATTATAAGAATAACCCATCTAAAAATTTCTGTGTAATTTCCGTATAGTATAATTAAATAAATATATATATATTAATATTAATATTTTAAGGTTCAGCTTAGTTTTTATTGTTAATTCATTTAAATTAGTCAAAATGTATCATTTAAATTCTAAAAAGTCAAATTTTATCTACCTACAATCAATGGATGGCAAGTAATTAAATTTTCTTTCCAATTTTGAGTTCCTTTAATTGGTTAAAATCAATAAATCAAATATTTTAGCATTTGGTGTACATATAAAATATAGTACAAATTATAAATTAAACTCTAAAGCTTTAGTTTCTCTTTTGATTTTTTTTTCCACAAAAATAGTTAGAATTATTGGAACAGCATTATTTTCAAATTTAGCTTAAATTAAAAATGTATCAATTTTTTCTGCTAAAAATTTTGCTAGAAAGACTAGAATTATGGAATTTGGCCAAAGTTTGTTGTAAAATTAATCATAATAATGTAGACGCGAAAAGAAAGCTTGAATAATAGCTTTATTTTATTTTATTTTATTTTATTTTATTTCATTTCATTTCAAGAAAGGCAAGTAAACTGCTTAGAAGATACATAATTACAGAGATAATAAATATATGATACTACCTACGTAAACACATTCAACTAGCAATATACATTCCATACAGGACTCACCTTTCGAAAAGGCCTGGTATCAGTGACATAGTCGCAGTACCAATCTATCGCTGGGAAAAGAAAAAGAAAAACATTGTTAAACGAAATTCCCCGGTGATTGTGGAGTCGGAGGAACTTAGCAGTAATATTGGGCGAAGACGAGCTTGATACATCACTGGCGGATGGTGTTGTTGAAGAAAGCTGTAACTTTTTCTGACGTTGTAGATATACATCCCGGTTGATTTAGGACCGTTCCTGTCTTGTCGGACTGGGAAAATTTGTAATACTGAAGGTAAGGTCTTCTATCATCATCGGTTCATCAAAGGGTCATTCTTGGGTGAAGGCGGAGTGGGTATGTATGCATTCTACTAACAGGCCGAAAATAGAAGCAGCTACCCTTTAGCTTCTAATTTTTCTTGCTAGAGTGAGAACCGGAACCTTATCCGAATTGAGTACCTCTTTTTCAGTTCTTTTTCCCGGATACGTTGAAGACGTTCTTGGCGTTTCTTTAAACGCTTCTTTTTATTCTTTTTAAAGTTACGACGCTTCTTGCGCATGAGTTTCTTATGATCAGATAGTGGACTAACGTAATGAAAATGAAATTTCAGTGGTAAATGTTGAATCCGTTTCAAACACGTCTTTTGAATCGGAATATTACTATGTCGAGTTGAATTGTTGGATAAGGAAATGTTATCTATATCGGTTGGGTAACTTGTTTCCGAGTACGAACCACGTCAAATTTGAGACTTTTATATTCCTTATAATAACGTAAGAAATTGTCTGTGTGCCTTTGCGCACGTGCTTTATTGGATTTTTTCTTGGGATCATCATTATGGTTTTTTCCAATTTTGAAACGATGAATCACCATAGTGTAATTCACGCCAAGTCTCATACTATGAATTTCTTTCCGAATTTTCTGATTTTCTATTTGTTGTTGATAAAATTTTTTGTCGCGTGGCATGACGTTTTTGCGATGGGTTTTGTTGATTTCTGATAGATGTTGGCCACATCTCCATCTGTTTTTAGACATAGTGAAAGTTGCGGAATTATTACAACCTCGGCAACGGAAAAAAGATTCGAAGTAAATCGTATATCACGTGTTTCTTATATGAGAAGCGCATTTTCTTTGTGAGGGTGTCTAATTTATCCTTAAGTAGTTGGTGTAATCTTTTAAAGTATTGGTCTCTTATACTTTTCGGGAAAGCATGGTCGTGATAAAAGATGGCTGATAAAAATGTGCTGATCGTAAAGTTAAATTTTTTTTTTTTTAGGTAAAAGGAATATCTTTATTTATTCATATGATAGAGAGCATAAAATAGTCAATAAACAAACCACTGCGTTTGGCGCATACCATGTGCCGCCCACTTTACCTATCCTTCGTCCCATACGACGAAGTTGTAACACCATTACCTGCTACATAACAAACATACAAACAATAAAGAAAAGAATACCTTCTACCTATAACGCATTTCTATACTAAAAACTAACCTACCGAAGACTCAACTAAAATAATTGCTCCATCTAACTACCTTGAGAGCTAACAAAAATTACAAACACCTTACAAATAAAAAACAAAAAATTTCTAATGTCGTGAATATACATTTCAGTAACACAGCCTAACCTCGCACTAGTGCTTCGATCCGGATGGGTTTTCAACGGATCAATCCGCGGTTTACTACGGTTTGGCATCAGTTGGAGCTATAAGTTTGGCCAAAATTAATAAAATTATAGAAGAATAATTTTTTTAAATCTGACAAAATTTATAGTTTGACAAAAATAATAGAAAAATGTTGTGATGCTAATCAACGGATCAATCCGGATCTAAGCACTTACCTCGCACGCCATATTCTCTGCCCATCGCCGAAATTTCAGCGATGAAGCCCAGCCATGCCCCTACTTTAATCATCCGCCCCGGTCTATACGTGATTTATTTGCTGCGGTTAGCGCCGATCCCGAAATTTGTGCCGAAAATTGTATCACGTGATCGCGGTTACGGCCCGAATTTGGCTTTTGCTAATCTATATATATATGGAATATTTTTTCTGTTACATAAAAATAAAAATAAAATATATATATGGAAAAATGTGAAATTCGTTTTCCATTGGTTATAGTGAATCTGCGTTAAGACGTAAAAAGGCAATAATTTGCTTTTTTGAAGTACAGGACACCAGCGCCCCTAGTATCGACTCTTCGTTAGGCGAAAAAAATTTACAGTACGTAAAAAAAGACGAATATGTTTGTAAAGCCGCAAAACGGCTTGGTCGGCATATGGTTCTGGCTCCGTTATCACAATACATTAAGATACTTTTGCGTAAGAAATAGGTTGTATATAGTAGGTTTAAGGAGACCGATCGAGCGTTGGTTGAAGAAAAAGTGCCTTAACCAGTCGGAAGTTATAAAATTGATACCTAAAATTTTTCAAAATTAAACGAAATAAAATATGGCAAAAAAGCTATAAAAATTTTTGTTCGATAAAATATAATAAAAGTTGTGTCTGTAAAACTCTTTCAAGTGTTTTTGGTATAAAAGGGTGAAGTTTGTCTATACTCAAGACGGGTTAAAAATTTTCAAAAAAAAAAATTGTACCAAAAATTACGGGAGTTTTTTAATGAATAATATCGAAATATAATTAGTAGATCTGTAGTTGCCATAACTGCGCCGTTCACATGCCCAAAAATCACATTTTTTGATGGTGATACTGCCAACGGATAAGATTTTATTGAATACGAAAGTAATTCTATAAAAGAAATTTTCTTTTATCAAAAGTAAGTATATTTCCTTTTTAGGAAAATTATTTTTAAAATCCGAAATATTTGCATTTAATGATAAACACTTTGCATTTAATGCCAAATAGTTTATATTTAACGCCAAATGCTTTGTACTTCAAATTCAAACAATATGGTGTTTAATGTTAAACAATATGTACTTCACCTTTAAACTTCTGTCCAACCTGGCAATCCATACTAAACTCAATAAAGCTATGATGATCATTTGGCTGAAATATTTTTTGGTTAAAACATTCCATTTTTAGTATCTCATTCATATCGATATTATCGATATAAAAAAAAACTTTATTTGAAATAAAATTAAAACTTTTTTACAACATAATAATAAATTTCAAAAATAACCAAATGGAAACCACCTCAGATAAAGATACTGATACAGTAAATACCAAGAATTGTAAATATTGCGATAAACCCTTTACTGATGAAGAATTATTGTGTAAAGAATGTATTAATACTTTTGAAAATTTAGCAAAAAGTGGAAATGCCAATGAAATGTTTCACTTAGCAATATGTTATAAAAATAGTAAAAGAACAGAAAATAATTTAGAAAAATCCTTTTATTGGTTTCATAAAGCAGCAGAAAATGATATTAAAGAAGCAATGAATAATTTAGCCATATGTTATAATAATGGGGAAGGAACAGAAAAGGATTTAGAAAAAGCCTTTTATTGGTATCAAAAAGCAGCAGAAAGTGGTGATAAAGAAGCAATGAATAACTTAGCTGCATTTTATAATGATGGAAAAGGAACAGAAAAGAATTTCGAAAAAGCCTTTTATTGGTATCAAAAATCAGCAGAAAATGGTCATGAAAAAGCAATGTATTATTTAGCTTTGTTTTATGAAAATGGAAAAGGAACAGAAATGAATTTAGAAAAAGCCTTTTATTGGTGTCAGAAAGCAGCAGAAAATTGTGTAGAAGCAATGCTTAATTTAGCCAGTAGGTATTATAATGGAAAAGGAACAGAAATGAATTTAGAAAAAGCCTTTTATTGGTGTCAAAAAGCAGCGGAAAAAGATGACATTATGGCAATGTATACCTTAGCTATATTTTATGAAAATGGAAAAGGAACAGAAAAGAATTTAGAAAAAGCCTTTTATTGGTATCAAAAAGCAGTAGAAAATGGGTTTAAAGAAGCAATGTTTAATTTAGCTGAATGTTATAAAAATGGAAAAGGAACAGAAAAAAATTTAGAAAAAGCCTTTTATTGGTATCAAAAAGCAGCAGAAAATGATCATATTATAGCAATATATTATTTAGCCGTATGTTATAGTAATGGAAAAGGAACAGAAAAGAATTTAGAAAAAGCCTTTTATTGGTATCAAAAAGCAGCAGAAAATGGTATTAAAGAAGCAATATTTGAATTAGCCATATGTTATACAAATGGAGAAGGAACAGAAAAGAATTTAGAAAAAGCTTTCTATTGGTATCAAAAGGCAGCAGAAAAAGGTGATAAAAGAGCAATGTTTGATTTAGCCATATGTTATAAAGGTGGAAAAGGAACAGAAAAGAATTTAGAAAAAGCCTTTTACTGGTGCCAAAAAGCAGCAGAAAGTAATCATATTATAGCAATATTTAATTTGGCTGCATCATATCAAAATGGAATAGGAATAGAAAAGAATTTAGAAAAAGCCTTTTATTGGTATCAAAAAGCAGCAGAGAGTGGTGTTAAAGAAGCAATGTTTAATTTAGCTAAATTTTATAAAAATGGAGAAGGAACAGAAAAGAATTTAGAAAAAGCCTTTCATTGGTATCAAAAAGCAGCAGAAAATGATCATATTATAGCAATTTATAATTTAGCTGCATGTTATGAAAATGGAAAAGGAATAGAAAAGAATTTAGAAAAGGCCTTTTATTTGTATCAAAAAGCGGCAGAGAGTGGTTATGAAGAAGCAATGTTTCAATTAGCCAGATATTATAATACAGGAGAAGGAACAGAAAAGGATTTAGAAAAAGCCTCCTATTGGTGCCAAAAGGCGGCAGAAAATGGTAATAAAGAAGCAATGCATAATTTAGCAGTTTATTATAATAATGGAGAAGGAACAGAAAAGAATTTAGAAAAAGCCTTTTATTGGTATCAAAAAGCAGCAGAAAATGGTAATATAGAAGCAATGTGTAATCTGGCCATATTTTATAATAGTGGAAAAGGAACAGAAAAGAATTTAGAAAAAGCCTTTTATTGGTATCAAAAAGCAGCAGAAAATGGTAATGAAGAAGCAATATATAATTTAGCTGCAATTTATGAATATGGAGAAGGTACAGAAAAGAATTTAGAAAAAGCTTTTTATTGGTATCAAAAAGCAGCAAAAAATGGTTATATAAAAGCAATGTGTAATCTAGCCATATATTATGAAGATGGAAAAGGAACAGCAAAGAATTTAGAAAGAGCCTTTCATTGGTATCAAAAAGCGGCAGAAAATGGTGATGAAGAAGCAATGTATAATTTAGCCATATGTTACAATAAAGGAGTAGAAACAGAAATAAATTTAGAAAAAGCCTTTTATTGGTATCAAAAGGCAGCAGAAAAGGGGTATATTAAAGCAATATTTAATTTGGCAAATAAATATAGATATGGAGAAGGAACAGAACAAAATTTAGAAAAAGCCTATTACTGGTATCAAAAAGCAGCAGAAAAAGATTATATTAATGCAATGTTAAATTTAGCTGAAAGTTATTATAATGAAGAGGAAACAGAAAAAAATTCAGAAAACATCTTTTATTGGTATCAGAAAGCAGCAGAAAAAGATCATATTAAGGCAATGACTTACTTAGCTGGATGTTATGCAGATGGAAGAGGAACAGAAAAGAATTTAGAAAAAGCCTTTTATTGGCATCAAAAAGCAGCAGAAAATGGTGATAAAGATGCAATGTATAGTTTATTCATCAAATATTATAAAAATGGAACAGAAAAGAATTTAGAAAAAGCCTTTCATTGGTGCCAAAAAGCAGTAGAAAAAGATCATATTAAAGCAATGTTTTATTTAGCTGTATGTTATGAAAATGG
Organism: Rhizophagus irregularis; assembly: GCF_026210795.1. Taxonomy (NCBI): domain Eukaryota; kingdom Fungi; phylum Glomeromycota; class Glomeromycetes; order Glomerales; family Glomeraceae; genus Rhizophagus; species Rhizophagus irregularis. The sequence goes on from NC_089457.1 coordinate 3,072,383, forward strand.
AGAAGGTACAGAAAAGAATTTAGAAAAAGCCTTTTATTGGTATCAAAAAGCAGCAGAAAATGGTGATAAAGAAGCAATGCTTAGTTTAGCAAGTAAATATGAAAATGGAAATGGAACAGAAAAGAATTTAGAAAAAGCTTTTTATTGGCATCAAAAAATAGCAGAAAGTAATGAAGTTAGTTTTGAAAATGAAGTTGAATTATGCAATGAATGCAAACAACCATATATTGAATACCAGTGGTGTCAACAATGTAATACCAAACGATTTCAACAAGATTTTTCAAAGTGGACTAGTAAAAATGAATTTATTAATAAATTTATTCAAGAAGCACAACTTAATGCTAAAAATAGTTATGAAATTTTAGAATGGATACCTTATAATAAATTGTCAAGTATTGATTATTATGATAAAGGAGGATTTAGTGAAATTCATAAAGCTATCTGGTCAGATGGACCTATTTTTAGTTGGAATTCTGATGAACAACAATGGAATAGACAAACAGATTATGATGTTGTTCTTAAAATACTTAATAATTCATCAAGTTTAGATAGTAAATTTTTGAATGAGGTATAGTGTTTATATTTTTTAATAGAAGGCTTTTGCAAAAATTTAATAATTATTTTATTGTTTTTGTAGTGGAAATATCATTATAATTGTCAAAAAAAATCATTTTCAAAATTTATTCAATTTTTTGGATTTACCCAAGATCCAAATAATTTAAATTATATAATAGTGATGAGTTGTGCAAAAAAAGGAAGTTTGAGAAAATGTTTATCTGATATAATTAAACTTAAGTGGCAAGATAAGTTACAATTATTGGAAAAAATTATATTGGGACTTAAAGTAATTCATGAATCAAATTTGACTCATGGTGATTTTCATGATGGTAACATTTTAATTTCAGATAATCACAATGAAATATTTATTATTGATTTAGGATTATGTAAACCTATAAGTGATTTTCAAGATTCCGATAATAATGAAGTATATGGAGTTATACCTTATATGGATCCTCAAATATTAAGAAATAAACCCTATACTCCAGCAAGTGATATTTATAGTTTTTCAATGATAATGTGGGAATTTACATCAGGCATTCCTCCATTTAATCATGAAGCACATAATCAAGATCTGATCTTGAATATTTGTGAAGGAAAACGTCCTGTAATTGTAAAAAATACTCCAAAATGTTTTATAGACTTAATGGAAAAATGCTGGGATTCAAATCCTTCCAATAGACCAACTATAACAATGCTTGAACATATTATATCTGAATGGAATAGATGTATTAATAAATATTATGAAATAAACAGTGATGGAAATTATCAATATAGATTTAGTAATACTAATTATAATCAATTAGAAAGTGATATATTAGGATTTGTAGAAGCAAATGAAGCTTTAGCACAAGAACAAGCAAATACTTCTAATAATCAATTAGAAGTAAACAAAGCTTTAGCACAAGAACAAGCAAATACTTCTACTATGCAATCTCATCCACAAGCATATTATACAAGTCGAAAACTTACTGAAATTTTCTATCAAGATGAGACTGAGGGTTTGGAACTTGCAATTAAAGATTAATAATCCTGTTGTTTTTCTTTATTTGTTGAATTATTTATCAATTATTAAATTTAACAGTTATTATATTTAACAGTTATTATATTTACCAGTTATTATATTTATTAGTTATTATATTTTATCAGTTATTATATAGGAATATTTATATTATGTACCTTTACAGTTTTTACAATAAAGTAAAAGAATTAAACATTATTAAATATATGTATAATAACTATTATTTTATGAATATCCAATAAAAATTACATATACACCAATGCTCATAAATATTTTAATATTCATTCGTCCTCGCTTCGGACATCTTCAGTTAGATACATTGTAATGCAAGGTATGTATGTCCGCATGCGTGATTAACCAATAAGATGTATTGATTATTATCACGTGATCAGATTTCGGTGACGCATATGACACGTGATTAATATTCTTAAAATTTTAGTAATAAATTAAGCTTTTTTCCTCAAGATTGTTAAATTATTTGCGAAAAAAAGTTATCTATAAAATTACAGTGTTATATGACATTTTTATTTGATAAGTTAAACGAGTTCTTCGGACATTACAACGGCTCCCGTTACCTAGTTGATATGTAAATATTTATTAATTTTAATAGCAACTGACATAAAATTCATTTATTTAGGTTGTATCATCAATGCTAGATTTTCTGAAACAACTTATATCATTAATTCTATCCCTTTTTAATTGAAGTTGATAAATAATATTTTATATTAGCTCTGTACTTGTGCAATCAAGCAAGTTTGTGCTGTCATCTATCAAGCAACTACACATTAATATTATTAATATTAACTAGCGCCTCAACATTTTTAGGTCATATGTAAAATAAACCATATAAGTGAAACACGCTCGACCTAAAAAACCCAAAATTTTATATATAGGTCAAAAAGTTGGATATTTCTTGTGTTACACAAAAAGAAAACGGGACTGAGATAGGGGTTCCTTAATGTACAGTGAGGGTGTATGATATTAAAGTACGAGCTGGCGTTAACAATATCACGTGCAAGTGCATAACTCCTAAACTCGGGCCAGTTCGTACGTTGGATGACCATTTTTTGAAATAAATGAAGTCTCAGTATTTAAATGCATATTTAGCAGTTAGTATATTTATTGATTCAATATAATAAATGTAATACATAAAACGGAAATTGTACAAAAATTTCAAATGTTTCTAATATAAAATAAGAATTAAATTAAAGGAGAAAATTATTTATTTAATATTGAATGTTTCTATTATTACTATTCTTTTAATATCTTCGTATAAATTCTTTAATAAAAGTTTTTATAAACACGAAAAACTTCATATTCTTCTATCTCGAAATCGGTTTCATCGTTATTCCTTATTCTTTTTTCATAATTATTTCTACAACATCTTCCTTTGTTATTATTCTCATTATTAGAAAGTAATAATATTAAATCTGAACCAAATTCTGGACCACAAGAACCAATATAATTAGATTTTTTTGAATCATTATGAATTTCTTTACTAATAATAGAATTTATTAAATTATTTTGATTTAAAGAAAAAATAAAACTTTTTTTTGTCCAATTATTAGAAGAACCCCAATTATTTGGATTATAACCTCCAATAAATTCATCAGAACCCTTAATTTTTGCAATAGTAATTGTTGGACCTTTATTATCACAAGATTCATGAAAAGTTTTATAATTAAAACCATTTTGAGATCCACGAATAAGTAATTTAAAATTATATAAATTTATATTATTTGTTGAACAATTATTTGTTTCTGCTATTTCAATTATTTTTGAAAGTAATAATAATGAATCAAAATTAATAATTTTAGAAATTCCATTCATATTATTAAAAGAATAATATTCTAATATTTTAGAATAAATTTTATCATCAAAAATATTTCTTAATGGTTTAATTTTTTTCAAAAAATCAGTAGGTTCAATCTCTTTAAAATTAATATATGGAATAAATTGTTGAATAAATAATTTTATATTATCAGATGATAATTCATTAGATTGAGTAATAATCCATTCCATAATTTTATCATAAATTTCAATAGATTTTAAATTATGATTGTTTTTAATAAGAATATCTAAAAGAATTTCTCGTTTGATTTTAGTGAAATCTTTTGAATTAAAAATTAATGAAGGATCTTTTTGAAAAGCATCCTTACAAAATTGAGATAATTTTGTATATTTAGCGTACTTGAAAGAAAAATTCCGAATGAAAATATAATTTTTTTTTAATAATTCTTTGTTACTAAGAAGATATTCTTCAATATGAGAACATAAATTTTTGATACGTAATTCATCAGCCGCAATCAAAATGTCAACGTTTGTCTTTACATCGTTCGTAGCGATAAGTTTACCGCAATATAAATATCTTAAAAAAGTTATATGTGAGTATATAATTTATAAAATATAATGAAAACATCATAAAAATACTTACTTGATAATAATATCGAAAATTTCAATGGAAATATTTGGTTTTTTAAGTTTAATAATATTATTATTATTATCTTTTTTTATTGATAATGCGGTACGAAAATAAGGGGAGAAAGCTTTTAATATATAAGAATGTAAGCGAAAGATTTTAGAATTTGGTCCTTTTCCAACCAGAATTTCTGTATCAAAGAGTTCACTAGTTTCGATTGCCATCCTTTCAATATAGATTTTTTTTTAAAAAAAATTATTTTTTTTTTTGATGATAATATTTTTATTATTTGGTTTTTTACTTGTATGCAGTATTAAAAGAGATGAAAAATTTTTTTTTTCAATGATAATATTTTATTATTTGATTTTTTACTTTGTACGCAGTATAATGATTTTTTTTTTATGGTAATCATCAATTTTTTTTAAGGCTCTTTTATAAAAAATTTTCACGTTATTCCCAAAAATGGTAACAAAAAAAAAAACCCCTAGTTTTTTATTTGTCGTCTTTGTTTGTTTTTATTGTAGGTAAATGAACTATTATGAAAAATGTTATAACCGAAAAGCCGAAAATCCTTGTATTATTATTGTCTCCCATTTTAGGTTTCAATGCAAAAAAAAATATGAACTCTAAATATTATATCCATTGTACCCGACTACGATATATGATCGACAAGCAAAGCTATTATTTAATTTAATAACCTGTTATCTGTTATTGTTAAATAATCATTTTAACTAATTATATCTTAATTTAATGATACACCGTCCCTTTAATGTTATTATTAATTTTTTATGAAATCATGAATATTCTATAAATACAGTTTGAAACATTAATTAAATTATTTAAAACAAATTTTTTTTTTATACATGAAGGTTAAAAAATGTTACAAAAATTTTAGGTAATGTTTCGTCGATAGACTGAAACACTAAAAAATGAACTTTCAATTAATTTCCGTTTTATTCAATGTAAACAAAATTAGCCAAATGAATGAAAAAAAAAAATTTTTTTTATTACGTTAAACTGTTTAAATATTGAAATTATGTATCTTAAACAATACTTTATAATATTAATTTTTTTTATAGTCTCTCACATATTGTTCTTGACTAGTTTCAATTTACTACAATGACAAATAAATTTCAACTTACGTAAAGATATTTTGATGATAGCCCCAGGCCCTAGCAACCCTAGCAACTCTTTTTAATGTATGATTGGTCAATTTCCTCGGGTGACACTACGGACCAGAATTAAGCAAACAGGGTCCGAATTTGACTGATAAATTAAGTAGGAATATTATTATCTTTTTTTTACTTATAAAGAAATAAAATTTCTCGGATAATAAAAAAAATTTTGTATATGGACTAAAAAAGAAACTTAATAAAATATTAATTTGGTTAATTTTGAATGGCGTAAAATAAGTAAGACATACGGTAGCACAGTACTGTAATATCCAGTAAGGATTTTATTCTTATTTTCGTATATGGTTAGTTTGTAACGGAAACCCTCATAGTGGTTTGTAACGTTGATTGTTAGTTTGGATTGGGCTTGTCGTGGATTAATAATTAAGTTCGGGTTTATAACTCCAAGTACAATAACATTTGTTATTGTATGAAATTGTGATCTTCAAAGTTGTGACGCAAGTTTTAAATTCTGCAAATTCTGCGGAATTAATTGGACGATCTTTCTGGCGTAAAAAAAATTTAAACAATAACATTCAATGTGATACAGTAAATTAACGTTAAATAGGTAATAATTTACATCATGATATAATTGTACGATTAAAAGTTACAATATATTTTATTTGCATTTTTACAATAAAAGAAATTTCCAGTTTTTACAAATAAAGTCTTTGATATACTTGTAATTATTATCAAGTTTTCAATATGAATACCGATAATTTATTAAATTACTATGTTAAATAAAAGAAATCGTTTAATACTATTTTACTGCGTATAGGAAAATTTATATTTTATATTTCAAATTCAGCTTCGCTTTGTTTTTACAATAATAATTTTAAGACATTCTTAAATCTGGTCCAAATTCTGACCTACTTAAAACTGAATAAATAATTTCGCTAAATATAAGGTAAAGAAAAAGTAAACTGGTGAAAGTATCGAAATTAGGTCGTTCAAAATTGACTAACCCCGATAAAACAATTATTCCACAATTGTCTACACTTTCATTCGTTAATATACGTTTAATATTTAATTATTTTTGTATTAATAATATTATCATTTATAATGTCTTATGAACCGCTTTACTTTTTAACATTTACCATTTTGAATATCTTACTTATATTGTAATTACCGAAAATATTCAATGTTCATAATCTATATACTGTATATCGATAATTTAATAATAAAATATATGGAATATCTCAAAATCTACAAAAAGAATCATATTCATGAAATATATTCTTCTTTAATTATTTTTATTTTATTTTTTATAAATTTCTTATCAACTCAGAAAACCTATACCTTCTATTGAAAATCCATTCTAGCTTCTAGTAAATCCATAATTTAAGAAAATGTCAAAACACAGATTATAATGAAAAATCGGATGACAAATAAGGATGCATCGGCGTCTTCAAATATATTTGCTTCAACATCCTCAAATATATACATTAAATTCAAACATCGTCAAATCCGAATCTAATAAAGAAAAGAACATGAGGAACTAGCCATCACAAACCTTATTATGAAACATGATCCTACTCGCATCCACCAATTTACTTAATTAGAGGCTTCACAAATTTGAAGAAATGAAATGCACATATAATTCTTCATATGACTTAAGATGAATAAAAGCATTAAAGTTGTTTATTGGTTATAATTACCCATATACAAATAGAAATGAAGTAATATTTTGTATACATCAAAGGATTTTGACTTTATTGAGTAAAAGGATATCTATGATAAACTGAAATTTAGATTAAAAAATCCCCAAAGAGAGTGAAGGTACAAAGAAAATGAAAGGAGAATGGCTCTGATGAAGAATGCAAAGGGACAATAACTTCTATTATTAAAGTATAACTTGAAACTCTATTTTTATCCATTAATGTTATGATTTTTATTACCATTACAGTGTGATAAATTACCGTGCATAAAATTTTTTTATTGCATCATCATGATAAACTATTACTAACGTGACTTAACGTGACTTCATATGGAAGTTTATCAAGTTTATCATATTATCAATGACATACTGTAAATACGAGGACATAAGCCACCAAGATTTTTTTTTCTTGAAAATATAAAAAATATAATAAAATATCGTTAAACGTTACAAAATGGGAACACGTGGTGTTATACTTATTCGTACACGTAAACCTAAAAGAAAAGAAATGAGTGTGATGGGTGAGCCAGCTGGAAGTCAATACTTTTATGAATATTATGTTTGTATTTATCAACACTTTGATGGATATGTCAAAGGTGGTTTGGGTGAATGGTTGGCTAACTTTCTCTATGAATTTACACACAATCTTTCAACTTATCCTGATACCGGCCTCCTTGCAACTAGATTAATTGAGGGCCTCTATTCGAGTAATTTTTTCGTAAATCCACGTCTTGTTCCTATTGCACCCTTGGAAGAAATGTTCCATAGTGATTACGATTATGTGTACATTATTACTGTCTCGTGCGATTCAAATCTTGGTTTAAATGATAAATCCATCATGTTAAGTGTATGCTACTATAGAGAATTTATTTTAACTGCACGACCAGAGAAGTTTTTAGAAAAGTACAAATATTATATTACACAAATAAAAGAAAATAATAAATCATTTGCAGAGATCAGTTATGATGATGATGAGGTAGAAAAAAATGGATACCTTTCAGAAGATCAACTTCTTATCAAATTTCTAAAAGAAATACCATGAGTTCTAGGCTTATAGAATGATTATAATAATATGTAATTAAAGGTCAAATTATATGTCAAACCTATTATAATCATATACGGTATTATAGCAATTTATTTATTTTTTTTGTTTAGCTTATGAAAGCAGGTAGAATATTGTCATTTTTTATCTTAATAATTGTAATTCTTACTAACATACAGTATTTTAGATGATATTGATATTATAAAATATTTACTTTACCGCATTAATCTAATTAACCGTTACGCGGAATTTTATGAGATTTGTACAGTATTACTAATGTAAAATTTGCACAGATCCCGATAAATTCCTGCAAATTCCATGGGAATCCCATCGCTAATTATAATGGTAACAATTAAAAATAACGATTTGGGCTCAATGCCATTTTTCTCTAAAATCATAACGCTTTGGCTATGTAATAATGATAAATAAAAAAGATTGATCTAACACGTATATCATGTTGGGTCTTAGTATTCATATTACAGTCTATCCTCGATATACCGATATTCGATATACCGATATACTATTAAAAACTTGATATACCGATAAAATTTTATTTTCCCACTATATGTGAGGACATATAAATATCAGTATAACTTAGATATAACGATATTTTCTAAAAATTTTATATATGTCCCGACATATCGTTATATAAAGGGTTGACTGTAATTGAAAATTAATTTTAGTCACATCAGGTCAAAGCAATAGATAAACCAAATCAGAAGACATCTTTGGAATTTGCTGAATACCACTCATTTCACATGTTTAACTCCAATTATACTATTGAAAAAAGAAATTGTTATTATTGCCATAGCTTTGAAGATTAGAATTAAATATTTAATATAATGAAACAGTCGTTACGTTTATTAATCTCGTGAAAGTAAAATACAGATTAAAATTTTTTTATTTATTATAAAATTCTTCCAGTAATAAAATCACTATATAAATATTTATATAATAACGAAATAAGTATTTTTCTATAGTAAACTTGAGAGGTCAGGAGAGTTTGCATGGGTACTAGTATATAATGTGATGATAAAATTTATTTAATGAGGGTAGAAATAGAAATTAAAAGGGATGATCAAAGAATAAATTCTAGGTTATCATCAACTTCAATTTAATTGACATTATTATCTCAATAGCCTTGAATAATAATTTAAAATCATTAGTTATTAACATGATTAAATGTATTAATGTAAAATCAAAAATGCATAATTATGTAAAATCAGATATAATTAAACTTGATGACTTGTCTCATTTGTCTCATTTGAATTTAATCAATAATATTTGAACCATGTTATTATTACATTTGCGAATTTATAAGTTAAAAAATTCAAAATAATAATTATTAATTTTTAATTTATAGTGATATATTTAATAAAAGTGAACAAATCGTTAATATTTGTTGATGACTTAGCAGCCAAGTCTTTTAAAAAACTTGTCACCTTATCACCACATGAGGTGATCAGGGGGAAGGGAAAGAGCGGGGAAAGTAGAAAGAGCGAGGGAATAAGGGAAATGAAAAGGAAAGGAAAAGCGAGAGGGAAGAGGAAGGGAAAAGGAAAGGGAAAGTAGAAAGAGAGAGGGGAGGGGAAGAGGAAAGGGAGAGAGAAAAGGGGAAAGAGCGAAGGAATAAAGGAAAGGAAGGGGAAGGGGAAGAGGGAAGCGAGAGATGAATAGAGCGAGGGGATAAAGGGAAAGGGAAAAGGAAAAGGAGAGAAGAGCGAAATACACAAACATACACACACCACCCACCTACACACAACTCACACTCCCAACCTACGTACCTAAAATAAGATGTTAAAAAGGTATCTTAATAAAGAGAAGACCCAAAGAAAAGAGAAGAGAAGGGAAGATAGAAATGAAATGATTATCAAAGAATTATTCAAGATTATTTAATCGAAAAATAAAAGAAGTCCTAAAGAAAAGAGAAGAGAAGGGAAGACAGAGAGAAGGCAGACTTCCACGTCCAGAGAAACTCATTAATATAAAAAAAAAAACTTGTAATCAATTTCTTTTTTACTTGCATGTATTCCACGTCGAAAAAATGAAAAAATTTTTTTTACTTGCCGCTTTGATTATGTGAAAGAAATTGGTAGAGGTGGTTTTGCTACAGTATATTCAGCAATATGGAAAGATGGTCCGTTAAGTTATAATAGGTATAAAAGGCAATATGAAAGATTTCATTTCAAAGAAGTTGCATTAAAATGTTTGGATAACTCTGAAAATATTACTAACGAATTTCTAAATGAGGTATGAAATTTCTCTATAAATTGAATAAATTACCTAATTACGTTAATTTATTTCGCTATATTTAAATAGGCCAAAACATATTCAATCAACGATCAAAGTTGGATTTCACATCATAATCGCAATTATCGTTTATCTACTGATCTTAAAATTCCTACATCTGTATATATTTCAGACATGGGATTATGTGGAGAAGCTAGTAATGCAGATAAAACAAAAATTTATGGGGTTATGCCCTATATGGCTCCTGAAGTATTAAGAAGACGACCTTTTACTCAAGCAGCAGATATACTGTATATAGTTTTGGTATGGTTATGTATTTAATAATAGCTGGAAGACAACCTTTTGGAAATCGTGCACATAATATAGAATTATCATTAGATATATGTAAAGGAATTAGACCTGAAATACCTGAAATACCTGAGTTGAAATCAAATCGCTATATTAACTTAATGAAAAAGTGTTGGGATTCAAACCCAGATAATAGACCAAATGTTAAATTAATTAGCGCCATTTTAGATGATGAAAAGAATGATCCTGTTGATAGAATTAATGATGAAGAATTTAAAGAAGCGGAAAGATATCTTTTTAAAGAATATAAGGAAGACGATAAATTAATTACTCATCCACAAGCTATATATACATCTCGATTACTCGATCCTTATACAGAAGGTCTTGCAATTGATTTTACAGAGTAAGTTATAGTATTCATTTAAATTTTATTATTTTCATCATTTTTATCATTTATTTTTGATAAGAAATTAATTAAAATTTCAAAATATCAATAGATCAAATAATGAAAAATAATTAGAAGAAATTTTACTAGACGAATTATAACATTTTTCTAGCTTATTATCAAATAAGTGGTATTTTATTTATTATAAATTAGGATATTAAATATTGGTATTTGTTCAACACTGATTATTAAGTATGTGTACATGTGTATACTTCTTTTCTTTTATATAAATAAAATCAGTTTGTAATTGAACAGATAAATTTTCGCAAAATTTTCATTTTGTTTTTAATTTGTTAATTTTAAAACACTTTATAATACTTCTCATGAAACTTGAATAATGACTAAATAAGAATTTACATGTGCACTTGTAAGAAGTTATTTAGGAATTATATTCGTAAAGCTGCAAACTAATAATTTAATTAAATATGATGTATTTTAGAACCGATAATCATAGTCCGGGGCGGTGATCACCAGCTCGGGGATTTTTTGCTGAGCCACACGCATTTATTTATTTATTTATTTTATATCAAGCAGGAAATTGCCTACTGAGGCTATTACAATTCAAAAGAAAAGAAAGAAGTACTATAACAGAGAATTGCCACCCAAAGACGATCTAAGATCGAAATCAGGCCCTCACTTGCATTTAAGACGAACCTAGTTGAACCCTAACCCGTCCGATAAGGATCAAATAAAAAAAATATATACCACAAAAGGGACCCTGCAAATTATATTAACAAATAAAATATACAAAAGTGTCGATAGAAAAGACGGACTAGGAGTAAAGTTTTAAACGTGGTTAACCAAAAAATAAAATTAATGATCCGTATTTTTCTTTCGACCCCATCGGGTCGCAACCTGTAAATACTGCAAGAGGTCGAGTGATACGCACTATTCTAAATTGTTTGTTGATCGAAAATAAAATTGTCTATAAGATGTAGCTAAGCTACTAGGTGAGGGTAATTTGTGGTGACTCCATATAATGGTAAGAGGTTAAAAACCAAATGAAAATTTGACGTTTGTTGATCTTCCGGAGAGTCGAGGAAATTGTCTGGAAGGGGACGTAATGTTAGTACTGTGAGAAAAGTTGAGATTATAATTAGTATCGACGTTTCGTTTTTTTTTTGGCCTTAATTCAACTTCTTTCGTATCGTCCGAGGTATCGGAATGATGTTGTTCGAACGTATAATGGACTTTTGTTCTTGGCAGGCGTTAGGAAATTGAATAAAAACATTCATTTCTTTGTTTATCTGACGTTGATTATTTGCTTTATTTTTGTTGTTCTTCAAATATTTCGAATATTTCTTCATATTGTGATGATAATCGTCATTAATAGTGTTAAATATCGTTTTTGTTGTTCACGTCGACGGATCCGCTTTACACTCGCTCCATGAGTAGTTGCTTCGGTTTGTTGCTCTTTGTTCATAATTAGGTAGGGTAATAGGTCTGGATAATGGATATTAAAGATTCTTCTAAAATAGGATCTAACTGTACTACTGTATCGATTGATCTTGTTGTAGGAGTCTTAGTATTAAAAGAAAAAGATGAAGATGAAGCTGAATTTTCAGCTGAAATCTGAAGAGACAATAATATCAGTTTCTTTTTCGGAACTACCAAACATTCCGAGAAGTGGTCGAGGTGCGAAGAACGGTACCAAGTACTTATAATCGTTCGCGTCAGGTGTGGTATGCGCTTTGCAATATTTGAGGTGTCTAATGGGCTTGTTGATAAAATTGTGATTTGAGAAAAAGAAATTTATATTTCTTGGCTGCAGCTAGCTGGTCTTCAAACTTGAGTGGAGCCTTCGTCGATTTTGATGAATTAAAGACGCGTCTAAAACGTTCTTTCTGTTTTTTCCGCGTTTTGGGATTTCGGCTGGGCAGGAAACGAAAGTTAGAAAGTCACTTTCGATACATATGTGTGTATCCTAAATTTAAAATCGAGGCGGAGTCACGAGCGTGAATTGATTCGCAAAAGATTAGCGTGTGAGATTTTGTCATTAGTAAATCTTTAGTAGTGTCTTTAATGACGTCCGTCTTTGTAGTAGTAGGTTTAATATTGTGGAATAATTGGTCTTTGAAGAAAAGTTTTTGATGATTGATGCAAGCACGTCGGTGATGTGACATAATAAAAGGAGAAGGTATGTTGCAACACTGTTGCAACTATGAGGTTTATGAATAAATTCGGATTGACTATTTGTATATGGACAAGGCATATAAATGTCAAAATAAAAACGGTATTTTTTGTAGGAAAAATTAAAAAAAGTCTTTGTATGACGATTTCGTTTGTTGGTTGGTATTCAAACCACGTGATAATATCTGATCGATTCTATCCAATAATTTTCGTCGGATCATGTTAAACTATTTTTGTTGAATACGTCGTGGGATGACTCTTTGTAGACAAAAGAAATGTGTAAGAATGCAGCTTATTTGGTATTTGTTCGTCGTGGAATTGTATCGGGGAGGATTTCATGTGATAATCATTTGGTGTGAATTTTTAGATGAATTTCATTGGTGCATGATTTTCGATCAGCAAGCTCAAAAAAGTAACTTCTTGATCGGCGAATTTCGTATAACCGGTTCGGTTTGATTTGATCACGTGAAAATTTTTCCAAAGGAGACCTGAAAGGAGTTTTTCGAAAAATTTTGAGTAGGAAATTATTAAATAAAAAAACTCTTTTCCCCTTTTTTTTATTTTGTTAGTTTTCCGCAGTAATTTCGCAAAGTCTTTTTTTAGTTTCTATTTGAAACGCTTAAGGGGACGAGGCCCAAGCGGGCACCTTGGTCTTATACAAGGTTTTTAGTTCTCATCTTATCCCACACTAAGGGACTATGTCAGCTTCAAACTACAACCAACCCAACTCTTCCGTGGCTCCATATGAACCTTCGAAACCTTATCCGCAGTTGGACGCACATTCTGATAGCAGACGAAATATTCCTGAAGGCAGACTTGCTAAAGATAATGTTTCAGAGACGACTATTAAACCACAGGATAACACACTTCCGACTATCATAGTCAAAGCTCCTTTACTTCCACCGAAACTTTCGACCTTTTCTTTTTTGGTCTCTTTCGAAAAATTTCACGTGACCGCTACATCTAAAGCAGGTTATAACAAGATCTACGAATGTAGGCGTTCAAAAAGTTTCTTTTTCGAGGTTGTCGATCAAATACCAGACACCAATGAAATTCACCTAAAGATATACACAAATGATCATCATATGTTATCTACCCCAATTCGGTATTATTCCACAAGCAAATTACCTAATCATCGATTTCAAATATCGAAGTGCCTCACGCACTTTTTTTTACATCAACGAGTTATTTCTCGGCGTATTCAAAATAAATTTTTTAACATGATACGACTCAAGTTGTTAGATAGACTCAATCTGATAGCATCACGTGAAAGAAAAATCACATGTAGTAATAATATCACCAAAACCTTTTTCAACTTCTCTTACAAACGATACAGATTTCATTTTGGTATCTATGTAGCTTGTAACCATCTACCTACAAAGAAGTCTCCCCATCAAAAAACAACACCATGCCGTACACCGTGCCCTTTTGTAAAAAATTTTAATCGACACGCTTGTAACCAACATCATCCGGCCATTGCTCAAATAATAAAAACTCCCTTAGAGGATAAGGCAGTAACAGCAACTAAGAATAACATCGTTCATCACAAAAGTTTTCACGCCAACATAATTTATTGGAAATATAACGAAAACTCAAAGCAAAAGATCTTTTCGAATCGATTGGGTATTTCTTATACAACGCGTTATGAAGCGCACAACCTTGACTCAATTTTACCACCTTATAAGGCTGTTGGTCCTATGTACACCAAGATTTACGAAAATTTCTCTCGTACGTTAAGTTCCAATCCACGTACAGCTGCACGGCAGAATGCTCATTTTGACCGATCTTGTAGACGTGTTTTCAACAATAATAAACCTAAATCTGGGATGGCTCTTAAACTCCGACATAAGATTAAACTGGCGAATCAACGGAAATTCCTTTTCTATGCAAATCATAAGATCTATAAACGGATTCCTCATTTAAATTTCAACATGGGATTATTCAAATGCTTCCCAACCGTTCCTTTATTCCGTTTCCCATATGATCAGAATTGTACTCTTCTACATCTACCTGATGATAGGATATTTCCTCCTCACATTTCTTCTGCATTACGCAGTGTCAACCAGGATCAGGACTCCGATGATGAGAATAACTCTTCCGTCAAGGATGGCCGGGATGATACACCTGAAAATTCTTATAAGGACTGGTATATCATGAATCTTATTGACGAACACTATGGTAAAGGTGCATCGGAATACATAGATGCCGTGCTTTTATTACAAGACTCTACAATTCAGCTTTCCTTGAGAGACGCATATATGCTAGGTTTAGATGATGATCGTATCAGTGAGATCAAAGCTCGAGATCACCTTAACGAACGGTCAAATGTCATTAAGGACATAAAAGATCATAACACCTCTGCCAAACATTATCTTAGGCGTACTAATGCTATGGAGTTTTTCACTCAAATGAACGATAATTTCGATGAACGTATGGCCAGTATTCGCAAATTCGCTTATGGAACGTCTAAAAAGACAAGCAGCGACAAACGAACTGTTGCATCAAAACGTCTTAGTACTTTGATAACAAATTTTGGACAAAAATACAAGGATGAACATTACCCCTTTAAACCATACCGCGCTATTATTCGCGCAAATGATATCCAATATATAAAAGATGATCTTGGTGAAACCTCCGATGACACGAAAATCATAGAACGTCGCCAAAAAAAGCGTCGCGCCAGACATAATCATTATAATAATTACGGTGACCTCATACCTCTAACAAAAAAAATTTGTCTTTTCGATTGTAGGGATACCAAAGAAGAAGACTTCTTACCCTCTAATATAGATTTAATTTTTAAATTTCGTATTTGAAATAATTTAGTTTCTATATTATGTAATTCATTTTTTGAATTTGTCGGTTCGTATTAAGTTAGATATTAACAATTACAAATAGTGTGAATCATTCCACCTATGACAGTATTTACAGGTGGCGACCTTGATGGTTGAAAGAAAAATACGGGTTAATTAGTTCACTTTTTAATTGGTTCATTGGTTCCTTTCTGATAGGGGAGGGGATCATTCTGGCTCGTTGGATTTAAAGAAGTTCGGGTCCGTCTTCGGGGGGATGATAGCTAGAAGTAGGATAGCACGGTTACGTTTATGTCCTGTTAATAGTCTGTCCGTCTTCACATAAAATAAAATAAAATAAATAAAAATTTTGAGTAGATTGAAAAATTCGATAGTGACATATTTAAGCGTTTTGATATAAAGGATAGTATAAAATTGTTATATTTATAAAAAATAAATGGTATGAGGATCAGCTGAGCCACACGCATGTATAGTCATGCTAACTATTTTTTTTTCGAGAAAGAGTCACGTGTAATGATGCAATATTTGTGCGACATAAAACCTAATATATATTAACACTCCGCCTTTCCCAGAAATAAATTTTTATCTCACTCCAGCTGGAAATGAGATTTTTATCTTCTCAAAAAACCCAGGACGACTCCAGTAATTGATTATGGTCAAAGTCCGGGACCCTTTAGGCTAACTCACAACTTCGTAGATGAGACGGCCTCTCTGGAAATGAAAAAAGGAAATAATTCGCAAGCAAAGGGTTAATGGTCGTGACTTTCCAAGACTACCAAAGAGGAGTTTCTTAGTTATGGAATGCCAGGTGGCCCTGCGAAAAGGCTTGCAGACTTCGCTAAAGAATGTAAGGAGAAAAGGTTTAGGGCCTTCTCCTCGTACAAAGAGTTTGTAGGAAGTGTTGAAAAAGTATGGGATTGGTGGTAATGGTTCTAGGCACAGTCCGTCAATTTCCGCCGAGTGAGTTTTTAATACTGTTTTTCATGATATTTATCATACTGTTAAGCTAACTTTTTTCACTCGAATTCTAAGCAACCTATCCACTCAAAGATGAAGACGTGGAGTTGTAACAATGTATAAAGGAAATAAAGCGCAGGTTGGGAAATATGGGGACTATGCTTGCCGATAGCAACGAAGCCATGCGCTGTGAATATATTTCGGCCGTTCTCCATGCTTCGCTCTACATTGTCAAAGAATAACTGATAAAGAACTTACCTTGTCTCCTCAACTCGAAATTGTTGGTGAAGAAAATACTGGATGAGTTGATTACGCAATCAAGGCCCTCAAGGAACTTAACATATGATTTGCGCAGAATCTGGTCGGTGTGAAGGTGTGAAAGTGCGTTACAGACAGCGTATAAAATCTATTCTAAATTTTGCCGGATTTTCCGAAAGATTTCTTGTAAAACCGAAATTCCAAAATTTTTTTTGGATATGGCATATTAGATTTCTGGGAAATTTTATTAGTACCGGAATCGGAATTTTCAATTTATTCTGGATTTTTTCCAAGCAACGTAACGCTTGGACAACAAGGTTGCGTACACGTTGCGTGCACGTGCACCAGAATATAAGCAGCAAAACATTAAAAATTCAAAGGTAAAAGGAAATTCCTAACCAAGTTACCGTTAGAAAACTGTTTCCATTTGTAATAACGTTGAAATCAAGGCTCAGCAGAAACGTACACGTACTCTACGTTGAGGAAATAATATGTCGACTTCATCTGTCCAACCACCATCTTATGAGGTCGTTTTTAACAATAAACAATCATGAGTAAATCCTTTCACTAACCTTACCCGTCCGAATTTGGTTTAAACTGAAGCTACGTTCTTTCTATTCCATCTAAAGCTTCTTTACTTCTTCCTATTTTCTTTCCTTTTAATCCCCCCTACTCTATTGCCTAATCATCCAGTCCTTTATCCATACGGAGAGGATAAAAATGGTATTGGATAATAGTATGAGAAAATGTCTCTAGATTATGCACAGCGCCTTCAGTTAAATATATTTGAAAATTAATAAAGTATTCTTTCCCACATCGGGCTTATATATCTTTTGCTTGTGTAAATGCTGTGTGAACTACTCATCAAATAAAGAAAACTGGTTTAATACATTTCATTTGTATCAGTTTCGAAATTTTAGTTACGTGATTTTTTAATGCAATTACTGTTGCGCATAATTTTATTTGGATTTCATTATATATTACAAGATAATAATATTTTTGCTTATATATGTTAAATCCCTCCCCCCGAATTTTTTTACCTTACTCCGCATGTGAAAACATTATTTTGCTTCGCAGTAAATAAAAAAATTGATATCGAAATTAAGCCTTTTTTTGCTTCCTTCAGTACCTGATTATCCATTTTACTTTAAATAATACCCTGCAAGTTTAAGACGAATCCATTAAGTAATGGTACGAGAATTTCTTCGCGATATCACCGTTTCTATCAACTCGATAAATTTTTAGAGTTCGATTGGTGGGGTCAATTTAAAATATCCTCCTAGATAAAAATAACCATAATAATTAATAGAAATAACAAAATAAATATAATCAACAAATAAACAATCATTAGTCACTTACTTCAACATCTGCATCCATATAGTCTAACATTCTTTGGTGACAATAATCCTCAGAATCACTATTTGAATGTACCTCCACAACAAAATTCGGGGAACTGCAGGAAACGCCTCATTTAATCATTGGGCGATAATGCATTCCATCTGCAATAAAAAAAGGTTAAAAAGAATGTACAAACATGTAAACCATTTATATAATGAGAAAGAGAGGACGACGGAAGCATCCGGTCCACAAACCGTTCGATCAGGCGGAGGTAAGTAATAAGCTATCTATGGTCAAAAAATACCTGGCTACTTCCGTATTGTCCAACAAGTCTAGGGTTACTTCAGCATTGCTATCAATTTTATCATAATTCAGCACGGAAAAGAAACGTTTATTGACATTCCAACAAAAAATAGCAATACCAGTTAGATTGCGAGTAATATGTAGGTACACCGTCATTTCAAGTTTATCCTATTTAGTTCGTGACTTAACCAGTGCACGTGATCTTTCATGGAATACTGCGCCAAAAGTCATATGACGCAGTGACAGACTGTTCGTGATATAGTTTTTTGTAGTTTCGCCATAGTTTAGGTAATGCATGTACGGGCGAGGGTTTTATGCATGCTGTAATATTGTTTTTTTGACTACTGCACATAATTCATCTCTGGCTCAAAAATAAATTTTATAAACCATAATCTGCATAAGTTTTTTTATTGTGCTCATCATACTAATACTTTACTTGCAAAAAACTGATCGGATGTTATACTTCGCTCAAACACTTGAGATAAAGTAAATTCGTTCTAAATGGCAGACATCAAAGAGATCATTGTCTAATCAAAAGAGCTTTTGTGCAATTATTTAATATAAAGCACAATCCTGTTTTACCAGTAGAAATTACAGAAAAAAGTGATCGGATTGAGCAATATTTGCGCCATAAATTAATTGTTTATGAACAGGCAAAAAGTAGAAGGGCTTTTATTTATAATATGGATACCAGAATGAAGACATAGAATAGTAGTTTCTCAAATAAAGCAACCTAAACAGAATGTATCGATTTCTTAGAGCAAATTAAAAAGGCTAATACTGTATATTGTTAACTGACGCAATAAGCATTTATCTAATATCTAATTTCTTCATCATTCTCGATTCTAGCATAATAAGTATATTTTTTTTTTCTGGCTTCGAACTTGTGAGAAACTGGGCGCGCAAAATATTTGAGCAATCTGATTACGAAAAGCATATGCATCACTCCCGCAAACCTATTCCTCCAGAACAGATTTCTGGGAAATGTGATCGGATAGAGGAATATTTGCGATTTATCAGAATTTATCAGACTGGAGACGCAAACAATAGATCAGAAAAACTCTGAAGATGATTCATCCAAAATTGTATGAGCATAAAATGGCGTTTGAGATTGATTTGTTAGCTCTGCTGTATTCTGACTAATGAATGGATTAGGTGGTATAATAACTATATGATAAATAACCATAAGTACCCTGTGAAGCGGGGCGCGCCTCTGTAATATTGTCTTGTGTATCATTAAATTTGACCATCATGCGAATATTGTGTTGATTCAAAGGATTTAGTCCACGAATAAATTGTCCTCGGGCGTCATTCCTGCAATTTTACTAATTTTCTTAATTTGAGCTGAGAACTCTTCTACTAGCGTATTTCCTTGAATAAGTTGAACAAAAACAACTTTTTGAAGATCGTGCACATGATCTAGAATTAGCATTAGATATATGTAATGGGATTAGACCTGAAATACTGAAATATCTGAATTGAAATCAAATTAGTATATTTATCTAATGAAAAAGTGCTGGGATTCAAATCCAGATAATAGACCAAATGTTAAACCAATTAGAGATGGGCAAATGAATTTAAATAAGCAGAAAAATGCTTCTTTAAAGAATACAAAGAAAACAATCAATTAACAACACATTCACAAGCTATTTATACTTGCAGTTGATCTACAAAGTAAGTTATATTTCATCCGCTTTCGATTTTTGATAAAGAAATTTACTAAAATTTTAAATATCAATAGATTAAAATATCGAAATATAATAGAAAAAATTTTACAACTACATTGACTTTATTATTAAATGATTTATTCATTTTTTTTTATTTTATATATGTATATAATCAGGTTGTAATTGAGCAGATAAACTTACGCAAATTTTTCATTTTGTTCTAGTAATTTATTAATTAATACTTTATTGTACTTCTCACTAAACTTTAATGAAAATATAGCATTTAAAAAAATTTAATGCAAATATAATTATTATTCTCCGGAATATGATATCTTAACAATCCCCGAAAAGTAAGAAATTTAATTCATACAATTAAACATGGGTTTAAAAAATAACGCAATTCTTTCAAAAATTGTATGCGTAGCAAATATATTTAGGGTCGTTTACAAATTTAGAAATGATTTATGAAAGTTTTCAAATATAAACGTATGAACAATATAGCAATATTAAAATTATAATAGGTTTATAAATTGTTATCGTTGCTATTTATTAAAAACATATTTTTTAAATATATTTGATTTGCATGTCTTCTATTAAAACTTGGTCTTTGATTAGTTTAGTAATTATAATAAGGATTTTATCAAGGAAATAGTAATGTTGATAGTACTGTATATGAAAATATGCTTATAAATGATTTTTATTGAACTTATAAAAATTATTTGGTCTAACATCCATTATTGAATACAAGTAGCGAATTTGCGCTCATCTAAACAGTACGTTAATTACATATTATCGTTTAGCTTTTTTTTAGTTCATATTGAGAGTTAAAAAAGTTTATGTATTAGTTTTAAAAAAAAATTATATGTAAAAGTTTAAAAAAAGTTTATTATATAAAAGTTTAAAAAGTTTATATAAATGTATAAATAAGTTTTTTTTATTCTACTTATTTAAATTATCGTATGATCGATCATCTGCATAAAATAAATGGATATATATGTGGCTAAATGATAATCGATTTTATTGGACAAGTTATCACGCGATCGCAGATCATTCGGGCTATTCTAAAAGAAAATATGTAAGCTCCGATTGATATATAAATCCTTGATTATTTTATTATACGCAACATAGTCAAATATACTATAATTTAATTAATTTATTTTTAGTATACATCATAGTCAAATAATAATTAAGTTTTATTAATTAGTATTGGTCTCCATAGTCGTATTTTTTTGTGGTTTTCACACTAAATTTTCTCAATAAAATATGCTTGAATTTTTTAGTATTAGAAAATATTACGTTATTATAATTATTTATAACTGTGAAAGGGTTTTTTTATGCTCAATCCTATTATAGTGTTCTAAATTTAGTAAACTATTGACGTAATTATTCTATGTATTATTTTACTTAAATACAGTTTATAATATTTATGCTTTAAAAAAAAATATTTCCTGGTAATGTTTGAAAATCTATTATTTAAAAAACAATCTACGAAAAAAACAAGTTTACTTTTTATTTAAAATAGGATTTTCCATATCAGAAATCTGAATTTTATTATGTCACAATTGTCACATGCATTTCACAGCCGATCAAAATTTCTCTTTTAGTCGAATTAAAGATTCCCGCCCCATAAAATCATGTCATGTTGTTTCACTTGTGATCAAACTTAAAATTGGTATGGAATCTGGTATAATGGTATATAAAGTGGTGTTATCCCTTTTTTTCTGACTATATTATCAAATTTTTTTACCTAAAATCGGCACTTTTTTTTTTAACCTTTCTTTTCAAAGAATGGAAAGTAAATTTTTTGAAGGGTTATCGCAAGATTATCTTAAATTATTGGAGACGGGAGAATACGCTGATGTTATAATACAAACTGGTCAAGAACCTGATAGTAAAGAATTTCGTGCTCATTCACTTGTATTACGATCGAGATCAGCTTATTTTAGGGACACTTTATCAAGCGATTGGGCGAAAGCTCAAGGAGATTTGATTATTCTCAAACAACTCGATATTTCTCCCGAAGTTTTCGATATCATTCTAAAGTAAAAATTTTGAAATTTTTTTTTTTACTTTTTTAATAACAATTTTTTTAACTTTATCTTCCATATCCTTAGATTTATTTATGGAGGAACGATATGTCTTGCGGAACATGATGCAAGAATTATTCTTGAATTATTGATTTCAACTGATGAATTAGAACTTGATGATTTAACAGATTATATTCAAGATTATTTATTAAATAATTCATGGAGATTAATGTCCCATTTCGCATTATTTCATAGGTTTGCTATGCAAAATGATGAAAGATTTCCAATAATAAGAAAATGTGTTATAGAATTAGTAAAAGAGAATCCTACTACTATATTTGATTCAAATGATTTTACTACAATGGATCAAGATATTTTAATTTCTTTTTTTAAATGTCATAATTTTTCTTCAATTAAACCTGGTATATTATGGAGAAATTTAGTTGAATGGGGTGTAGCTCATACTCCTACTGTACCTTTAAAATATGCTGAATGGACTGATGATGATTTTAAAGCTTTGGGTGAAACTTTAGAACCTTTAATTCCTTTAATTAATTTTACTGATATGGATACTGAAGAATTTCTTTCAGAAGTTAGACCTTGGAAAAAATCTTTAGATTATGTTGATCCGGATTTTTATACTCAAACACTTGAAATTCGTCAATTACCTTTTATTGATGTTACTTCTAAATTTTTATCTTTATTATTAGAAGATAATAAAATTATTAAAGAAATTGATTCTAATTTAATTACCCCTTCTGATGCTACTTTAATATCAAATTGGATTCATGAAGTTTCAATTAATGGTATAAATAATTTTCCTCATCAAAATTTTCCTCAATATGAATTTAAATTATTAATACGTGGTACTAGGGATGGTTTCGCTTCTGAAGAATTTCATACTAAATGTGATGAAAAAAGTCCAACTATAACAATTTTAAGAGTTGAAAATACTGGTGAAATATTAGGTGGTTATAATCCAATTAATTGGCATTCAAATGTTTTAGGAAATTATAGTCCAACAAATTCTTCTTTTATTTTTTCTCTTGGTGATAAAGTATTTAATTATGATCCTATTTTATCAAAAATTTCAAATTCTTCTAAAGCTATTTATCAAAGTGAATCTTATGGTCCTTGTTTCGGTGGTGGTTATTCTGATTTAAGATTATTTGGTTCTAATTTTAAAGATAATTGTGAATGTAGATGTGTTAAAACTAGTTATGAACATAAAATTAGGGATAGTGAAGATGAATTTTCTATTGATGAATATGAAGTTTTTCAAATTGTTCCTATTACTACTAATCCAAAAAGGAAAAAATGGTCAATTTTAAGTTCTTCGTAATAATATCCATCAATAATTTTTTTTTTTTTTAATAATATTTTTATATATTTTTTAATGATAATATAATATATAGTATATGTATTTATTGCAGTAATAATGTATTTTTATTTTTGTATATTAAATAAAATGATTTATCGAGATCAACAGTGCCATGAAAAATTCTTGAACCTTACAAAGGCTTATTATATAATTATTTATCGAATAATATCGACAACGCTCAGCGAAGAAACGATAACTAAACTTATTGTTCTACGCACAATCTGTGTTACAACTTTTTCGTGAAATTTATTTAAAATCATACTAACAACATGTAGTGGAACCCACAGGTGATGTAACAGGTGATTATTCCACGTATTAATTCAAGGAATCGAGGTATTGAATTAGAATAGTTTGATATGATAACTTATCTAATTTATCAGTAGAATATTTGTCTACATATATTAATTAATACTAAATTCTAACATTAATACCTGATCTTTTTCAGATATTTTCCCCTATTAATCTCCCAAAATGCTAATACTATTAATATAACTCCAATAATTACGCAAAGCGATCGTCATTAAAAACTACATGATGAAGCTTGCATAATGCTTCTAATACAGCTCATCTTTCATTTGGTTCTGTCAGATTAGTATTAAAAGAGATGACATATCATTTAGAAATTGTGTAATTAAATATTAAAATCATAAATGCTGATTGAATATCGCACATTTAATTTGGATTCTTTTCCATTTTTTCTAGGGGGGAAATGTCTTTTAAGGATACACCACTTCTCAGTTTGCGTTTTTGTGAGATTAAGTTAAAGGTTTATGAGTTTGAGAGTTTGAAAGGTTTGATAAGTTTATTTGTTATTATGATTTGTTATGATTGTTATGATTGTAAGATATTTTGCCAAGGAGGATTAGCATAATAATATGCGTAAGGAAAGGAGATGAGGGTAAAAACCATCATCTGGACTGGCCATCTTTAAACTGTAACTGATTGTCTTCGTGGACAGCCACCCGCAAGTTCATACCAATACTCTTTTCGAATTACAGTATGATAAAATGTAACGTAAGTGGAAATCACACGAACCACAAATACAGTTACATCATAAGATCTACGTGCTCGACACACATTCTCATTTTGGCCCAAGCTTAATATCACTTATATGTTTGTCCTATTAAAAAGATTGACTGGATTAATAAAAATTTGCTCTTGCCAAGCAATTAAAGCATAAAACATACGGACCTCAATGAATATCAGATTTTGCTAATATTGTTACATCGCTAACGGCCCTGAATGCAGACTAGTTTGGACGTAATACAATCTTAGAAACTATTGATTACATGTATATCACAAACAATCCCAATCTCCAAGGCCATCAAATTAAAAATACGATATAATATATGAGATACCAATGTATCAAAGATTCACAAGTGCCTACGACAAGATCCGCCTTCTTGGCAGCTTTGCGTAACTTGTTGAGGAATGATCTCACATAATCATTTTGACTCAACTGCTTTACTACCAGTAGCCATTGTCATTTGTCAGTCTAAAAAAAAGGAACTATTTTTTCCGTCAATTTACATGATATCGATCGTGTTTACAGATTTTTCTAGAAATTTCTCTGTTATAATTTTATTTATGATAATCATTATCATTAGTGTAACTCCATAAATGGGGCATGATCTACCTTTATTTACGTAAAAATTCTTACGCGCTAAAAGATATTCAAGAAGTGGGTTATACAGTAAAAAAAGCTCGAAAGATTCTCGATAACTGGAAGGTAAAGTAGGTTCGATAAGCTTAACCGACAGGACTAGCACACATCAGCAGCCGATACAACAAGGAATTGTTTCACGAAATCAATTTTGTAGTATTTAAAAATAGTTTCATATGTTGAACATTTACACCACCACCACCCGCGTATGATAATATTATTAACGATCACGATAATTATAATGATAATGAATAATTAATTAGGGGTTAAGGGGTTGAACCTCGTGTTAGATAGCGAATGCCCAAGTTGTAATTAAGCTCTTCAAGATTCATGGAAAGAAGAAAATTGCCGAATCCAAATTGGATGTAAGTATATTGTTAAAAGAAATTATGAATTTTATTTTGATTATGATGATGATGATGATGAATTATTGGAATTAGGTCGGTGTCCATTATTTTGGAATATGACATTTTGTTTTCGTTGTTTGCCATAGAAGTAGATCATAAATATTCTGATGTTAGTTAAATTTTTTTTTTTACATTTTTTTCTTGACCAATTTTACTCAATTTTACTCTAATAACAAATGATCACTTATTCTTATCTTACAAAAAAAAAAAAATAGATGCTAAAAGAGAAGCTCGAAAACAAACCAGGCAGAATATTATAGGAATAAAATATTTTCATGGTATTCTAAAAAACTACTTTATAGCTAATGTAGAATAAAACTTAAAGCTCTAGATATCATGTGATCTGAAAATAAACAATGGATTCTAGTAATATTAGTAGTAGCTACTAGTAGTAGTGAAGAATCAGACCATCTCCAAGATCCAGATTATCTTAGCAATTCTTTGTCTTCTCACTCCTCAAAATGCTCTTTTATTAAAAGTGGATTTTTGTCTGGTTACAGGCATGACCTTAACACAACCAAATGGTATCCATCTCTAGCAAACTAATTCTTATAGTCAACATTCTGCAGGAATATGTTCTTGGAAATGTCACTCGTAGTTGAGTTAAAATAATAATCAAAAAAGTCGTGACCGCAATCGCGGACATTCTATATAATAACATTCCTCAACAAATTGAATCAAGTCATCAGGAACGTAGTGAATTTGATGAAACCATGGGCATATGGAAATTGCATTGAAATCATTCCATTTGCACATCTAACCTCAGACTTTGTACGATCTTGATGAAAGTTCAAAAAGAGAATTACCCTGCAAAAATTGCCTCGTGATTATGTTCTCCCAGGATGTTCCCTTATTGCTTCATCTATTGAAAAACCATTTATCCATTTGATTGTCTTTTATGGGTTACTGATGCCTACTCCATGCTTGCAAGTGATGATTCAGTCTTTTTATTAAAAGATTCTGTCAGGTCTGTCTATATACAGGATATGGTATTCAAAGTAAGTCATGTAAGTTCGCTGGATAGTAGTATTATTGAAGATGTTCTCGGGAAGCCATATATTGGGCCTTTTTCTCATAAGAACATTATGATCTCTTTTGGAAAACTCTTAGGAATCAATAAACAAGAGAAGACATATGCAGTATGTCCAGAATGTAATACCCTATAGAAAGTCTCAGAAATTTTGCCACAAAATCTACAAAATGTGACCGACCAGTCAAATAGCGGATTCAAATGTACTCATATGGAATTTCCTAATCATCCCTGTGCCCTGTGGAGCAGATACAAGATATTTTTAAACGGTTGTAAGTATAAATATTCACTTCAAAATTACACGATTAATTGTTATTTCTGTTTGTTATTTAAAGTTTGTACTATTCATTTTTTTAGTTTATTTCTTCTCAACGCGCACAACGTATTATTTGATCCTGATCAGAGTGAAATTTCTTATCGGGAAAACTTTGTTAAAATTTTGTTGATATCATAGATTTAATCAGTCAAAGTAAAAACGTAGGTTCATCTTTTATACAGAAGCAGGCTCTCCTTCTATGGCTTCAGCTACTGGAGGGACTATACAAAGAACTCTGAACCGAATGCAAACCTTGATGACCAATAATTCTCAAGCATTGTATGTCTTTTTCTGAATATAACATCAACGTTAGCAAATAAACAAACTTTTTTTGTCCAGTATACAATGATTGAATTTTTTTACCTATAAATTATATATTAATATTAATAAATAATACTGAATCACTTTTACTTTCACTTTATTTAATTTCATATTCCTTCTGTTGATAAGGTATAATCATGATATAAAATATCAATGCCTTGAGTTTTACTAAAATGTTTGCTGCTGTACGATCGGCTAAGCTGTACTGTAAAAATTTCAATAGATTATATATATATATATATATACAGTACAATATAGTACTTAATAAGCGATAAACGAATTTCAACCAGTAATATTCGACTTATACTAATAAATTATTATAATTTATAAGCAAGATAATCGGCATCATATAAAATGTACTAATTGTCGTAGAAAAATTCATGTGAATTTTTATTCCTTTTTTGTTAAAAACATGATACTTCTTGATAGGTTTATAGACCCAAAATACCTTTTCGTTTCGCAAATAACATAATTTCTCTTTCAAATTTTTTTTGCTTTTAAATGTTTAGCAGAATCTTGCTCTAATTCTTTCAATTTTTTTTTCGTTCTTCAAGACGTGGATTTTCATCCAAATCAATAATTTTGATTACATTTACTTTGTTCTTTGGATCACTTTTTTGTTTTTTTGTCATGAAAATTTTTTACCCTTATAACATCTTTTTTCTAAAATAATAATAAAATATAGAATTTATAATTTATTTAAAATAATTAAGATATTACCTGCTGATTTATTTCAATAGGAATCTGGAACATTATACTTTTTATGAATATATACACTCTCCCACCATCTACAGTCAAACCTCCATATAATCACCCTCTATATGACCATCTCCTTATAAGCACCTATTTTTGCTTAACCTACATATTATTTCTATATAATCACTGTATAGAGATTTGATGGTATTATCAAAATCACATCCTCTTTAAAAAAAATTGAATTTTTTTAATTATATAGGCACTAAAGGTTACGACCATCGTGGTTTATATTCGCATGGGCACTTTCTCCAACATTAGTATTATTTGGTGCTTGGGTCAAATAGTGCGATCCATTTTTGTGAATATATATAAATCCCTGACAAAACCCATGGAACACGCTTATCTTTCACCCAATATATATAAGATTAAACGCTTATTTAGTAATGGTAATTGATTTAGATTCTGAATTAGCTATATGAAAAGCCAAATATAGTTTGTTAACTACCTGCAGTTCCTGATTCTTTACAAAACTCAATTTTGTTTAATATTTCTAAGACTTTTTCTTGTAGTATTACATAAATAGAATTTCAGGATAATTGTCTGTTCTTATCAATGTTTCTATAATAAGATAATTAATAATTTAATATTTACCAGCTAATAATTAATAATTTATAAAAAATTGTTATTTATAACTTACCGTTTTTATTGAATATGTTGTAAGTGTTTAATTGGCTTAGATGTGAATACTTTGAATTTAAAAACCTTTTAAAATCAATTTTTTAATATTAGAAATTAATTATCATTAAAATATCATATTATATATTTATTAATTTACCTACGCTTGTCCTTTATGTTGGTCAGCAATTATACATCCTAATCCTTCACCACGAATGTGACGAAATTAAATGTTTCCTCTATATCTCTTTCAAATCTTCAAATCCAAAAAAGTTTTGAAATATTTACGATATAATATGAATAAATTTTGAAGTCTCGGATTATTTTTTGCTAAGTTTTGATTAGTTGTTCCAATATTTGTAAATATTCGTGTAAATATTAAAAGCTATATATTAGGATAATACAAAAATTAGTAATAATAAAAAAAAAATTAATAAATATTATCATTAAACTCATTTCAACTTACTTTTTTGTGATACTGCTACTTCCCATTAATTTGTAATACCATGAATTTGTTTGGTAGCACATAAAACAATATACTGCCCATTATCAGGAAAACCTAAAATAAAATAAACTCATATTAAATTTTATTTACATAATAAATTATCAAATTAAAATTATGTACTTACGAATTGATCGTGCATATGGATTTCGTGCTTCATAAATTCGTATGCAACTCCCAAAATGGTTTGACCAAAATGGGTATTGTGAGTCCTACTATTGTGAGCGCCTACTTTTCTCAATATTACTGTATAATTGATTTTAGATTGATTACAATGATGGATGCAAATCACTTATTGCCTTTCCATTTAAATAACTTTTAATCATGGATCCTATTTATAATTATCAGTGAAAATTGATTTGTAAGTTTTTAATTGCTTCATAATTATAAATATATACAATAACATACCAATTAAAAGCTTTCTTGCTGTTAAATCAAGTATATATTCATTATCAATTATTTTTTGAAGTTGACTTCTTATATTGTATGGTGTATTGTGAAGTGGTGGAGGTGGTGATTACATTTACCTACCGATATGGTTACAATAAATGGAAAATCTCTTCAATTTTCTGGAATTATATGGTAAAATTTGACTGGACAACTATCAGTCTTCTTTTTTATAATTCCTTTAACAACGTGATTTCCAGCTTTATGTAACAATGCTTTAATAAAAACATTAAAACATTAATTAAAATAGACGGATAATACCAACATTATTGTTTAAAATTACTTACAGCATTCATCAAATCGAGTATTATTAGGGCATACCATATAGCATTCATCTATTACATCAGATTTATACTTCTGCAACTTAAATATTAATATTAATTATTAATTATTTTAATAATCAATAATCAATAAATTATATTTAAATTTAGTTTACCTCAAAGTTAATGCCATTAGGATGGTAGGAACGCTCATTAAACATAGTTTCTAACAATTCCAAATCAACATTATTTGGAAACTGTTAAATATCGGGAATTTTTTTCCAGATTGTCATTGACGTATAAATACAAAAAAAAAAATAATATACTAAACGTACTTGTGTAAATTCAACTTTGGTGCACCATTACACCGTATTCCTTTTTGATCGATATATCCCCAACCGTATTCATGTACTTTGGCGGGAATATTATAATTTAAATAAATTAATTAATTATAAATTTTTAAATTATAACAAAGCGTAAAATCCACTAACCTTTTCCTGAGATTTTTCATTGGCATCGATTAAATTTTTAAAAGAAATGAAGTAAATCCACAGTAATTTATGAGCTTTATAAACGCGTTTTTCTCAAAATAATAAAAATAAAAATGTTTGAAAAAAATCTTGATTAACGTACTAATTTTTGTGTAATGTATTATATATATATATATATGCAAATCTTAGATGCGTATTTCAGGTGATCATCTCACGGGTTCAGAATACCGCAGTCTCTTTACATCCCCTACCATCATCCTCGTATGATGCACCCAATCATCTGTCTCATCATCATAATAGTATGTATGTTTCAATAGCCAATCTCTGCTTGCGATATAAAGTCTAAGCATGGTTGTAGTTGTTGAGCCTTTTTCTACCTGAATAAGCATTCATACAACCATCGAGTGATAACTGATTGAGGACACCTAGCTCTTGATCTAAAGAGTTTAATCCGATCTTGACGACACACCGTGGTGAATATATTCAAAATCATTAAAGCAAAATACTTATTTTCTTATGATAATCCTCTAATGAATTCTCTTCTAAGATGTTTTCACAGAGATTGATGACATCATTACATCTCTTTTACCTTCAGATAATAATCCACTATTGAGTCATCACCTTGAAGCATTAACCCACATCGGAACTTCTCTATCACTATGAGTTACCTTAATTTTCCCCCGGTCACCCATATCATCAAGACCATCTGACCATATTTTCATCTGAATTATATCGCAATTCTAAAAAGCATCGGATTGTATGAATACATGGAACAAAGATGTTGGATTACTTATATAAGGTAAACTATATAAGCGTTTTCTCTCTCCAATGCCTGACTGCCTTTGTATTTCAATGAGTTTAGATTGTGCAATAGATCATCCCACTCTTCCAAATCATAAATACACCAATCTTCTCTCTATCCATATTCTTCGATAAATTCATTATAGCCTTCATCTATCTCCTCATCTGACATTTTGCTAATAGATCGTTCATACTTTTATAAAAATAAGCAAACAAATGATATTTACCACCTGGCCACTGCTCCGAACTATGGCTTGGATTGGGCAATTAAACCATAATTTCTTTCTTGATCGGGAATTATCACTTGCGGGATCGAGAGTTGTAAACTATAGTGCTCCCCCAAAACCTTTTAATATCTGCACAAGTTGTCTTTCAATACATTCTTAAATTTTAAATTAAAACGAAAAAGTAAATAGTAAAAAGCTCTTCTCTTAATCTTTTTAGGTAAAAAACAAGCAAGAAGCAGTATCTTTATTATATTCTTTTATAATACAAGCAAATGAAAAAAGTTTAATATACTATTCTTTCTCATTGAATTTATAGTTGAGAAAGGGTTACAGTCGACTCCTCTATAGTCACCCCAGATATAGTCACATTCCACCTTATAAGCACATTTACATTGGTCCAAGCAGATTAGAAAATCCTTCGCCAACATCAATTTTGTGTGAAATTCGCCCAATTTCCGATGAATGATGATATTTGTCCATATGCTTTTGTATTTTCGTTAAATCTTGTGAAGTGTTATTAATAAGCTTATTAAAAAAATACCTCTTTAGTCACATTCTATAGTATTTTTATAATCACTCCATTTTTTTTCGGTCCCAGGGTGTGGCTATATAGGGGGTTGACTGTAATCCTTTTTAGTCTCTCTAAAAACTCGAAATGATCGATGCGGTACAACCAATATTTACAAATAAGATCTTGTTTTCACTTTTCGCAAACCTATCAAGGTTTTCACTTCTTCTTTTATCAATGATAGTGCCGTCTCCCACCATTTACGCTTTGCAGTACTCCTTCAGCACCAACTGATGCTATCATTCTTTATATCAATTACACGGAATTCAAATTCGGTAATCGGGGCGTATGTTCTTTTTTAATTTGCGATCTGAGAAATGGACAGATTCTTCGTTGTTAATTTTGATTGTAACAACATGTTGCTGTGTGATTCTCCCAACTGAATCGCTAAGAGCAACAGCCTGATTTCCGGCATTTTGCTTTTCCTAAATGTAAAGGCCCATAGTGAATAAAATTTCGTTCGTACAGATGCAAAAATGCTTTGAAACATTTTTCTATAAATAAATAAATAAAATACGTTACATACCTTATGTTTTTGCGGGAAAGTTGGTTGAACTTCTACACATTCTACATGCTTTATATCTTGCTGGGAAAAAGATAGAGATAAGAAGAATGATTAGTATTGTCGTATGATGCCAAGAGTTCTATGAAAACATATGAGTACGGAATCTTTATACCTTTTCACATGGAGATTATCTGAAAGACTCAAAGTTGGACTAACGCCTGGCAATCTCGAAATTGTAAAGTCCTTAGCCCTTCATAACATAAATAACATATGCTTTTGTCAGCACTATTAGCTTATAGGGTAGGCCCTGTGTCGCAACTAGACACTATTTCACATTTTTCTCACGATTGTTTGGGAAAAAACCAATTTCCTTCGGACTTCGCGCTCTCTTTTTTTATTTGTGATCGGTTCTTATTGTATCATCAGCATTCAGTTGTAGATCCGGTCCATATCTGTAAAGTTGTACGAGAATATTTTAAGAAATTTTTGTATAATTTTTTTAAACGTACATATAAGGGCGTACGTATCAACGTCAATGTACAGTATTACTTATTTACCTGTCAAAATTCTTCCAAGAAAAAAAAATTGATTGACGCAAAATTATCAGAACTATATCAAAAACGCGTCTAAAACTTTGTATTTTAGATATTCCGATATTCTTTCAGATAAAGAGTATACCGTAAAAGTTACAATAACGCGTAAACAAACTATATCAGCGACTCTTCAGCAAAAAACGAGTATTCAGATTCAAACGAAGAGTGACAAACCGAAAACGCGTCAATCTAAACAAACGACCTTAGGAACACTTCAAAATGTTATTGGCATTAGATTCTGTCTATCTCCAGACAAAGAGAAATATACTTTAAGAGAGCTACGAAAACTAGTAAGACAACTTTAAAAAGACATCTTCAAGTAAAACTTTTCTGGCAAAGCCTCTTATAAGAAGACTTATTCGATAAAACTTCTTCACCACTAATGAAGCATCCTCTAACAATGTTGTTTCCAACGAAGCCTCTTCTTATTAGTGTCACTTTATCTATTTCTTCGTCAAATGAAAACGCAACTTGAACATATTTTTACTAAGACCAGATACTTACGTTGGGTCAATTCAAAAAAAACTGATACTGGCAAATGAATTTGATGGTGATATCTGATTGACCAAAAATGTTAAAATCTTCTTGAATTGAAAATCAAGAATTTCAAAAAATATCCTGACGGATATGAGTTGAATCGACGATTTATCACTTACAATAATTAATTATTTACAAAGAAGTTATTATAATCAAAGTTAGGAGATTACTTTTGTTCCATCTCCGAAAGGATCCTAGCTTTGTCAATAGCATTTACTAAAGGTGGTACTCGTGTTGATTACGTCACAGTCCAAATTATAGAAACTAATGGTAGCAGTCACAAAAAAACTAAGGGTAAAAGAACCAATCGAAAAATCATATTTGGTTTTATTAATCGTTTATAGAAAGCTTGATCTTCTATTCTCAAACAAAGAGTACCTAACATTGAAAGCTTCATCGTTTGATATATTGAATTTTAATATAATGAATTTTTATAATTCAAATGTAATCCAAGCAAACCATTTTATAAAAGTTATTCAAGCATAAACAAAGCAAGGAACTGAAGGAAACGAGAACTGAAGAAATGATGAAAAAAAGGTACTGCCAAACTGGATGGTTCAAAACTGCCGGCGGTAAAAATGTCAGAACTGCATTTTAATTCTCACTCATTTTAAATCTTAACGAAAGTAATTCTACAAGATTTTAGCAGTTGCTGGTTTTCCATATTTGGCCGTGACAATTACAAAGTTTCTCGATTCGCGGAAAACTTTTAAATGTGAGAGTAGGTACGCATATCCGGATTATGAATTATGTAGAATACAACATATAATACAAATTCTCGAGCAAAGAATAATGTTTGACAGGAGAATTACGTTATGGACACAATGACTGTTCAAGATCACAATGGAAGTCATATAAAGGATTGATAATCAATTTCTTAAATTATATCTTTCCCATCATTGCTTAAAGTTCCGGAATTCGTGATGAAATTTGTAACACCTATTGTAAGGTGAACACTAAATGGTTGGTTTTTTACTATGCAAGATCCGCAAGTTAATCGGAAATAACGATAATAGTGAAGACTGGAAAATTAAGTATTACAAGGGTCTTGGTACGAGTACTACTTTTGAAAAAAGTTAAAAATACTTAGGATCAAGAGGGTGGACGTGAATTGGTTGACATGGCTTTCAACCAATGATCGAAAAGAATGTTGATAACCGATTTTATCAATAGAGAGTTGATAATGAAAGATCTATATCAAATGCCCTTGATGAGTTTAAACCTGAAAATTCTTTCACAATAAATATGAAGTCTTGTCATTAGCTGCTAGTGCAGTTCTAGATCTAAACATATCATCTCCGCTTTCAAGGTACTATCATTGCAATGGCTCAGGACTATTATAAGTAAGTTTTTTACATTTTTTTTTTAACAATTTGTATTTTAGAATTTAGGTTAACTACGATTGTTTTTTCTCATTATCAATATAATGTTGACAGAGTGTTAAAGATGCAGTCAGTGCACGTTACATTAGAATTGCAGCTCCCAGATTGGCTAGATTGATATTGGCAACGTTTACCTACCGTAACGATGACTTTCAGATCGTTTAATTTATTATACTAATGGTACTCGTTAATTTTATAATTTTCTCTTTCAATATAAAATACAACAATTTGATTAATTAATGCATTACTACTTTATTTAGGGTTAGTACATACAAGATTAAAATCCAAGAGATATTAATTGACCTAATGATTAATGGTGAAAATCAGCTCTTACGTCTCTTAAATACTATAGTTTTTGGGTTATATTGAACAGACAAAGACAAATGTGAAGTTTGCTGTATAATCGAGTCAGTAAATAATATTATTGAATTACCGACTCGTGTTTGGGAAAAAGTATATACACACATATGATTCTTTTATTTCATGCACAATATTAGTTGAAATTTACATTTATTTTTTATTCATTAATTTACATAATAATAATATTAATATATACGGGATAGAAAGAGAATCATACGATAGATAACGTCGATTTTACGGTTCAATTAACTAAACGGAAATTAAGCAACGCTTTAGAAGGACTTAAAAAAGAAGTTCAATCATAGCGCTATCATAAAACACTAAAACATGATATGCTTAGCCTTTTAAAATTCTATGATTATAGAGTAGAACATTAATATAAAAGAAAAGATCATGTGCAATCAACTCTGGAATAAAAACCAGATTTATTTTAACGAAGATTAGACCATAATATCGAATATGAAGGACTTCGTGAAACCGATGATGATGGTGATTGATATAACCACCTAATTAATGAATATTAAATTAAAATCTTGGGGAATTTTGTAAGAAGCACAAAAATTTTTAAACAAAGAATGGAACTTAACGTACTTTGGAAGATAAACCCCACAAGAAATCTGGAAAGAAGATCTAGATACATTTTTGGATGAATGGAACGTATTTCACATGAAGCCATTGATCACAAGCAAAAATAGATTGAAAGATAAGTAAAGAAACGAGAAATGTTTTATAATTATAGTATCATTTACTTTATTATTTACTTTATTATTATTCGCTTACAGTTGATATTATTATCAATTCTTAAAGATTACAAAATACAAATATAGTTCGATTATGATCTTTGTTTGATTGCGACAAAATATTTTTCTATTAAAAAATCAAATTCATATAAAATAAAAAATTTTATACTGATGTAATTGGTTTCCCAAATTATGCCCCAAATTATGCATAGAAAAAAAAAAAAGACTTTACTATTTTTAACAGGTCACGATCAAACTTTATTTTAAAATTTTTCAACAAATCAGAAAAATCC
Organism: Rhizophagus irregularis; assembly: GCF_026210795.1. Classification (NCBI taxonomy): domain Eukaryota; kingdom Fungi; phylum Glomeromycota; class Glomeromycetes; order Glomerales; family Glomeraceae; genus Rhizophagus; species Rhizophagus irregularis. The sequence goes on from NC_089457.1 coordinate 3,108,923, forward strand.
TGATTTTTTTTTATCTTTTTAAGCCATATTTTAAGCCTTAAACATTAAAGTAAATGAACATGATAATCAAAAAAAAAAAAGAAAAAAAAACGAAAATCTAAAAAAAATGTTAAAAAGAAATCATTCAAAATCTAAAAAAATCAAAATAAAACGAGTTTCAAATAAAAACAAAGTACATCCAAACCAGCCAAACACAACTTTTTGACAATCAAAACAAATAATTAATATTTATTTTAAAAATAAGTAAATATCATTCATTTCATTTTTTCTAACAAAGTAAACTTGTGTTAATGCTTTAATGTTTACATGTTTCAAGAAAAAAAAAAAGTAAAGTTCAAATCTCAAAGCACATTCGAGCATGTGAACGTACAAGTCGTGTACAAGAAAAAACTTGGATAAATAAACCTGTAATTCGTCGTTTATATGCATCAAAAAGAAAAAAAAAATTTACAATTTTAGTATTGATTTTCGAAAATTAATAATTTAATTATTTTAACTTGTAAAAAAAAAATAAAACGGGGTTATTTTTGAATTTGTCACCCCACTTTTAAAGTTGATTTTTCTCCACGTACTGTATACACGTGATAATTTTTTTTTTTACTAATGATAATTTCTTGAATAAATTCTTGTTATAAATTTTATGAATTCTGATTGAGCCGCTTAAAATCAAGTTATTTTACCTTTTTGATTTACGCCAATTTTAGTAATACCTGCTGATTAAAAAAAATGTTATGCTTGCAGTAGAATAAGGAACAAATAATAAATATATTATAATATAATAAATTATTGTATTACTTTTTATAAAAGTATAAATTAAAATGCTCTCCGCAAAATTTATTCGGGAATGAGTGCGGTGTAAAGCGAAACCGCGATGCTTACGTGCCCATGGGCTAAAGAACGCAGAAGAACGCAGTAATCTTATGCATAGTTTGAATATATTAATAAATGAATATATATAAGGATGATGCGCAGAAATGCCAATGATTGCAATGAATGTAATGTAATGTAACACGTAAAACTATCCAATGGCAATCTAACCCAAACCATTAATGGGTTTAATACACGAGATATACTTCGGGTTCATTATTGTACTAGACTTGTTACGGTATCTTTTTCCCTTCGCAATACGCTGTCATTGTGTAACTTTAAGCGGAAAATGGTTTAATTGTAATATACTTGTATTCTGTGATTTTGGGTATTGTGTTCGTGTAATTTCCGTTGTATTGTATGCACCCTAACATTCCCAATTCCCCCAAAAATTATTTATTTAAAAGCTTCGAAGTTTTCCTTCAAACGTTACACTTCTTGTGCATCATAATTCATAAATTAACAAAAAAAGTCGGTTCTAAAAGTAACTCGCACAGGAATACTTTTACTCTTTTCATTTCTTCTTTTTGGATAAAAGAAAATATTATAAAAGGTGATACAATATTTTAAAACAAACTTCTTTCCCCGATATTAAAATTATAAAATTTTAGCTCGAAACTTTTTTCAACATCCTTTCATTCGGTTCTAAAAAAAAAAAAAACTTTGTAAATATAATAAATATACAACAATAGTATTCAAAAAAAAAAAATGCAGTCTTCTTCAATATTAGAGTTTCCCCACTCGACTTCAAAAATAACCTCAAAGAAAAACCTTGAAACTCAAAAGGGAACATTCATGAAGCAACAGAATCCCGATAAAAATGACAATGATACTACACCCACAAATGACCTGACTTCAGAAAATAATGCTCCTAGTTCTGGTGTTACGACGAATTTCTTTTATAAAATAACAGAAATCGTAGCTTATACTTCCGCTTCTATCAGTGATACTTACAATACTTTCATGGCTGGTGGAACACCCGAACCGGAACATTCCACAAGAAAAAGAAGTTATAGTAATGGTTATCATGATGATGTTATGCAAATAAATGCGGATGATTCGGACGGAGCCTATTATAATGATGAAATTAGCGAAGGTGAAATTGAATATAATAACGATAAAGATGTAGATAAAAAGGTAGATAAGAAGGACGATGCCAAATGGACAGTAAATGATGATGAAGAGGAACCACCACCACCATATGATAATTCATGGGTAATGGTAAGATATTATTTATTCATTTTTTTTTTCAAAAAAAGAGAAATTCTAATTAAAATATTTTTTATTTAGCCAAAGTCAAATTCTGGAGAAAATAGTATGACAAATGCTCCAATGTCTTCGTCACCAAAACGTATTGAGACTTCTAATGTTGAAAGTAAACCCACATCAACACCAGAAGATACTAATTCGACCACCATGTCACAAACGATTCCTCGACGTCGACAAATTCGCGTACGACGTCCTCGAAGATTACTTCGACGAAAATCTACTGAAGTTTCTACTCCACGAGGAGGAAGTGGAGGAAGTGGAGGAAAATATGATGATCCAGAACAATTGTTGCTTAAAGTGAATGATAAATTAAGTGATATGATAGCTCAAGGCCGTGCAGCGTTAACTAGTACAGTTGATGTAACAGAAGTTGAAATGTTATTAGCCGAAGAAAGGGAACGAGATGAAAGAATTGCGAAAGAAATTGGACTTCAAACACCTGTTGGAAGAAAAGGAAGAAAAAATGCAGTCGAATACGATTGTTATACCGATGGAAACTATTCATCTCTTGAATATTTCGATTACGGCGGATATGGTACATATAGTGGACATGGAAGTGGATTTACATCCCCTTCAGGATACGAATCCCCTGATACATATGCCTCCCATGGTCATTATAACTCACCTTCACAATTTGGCTCTCCAGCAACGTCGTATCATCAAACACCACAAGGTGGATTTAACTATTCTACTCTTGGATATAAATTTAATGAAAATGAGTTCAACTCAATACCAAATCAATATTACGGACAACCATCATCAAATGGATTTGTTGAACCTGCTATACCGAAAGGATTCGGCGCTGGACCAATATCAGGAGGATTTGGTGCTAAATTTGGAAGATACGGATCAAATAATAATAATGGTGGTTTTGGAAATTATGGTCATCATTTTGGATCAAATGCTGGTGGATTTGGATCCAATGTTTTTGGATCAAATGGTGGGTATAGAGCAAATGGAATGTATAATAATCGGGAATTTTTATACTAAATTTGACAAATAGATAGATTATATAGCGTCTTAGTAATATAAAATATAAAATTTCTTTTTTAATTTTTTTTTCGTAATTATTTTATATATATATATACTTTTTTACGTTTAAATATTTAAAAGGAGGAGGGTTTATAACGAGGGAAATTAAGGTTATTTTGAAACAATTATCATCACATCACATCTCTTTACTTACATACAATATAACCTTACTTAACATTTATGACAACATCTAATTCAATTGTTAATTTATTACACACTCCATCATTCCAATTTCCATATTATAAATAATTTAATCACTCTTTTGACCCTTACCTTTATAATACGCTAATAATTTGTTTGTAAATACTTTTTCTTTTTTTACTTTTTTTAAAAAAAAAAAAATTAACCCCTGATCTCCCTCTAATTTTTCCTATATATATATATATATATAATATATAAACCACCTTCTTTGTAAATTTTTTTTTTATTTCCTTTTATGTAGTAAAAATCGAAAGTTTTAAAAATAGGAGTAGATAATAATGATAGATTTCTTATTTTTTATTTTATTTTTTTTGTCTTTTTTTGAATGAATGTTTATAATTTTTTAGATAGATATAATACATTTAATTTTTTTGAAATTTGTGATATTCCATTTGAGATGGAAGGATTTTGTGGTTATTACTAAAAAAAAAAATAAAAGTTTATTGAAAGCTTTGTTTTCTTACAAATCAAATTTCATGTGATGTCCGATCTTTTGAATCAGGTGTCTGATTAGTAAAATAGTTTACTTATTTTTGATTAATTTGTAAAAAATGTGGACGTTATTAATGTTATTATTGGATGGGATGTAAATATTCTCCGTTAAAATCCGTTAAAGGTTACTCATCTTAAATATAGAATTCATTGTATCATTCCTAATTTTACCATAATATGTAAGCTTAATGAACCGCTATCCAAAATTGTGGGTAGTAAATAGTCTAAATCTTAAATTCAACACTGCATGATCGCACAGCCGGTGATGTAAGCCTTCTAAGCCTAATAAAAACGAATTTCTGATTCCGAACAACCGAACAAATGCAGCACAACCTTGCAAATCTTTTACTTTTATGGTAAGCGAATTATCAAAAAAAAAACAATAAAAATAATCAATAAATGAACCGTTTTTATATAAATATGTATTTATATTATCCTTGTTCTCTAAGTTTAAAGTATAATATTCTAAAGCTAGCCAGTTTTATTCCTGTCTATCAACGGAGAACAGTTGTAAATATTTTTGTGTATATATATAGCAATGACTACATATTTAAATTGGTTACCTTCCTTGAGCATTGGTGCTTATTTTGGGTCCGCTGGTGAAAATAGTAAACCACAATCCCCTGTTACTCCAATACAAACAACTCAAAGTGAAAATAACAAAATGTTTGGGTTTTGGAATGAAATATTTGGGAAAGCTCCCAAAATTGAAAAGTATTCCCCAGAAAATATAAGGTAACTTTACAATGTTCCTTCACAGAAAGGGAAAGATCGTTTATGTAATGTTAGAACGAGTGGTGATATGATCATTCATTTTATTTGTCTAATTTAATGTATTTCCAATTTTTTTTTTGATTAGACGTCTAAGTGATCTTCTTAGAAAGCAGTCCAAAAATGGGAGCGATGATAGTATAGTTGATGTATTAAAGGAAATGACACAGGTTTTGGTTTGGGGTATGTAATAGAATGTTAGCTATATTTTTTAATTTTTTATCTTAAATAAAAATTCTTTCTTAAACATATAGGTGATCAACACAAACCGGTTATACTTGAGTACGTGAATTTTCTTATTTTTAAAATTTAATTTAAAAAAAGTTCATCTAATGATTTATCTGTTGAATATTTTTTAGATATTTTTTTGAAAACAATATCCATGATATAATCTTAACCTTATTGAAACAAACTAAAAGTCTGCATATAACAAAACAAATATTGCAAACCATGAATATTTTATTCGAAAACATACATGATCTTACATCATTATGTAAGCAAACCATTCGAAACATACATGATTTTAAATCATTATGTAAATTTTTTGTTCTTTTTTTTTCAAAATTTCGTAAAAAAAAACAAGTGTGTTCATACTCTTTATTTTAATTTAGATTTCTTATTATCAAACAATTATGTTAATGAAATAATATGTCATGAGTTTGATTTTTCAAATGATGAAATTTTGGCATATTATATTATATTTTTACGAACGTTATCTCTTAAGTTGGATTCAAACACATTATTTTTCTTTTTTAATGAGGTATGTTATGAAAAATAATAAAATTTAATATATAAAAGAGAAAGTTTATTAATTTATTTTTATTTCTATTTTATTAAATAGAGACATGATGATTTTCCTCTGTAAGTTTAAAAATAATCTATAGCATCTGAGCTGGGAACGATTCGAACGTGATTCTTTCCTCAATTATCTGTTAAACGACATACAAATTATATTATTTAGTTATTCTGAAGCAATCAAATTTTTTAAGTCGGATGAGAGTATGATTCGTGCTTCTGTTCGAACTGTGACATTAAATATATTTGCCGGTATGTATTTAAGAGCATTAAGACGCGTTTATTTGGCAACATCACGTGACTTACATTGTCTTGAATTTTGTGGTTTAGTTAATGATGCGCAAATGCAAGAATTTGTTTTGGATAGGAATGCATCACCATATTTTTCGAATTTAGTTAATTTTATTTCTGACTTCTCAAGAATATTAGACGAAATAAGTGATAAACCAGAGTAAGATTTTAAATCTTATGTTAGTGATCATCTTATTCTTATTTTATCCAAGACATTCACATACTTTTTTTTTATTAGTTACTATAAGCGATATCAAACATTTAATTATTATCTTGTCGAGCATTGTGACAATTTTTATTATATTAATGATATCATAAATCTGGAAAATGAAAGGATGAATCAAGAATTAACATCACATTTAATGGATCTTTTATTAAAACCAATTTATGCCGATAGTTTGGTGAAAAGGGAATTGCTACCGTACAAACAGGTATTTACTCACTTTTTATAAATCTTTACCTATTGTGAGGCATCACGATAAGATTAATTTTAAATCCATTATAGACAATGCGTACAAGTTCAGTTGTAGCGCTTGCACTTTTATGTCACGTGCTTCACATATTTCGTCATCCACCTTTAGTCACAGCGGTGGTCGCTATGCTTTTTTCTAATTCTCCAGAGTTAATGGATTATCCTCAATCTCCTAGACTCGACAATTCATATGCAAATCCATCAACGTTATTCAAGAAGAGGAATCTCTATAGAGAGGCCATAATGGGGTTCTTGATTCCTGAAATTCCTGAAGATTCAGACCATGATTATTTCGATATGAACACTCTACCAGCTCTTTGTTTAATATATATGTCATGTCGAAATCATGCGATTGCACCAGATATACTTTTGGCCGCAGAAGTATATCCTCAAAAATTATTAAGAACACGTCGACTTATGGTAAGCCATTATGCACTACATCGAAGTTGTTTTATGAATATGATATGTATATACAGTATATAGTTAATAAAATATTATTTATTTCTTTAGAACTCGGTAGCATCTAGTTTTGAGGATTTGCAAAATAGCCACCACTTTTCTTCAAGGCAAGGATATTCATTTGATACATCATCAATAGCATCATCAGCAACCTCCTCTTCACAAAGCAAACCAATATTTATGGATGATTTCGATGATGAATCTTTACATTCACCAATAAGTTCTAGAGCAGATCATGGATCATTTGCTGATGATATGGACGAAATTCCATATTCAATTCCTTCTATAAAAATAACTGAAGTCCAACCTCAGGTAAAAAGTTATCGCGCAGTGCTGGTTCAAAATATTTTGACGCTTTTATGCGTGTATTATCGTTTATGTAGACCAATAACACTTCAGGTATGGAAGTTTAAATTTTTTGTGTGTATATATATATATTAAGAATTCAATTAACTCGAGTTAATGTAATAGATGGCCGCAGAAGTATTACTTGAACTTTTGTATTATAATGGTACAGGTGAATGTTTAACGTTTGAGCAGACAGATATGATGAATGTATGTTGTAACATCTTGTTATATTTAGAATCCATTTTTTTTTTAAGAAAGATTTATATTTATATTTATAATTATTTTAATTTAGAAAACTGAAAAAGAATTACAAGAAAGGGTGAAAACTTATTTCTTAAACGATTGTGAATTTCAATTAGAAGAATTTGAAAAAGCAGTCAATGAATCAATGTGTATGATTATTTTTTATTAAATCTTTTGTTGAACAAACTTAATTTTTACTAAATCTGTTTAAAAATTTTGGTTTATTTTAGTTGGAGGGGATAAATACGTCGGAGAGATTATAATGAATGCAAAATTGTTATTTCCACCTCCACTATCAAGTCCACTACCGGCAATGTCCACTGATCCCTCAAAGAAAAATTCAACCCGGCCAGAAATTTCCAATGGTAATTTAAGCTAATTGGATTAATTAAAATATACAATTTATTTGTTTTAACCTTCCTTTTATTTTTTTTTTAGAAATTATCAGAGATATTAAAACGCTCCATCTGCTTCGCCAATCTCGTTTATTATTATCAAGAAAAATGATATTAGAAGAACCACCTTTTGAGGAAGAAGAGTATATAGAAGAGGAAGATGAATATAAAGATGAATTGGTTTATCATAGTGAATTAGTTGATGAAAGATTCATTTCAGCTCATCAACAAATGTATTCTTCAACCTCGGAAAATGGGGATGGCATAAAGGTTCGTCAAAGGAGGGATACAAAAGATTCTACTTCATCTTGGGTTACGATAAATGAATTTGATAAAAGAAAGAAATTGGTATTGGATAAACTTGGTATACAATTATAATTAATTAACTATTAAACTTAGAATTAAAATTTAATTGAGAGGATTAGATAATTTAATATTTATTTTAATGATCTATCTGTTAATATATATTGTAATAATAATATTTTATTAAAAGAATTTGTTATACTTTTATAATTTATATATTAATTTAAAAATTTATTTATACAACGTGGTAAAGTTGAAAAATGGAAATTACGAATAAACTATTCAGCACATTAAATTTATTGCATGTTAATGTACTGTACAGTATTCATATCAGATTTTTTTCCGAACTCTATGCGAATTGGTCTATTTCCTATTAATATATAACGAGGAAAAAAATTCTTATGCTATTCGTAATCGATAGAATTAAGTTGGTCACTTATAGCGTAAGCCCAAAATTCACGATCGGGGTCATGTTACTTTAAAGCGTCTCGCCGTCTCGATCACTCTGTTAATTATTAAATCTGAGTTGGAATTGATAATTATAGATATACTGAGAAAATGGCATGCTTGGTATCATGGTAATCATAGTAATTATGTAATACAGCATATGATTCAATTGATTAATGCCCGTATGATTTTGGATTAGCGAAGTAATTACCCCAAGATAAATTAGAATATTATCTTAGATGTATCAGTTCAAGTAATAAATTCAAGTTCGCAATTATAGCATAGGCGAAATGCTATTTTTGTGCCAATCGTCTTCATAAATTTCATCGATGCAATATTTTTCTGGTGGGTTACTACGTCTAATTCTACTGCGCTACTGTGACACCAGAAAAATTAGTATTTCTTACGCACGTAAAATCTGCTCTACATCAGGCTCGTGACTTTTAACCAATCAGACCAAAAAAAGAATGAATATTATAAAAAAAAAAATTTTTTTCCAAAATTATTATATTCATTCAAAATCGTCAGGTGTGCACAAAAATCCATAACAGGGTTAATGCGTTTGGGTTCCTATTGAATATTTAATTTAATAATCTGTCGCAATCTTAAAAAACTTTGAATTATTTATTTATATAAAATCGGTTTAAATATAAAAAATGAAGATTGATAAAATTTGTTTTTCTTTAAAATAAAAATTATTACAAATACTTTTTTACTTTATCAGTTATCAGTTATTAGCAAGCCATTTAATATATCTATAAAAGAATTTCCCGAAAAAATTTTGAGTTAAGACGTGTCTGTTATTTGTCATACTATTTCCAACATCTGGAAAAAGACGTTCATTTAATATCATTTCTAAAATGTATATTCATTTTTAGTTTTATTATTTGCTGCCAGTTGATGATATAAATGAAAACCTTTTAGAATTTGCAGAAGATAAAACTTTGATGACTTAAATGGAATGTATATAGGAGACTATTATTACGTACTCCAGATTTCTTTTCATATTTTTTTTTTTAGAGTTTCATTAATAATATATAATACCACTTGTTTGATACAACTATATCAACACTCAATTGTTATCTTTATATCTGCAATAAAAACGACGTTTGAAAATTTTGAAACAAAACTTGTTTTTTTCAGTACTTGAAACTCATTGTAGTAATATGAAATCACCTGCACACAATTTACAATAAAAGAAAATATTCAATATAGGAATTCATTTAATTTCCAAAAATTGCAGATACAGTACATAATCTGACCGATCAATATAAATATTAATCGATCGATTAAAAGTAAATTAGAAGTTGATTGTGTATTTTAATTAATTGGTTCCTAAATCTTTATAATCGATGATCGATCAAATTAACCAATCATTGATCATAATCAATATAATTATATAATTAAAATTATTAAATTCCTTAAAAATAATTACAGTATAAAGTTTGAATAGAACATAGGTATCATTTGATATCCTATTTTCGGTTATGATGTAAGAAAAACTTTATTTTTAATCTATAAATGAACGAGCGTATCAAGATGCCATGGGATTCATCAGTTTGATTTTATATATAAATACTATAATTCACTTCTCCTTGAAGTGTCAACCGGTATTTACTTGTACGAACTAAAAAAAACCAATCTCGTTCATGAAATTGCAAAAAAAAAGTTATCTATTCTCACGAAGCAATGCCTCCAAAAATAAATCTTGCTAATCTTGCTAGAATTCCTCGACCTCGAACTCCATCTCCATCTCGAAAACCAGCATCGTCGAGTAAGTCGAGTAAGTCGAGTAAGTCGAGCAATTCGAGTAATTCGAGTAATTCGAGCAATTCGAGCAATTCGAGTAATAATATTAAGTAAGTAAGCTAAGTTTTACTCGACGATTTTCAATAATTTCTTTAAACTTAGCATTACTTTTTTCTTTAGATATCCCAGAGGCTTAGGTAGAGTGGTTAAGGAGAAAGTTGCGAAACCTGCCACAGAAGCCGTCAAAGGAGCCACCAAAAACAAGGATTACAATGAATATTTATTTGATCGTTCTGGCATTTAATTCCACTACTTACTATTCGTTTTTTTTTTATTCATTTAACTTATAAAAGAATGTGAAGTATTATATCATCAATAAAGTATTATTATAATAATTTTTTGTTTTTTCCCGAGCAATAAACGATTTTTATCCCTTTCACATGATATATCGTGTCAAGTGCTTGTTAGTATAATTTGCCTATTATCAATTTTACCGCGATTTTTTTTGCAAACACAAAAACGAAAAACGAAAAAAAAATAACGGAACACCTGATATTTTTTTCTGTTTTATGCTACTACACCACTGACCGTAGTATATAATACAGTCTGGCCAATAAAAAACCTTTAACTGATATGAGAACACAGAATCACATACCGGGATAAACTAAAAATTAATTTATTAGATTCGGAGCACTGGCCGTATGAATCTTATTTTATTTTGATTTATTTGACCTCTACCGAGTTTACTATGGTAATTTTTTTTTTGCCAAAGTTATTATATTTATTCAAAATACACAATAACCGGATAATACCCGGTTAATATGCGTTTAACGCGTTTAAAAGCTTATTTTGTTTCTCGCATTTAAATATTTAATGCAATCTGCAATATTTAATTTGTGCACCTTGAAAAAATTTAGTTTTAGCTTTATTTATATAATCATTTAACAAACTTTATTTACATTCTTTATAAATAATGTAAAATCGGTTAAATATATAATAAATATAAAAAAGATTAAGATTGATAAAGAATTATTATCTTAATTTGAAAAAAAAAAATGTTTCAAGTATTCAATTAAGATATTTATGGTATTTACCTTATTAATAAGCCATTTAATCGATTAACCGATTTTTGAATTACTTTGGTTCGCACGGATTACTGTAATGAAAATTGTTATATGCTGATTGATTTCATCGTTTTGTTCATATATATTGCTTTATTTACTAATTATTTTTCTTGGAGTTAAATTCTTAAGTTTCCAGATAAAAGTATAGCAGATGTCTTAAAAAGAATATAACAATACATAAGGTAAACATGCGCGTGTAGAATCGAAAAATTTTTATTATATTACTATTAACAACGCGCAAAAAAGAACACGGTGAATGGAAATTGTGATACGACAAGAAATAAATAATTACGTAAAACGCCTAATATAAAAATTGAATAGAAAATAGATGCCATTGATAACCTATTTTTGGTTGCGACATAAGAATAAACTGATTGTAAACTCTGCTTAACTCTTGAGATGTGTAGATGTGTACTTATTTTTCTTATCTATAGATGGTCGTATCAGGATGCCATGGAAATCATCAGTTTGGTTTTAATATATAAACACTCATAGATCAAGAGTTAAAAAAAAAAAAAATTACATCTCCTTGAAGAACCAGTAACATTTAAACAAATATTATTTGTACGATCTAAAAACCAATCTCGTTCTTACTTTTTCTTACTCTCACTCTCTCACGAAGCAATGCCTCCAAAACCAAGTCTTCCTAGTCCTCAGCGAGTTCGAACTCCGTCTCCACCTCGTGCTCCATCACCAAGACAAAGTGATGATATTAAGTAAGTTTACTTGACAAATTTTTAATAATTTCTTTAAACTTATCAAATTCTTTTTCTTTAGTCCTCCCAAAGGTTTTGGTGGAGTGATTAATGAGAAAGTTGTGGAACCTGTCAAAGAAGCCATCAAAGACAAGGTATACACTTCTGATGATTTACTTGATCGTTCCGGCATTTAATTCCGCTATCTATTATTCGTTTTATTATCCATTTAGCATAAAATTTTGCAGAATATCTTTTATCATTATTAAAGTATTGTTATTCAGAATAATTAATGTTTTAGTTTACTTGATTAATAAAATATTTTATCTCTCTTACATGAAACCGTGTCATAGGCACCTTTTGAATAATAAATTCACTGTGCCCTTGTGATATGTGTGATACGCTCGTCCGCTCATATAATTATAGCCGCAGGTCAGATAATTTTTCTCGTAACTTTGCGAAAAGGTGGTCCATGAACAATGTGAATAAGCGGCTGAAATTTTTTCTTATGTAAATTTTTTGTCTAACTGATTCTCTGTCCTCTGACTTCGATGCGCCACGAGTCATACAATTAGCTGTGATATAGCTTTTTACTATTGTATTCTTACACACAAATATTATTAATGAAGTTTCGCCCACAGTTTGGAGTCACGTATGATGCTTCGGAATGATACCAAATTTTTGGTTATTATTGACCACCAACAATTTAGCTGATAGTGCTGATCCTAAATTTTTTATCGGTTGACGAGAATCCTCCCGATCTATTTGTTAACCGATTTCGGTATTTCATTGAAAACAATTATTGGGGAACATATCAAAATAATATATCCATGGCAGAAACGTATTTAAAGTACAAAAACTTGAAACCATTGCACGGACCAGATGTAAGAAATTTAATTATTTCTAGAGATTATATCTACTACAATACAATAACAGATGAAGAAACAAATGGAATAATAGGCTCACGCCCAAATTATACTTACCGTCGGAATTAATTACGGAAGTTTATACCGTAATATATTAAATCGTCGTAATGCCGTAATTATTTAATGCTAAATATACAAAAATTACACAAAGAAAGTAAATATTTTTTTTTTATTATGCCGAAGATAATTTGTAATCCGTAAATCTATAATGCTGATCTTGATGATTTGTTAGATATTTAAATGGTAAAATCCATATTTCGTAACGCCGTAAATTCAATTCGGCAATTCCGACGGCACCTATAGCCCAAATATCATAATATATCTCGCTCTCTTTGATTATGATTATTCTAATAACATTGATATTATTTGGACAACTTCAACAAATTTATAAAATTTTTCTTGTAATTGTGAGTCCAATGATCTAAATAATAACATCAAATGATTTTGGACATTAGTCATGTGCCATTTTTCATATAACCCAGAAAAATTCTTCGATCACGTGATCTGTCTTATTTATCACATAGTCACACCCCTGTCCGAGTTTCACTGTTTATATTTATCTGAGGGACTTTGATTTTTTCAAGTAGATGAAATTCTATTTGTTACGTTTTATTCATTACATCCTAAATTCTTCGATCACGTGTCAGTGCATAACGCCGAAGAATTTTCTGGGTGCCGTTGGGGTAGTAGGGTTAAATGACAAATGAATTTTCATTTAAAAATTACATCATGCACTCTCATAATTCTGGCCGGCACCATTATACAGACTCAAATGATGAATGACTAGGTCACACTCAGGCATTATTTTAAAATAGCCAAATGACCTGGGTCATTTACCATCACTGATTAATAATGAGTCTGATGTTTTTTTTAATTCCAACTTCTATTATCAGAATTTTGAAAAGTTTTATAAGAACAAATTATATCATATGTATATTCATATAACTAAATAAAATGTTATTAATCACAAAGTTTCTGTATAATCAATATTAGAACATATTCTTATCATTATGTTTATTTCACTATAGAGTGATACTTTAGTAATACTAGGAGATAAAAGAGTGTAGTACATGCAAATTTTATTGAAGTAAATATCAATAATATTGGTATATATGAATAAAAAAATAAAAAGAATGTAAAGATATAAGTATACATAGCTAAAATCTAAAAGTTATTTTTAAAAGTATATCTTGCATTTTTAGTCATTTCGTCCTCATTATAGTTTACACATTTTTGCATTTTTCTTAAATTATAATTTTTATGGGTATACTAATAGAATTTTCGGAAGCGCGTTTCATAACTTGTCTGCGCCGTTATCCTACATAATCGTTATCAGTTATGTTTTATGGTTGTAGATCTCTGGTATAATGGTAAATATTATAAGATTTTCAGATTGAGGATGGGATAACATTTGTCAATAGGAGGAATTTCATTGAAAGCAGTATTAATAAGATTTGAACATAATTGACCCAGAAATAATAAAGGTTATTGTGTGGAAAGAGAACACCATGCACCATGCTGATTGATCCTAAAGGATTTCACTAAATCCATAGTAGTGTAAATAGCAGGTAAATGAGTAGATGCAGTGATAAGACATTTTTAAGAAATTGAAAATAACTAAGTCAAATTCTTATTATATAAAAAGTTCTATGAGAAACATGTCTAGAATTCTCTCAGATTGAAATTTCATTTGATAAATGGATTCTTCAACATCTGATGTAACATCTGAAATATAATACTCTTATATTTTTCAGTAATATTTTTATTTTGTAATTAACAATAATATATAAGCAAACTTTAGTTTCTTTAGAAATATAACTGATTTCTCTTCTAAAATTACAGTCTAACCTCGATATACCGATATTCGATATACCGATATACTATTAAAAACTTGATATACCGATAAATTTTTATTTTCCCACTATATGTAAGGACATATAAATATCGGTATATCTTTGATATAACGATATTTTCTAAAAATTTCATATATGTCCCGACATATCGTTATATAAAGGTTTGCCTGTAATAGAAATTATTTAAAGAAACTTCATCAGATTATATCTGTAGTTATAAACAACATTTTTGCAAAGTAAATAGTTTACCTGTAGGAATGATTTCTGATTTACTCTTTTTTTTAATAATAAAATAATTTTTTTTTTGTTTCAATAAAGAAAGGAAGCTTTTATATTAAAATTTTAAATGTCATCATAAGTACGTAATGATAATCCCTTACCATCTGATTGATAATTAGCAAAGCTATTAATAAAAAATTAACATGTGAAATTATTTATAATACTTAATAGTTAGCTCATTAGAGTAATAGTTTATTGCATAATTTATTTTGGTTTTAGAAATTTTTTTAAGAATATCAATTATTACAATATAATAATTGTAAACTGTAATTAACATATTTTAGCAGAGATATTTTGTGATTATCTAATAAAATAATATAAGGTAGCAAACTTTTAAGAGAAGATAAACAAAGTATATTGCTATTAGTCAGTAAGGCAGGTGAAACTTTTATGTGTTTTTTTATTTATTATGTTCAACTTATTGCCATTTTTCAAAATGTTGAAATCGATGTCAATTATGTAAGGTGGCGACAAAACACAAAAAAAAATTCAAAAACACACGAGAAAAAATATATGTAATTGTAAAATAATACAAAATCATAGAACACACTTTATTTTTTTTTTTGCTAAAAATCTGATCAAAAATCGGCAAATATCACGTGATTACTAATCAATAAATTTCAACCTTTTTAAGGTTTTACTCGTTTTAGCACAGTATGTTCTATGATTCTGTGTTACGTTACATACATTACATGTGTTTTTTCTTGGGTTTTTTGAAACTTTTTTTTGCCACCACCTTACATGATCGACATCAATTTGAAAACGCAATAAATAAAATTACGATTTAAATATGAATTTTACTTTGGTTATACTGCATTACCTTTATATTATGCAGTACAATTCTGAGTAGGAATTCTGATTGGCTTTTTGTAACATGCTCTTAATAAATACTTATATTGGTTTGGAAATTGGAATACGATTCTTTAGATACGATCACTGATCACTGATCACGACTGCACTAATTCTGGCTGGAATTATAAATTTGGCCAGAATTAAAAACAAGAACGCTATGCATATGATTTTTGATCAACGCGAAAATTTCTGATAAAGATTATCATTCGTATTATAGATAAGGAATCATAAAATTTCGAATTTGACGTCTTAAATTACAAATTGAACAAAACTTGTAATTAACTTCTGGAAGTGAAGCCAATTTTCAATTACCAGAAAATGAATTAATGAATTTAAATGATTTATGACTTACACAGCAAGAAATTTGGTTACAGATAAAAGTTCGATCCAAATATTGATTATGATGTTCAGCAAAATCATTATTTATTAAATTTCATTTTACTTTTTTAATTTAATTTAATTTATTTAAATATAAGATAATAAATGTAAAAATTATTATATATCAGCCGCGCAGCCCCCGACTAAAGGAATTTAATTTAGCCAACTGGTAATTAATTCCATAGAAGACATTTAGAACAAAGATTCTATTACTAACCTTATTTGGCGCAAGATTATTAAATCATTTATTTGTATTACAATTTCGTAAACATAACCCAGCCCGATCGGCAATATTAATTAAAATTAGTGTACAAGCTGTATAATACCGGAATTTTCGGTGTTGATTAATAATGTATATAAAGGCATGTTAAAAACTTAAAAAAAAGCCTTTTTCATTAACGATTAATTTTCATCATGTCTTCTATTCGTAAAGAATTAGTTTATACTGCATTGAAAGAAGCAGATGCTTTATCAGATATTAATATTTATCATGATTTAACAAAAATGCATGAATTTAGACAAAATACCATTCTTGCTGACAAATCTCTTAATGAAGAAGAAAAATCATATGCAATTACAATATTAATTAAAGAATATGATTTTGATAAAATTATTTATAATGTAGGACCAAAAAGAATTTGCGAAAATTGTCATCTAGAATGTTTAGCTACATCATATTGTGAACAATGTATAAGAAATTATTTGAAATCAAATTTTTTAAATTGGACATCCGAAAATGATATTATTGATAAAATAATACAGAAATGTCAAATGGAAATAGTTAGCCCAGAATATGTAACTGAATGGATCCCATATAATAATTTGCAAAATATTAAATATTTAACAAGAGGTGGATATTCTGAAATTTATATAGCAGATTGGATTGGCGGAAAATATATAGAATGGGATTCTGAACAACAATTATTAAAGAGAGATCGTACACATAAAGTAGTACTTAAAAGGTTGGACAATATTGAAGATACCAATAAAAGTTGGTATGATGAGGTACTGGACAAAATACATAAAAATTTAAATATGTAAGATAATAATTTTCTTTTTTAAAAAAAAACAATTCTTAATAATTTTAATAATTTAATAGGTCGTATCACATTTAACAATAAGCAACAAATGGAGTAGCATTGTTCATTGTTTTGGTTTAACTCGAGAACCCTCAAAAGGTGATTATATGCTTGTAATGGAACAATTAGATACAAATTTAAGAAATTATTTAAAACAAAATTATAACAAACTTACATGGAATGATAAAATTAAAATAGCTTATGATATAATTGTTGCACTTTATTATGTTCATAAGGAGGAATCGATTCATAGAGATTTGCATTCAGGAAATATATTATATTCACAAAATAATGATTATTGGTACATTAGCGATCTTGGATTTTGTGGTCCTGTTAATAAACCATTAGGGGCCGTATACGGAAACCTTCCATATATAGCACCCGAAGTTATTATTGGTAAAGAATATTCTTATGCATCAGATATTTACGGTATTGGCATGCTCATGTGGGAGATTTCATCCGGACAACCTCCTTTTACCAATTTAGATTATGATTATAATCTTGCAATGAATATTGTTGATGGTATGAGACCAATGATAGTATCAGAAATTCCTTTAGAATATAAGGAATTAATGGAACAATGTTGGAATGCTTATCCAAAAGAAAGACCTGACATTAAAATTTTAAAGAATAAAATAGATTACATAAAAAAGTCTTATTATCATAACGAAACAAAGAATATTGTCAAAGACAATATTATTAAACCTAATACTGATAGCAACAAAATATATACAAGTCAAGTTTATGAATTTAAAAATTTTCCGGAACCGAGGAACGCAGCAGAAGGTATGAATAACATTCATATATACAATATTGATATCATTATTTTATCTAAAATTTATAATTTTATTTTTCAATTAAAATTTATAAAAATTAGAGGAACAAAAAGGTATTTATTTACATATGCTCAATTCGAATTCGATGTAAAAACCAAAATATTATTTTTTAATCTTATATTGTTGTTGAAAGAATTTCATAGTAGATACAGTTTTAATATTCCTGAGAATAGTAAGCATTTCATTTAAAAATATTTTTAAATTATTAAATAAAATGTTATTAATTACTTTATTATTATTATCTTAGTCGATGATTTCAATAATTCAGGTAACAGAAATAATATTAATCTTAATTTATATTTTCAATATAATAATAATTAAGTTAATTTCTTGATAAATTTAGATAAAATTATTGAATTATACAAAGAATTAAATTTGAATAATGCAAACAATTCAAATAATGGTAAGTAATAACAATAAATATGATTTTATTAATAAAAAAAAAGTATTTAATTTAATTAAATATGAATATATTTTTAGATATCCAAATTGATTCTGAAAGAGAAACTATGCAACAAATAAAAAAGATAAATATTAAAATTAATGGTATGTAAAATAAATTACATACAATTTTTTATATTATAAAATTAATAATAAAATTTATCTCTTTATAGATGATGAAGATGCGTATGATGATGCAAATCTTCATTCAGAAGAACAAGATGAATTACAAATTTCTGAGTTCGATTAATAGATAATTAATATTTAATCATTTTATGGATAAATTATGATATATATATATGATTTATATGGGATCATAAGTTCATAACTAACTATTATTGTTTATTTATTAAAAGTAACTATATTTTTATTTATATTGAATTAATTATAGAATTCTCATCTTTCATTACATTTTAATATTTTCTTAAAATTATAAGATTTATAATATCGCATATAATTTCAATATGACAAAAGTAAACATATTTCGCAAAGTGTTATATCACGTGATTTTTCGCAGAAGATCTGTGGATCTGTGGAAAGAATTATCTAGCATAAAAGTCGTTTTCATATGTTAATTAACGGTTAAATTTAAGCAAAAATCGCACAATTGTGAGAAAACTACATAATACTAGAGAAGGGAATGACTCATTATATATAAAAAAATCGTATGATATATGTAAAAAGACCCAAGGAAAAATAATATGCTAAAATATTATATCTTTAAACAACACCACATTTCACGCGCGTCAGATTCCGCTTTTACATGCGAATTTTGATAACTTTTTTATTATATTATTATATTTAAATATCAACAAATGGCTTATAATGATAATTAACCAACTCCAAATTACTAAAAAAAAATATTTATTAATTATTTAATTGTCAATTCGTTTAAGATTAGCACAATTTTTACTTTTTTAGCATTATTTGTTCGGGGGCGAAATTTAACGAAAATTGTATAGTTGGTAATAAATTCACAAATACTAAAACTGCGATAACTCAATATTTTTTAATAAAAATCATATGATATATGTAAAAAAAAACTCAAGGAAAAATAATATGTTAAAATAATTATAACATTACTATAGAAAAAATGACTTTACATTGTAACGCGCATCAGATATGTATTTTACATATACGATAGTGCCGTTCTTAGACGGATCGGCAATTAAATGAAATAAAGTAGTAAATAATTAAAAGTTAAGCTATTTTACATACTTACAAAAAAAAATATTAAACATATTAACATTATATTGCTATCTTTTTGATTAAAAATTTTATTCATGAAAATCGGTCATATCTGCTAGGCATTTAAACATTTATTATTTGGTTCCATAGATCACTTGTTTCAACGATTCGTTATCGAAAAAAATGCCATTTGGATCATACTTTGCACGGACAGCCTCAAATTTTTTGGCACGTTCGCCCAACTGTTCATGTAGATATTGAGTAATATTCGGCACATATTCCCAAGATTTAGCCCAATGCGGTCTAGTATGATCATCAAAAGCAAATAAAATTAGATTCAAGTGCAAAATAATCATAGAGTTCATATATTAATTTCTTTTACCTCGCATTATATTTTTGCATCCATCTTTGAGCAAGTTCGATCGAAAATTCCTTAAATAATGGTGTATCTTTTATAGATAAGACTTCGATAAAGAAATAGTAGGCATCAGGATCTTTATCGTATGCGTCTGACAAGATAGCGCTCGAGCTTTTGGTGATACGTATTTCAACGACTAAATTAAGAGGATATTGTCCCTTCTTCGCGTATTCAAAAATCTATTGATAATTCGAGATTGAGGATAAATTTAAAATATAACATTGTACAAGCCTCAAAGAAATTAAAAACACATACTCTATTAAAAATGTAATCAATTTCCGTTATGACATTTTCAAAGTCTTTATCGGCTTTAATTGCAAATTCCAAATCCTCGCAAGGTAAATTATCAATTCCTGCCTGATAATGTATTGCATCAGGTGCACTCCATACGTCATTATGTTCTACCAACTTTACTTTTCCAGCTAAGTTGGCGATTAATGGAGTCTTTTCCGGGGAATTTAGAATTTCCTGATAAAAGTGATGAGCTATTTTGGTAGATGCGTCTTGAGCGATACGAAGGAAAAGTTGCTGGAGTTCATTTAAAGTGACAGGATCAGTAGACTTTGTCCATCGTTTAATCCATAGTCTTTCCGTTTCTTTTGATATTAAATGATCTTTTGTTAGTGTATTAAATGGCCAATAGAAAATTTCAATTCCATCCGAATTTTTCACAAGATCTCTGATAGCGGCTGAATCAAACTTAGACTTAAGCGGATAAGTGTCAGTCATTCGAAGATCGTACATTGGTTCAACACGTAAGGTTACCCTAGACATGATACCTAATAAACCTACGATAGATAATGTAGAAAGTATTAATTTCTATTGAGCTTACGCCTGCAAATTAAATGTAAGCGAACCACATGAAACATTGGCTTACCTAAACTGACACGTGCAGCCTCCATTTCATCACGGTTCTTTTCATCTGAAAATTCATGTAATTCACCATCGCCAGTCACGATTTGTAAACCAACAACTTGATCAACGATTGTTCTCGCTTCAAATTTAGCACCATGACTTCCAGTTGCGACAACACCTCCAATCCTTACATTATCAAGGACGGTCATAGAAGTGATCGTCAATGGTGGATTATTCCTCTCGAGTGCTTTATCGATTTGCGAGATTTGAGCTCCTGGATTATAAAATTAGCATTAGTATAAATCAATCTGGCTTATTTCACGTTCGTTATAAGTGACGGTATCAAAATAACCGTAAAGGTACATTTATTTACAACTTACCAGCTTCAGCATGAACCACATATCCATCATCTCTCTTTTCAATATCAATTTTATCCATATTGTTTAAAATCACTAAATAATCATTTGTCATTGAAAGCGAACTCCAACTATGACCTTCAGCAGCACATCGAATTTTCTTTCCATTCTTTTGTGCACTCTTTACATAACTTTTTAAATCTTCAACGCTCTTTGGGTAAAATATTTTATCTGGTTTAAACGAAATATTTCCTGCCCAATTATGCCAAACGGTTTCCCCAGATTCATCAGATTCATTAACAAGAGCTGTAGTATCTACGATCGCTCTTTGTGTTTCTTGTCTTCTTGCACGTTTTATAATGGAAGACTCTTGATCTTTGAGAGAATCAAGAATCGTATATTCGAAATTTTTGAGTTCCCTTACTAGAAATCCTTCCATATTCAAAAATGATTTTACTTTTAACAAAAACGGAGTAAACAATACTCTTTTATACTTTATGAATCTTTTTTAGTCTTCTATTTTTAGTTCAATGGATTTGTTACTCCGATACGCCATTATAAATGAATGTTGGTATTGATTGGTTTTTAAATAGCCATTTGTTGTTTTTGATTAAAATATTATATGGTAATTTATTTCCTCTTTTGTTATTACATCAAACATAATCAAGCAACACATTTATTTTTCGGATTGTTTATTATTTAAAAAAGTACGCCATAGTTTAAGCTAAACTGTAAATAATCTAATAATATTTATGCTTAAAATAATCAAATCGAGTAAAATATTACTTTTAAACAACCATTTTTTTGTTTTACATATTTTGACATGGTATACTATATATGGTAGTTCAATTTATTTTAAATAATTATTTAAAAAAAGTTAAATCTATATCACATGTTCGAATTACGTAAAAAATACCTATTTAAATAGCTATTGTAGCTTATGTGTGACGATCATAAAATAGAAAATATAATCGGCCTTTCATTTATGGTAATTTAAATAAGAAACGTGACAACATAGGGCGTAGTTAATCTACTGTACAACGTCACATTTTTTTGCGAATCATTGATGTATTTTCATACACTATAGATATTATAAACCTTTATTAGCTATTAAAGACCAATATATAATTTTAAATTGTCATCCTGAATTAGTTTACCTAGAGCTTTAAAATCTGGGATTCCTCTTGAATTCATCAAATTTACGTCTCGAACTTCTTTCGAATTCAACACCACCGGTACCCTGCAAAAAAAATCGATCCGTTTTTTATATTCCGTCTCTTTTCCGTAAAGGGCTCATATTTCCGGAATTAATAACCTTATATCCCGGAATTTATCGAATTATTTACATTTTCGTGAATGGATCCGTGAAAGGCTGAAATAACGGATAAAATTTTTTATAGGGGTACCACTAATTGTTGTACCGCATATTCTCAATAATCAAAATAATCAACCAATTTATACCTATCCGTGTTACTATTTTTAAATTACCAGATAGTTTAAATAATTATTCGATGATGAGAAAACAAATGGCGAAAATAAAAATAGTAATGATATCATCGTTTGAAAAAATAACAGCTTTATAATAATTTAATTTTTATTCATATTCCTGTGTACAGTATAATATTAATATTTCATTTAACCATTTTCGATTCCTCTAAAAAAAAAATGAAATTCTCCTAAAAAACGATTGCCTAAACTTTTTTATTCTGGAGATTGGCAGGCACTACAAGATAATAAAATAGAACGAAATAACATTAATTCATACACTATTATACGAAGATTTCGGTATGGAGAGATTTGGTAATCATGACGCCTCTAGGATGGCAAGAGGGTTGCGGTAGGTATGGACGTACCATTGCACGAAAATCCCGTTAAATCCCTTGAGGTGAAGTGGTGAGAGGAAGAGCAGAGAAGGAGTGGCTTGCCAAATTTCAATGTATTTCTTCTTTTATCATGTAATATGTTCTTTTACAGTTAATAAAGAAATGCGTTTACTGTTTTTTTTTTAAAAAAAACATTAATTATACAGTACACCAAATTTCTCTAAGGCGCAGCAAAAATAAGTAAGGATTAAAATTTTAAAATAAATTTTAATTAATTTTATTGTATTTTGGAATGCAAATTACTCAATAAAAGATTATTCTATTTTAAAAATTCAAATAGAAAAACGATTTGATTGTAAAGGGCAATTAATCATGAGTATTAATCTAATTAATTTATGGATTCATTTGATTAAAAGCATGTAAGAAAAATGTTGAATGATATCATATTGATAATACACAAAAAAAAATGAGTTAGGGATCGGACATATAAAGATTCAAAGCCACACACAATGTAGCCCTGTCGGTGAATCGTTTGTCGATGAGATAATTGTCGGTTAACATATTGTAGAGTCACATAGTACTTTTCTCAAGACACAAAAATGTAATATAACTTTAGTTAGTTTCACAAACCAAATTGATGTAAAACGAAAAAGAAGCCAGCGGCCTTAGAATGACTTTGCGAATTTGCCGTGGTTTTTATTTTTTTTTAAAAAAAATTTTTTTATCCGATAACATTTCATACATATGTAAAAAACAAACATTAGTTCAAAATAATAAAAATCAATAAAATATAATTGTCTGAATAGTGAGTACCGGAATAATGAGTATCAGGAATAATGATTTCGATTTAGCACTGTCGGGATTTTCATCCCCTGTACTTTCCTTTT
This sequence comes from Rhizophagus irregularis, assembly GCF_026210795.1. NCBI lineage: Eukaryota > Fungi > Glomeromycota > Glomeromycetes > Glomerales > Glomeraceae > Rhizophagus > Rhizophagus irregularis. The sequence continues at coordinate 3,133,047 of NC_089457.1, forward strand.
TTGGATGAAATCATCATCTTGATAATCTCACTTAAAAAAATTTATTTTATTATTACTGTCTAGAAGTAAGTTGTACAAAATACTGAATAATGTATTATATATATAGGTAAAACAGTATGGATCCAAAACAAAATTGGTCAGAGGTACAGTACATGGGCTCAAGTTTCGGCCTATACTGAATTTAAATGTAATAGCTACGAAAGATGTTTTATCACTAGTGGAGACTCATCTGCTCATTATGACTTCCATTTTACTATACCTGATGATCAAAAAAGCTTTTACCTTAATTTTGAACTTCAATTCTCATTTGAAGAAAACAAATGGCGTGGACCATTCGATATTCGATAATACCAATGATATCTATTGGCACCTTCATGGTTTCCTTAATGATTGGAAAGTTCAATCATACACAATTAACATAATGATAAATATTTTTTTCTCAGATATACATGAATATGTTGTCAAGTAAATAACATAAAGCTTTTGCCATCAACAGTTCAACCATTTGTTGCTCGAGAATTTTAAAGTAATGAAAAAAATCCTGACGATATTTATATCTATTTTTAAGAATAAACAGAGTTTAGACAGATTAAACGTCTTGAGTTCTTGAACTGATTGAAACGTAATTTCTTTGTTTTGATACGTTAAGAGACCCATAATACCGTATTTATAAATCAATTTTCGCTTCACTCATAATAGATGTTAATCGGGAGATGTAAATTAAATCAGAAAGTGAATTGTCATGTGATCATCATGTGACGGTCCTGATGTTTAATTACATTTATTATATTTATTAAATATATGAGATTTGTTAAACTATATATATATTTATATATTAAATTTATTAAACATAGCAAATATTTATTATATGCAATATTTTTATTATAAATATAGGATATTTTTGTAGTAATGTTTCTTTCAGATAACGAAAAGATAATAAAGTTTTATTTAAAGTAATAAAAGTGATTGAATATATATGCTGATGCTGTACTACTGTACATGTCTGATCAGATGTTTGTTATACAGTTTATTATTTATTTACTGTTAATACATATACCTTCTGCTTACATAATTAAATTATTTGCTTAATATTTTTAAGCGTAAAGAACTGACCTAACAGTATGATGCACATTACTTATTGTGCATAATATATTCGGGTCTGGCTCCATTTCACCGACAATCATTTCACCGACAGTTTTGAAATCCTAATCCACTTACCCTAACCTAATAGGCTAATACTAACCCTAACCCTAACCTAACATTAATCCTAAATTCCCTTGTTGGTGAGAATGATGATTGTCGGCAAAACATTTGTCTGCGAATGACACTGTCGGTGAAACGTCTGTCGGTAAGATAATTGTCAGTGAAATGATTGTCGGTGAAATGAATGCGACCCATATATTCTGCGGTAGAATACATTAAACTTCTAGAAAATGATTATTTTTACCATTATATCAAGCACCACTAGTACTAATCCTGTAAACTACGTGATCATACACTGCTATTTTTATCACATATAAATACATCAAAATAAGATTAAAACTTATACGACCTTTACTGTATTATGAATTATTCAAAAACGACTTTACAGAAACTTCAATATCGTAGCGATGGCTTGCATATATGTAATTTCTTTACGATTACATAATGTGGTCACTATGTATTTATAACGCAGTTACTGCGCATTAAGCCATCGCTACGATCTTGAAGTTTCTGTAAAGGAGCAGCCTACGACAGAAAAAGGAGTGCTGATTTAAGCTATTAAAAATTGAAATGCGATTCCTCTTGTTCATTTGTATAAACAATCAATTTATGTGATATCGATAATAGATTAAAAATAAAAGAATTAACAATGCGAAGCATCATATGGATAAATATACAAGAAACGTATTGTATATCACTACGAGCTCCTGAATATTAATAAAATCCTAAATACATTATTTGTTTTTTATTTAGCTATACCAATTCCTTGAATATCTTTGGTGCAAATGGAATTAATTTTCTTGTATATCAATGCGCATTGCCCTCCAGACATAACATGATATCTGGTACTAAGGAGTTTGGCAACATATGATCAGCTTACGATAATCTCTAATAATAACATTCTCCATGATTATATTTTATTCATCATATAATCTCACTTTTTTATTTTATTCAACTGCTTTGATTTCATTCTTTTTCATTTTGATAGCAATTTCCAGGATTTAAAATTGCCAATTTCAGCTGCTTCTTTATATAATTCAAAGCTTTGATTTCATTTTTCCATTTTTAAACAATATCCAAGATTATGTATTAAATCAAGATCACCCTATTCAACTAACTACTTTAAATAATTCATGATGATATAAAGATTTTGAGTGAAAGCTACCATTTATTTGCATTTTTATTCTTCTATTTCATTGGTAATTTGAATGAATGACAAAGGTATTTGAAAGTTAAAGAATAATAACAAATAGATTAGTGGATTATCAACAAAAGAAAGGGAATATCAGCTGAAGATAATGCATTGAATAGTAATGAATGACTCAAGAGTTTTTTATATTGAAGTTATTCAATTGTTAATGTGGCATTCTGATGCTTAGATTGTAACTTTGCATTATATATTTGGTGCTTCTGGACATTTCTTGTCAAGATATGCTTGCATTTATTTAAAAACAGCTTGTTGAAAATCTTTAAATAAAATTTACATAAGGATGTGAGTCAACATTTCCATTTCTACTCCTAAAATATTCCAAAACAGGACTCTTTTTCTTGTCTTTTTAATTATTTTAGTATAGTAATGTATAAGAAATTGACTGTTTCTGCCAAGTAATAAGAAAATGGCAAATTGAAAAATGATAACAAAATTGTATAAAATACTTAATAAATATATAAAAAAGTTTATTTAATAAAATTTGATTTGATTTATAATAATATTCAGTACAATTAATAATAAAAATAAAATTTAATAATGAAAAATAACTGCATTTAACATTTAGAAAATTATAAAAATGCTAGATAATTTCATTTTTTTTTGTAAAAAAAAAAATTAACAATAAGTTACCATTCCCACTTTCCACCTTTCTATTTATCTCCAATTTAAAAACCATAAATTCTATAGTATAATATCACACTAAATTTTCATATTTTTATAAGAATTTTTTTAAAAAATTTTAAATTTCATAAATTTGAATAAAATCTTATTATTTTATAATATTATCATAATTAAATTTGGGTATGTTAATTAATAATATGTAATTTTTAACTTACTTTTTTTAGGTTTTTTTTTTGTTAATCTCGTAATGATATCTAATTTTTTTTAAAATATAATATAAATTATAAACATTACAAAGAAATACTACTGGTAAAATATAAATAATATTTACCTTTAAGAACATTAATACTTGAGCAATTTCTTTTCTTTTTTGAATCATTACTTACACTATCTATAGTTGTACATAAAATTATATGTAAATACTTAAATCCATAACAATAAAAAAATATTCAATAATATTACCTTCATCTGGTATCTGTTTTGGTTCATCATTATTATTATCATTCTTGACATCAATTGGAATACCAAGTATATCTTCAATATCTAAATTATAACAAATAAAATTATTCAGCTTATTAAATAAAACATTTTACAAATGTGATGCTATAATTATATTTACCATCAGGAATTTCTAATTCGTCTTGATCTTCTGAATGAAGGTTAGGATTGTTAAATATTTCATCATTATCTGTTCATTTACAAAAAAATTAATTATAAATGTCAATTAATGGGCAAAATAATTTATAGAAACATCTCAGTTACCTTCAATAATATTTTTTGGTATAGGAATATCCTTAAAAGTATAAAGTTTGCTGCCAATATTTTTTGTGTTTAAAGTAGAATTTACATCTATTAGGTCATTAACCGAATCTTCTGATTTCTGGTCAATTTTATTCTCATAATATGATCTTTTAATTTCTCTTATATCATTTAAAAGTACATTAATATCAGGTCTTTTTAATGGATTAGCATTCCAACATTGCTCCATCAATTCTCTATACCCTGAAGGGGTTCCCAATACTGTTTCCGGTCTTTGCCCATTTACTATTCTAATTGCAAGATTATAATCATGTTCATAACTACTAAAAGGTGGTTGTCCAGATGAAATTTCCCACATAAGCATACCAATACTATATATATCTGATGCTGAAGAATACTCTTTTTTGTATATAACTTCTGGTGCTATGTAAGGAAGATTTCCATATATACTATTCAATGGCTTATTAGCGGGACCACAAAATCCAAGATCACTTATATACCAAATCTTATTTTTCTCTAAATATAATATATTTCCAGAATGCAAATCTTTGTGAATAATATTTTCTCCATGTATGTTGTGAAGTGTACTAATTATATTAAACGTCATCTGCATCCTTTCTCCCCATTTTAATTGCTTGTGATTTTTTTGTAAATATTTTCTTAAATCCATATCCAATTGTTTCATTACAAGTATATAATTTCCATACATTGAATCTTGAGTTATACCAAAATATTTAACAATAGTCTTCCAATTATTACTTGCAATGAAATAAGATTTCGCCTAAAAAAAGGTAGGAAAAAAATTCGTCAATAAAAATATGTTTAATATACACATGTATTTATGTATATACGTACTTCTTCAAACCAATTTTTGCTTGCATTTTCTATGTTTTTCAATTTTTTTAGAACTACTTTACTTGTACCTTTCCTCTTTAATGATTGGTTTTTAGAATCCCATTCATAATATTTTCCATCCTTCCAATCTGCTGAATAAATTTCTGAATATCCACCTTTCGTTAAATATTTTACATTTTCTAAGGAATCATAAGGAATCCATTCAACTACATTATATGGAGTAAGTGTTTCCAATTGACATTTTTGAATTAATTTATCAATATTATCATTTTCAGAAGTCCAATTTGAAAAATTATTTTTTAAAAACTTTCGAACACAATTTTCACAATATAATGTAGCTAAACATTCTTCTTTGCAATTTTCGCAAAATCTTTTTGATCCTTCATTAATAAGAAGTTTAGCTTTATCCCGGTGTTTACTTAATATTCTCAATATTTCAGAAGTTTCTTCGCTTGTAAGAGTTTCATCCGAAAAAATGGTTTGCTTTCTGAAGTCGAACTGTTTATCAATATTATTATGAATATTTTTATTTATTAATGCGTCTGCTTTGTTAATAGCGGTACTAACTACTTCTTTACGAATAGCCATTGGTTTGAAAGAACTTTAGTATTTAGAAAAAAAGTTTGGTTATTACGGAACATTTCCGCCGAAATGTCAAATGATTTAATGTTTTTGTTTCACAGTTCATTCTAATTAGAACATGATCCGCATTTTGCCAATCATAAATGAATTGCATAAATTACACATTCCATTACAGTTTTAAGCGTGTTAATCATATGTATCACAACATTACATTAACGTTATAAGTAATAATATAATTTTTTATTACGTTATTCAAACGTACAATGCTTGAAACGCAAAATTTTTAATAATAAAATATCTTTGTTATTATAATTGTTTAATTTGAATAAGTAAATATTATACGTAATTAATTACTAAGTTTTAATAAAGACTAAAAGGAAATTATTATAACTTATTTCTTTGTGATACAACAATTTGGTATAATAATAGTATTGAAAATATATATATAATATTTATACGGGTAAAAATAACTATTATTTATTTTTACAATAAAATGTGAATACATTTTATCTTCTAATCCTACTTCTAGAATTTTTAATTGAATTTAAAGATATGTTATCTGTTATATGTATTATTCTGGTATATTAGGTGTATTATACTGTAAAATGTAATTAAATTGATAATTATTATCGTTGTAATAAAGAATGAAATATTTGATAAATTACAATCATTTAAATTCGTTAAAAAAGGCTGTTTGTCAATTATATACCGGCTGTACGACGTGGATGTCGGTACAATTCGTATTCCACTCACACACTCTCCTTTTGTTACTCAAACAGGCGTAGACTTTTCTAACTTTAGCGGGTCAGTAAACCTTGACTTTTTAATTGCATATTCTTGTGCAGAGGTATAAAAAAATATTTTTGGTTATAGGACTATAGGTATTATTACTATTATTATTAAACTAGGAAGTTTTGATACTGGATTGTAGAATTTGTTCAGAAATAAAATATTCAAAATTATTTAAACATTCCTGATAATATTAAAAAAGCAATCTTCAACATTATTAATGGATAGTAGTATCCTGACTTGTATCAATTTATTTTAAAATAGTTATTAAATTATTATTAAAAATAGTACAAGAATTACATCGTTCTTTTACAAATTCTTACAATTCAAAATTATATCGTACAGCACCGCATGCAATAATAGTATCCCCCTTTAAGTAGTATCGGGTACTAAACTACGAATTTCGATATTTTGAATAGTATCCGGCGCTAATTTTGGCCAAAATTGATATTTGGTCAAAGTTATTTCCTGCATAGTACCCTCGGGTACTATTCAACTAACTTAACTTACTTGGAATTCTAGCCTGTATGCAGCGCTATACAGTAGTCGCTTTCTTCATTTACAAAGTAGTATAATATCAACTTCACGTACTTTTTTTACAAATTGAATTGCGAATAAATGTGTTATGCCACAAATCTTGCATAAATTCAAGAGGCCGGGATTATCGACTATTTATAACACTAACCCCAATTCCCTAAGCTAAATTTACAAATAAAGGCGTTAATATCAGATATGTATAACGCCATTTTAAATTTATTTACATCAATATAAATTACTATAAAAAAATAAATAAATCGTTTCCAAGATGGAAGTTGATTACATCTCAATCTGAGATATTCATATACAACTTTCCTGGAATTTGTTGTATCGCCAATAACTTCATTTTTCTTCAAATAAATTTACGATATTGTCCGGATCAAATTTGGCAATTTGTCGCCATTCTTCACATTCTACAACGCTAAAAGGTTATGATATTTTTGACGTATTACGTCGACGCATTACGTCATTTAGATTTTAGATTAAATATCACACATTAATTTTAAATACCTATTGTTTACTAGTATGCTTTTTATATGGAACATGATCTTGGACGTTTGTATAATAACACAGTTATTGGGTACCCTAATTACAAACTAAAAAATTTGCAATAATCTTTATCTTATAAATTTTTGTTCGTATAAGTATCTAATAAGAACAGTTAATATTAATTCAAAATAAAATTAAAATGTTTCAATATTTTTAAAGAACCATGATCGGGTATTTGTTCTTCTGAATGAAAATATATTTCACCTTTAAAATAAATAAAGTAAAATTAGTAAAATTAGAATTTAAAATTTATAGATTATTTAACTCGCCATCGGTACTTTTTTTATATAATCACTATGAATACCATCTATTGTATTATGCAGTAAATTTTAAAAAATATATTTTATTGTCATATGTTTCAGGAAATTGTCCATTCGGAATATTGGAATTCAGGATATTGAAATTCAGAAGATTGGGATTCAGGATACTGCTGGAACTCGGAAACTCGGATTCATGAAATTGGACTTCAATGAAATTGGAATTCGGGAAACGGGATTCAGGAAATTGGATGATTCAGTTCGGAAAATTGGCATTCAGGTAATTAACTTCAAGAAAAGGTATATTCGGGAAAATGGTGTTCAGGAAATGATCCGACAAGGTTTTTTAATAGATGGTATTCATTAATGCTCCGCACGAGCCGTCGAGCCGTGCCAGCTCGAGCAAGCTCGCGAGCCAGGTATATTGAGCCGAGCCGAGTCGCAGCTCGCAATCAATTTAGCTCAGCTCGTTCGAGTCGAGCTTCAATGCAGCTCGTTCGAGAGTCATGAGCCGGCTCGCGAGCTCTGAAATTAAGAAAAAATATTTGCGCATGTGATCATCAGCTGATCATTTCGCAAATTCTATTTACTGCATATATTACTAAATCTAAACAATACAAAGATTTTAATCATTATCAAAGGAAAAAAAATCAAATTAATTTATACTTGGGAGAAAATTTCTCGGTATAATTTCAGTATTTTTCAGTTATGATCAATTTTTCTTGACATATCGAAGTGATTTTTCAGATGATTGCATCACCTTTCTTCCCAAATTTTATAAAGTGAACCATTCTAGTTGAATGATAAATTGTTTAACAAAATTCAAAAACAGCAATTTATGCAATTGGGATTCGGGAAACGAGAATTCTGGAAATTGAATGTTTCAGGAAAATGTCCAGATCGGAAAATTGGCATTCAGGTAATTAACTTCAGGAAAAGGTATACAGTATTCGGGAATATGTCATTCAGAAAATCGTACTGTAGCCATTAAAAATTATCTGTTGTTGTCATACATATATCAGATATCAGATATATCCCAACCAGTGTTGGATTTAGACAATGTTCGTTGGACGTTGAACATCTAATTGATATGTAGTATGCTTATATGGGAAATATGGGAATTTCATCTGGACAGCCACTTTTTATTAATTTTGATCATAATTATGAACTTGCAATAAAAATAATATTTTGGGATGAAGACCAAAAATAGTAAAAAATTAACGGAACAATGTTGAGATGATCCAAAAAAAGACCTAATATTAAGACATTTTATAATAAAATTTACGAATTTAGATAATCATATCAAACTTTGTACATATAGTAGATTATTTTAATAACTTCAACTCACAATACGTGGATTGCTACCAATTAACTACCAAATCTTCGACTCCCCTCCTGATGATTCTACCTTGAATTCCTCGGAACTTATTATTGGACGAACTTTACGAACAGCTCCTTCTTCCGAGGTTATTCTCTCACATTGGTCCATAATCCTGGATAATTCCCCGGAAAATACCTTCACGTCTCATTCTAGCTCTCTATCCTTGCGACCGTGTACTGGATGTAATTTAATAATTCTTCAATCAAACGATCCAAATACCTTCTGCTCATGGCGTCTCCTGCTGGTTGCGCGCTTCTACCTATTGGATGATTCGCTTAACTACCTTGCCTTCTAGATTGCATTTGCATTCTTTTACCCTTTTTATTAATTTATCTTATTATTATATTTTTTCTTCTCTTAAAGCTTTTTGTAATAGATTTAGTTCCCTTCATCCCTTTGAATATTGATACTTTACAAGATAATTTTACTCCTGCTCTTATTGATTCGGTGATTACACCACAATCTATTAATCCTTCTAGCCCCTACCTTTGCTCTGCGCCGGATAACCACTATATATTTTATCTCTATGGGACTCGGTTGATGAACAAGGATTTATTTTATCTCACCGATCCTCCTCAGTCCCACTGCGAATTATATGCTGCACTATCGGTTTTGGAACTCCTCCCAACAGGCGCTTCCGCTGAATTTCAATAGCTATTAGTATTTCTTCCGCCATTAAAGTGTTATCTACCCCCTTCTGTTCACGCACACTTCGTCTAAAGAACTATCGTATTTCAAGCGACTTTGTATTTCTAAGTCTCTTCGTCTGACCTTTACTAAAGTTCCTGCCCACTCGGATGATGCTCTTATGGCTCTTAACAATCGCGCTGACGCTCTCGCCAAAGACCATTTGTCGTCCAAATCTCTTGCTTTTAATGGCATTCATATCGACTCCGACCTTCGGAAATTTATTTCCCCACGTCATGATCAATTATATTTTCAAACCTTTTTCTCTCTATCTAGATTAACACGATACGCGTATAACGCGACTTCTTATTCTTGGAACCTTACCTGGAAATTTTTCTCGATTTTGGACCGCGCACGTACTTTAAAGACCACAACTTGACTATTTTTCGGTTGAAATTGTTTTTCGACGCGCTCCTACTCTGTCCCATCGACGACTACACGCTCCTGACTTATACGCACATCCTTCGTTGTGTCCTCAGTGTTCTTCCGCTCCCGAAATGTCATCGCATTTATGAACATGTACAGCTCCTCACGCTTTTAGCACTGATAATCGTGGCCTTACCGAACCTTCGCTATTGGATTGTTTTCGTCATAATATCCCCAGCGCTGGTTCATTCTTCTCGCACTTTCAACAGAATAATTCTTTGTCGTCATACGTTAAGACTTGGCTTCAAAACTCTATTGATCAGAGTGGATTTTGGATGGATAAAATTTCGGATTTTCTGTCTAGTCAAACGGTTCGGGGTTTGCTCTTTGGATTAGATTATAGGATTTACTTCTCCGGATAGTTCTTTGTAATTTACTTTTCTTTTTCACTGTATTGTTGCGACTAGTTTATGTTTTTATTTTATTGTAATACGATTTGAGAATTATTTTAATAAAATTTAGCGTAAAGCTATTTGCATTAGATTATTTCAATATTTTGTTTATAAAAATTATACTAATATTGATAATATTAAACAGAACAACAAAATACATCATATTTTACGTCATTCATCATTTACATATTGCCTAAAAACTTTAAGCATTCATAGTAAATCATATAGCTATAAATTTAGTTTATGATTTCGATAATTCAAGAAATGACGTCAAAATCAAAAAATATGTTGAAAGATAATTGTAAATAAACTTCCAATTATAATTAATACCAAAATTTGCTAATAAATTACAAGCTATTGTAAATTCAGTTAAACCTTTTGTTTAAATTATTGCATTACCTCGTTAAAATTAACGATCTTTGAATTATAATTCCGGCCAAATTTTTCTTAATTCTGGCCAAATTCGTAATGCCGGCCCAAAATCGGTTAAAATTGAAAATTTTAGGCCAAATGTAATGCTGCATTTGCACAAAATAATCCTTAAACTAAATATGGAAAATAAAACTTCTTGTTGACCTCTAAGTATTTATTAAAAAAAATTTTCAAGTGCTTTTTGTTTTTTAGAACTTAACTAGAATTTGGTGTTTTTTTTTCCATTAAAATAAAAAATAATGTGAAAAACTTAAAATTTGTCAAATATAGTGAGCAATATAAGTCAAAATATTTTATGACATTGTATAATAAAAAACAAAATTAAAACATATAAATTTAAGTAAATTTTCAAATACAATTCAGATTCATTAAAAAAATCCCCTTTTTATTTTATTTGTATAATTGTATCGTAAAGTTTTAACTATTTTGGTAGTTTTTAATTATTAAATAAACTATTTACTAAATATAAAGGATAATTAATATTATTAATATGAAAAAAAATCTTTTTTATGATTAAATCAATAGAAATCTAATATTGAAATATGATTAAACAGAAATAAATTAGTTAAAAATAATGGATATTTTGTAGTTTTATTTAGTTAAAAATAAATTAATTATTTAAAAATAAGTATATAACATTATTTCATTCTTGTTTTCTACAATAAATGAAATTTTGTCATTATTTCATATTGAGAAACAGAAAATTTTTGATAGATTCAATAATAACTAAAAATCCGGTTGATAACCGGCTTTATTACCTTAGTAAAAGTGTTTTCTTCTGTAAAATTATGACTAAAAATGATATATTTTACTATTAGTTAAAAACCAGTTGGTGTTATAATTTATTTAACAAAACTCAAAATTTTATTATAAAGATACCTGAAATATGTCCTTATTGTGATGAAAAGTTACCATCTCCTTTGCCCAATAAGTTAAAGGATTTATTTATGAATTTTCAAGGAAAAAGGTTAAAAGCCGTGGAGCAATTTGAATTTTGTCATGCTCATATAGGAGAAATGCAAATCATTCCAGATGGTATTAAAAAAGGTTATCCAACAGTGATAGATTTCAATTCTATTCCTAAAAGAATTGAAAATTTCAGTACTGATCTATTGGATATTTGTAAAAAGAAAGTCAAAAGCTTTTATGTGATAATTTTATGAGAGAATATCGTGATAAAGGAAAAAACAAAATTAATTCACCTATGAGTCTTATGAGCCGAATTGAAAGTTTTCAGGTAATTTGAATTTTTTTATTATATTAATATGATATATATACATAAATAATAAATAATCAAGTTTCTTTTATAATTATCTTAAAATTAGCCTGGTTATTATGGTCCTCGTGGTGCTATTGTAATTGCAGAAACTTTAAGAAAGCTATTTATTGATACTAAAATTTTAACAAAATCTCTAACAATACCACAAACACCAATGGAATATTTGCAAGAAGTTCTTATTCCTGAAGCAGCAGTTAGACTTATTCAAGAAGATAAAGACATAACAGCTGAAAAAACACGTGAAATTATGTTAGAGAGTGTGAGATTTGGGGAATATGTTCATAATGATGAGAATCAAGAAATGTAAAGGGTTATGTGCAGAGATTTTTAATAGATAGAACGCTGAGTGAATTTGGAAATATTAACAGTAAATAAAATATTTGATAAAAAATTTTTTTGAAATTTTCTTTTTTTTGAAAAAATATAATAAGTTTTTTTTTAAAAAAAAAAGTTTAATAAAGTCATTTTGCCGTTAAGTACGTTATTTTACATAATATTACAGCTATTTTTAGAAATAAAGCATATAATTGTACACCCTCAATGTACCTTCAAAAAATCATCGTTCCTGTCGTGATTAGTCGGCACGTGATGATGTACAATGATAACTGCACTCATATCCTGCTATCATTTCTTTCGCTACTGATAAACTTTAGAACAAGCCACCGAGTCTATTTTATCGGTTATGATGAGGTTTTTACAAGTATATACCCCAAATAAACTCTTTCAACTTTTTTTAACTTACTTCCTTTTAACTTGCATTTGTTCATTCTTATTTGCAATATCATGGAAATTGAAAACTCGTTCAATTGTTTATTTCTAGAAAACTACCTTGTAATTCCCATTCCCGTTTACAAAGATAATAAAAATAATAAGTTCTTTAAGTCATATGATGATGAAAGAATCTCCGTGAGCATATTCACAGTTGCACTACTTAAGGAGTATATCTGTAAAAAGAAAAAAGTTGATAATTTGAAACTCTGAAGAGTCAATGTCAAGAAAAGCGTGATCAGAAAAAATGTTTCTACCGAAGAAAACATTGTAGAAAACTTCAAGGAAAAGAAATGGAACCTGAAGAACTGTTTGAAGAATACTTTCAAGATGAATTAAATTCTAAAAATTTTAATGCATCTAACATCCACATCATCGCAACCACTGGTAAGTGTCTCTCAATGTTTAATCAAAATTTACGGTTGAAAAAAAAATACCTTTATTTAATTTTTAACCTTGCACTGTATCATATTTTTTTTTAATTATCTTTCATAGCTTTGTAGCCCCCGTTTTTGCTACTAGTAAGTGTCTCAACGTTTTTTGCTAATAATGTCGTATATTACTCACGTTCATTGTTATTTGCTTTCTATAGGGTTGCCCAACTACGCAGAGAAGAATATCAATACTATAATTGGTTTGTAACATTGTCAGTTTTATAAGTCGTATTTTTTGAAAACCTTCTCTTTACTATTTATTCTTGTTTCTAGATAATTTACGAAAGACTTTTCCTCATATCGATGATGTCGATAAACCTTTTTTTCGTAAACTGGCTCAGAAACTCGCCGTAATTTGGGAACGTTCACTTGACTTTTCACTCGAAACTCTGAACAACCCATACGTCAAGCTGAACCAGAGCCCTTCAATTTTCAAAATATGCCTACCCTATGGTGTTACTGAAATGACGCGTGATGGAATCGATCTTCGCTTCCCTCCTTTTGAAGCGAATACTGAAATGATCTATATGAATCCCCTATACCACGATCCGCAATTTCAAGAGACCGTTAATTTGGTGCGAAATAAAATTGAAAATTATGAACAAGATATTATTGTGCTTGCTGGAGTCAGAAGGGGGGAAAACGTCAACCACATTTGCCATTGCTGCAGAACATTGGGCAATACATGTAGACTGTTCCCATATTATTTCAGATTATAATAATCAATTATCTAGTGAACTCGTTGCAGTTAAAGTAAAATGTCCATCTTTCAATAATATCCCACTCCAGGAGTTGGCACTTCGCAAGCTCGACATAGTATTCGCCTCACGTGTATTAATACTAATCAAAATGTATGTAGAGCAAAAAATCAAAACACCAAAGGATTGGCTATTAGCACAACTTTATGGTTTAGATAAGGATAGTATAACCCTTATTTACGAAAACCTGTCAGAACTAAGCGCAGAAGAATTTTCGTCACTTATACGTTTCATCAATAAATGTCTTAATATTGGACGGATCCTCTTTATCCAAGATGAGGCGCAATCGCAATGTCTTTGCCGACCTGAATTCAGAGAATACTTTGGAGGCAGTGAAATAAACAGACCATGGAATTTTTTGCAGGCCTATACTTTTCACATGGTCACTTCCAAATTTGAAGTTACACACACATTATTTCTGGCATTATTATGCATATGTCAAGCGGACTATCCCTAGTTACTAGTGTTGGAAAATTTGATGCACCTCGAAAAGTGCATCTTGTGTTGAAACTCCCTTATCTCTCACCTGATGATGTTATACGAGTTCTAACCACTGTAATCAACGTAGATGGAGCTAGTCCTGAAACTCTTTCTTATTTAAGAAATATTCCCAAAGGACGCCCCCAAAACTGTGCGTCGTTTATAAAAATGCTAACCAACTGATCAGAACTGCTAAAAGATAAAGATGATGAATTTGTTAAAACTAGTAAGAAATGGTTCGAGCAAATGTCTAATTCAATAGCAGGATATTTGCGCAATACCGCCAGTACTTTATCAATCAGAGGGTCGACCTAAGGGAGGCAATTGTTGATCTTATTTGTTGCCGAATTATTAATTCAGAATCGGCTGGTGCTGAATTAATTCAACATGGGATTCTTCCTATTCATTCGCCACCTTTCATTACCCTTAATCCTCACAAAATTGACTCACTTTCGTTCAAAGTCAATGGAGACTTAGAGTCTTAGATTATTATGGCCATTGGAAAATATTTGAAGTTAGATAACAATGTAACTTTGACAGATATTTATGTTAGTCACATTTTACAACGTCTTAGAACCCCTCAGTCATTTGGTAGAGCTTGATGATGCTTTTGCATCAGCAATTATTTCTAAATGCGGTTGTAGTATGCTTAAAGAACTTAAAAAGTGAACTGATGATTCACATTTCAAGTTTCCAGAATGGATCATGCCTGGAATTCGGTTTGTAATGGAAACAAATCTATCAAAAGCTGTTCCACTGTATGATTATGTTAATGACATATACAAATCAACCAAGTACCATAATCATGCTATCCAACCACAGCATCATGCAGGTTCTGATCTTGTACTCTCTCTTGTAGATAAATCAAATAAATCAAAAAATGTGGTATTGTTATCGTTGAGTTCCATTATTTATGATAAAAATGTTCCAACAAGCAAGGTTCAAATGCAAGCTTTAAAGGCATGCATGGAGTTCCAGTACATGGAAGAAAATGAAGAAAAAAAAGAAAAAAAAAGAAGAGGCGCAATAATAAAAAAGAATCTGGATCCCAGAATAAGAAAACGAAGCTAGATTTTGATCAATACGCTGGAGAGAAGGGACGTGCTGAAATTGGCCTTACTAAAAAATTTCAAAAACTTCAGAAAAAGGATATCGTTGTTTAAGGTTGGTTGCCATAAATAACGATTATTATATATCGAATTACAACCTTTAGCGGTTGTAATATTATAAACATAAGTTGTAAATTGGCTGTAAATACTACACTATTGTGATTAGCTAAAAGATGGTATTTACTTGACTTTTGGACTTACAACTATTTACAAAGACCAACATTATCGTTATTGATAATAATGATAATCCGGATTCTAATGGAAATGCAAGTTTTCTTTATGATAATGCAGATTAGGATGATTTGAATTACAATTTAGAATATGATAAAACTTTCAAGGATTAAAGTATCTGGAAACCCTAAATTTACGGAACTTACATAATTTTTTGTGCAAATCTAGTAGTTTTCAGTGATGATACTAAAAGAAAAAATATGAAAGTAGGGAAATCATCGTAATGGGATCAGTTTAGATTGGAACTAATAAAATCAAATGATTTTTCTTAATATTTTATTTATAAATTATGCTACAATGAAAGAAATTATATACAAGTAATACGGCACTTTTTTATTTGTCAAATAAAATAAATACACGATTATTTTATGCTAAGTCATAAAAATCTAGTTTGATTTTTTTGCAATAACCTCGCCCTTTTTATTTCTCTCTACTTGACTACATTAAAAGCTAAGCCTGGCTTTTGTGCTTTACCCATTAATCATCGCATACAATGACATTACCTTTCATATACAATAAATATCAGCTTCAATAGTTTGAATATTAATTATCAAGTAAAATAACATCGTGATCATTGTTATTTCTCCATGCTATACTAGTCAACTGAAATATAAACCTTTAACTTACTGCATAAATTTCTAAGGTATAGCATCTAGGTTATAGCATTCAGAACAGTGCACAAAATCTATTCAAATTTTGCCAGATTTTTCAAAGGTTTTGAAATATCTGGTAAAATTTTTTAAGTAATAAATCTTGAATGATTTCAGATATTTTACTGCAGATTTCAGTATTTTTCAGAAGATTTCTGGAATTTTTCTAAAAACTTTTTGTGCACTGATTCAAATGGGCATCTTTAAAAATTATTTCTATATTGTATTGTGTGACACCATAATTGTTTCACTAACTTCCCAGGAAGGCAGGAACCTAATGAAAATAAGCAACTGTGACCTCTTAGATCTAAGAATTTATATATTTTAAAGTCCACTATTATTTTCTTGACAAGATTTGAATCATAATTTCACAAAATATTACTGTATTGTTTATTTCTTAAAATCAATTTGAAAAATATACATAATATTTGATAAAACATTTTCTATTGAATATTTACAATTAATTTCTGCCCAAGTTTTCATTTCATTCTAACCTGGAAATAGATCCTATAAAATAAGTTCTTGGAAAAATTAATAAATAAATTAGATTCCTTCTAATTAAAGTCACAGGTCAAAAAGTGTTAAATCAGTAATCAATCAGTCATCAATCGGGTATCTGATTTGTACCTGATTGGTAACTGATTGCCTCAATCAGATACCAATCGGGCTGCCCGATTGGCATCTGATTTCTGCCAAAATTCGACACCAACCGGGCAGTCTGATTGATGACGGATTGATATACCGATTGGTATCAGATTGGTGACCGATTGGTGACAGATTGGTGACAGATTGGTGACAGATTGGTGACAGATTGGTGACCGATTGGTGACCGATTGGTGGTCTATTTATGGTCAATCGATGGTCAATTTATGGTCAATCGATGGTCAACTTATGGTCAATTGATGATCAACTTATGGTCAATCGATGATTAACTTATGGTCAATTGATGGTCAACTTATGGTTAATCGATAGTCAATTTATGGTCAATTTATGGGTTAATTTATGGTAGTAATCACATAACCAATAATAAAATTTATTACAGCACATTATAATATTTATTAAAATTATAAACTCTATAAATAATAAAATACATAGTGTCTTTATTTAAATAAAAACCATTCATAATCTTTTTTAAATACTTTATACTACATACAAAATGATGTAATATTTGAAAACAGATGTTAGAATATAACTGATAAAGTTAGTAATATTTAATAAATAGTAAAGTGTAAATATAAAAGTTAGTAATCATAGTAAAATACAAATACAAAGTTAGTATTATGAAGAGTTTGATAAAAAAAAAGAAAAATACGTGATGATGTTAGTAAAATATAAAAAAAAAGAATAACATTAGTAATATAAAATAAAAGAAATATAACGTTACATTAGTAATATTAATAAGTGATAAAGTTAATATTATAAAATAAAATATAGTCAGTACAATAAATTTAATGACAAAAATACAATAATTAATATACCTGTAAAATGTAAAGAGAGTAAGAAAAAAACAGAAAAGAAAGAGCGTGTATATTTTTTGAAAAATAAACAAACTCGAGTTTGGTAATTTATATGCATGTTAAGATCAGGTCACGTGCATAAAGATCAGACTGAATTTTAATTGGTTAATAATAGATATAATAGATAAATATCGCATCTCCAGAAACTGAAAATTTCAAATTTACTTGTCTCATAATTTTACCTTATATATAGTGACCTTTTAAATTTGTATTAAATTTTACCTTGACTTTTGGAGACCTAAATTTTTTTAAAATTGTTTAATAATATTAATTTATTTAATATAAATTTAATAAAAAGTATATTATTTTTTATTTAATGTTCGAATTCTAAAAAAAATTTCTATTAAAAATATCTCATACAAATTCTTAGAAAATTTCAAAAAAAAATCTCTATTTCCTATACGAATCTTAGAAAATCTCAAAAAAAAAATTTTCTATCAAAAATATCTATACGAACCCTAAAAAATTTTACAAAAAAGAAATCTCTATCAATCAAAAATATATTCCATACGAACCCTAAAAAATTTCACAAAAAAAATCTCTATTAAAATATCCCATACGAACTCTTCCTAAGGTTGCTTGCCAAAACCTCTCCAAAATCCTGCGATAAATTTCGGCAAGATTTTACTATATGTTTACTATAGTTTCGGCAGGGTTTCGGCAGTTTTGGCAAATGGGGGTTTCAGCATTTTGGCAAAGTTTCGGCAGGATTTTTAATATGATTTAATATAGTTTTGGCATTTTCCGTATAGGTTTCGGCAGTTATTAAGAAGGTTTCGGCAAGCAACCTTAACTCTTCCCATACGAACTCTTAGAAAATCTTTATCAAAATATTCCATATGAACTCTTCCCATACGAACCCTTAGAAATCTCAAAAAAAAAAAATCTCTATTTATCAAAAATATCCTATACGAATCTTAGGAAATCTCTCAAAAAAAAAAATTTTCTATCAGATATCCTATACAAACCCTTCCCATATGAACTCTTAGAAAATCTCTTAAAAAAAATTTTCCATCAGATATCCCATATAACCCTTCCCATATGGAGTTTAAAGAGTTTTGAACTGGTTTATAAAAACTGTATAAAAAAAAATATTTTAAAACATGTTATTAAACCCGTTGTTACCCCTAGTCACGTGTAGAGTTACAACTTACTGCGCCAGAAGATCATGTGGAAAATTAGGATCTACTGTGCCCAACTGTGCCAAGCCGACCTAGCCGCAGCCTACTTAGCCTATTATTTCTATTATATTTATTATATTAATTATATTTAATATAATCGATATAATTATTTTATTTATTATATTTAATTTATTTATTATATTTATTATATTAGTTATATTTATTATATTTATTATATCTTTATATGTAGTAACTTTTATATAAATAACGTTGGTATTTTCCCTCGTTATAAGTTTAGTTCCTTCAGTTCAAATTAGTTTACCTTTAGTTCCTATTAGTTCTTATTCTTGTAATTATAAAGTTCTATAATAAAGTATAACCTTTTACACTATAAACGAACTCCCTATTTTAAGCGTGTCTTGTTTGATTGGATTTCAGTTATAGTTAAACGTACTTAATCTCCCTAACTGCAAATCATAGTTAATCTATTCAACGTATCGAATTGATTAACAAGTGGTGATTCCTGCCCGGTAAAAGGCTATACTGTGAATTAACAATTGATTTCCTTTCTCAGACGAACTTAAGAATACTTGCAGACGAACTTGCAGACGTAATTTCTTTTCTCAGACGAACTTGAGATACTTGCAGACGCACTTGCAAACGAAATTTACTTTCTCAGACGTACTTGAGATATTTGCAGACGTACTTGCAACTTTTGTGTATGTTACTTGAACAACAAGAAGCGACTTCAGTCCAATATCTTATTCAACACTTCAATCGCGAAATTCCTACTGTAATTGATCATTCGTGCACTATTTGCTATCCTACACCTCAAACTGTAACTATACAATTCAGAAATTTTTGGAATTGGTTAGAAACATATTATCGTGCAGAAACTTTTACTCTATATACTGTACAAGCTCTACCTATTTATTGTGCTGCTTTTCAAAACGACTCAAATTCTACTAAGCCACCCCAAGTAGTTGACCTTGCATTAAAAATATTACTTAGTATTTCTTATTTTGTGCGTCCAGACGTATTAGAAGATTTAGTATATTACTTCTTAAATTTTACTTTTCGAACCAATTATTTTAATAACCCTGTCACCCCTGAATTAATTAACACTTTTAATGCTGATTTAGTTACTGCTAATAATTATCCATTATCTAATTATCAAGCCCCTCCAAATAACCCCTTATTAAATAATCCACCTGTTAATCAAAATAATAACGCCAACATGAATGAAGGTCAGATGAAAGATCTTATGAAGTTAGTTTGGGGAGCTGACCCAATAAATAATACTAACCCCAGAAATGTTGGAGACCTTTTGGAAAATACTTTGAATAATAATACAACTGCTATTACTAATGCTTTACAAAATAATCTTAATGCCATTAACGCTCTTACAACTGCCAACCAAAATCGTACCACATCTAAAGTTGTAGATGTTCCCTTTTTCTATGGACGTGATGATGAGGATCCATACGAATGGTGTCGACTCTTTGAAGCTGCCTTTGCAGCTAATGGATGGCCAGATAATCGAAAAATTGCTTTAGCCGCTGGATTTCTTAAGGAAGCTGCCTGAGATTGGTATGAAGAGGATAGAGGAAATATCAATCAATGGCATATAGATGCCAATGCAAATAATTTTGATACCCGACTTATAAACTACTTTGCAACTGCTGCTCGAAGAAATCAATGGACCAGAGAATTGCAAAATATTAAACAAGAAGACAATGAATCAGTAGAAAACTATTCTCGATGTTTTAAAAAGTTGTTAAATAAAGCTACACAAGGAGAAGCTTTAGCCGCAAGATACCAAATTAACTACTATATTAATGGTCTCAAGCCCTTCTTAGTTGGACAGGTAGTAATTGGAAATACTGATACTTTGGAAGCAACCATTACCCGAGCCAAGTTAGTAGAATTAGGTGTAAATACTACTCTTTTAACTACAACACCTGTAACTACTAGTACTGCAGAACCTATTCCAACTACTACTACTACTACTGTTAAACCAGCTCCACAAGTAGATGGAATGGAAGCATTAACAAAACAAATGCAACAACTCGCTCTTAATTATGCAAATCTTTCATCAGTTTTAATGGTTTAACAAAGCACTCCTCGAAATACTAGACCTAGACCTAATAATAATAATAATCAAAATCATCAAAATGGTCAAGCCCCTACTCAGAATTCCTTCAATCCAAATATTACTTGTTTCAGATGTGGAAATGTAGGACATATTTCCAGAAATTGTCAAATGGGAAGAAATACCAATAATGGAAATATTAATGGTAACAATAATAATAATAATCGCCCTCGTCAAAGAGCACCAGTTACACCTATTAATTATGCAGATGATGAAGCAGAAATTTACTATGATGAATATGAGGATGAATATGAGGAAGAATGGGAAGAAGAAGACGAATATGAAGCATATGTTACAACTCGTTCTAGATCTGTTCCATACGAGATATCTTCTCCTAGAGGAAAAAGAACAAGATTTTCAGAATCTCGAAAGGAAGACCAATTACGTACCCAACCTATTCCTCCAGTAACTCCTTCTACACCTATGGATATGGATGCTACAGCAGAACCTTCAACAAAAAGAAAAGTAAGAACCAAAATGGTCCCTGCACCTATTGAAAATGTCAATGAATTTGACATAGCTAAATATATTAGTGACCTACCTTGTGGTCTATCTATTGGACAAGCTACAGCTCAACTTCCTGTTTACAGGAAAGGATTAATTCAAAGTATGAGGAGAAAGCGTGAAAAGATTGATAACAATAATTATATTGGAGAAAGTTACTATGGAGACTCCAACTCAGAAGAAGAAACTCCCATTACCGCTGCTAAATGTGAATTTCATATTAACCAACAACCAGTTATTGCAGTAATTGATAGTGGAGCTGCAGTTAGTATTATGACTACTGCTATGATGAAAACTTTGAAATTAACTATCGATGGACCTTCAGAATATGTAATTAAAACTGCCAATGGAACTAGAGTTAGATCATTGGGAGAAATCCAAAATTTACCCCTAAAAGTCAGAAATTTAATTATTAAAACCAATGTTCAAATCATAGAATCGAGCGACAGTGTTTTCATTCTAGGAAACAACTGGATGAGAAAGGTAAATGCTGCTCTTGACTGGGACAAGAAGACATTAACTATCAGATACAATGGACGATCCACAACAGTCCCTGTGATTTTTACTCTCCCAAAACCTATTAAAATGAAGCAATCATTTGAGTATGATGACGAAGAGGAATATGAGTCTGAAGAGTTAGAAGAAGCTCAAATTTATATGTCTGATTTTTCTGGTTATTCAACAGAAGAATCCCTTGAATTTAACCCATGGGAAAATGAAGTATCTCCTGCCCACCAAAATAATGAAGATGAAGAATTGAAAGAATAAAATCCTGCCATTTATTTAGCTCAAGCAGAAGTATATAGTGGAGAAAAAGTCAATCCAGATTTACATTTAAAACTGTTAGACTACCATCAACAAAGCCAATTTCAACAACTCTTAAATGACTATGCAGATATTTGTGCTAAAAGCCAAACGGAAATTGGAAAAACAAATGTAATTAAGCACAAAATTATTACAAAAGATGCTACTCCTATCTCTCAACCACCCTACAGATGTAATCCTAAATATAGAAAATTTTTACAAGGAGAAATCACAAGAATGGAAAGTTAAGGTCTTATACGAAAATCAGCCAGCCCTTGGGCTTCACCTGTAGTAATTGTTGATAAAAAAGGAGGAGAAAAACGTTTATGCATAGATTATCGCAAATTGAATGCTGTCACCAAAGCAGATGCTTACCCATTGCCTCGAATTGATGATATGCTTGAATCTTTTAGTAATGCAACATGGTTTACCACATTAGATTTAGCCAGTGGTTATTGGCAAGTAGCCATGGATCCAGCAGACGTTGAGAAAACTGCCTTCATTACTCCCTTTGGATTATATGAATTTCTTGTAATGCCCTTTGGTTTAGCTTATGCGCCTGGAACTTTTCAACGATTAATGAATAGAATACTCCAGGAGTATCTAGGGAAATTTGTAGCAGTTTATTTAGATGATGTAATCATTTACTCAAAAGGAACCTTAGAGCAACATTTGGATCACCTTAGACAAGTATTTGAAACTTTTAGACGAGCAAATTTGAAGATTAAACTTAAGAAGTGTTATTTTTGCCTTGGAAATATTCATTTCCTGGGACATGTAGTTGGACGAGAAGGCATCCGACCTGATCCAGAAAAAATTGAGAAAATTAGAACTTTTCTGGTCCTAACAAATTTAACACAACTTCGCTCAGCATTAGGCTTATTCTCCTATTATCGAAAGTTCATCAAAGATTTCTCAAAAATAGCTAAACCAATGTTATTACTTTTAAAGAAGTAAACCCCTTTCATTGGACTGAGAAACAACAAACTGCATTTGATTATTTGAAGGAAAGATTAATTAAATCCCCAATCTTAACATATCCTGACTTTGAACAACCCTTCATTATCCATACAAACGCATCTGGAACCGGACTTGGTGCTGTGTTATCACAAATAAGAGAGGATGGAAAAGAATATGTAGTCGCTTATGCCAGCAGATCTCTGAATAAGGCTGAGTGCAATTACCCTATAACTGATCAGGAATGTCTTGCAATAGTGTGGGCTATCAAACACTTTCAACACTACTTAGGATTGAAACCTTTCACAATTGTTACCGACCACTCTGCTCTAAAATGGTTAAAGACATCCAAAATCCCAAAAGGCCGCCATGCGAGATGGGTCATGGACCTTCAACAGTATGACTTTAATATTAAGCATCGAGCGGGAAAAGCAAATGCAAATGCAGACGCATTATCCAGAATGTTTGAAGAAGATAATCAAACTCTTAGTTGTTTCATGATTTCTATTGAAAAAGAAAAACAAACTAATGCAAATGAAAGCTTTACTCCAGTACATGAAGAGTATAATGCAGATTCAGAAGATGATTATACCGATAGAACTGCTCAAAGAGCTATCGATTTGCTAAATCGTTGTAATAATTTATTATACGATATGCAAAGTTACATTGAAGAACGATCAGAAAATAGTTCTCCTATCAATATTATTTCAGGAATTCGATATGATTTCAACAACCCCAATGGACCTCATCCAGAAGATTGTATTTGTAAAGTTTGTCAACCTCCTCCAGCCCGTTCACCATCACTATATAGTTGCTGTAATGAGATTATTTGTCGGTGTAATGAAGATAACTATTCAATTGATACAGAAGAATATAATAATTCATGGGAAAGACAAATGTATGGAAATGTATTCTCTGATTATTCAGAAGAAAATCAGATCAATATTGAAGAATATATCGCCTGGACCATGTATGGTATGGATCGTCAAGCTCTAGAAAATATGTATTTGGAAAATATTAAAATTAAACAAGTAATCGCCGGTCAACCAATCAATCATGGTGGAAGTCGTTGTACCATGGAATGTGATACAGAAAATCATCACATGCATACATATTGTACGATGTGCAAGAAGAATTTATTTTATGGAACTACTATACATGACTGTATCATTGGATTCACTTTAGGAAAAATTAGGCCAGATATGAATCCCAAATTTCTTATTAATAATCAATGGTGGAAAGAACCTCAAGCAGTACAACTTGAAAATAATATCAATTATCTTAAATATATCGAACGATTAATAAATGATTTACCAGTTCACAAAGTATCTTTGGAACCTTTCATTGCCAATTTGGACTAAAAGTCCACCTCTTTTACATATTATAATTAACAAAGTATCAAAAGGTGAAAGCGAAAGTGTCCGCATCGTGACGAGATAGCCTAAATTTTCAAAAATAAATATCGAACATTACAATAACATATATAATTATTTAAAATATAATCAAGTACCTTCTACATTAAATAACCAACAACAACAACAAATTCAAAAACAATCAGTATATTTTATTATCAAAAATAATTTCATTTATAAAAAGGATAAAAAGAAACAAAATAATTTATTACGAGTGATTAGAAGACATGAATTGGAACCAGTTCTTTTTATGTTTCACAATGATCCTACTGCTGCGCATTTTTCAGTCGACACAATGTTTGACAAAATTCAATTAAGATATTATTGGCCACAAATGTACAATGACATCAGATCTTATGTCATGTCATGTGACTCTTGCCAACGAAGAGGAAAACAAAAGACAAAGTTACCTTTACATCCTATTCCAGTAGAAAGTCCTTTTCATCAAATAGGAATAGATTTTGTAGGACCTTTACCTATAACTACTAATGGAAACAAATATATAATTACAGCAATAGATTATTTAACAAAATGGCCAGAAGCACGACCTGTAAAAGAAGCTACTGCAGAACAAGCTGCACTTTTTATTTATGAAGAAGTAATTTGTCGACATGGATGTCCAGCAAAAATATTATCAGATCAAGGAACTCATTTTAGAAATCAAATAATTGAAAAATTAATGGAAAAATTTCAGATAAAACATTTATTTTCAACGCCATACCACCCTCAAACAAATGGACTTGTAGAAAGATTTAATCGTACTTTATCAGAATCTTTAGCAAAATTATCAACAGATCATATTGATAATTGGGATAATTATATTGTACCAATTTTATTTGCTTATCGTACTACAAAACATTCGACTACAAAAATCGCACCTTTCTTTTTATTATATGGACGAGATGCTAAACTACCAACTGATTCATTAGAAAATAATGGAAATCCAACTTTAATAAATCACATAGAAAATTTAGTTGACCAACTACCTCAAGAAATCGAAATAACTAAGACAAATATTGAAATATCTCAACAAAAACAAAAAGAACGACATGATAGAAAATTACGTCATCAAATAAAATTTTCTATTGGAGATAAAGTCTTATATTATGACGCAGCAAAAGAAAAGCAATGGACTGGAAAACTAAATTCAAAATGGAAAGGACCATACTATATTCATCAAGTTGGAGAAAAAGGAGCGTACAAATTACGAACTATAGATGGAAAAGTCTTACGAACTCCTGTAAATGGAAGTTTATTAAAATTGTATCACGATCGACAAAATTGGGAACCAATAATTGTAGTATAATTAGTCACGATTAAGATCTACAACTCGTGGCAAATAGTTAATTTTACTTAGTATGATTTACAAGTGTTACAGACGATCAAAATGAATTTGTGACACAATGCCCCAGAAAAATTTATTAAAAAGATGAAAAAAAATTTTAGAAATTTTATTGCGAAAAACTTAATGAAAAATTTGTTACAAAAATATATTGGAAAATTGTAGAGAAAATCAAAAAGAGGAAAATTTTATTTAATCAACTTCTTCATAATTAGGATTAGAAGTAGAACCGTTTGACAAAATTATATTACATTCCTCAAAAAGCATTTGTTTTGCTTCTTCAAATGCTGCTTCAGCACGACCTCTACTACTCTGCAAGCTTATATTATGTGAAATTAATTGACAAACTCCTTCTTCAAGACCTTCTATTGTTCGTCGCTGATCAATGATTAATTTTTGGGCTTCCCATAATTTTCGCTGCTCTTCAGCCCAGATTTTATTATGGAACTCAGTATCAAGATTTTTATGAGTCCCCATTTCCAGCAAGTTTTCAAATTTTTCTTGAAGATCTTCTTTTTCTTCCTTAGCTTTCGTAAGGTCCTCTATTAGAAATAAAAATGGAGATTTATGGTCACTCCAAGTTAGTTAAAAACTAAGTGAATAAGGTCGATAGTACAAAAAAAGTTCTACAGGTAGAGGCCTTTCAAGACTTAAATATCCTAGAAGTACAAGTACCCCGTCTACAAGCTGCACAAAATCAACCTTTCA
This sequence comes from Rhizophagus irregularis, assembly GCF_026210795.1. NCBI lineage: Eukaryota > Fungi > Glomeromycota > Glomeromycetes > Glomerales > Glomeraceae > Rhizophagus > Rhizophagus irregularis. Next base: position 3,159,953 of record NC_089457.1, read on the forward strand.
AGAACCGGATATAAGGTCAAAACCCTGTCTACAGGCAATTATACCGTTTAAGAGACATCTTAAGAACCTTGCGTACAATACCCACCTTCAAGTTGACGAACTTTCATCTTACGCGCTTCTTTAAGTCTTTGAAATCTTGCTCGAGATTTCTGACGTGAGGTATTAGATCGACAACAGGTCATGATAGATAGATTGATAGATAGATAGATAGGTAGACAAAGAAAATTTTAGAAAGATTTTGGGATAATATTAAAGATTTTACGTGAAGATAAGAAAAAGAGAAAGGGAAAAATTTAGACCTTATATAAGAAATAGGCACGACGCGAAAACACGTTAAGATCAGGCACAACAAAAATATCACAAAAAATCACGACGTGAAAAATTATGAAAAATGTGGATGCATAAGACGCGCAAAAATCATTTTTGAAAATATTTCTGGAAAGTTCTAGAGAAAAATGTGAAGATATTTTTAGAATAAGGAAAAATAATCTTAAAATAGAAAAATGCGGTTAAATAATTTAAGCGCTAAAAATAACTGATAGATGTGGTGAAACATGATAAGTAATACAAAAATCTCATCAGAAATAAACAAAAATCTAATCAGCAAAATGATCTACAAAAATTTAAAACATATATATAGATGCGGATAAGTTGACAAAAGAGTTTAAACCGCTTGAAGAAAAATGGATTTTTCAGAAATACTAGAAGATATTCAACAAACTACTTCAGAAGAAATTAATTTTCCACCACCACCCTACATGGAAGATGAAGATTTCCAAGTTAAATTTTCTGCAACTTTAAGAAGTGTAACGAAGTCAATACGACTAAAGGACACACAATTGGCGATGATTAACTCTTTCTATTTGGGACAACTCCTAGACCAACTATCAACTCCTAGCGAACGATTAAAATACAAGCATAAGATGTCGCTACATTATGCAACAATTGTAGAGAAAACTTTTGATATTTTTGAGTTTTTTCCAGAACAAATCTTAAGGACGAAGAAACTGGATGTCCAAGTTATTAGAAAAATTACCAGACCTCAAATAAGGAGACTTAGAAATAATTTATTGATTTTCGCAGGAGCTGCAAATTAAGAAGAGGAACCTGTTACCCCTAGTCACGTGTAGAGTTACAACTTACTGCGCTAGAAGATCATGTGGAAAATTAGGATCTACTGTGCCCAACTGTGCCAAGCCGACCTAGCCGCAGCCTACTTAGCCTATTATTTCTATTATATTTATTATATTAATTATATTTAATATAATCGATATAATTATTTTATTTATTATATTTAATTTATTTATTATATTTATTATATTAGTTATATTTATTATATTAGTTATATTTATTATATTAGTTATATCTATTATATTTATTATATCTTTATATGTAGTAACTTTTATATAAATAACGTTGGTATTTTCCCTCATTATAAGTTTAGTTCCTTCAGTTCGAATTAGTTTACCTTTAGTTCCTATTAGTTCCTATTCTTGTAATTATAAAGTTCTATAATAAAGTATAACCTTTTACACTATAAACGAACTCCCTATTTTAAGCGTGTCTTGTTTGATTGGATTTCAGTCATAGTTAAACGTACTTAATCTTCCTAACTGCAAATCATAGTTAATCTATTCAACGTATCGAATCGGTTAACACCGTTATTGAAAAAATCTAATCCGCTAATGACTAAATATTATACAGGTTCGGAAATATAAACAATTTTACCTTATTATATACTGAAAACCATCTTGGACTAATATTTGATTTTACCTTATAGAACCATTACAAAACTTACCGGAATGCCATATCAAAAGGGCTGAGAAGTCGTCTAAAAAAGATAAAAGAGATGGAAAGGAAAAAAGAATGGGAAAGGGGAGACGAAGTGTAGAAAGGGATGGAAAAGGAATGGAAAAGACGGCGAAAGTGTTGGAAGAGTGAAGTAGATTTATATTCAATGGCCTAATCTCTACGAAAGTTTTCACTCATCTAAAGACCTGGAATACAAAACGTCTTGTTAAAGGAATGTTCTCACCGAATTTCACGTCTAAAGAGCTGAAAAACAAACCATCTAAAAAAAAAAGAAATTAGTTAATGTCCTTTAAAAGATAGAATAAAAAATTAAAAGAAACATCACACTCACCAAATTCCCACGTCCAAAAAGTAGAAAAGCTGTCTAAAAGATTTTTAAATAAACAAACATTAGTAATTATTTAATTAAATAAATAATCCAAGAATATTTACCCCTTACCGAAATCCATGTCCAAAGATAACAAAGAATCGGTCATCTATAAAAATGAAATAAACGAAACATTTTAATAAACGATTCATTAAAAAAGATTATTTTTTTTTTAAAAAAAAAATAAACATAACGATACCTACGTTTAAGGAGATCTTAAGAACCTTTAAATTTTCTTGTTCAAAGACTCCATAACATAATCTTCGTTAGATAATCATCATCCAATTGCCTTCACAATATATTTTGAATAATAAATTCACCAAATTCCAATATCACCATCTACAAAAAAAAAAATGAAATAATTAGTAACCGTATCGCTCCGTTATTCAAAAAACCTTCCTCACGTACCGATTCACATGCATCCAAATGTTCCAAAGCACCAGCTGTCTACGGAAGAAAAAAAAGAATAAACCTTTAGGGATTGTTCGTTAAAAGAATTAAAGATAAAAAACAATGCTCACCGAATTTGAATACCTCAACTACAAAAAAAAAAAAATTGAAACGTTAGTAAGCGTTTCGTTATAAAAAAAATTTTTTTAAAAAAAAAAAATTGCTCTGTCCCACCAAAATCAATGATCCAGAAACGTCTAAAAAATTTCAGGTTCCAGCCAAACTTCTCAATGCCTTGAACCCGCTTAGAAAAAAACAACTCTATTTTTCATTGAGATTCAAATTAGTCTAAAGGAACGAAACGCTAGTATATTTTCGTCCAGCAACCCTACAAAAAAGTAGATTCTGCTCAGTTCTCCTTTACCTCAATTCCAAAAATCTGATCATATTTTTCGTCTGGCTAATCTTAAAAAAAGAAAAAACATAAATTAAATTATTTAAAAAAAAAATCACGAAACCCTTTTCCCCGACCTTCTCTTACCTTAATTCTAAAGTCCGGCAATGTTTTTCGTCCGGCAACCCTATCAAACAGAAAAAAATAAATTAGTTTAATTTATTAAAAAACAATGAAAAAGCTTTCCCTCAGCCCTCCCTTACTTCAATTCCAAAAGTCCAGCAATGTTTTCGTTTGGCAACTCTATAAAAAAGAAAAAAACAAATTAGTTTAATTTATTAAAAAACAACAATGAAAAGCTTTCCCTCAGCCCTCCTTACTTCAATTCCAAAAGTCCGGCAATATTTTTCGTCCGGCAACACTACAAAAAAGAAAAAAATATATTAAAAAAAAAATGAAAAACCTTCTCCCTCACCCTCCCTTACCTCAATTCCAAGAGTCCAGTTTTCGTCCAATAACCCTACAAAAGAGAAAAATAAATTAGTTTAATTTATTAAAAAAAAACAATGAAAAACTCCTCTCTTACTTCAATTCTCAAAGTCCGGCAATTTTTTTCGTCTACAAAAAAGAAATTTTTTTTTTTCCAAATCGGATTATCCTGATCTAGATTACAGATCGCATCTCATCCAATTCACGAGTGACACAAATTGCAGGAAAAGAAATTGATCATCAATCGGTCAATATTATATTGTTAACCGATTGCTACCCGATTTGACTTATCAACTTACCGGCTACGAATCGGGATAACATATTTTTTTTTAAGAGAAACTTCTCTTTTTCTTTTTTTTTAGGTTGCCAGACGAATAATATGACCCGGACTTTGGAATTATGTAAGTGAAGGAGAGGAAGAATAATATTTTATTTTTTTAGGAGAAATGTTCTAACGCTTCTCTTTCTTTTTTTTTAGGTTGCTGGACGAATAATACGAACCAGACTTTGGAATTTAGGTAAAAGGAGAGTCGGGAAGTAGGTTTTTTTTATTTTATTACGTTACTAAACGCTTCTTTTTTAGGTTGCCGGACGAAAACTACGAACCAGACTTTGGAATTATGTAAAGTGAAGGAGGGAGGGATAATATTTTTTTTTTTAAGAGAAATGTTTTAACGCTTCTCTTTCTTTTTTTTTAGGTTGCCAGACGAATAATACGAACCGGACTTTGGAATTTAGGTAAAAAAGGAGGTCGGGAGTGGATTTTTTTTATTATATTCTTTAAGAAACGTTACTAAACGCTTCTTTCTTCTCTTTTTTAGGTTGCCAGACGAAAACTACGAACCGGACTTTGGAATTTAGGTAAAAAGGGGGTCGGAGAGTGGGGTTTTTTATTAATTCTTTAAGAAACATTATTAAACGTTTCTTTCCTCTTTTTTCAGGTTTCCGGACGAAAACTATGACCTGGAAATAAAAAATTTGTAAATCGGAATGCCGTTCATCTTTATTAAATGAATGTTTTTTTAAAAGCCAATCGGTCACTAATCGGCTATTAATTTGGTAGCTGATTTTCTTTCATTGATCCAATTTTACATATTAAAGTAATAAATAAAAATCCTGAATTCTTAAAAACTATCAGATATTACAAACCAATCAGTAACCAATCGGTCACCAATCGCTTATATATGTTGCATCTTTTTACAATTACTGGTTACTGATTTAATCATATATACAGTGTGAGACAAAAAAATGAGAATTTTATTTTTGATTATTAAGGCTCAATTATAATAGAAAAAATGTGTGAAATTTACTGTATTTTAAAGCTTAAGATCAGCTAATTTTATTAAAAAAAATTTAATATTATACACATTTGCCATTATTTCAATAATTAATTTACAACTTCATCTAGTTGACTTTAAAATATCGATTAGAACGATTTTTAGAGTATTTTGGCATTTCTCCATCATAAATTCTTCCAAATAATTAAAATTTTTTTGGTATTCACTTCTCCGCCTTATTTTTTGTGATATTCTATAAATTTCAATAGGATTTTGGTCGGGCTATTTCATGACCATCCTGAAACTTCTGATAAATTTTCTTTTAGACTGAGCTTAAAAAAATAACTATTATGCATGGTAATTTCTCTTGTTGGAAATACCAATGAATGACCATAAAGCATCCAGAAGATCTCAGTAGCACATGTACAAAAAATTTCTGCATAAATCTCGATGTTTATAATTTGTCTGAAACAAAATAAACTTGCTTTTTCCTTCACAAAAAACTGCCTCATACCATAATTTCTTATATAATCTTCAGATGTACAACAAACAGGTCTTTCCTCTTTATACTAATATTTAAAAGTGTTACTAAAGAGTTGCAAGACTAATTTATTAGCAGATAAATTTTTTTCCCATTAGTTATAATATTATTTTGTGTCCACTTTACATGTCTTTGCTTGTATGCTTCAATTAATATAGGAGTTGCTTTGGGAAGTTTTTTTTACATAATCAACACTTGAAGAATGACTTCTAATTGTTCTATATTATACTTTTCACCTGTATTTTTTAATTTTCTTGCTAAAGTTCTTGTAGAAAAGGATGTATCATGCCTTACATATTGACTGAGTTTATGGAATGCACTTGTGGTAATTTTTTTTAGATCTTTCATTCCCTCTAGAATACTCCAAAAACTAGTTTTTTTCAATTTTTTTTGTTTTTATAAACTGTTGACAATAAAAATTACATGGGGTTGTGTAATTCTTTAATATTATATATACCATTATTTTATAAGTCTAATGAGAATTTATTATAGGTTTTTCCTTTTGCACAAGTTATTATTTTGGAATTTTTTACGAAAATAAAGGGCGTTAATAAATGTAAAAACAGTCAAACGTAGTCACAGATGTAAGATTTATTATGTATTTAAGTGGTATAAATTTTAGTTTATTTTGGCGATATAGATTATTTTTACTCACATGATTACTTTTCTCATTTTTTTTTGTCCTACACTGTGTATATATTTTTTAATAAAGTATAATAAAATGTATTAAAAATTTAATTTTTATGTATGTTTTGTATATAGTCACACTTCTTTATAATTACGGAAAATGGCTTATCCCAAATGTGTGACTATAAAGAGAGTTGACTGTAGCATTTATTATAAATATTTTTGCTTGTATTGACATTAAACTATGAAAAGTAAATATTTGCGATGATAAACAAAGCGATAACATCATGAAATGTCAAACAGAAATAATAAATGAAAAGAATTATGCTTCTATTACTTAGGAAGCTTTAATCTTATATAGATATTAAAGGTTGTTAAATAATGTTTTTTTATTTTTCACGGGCTTTTTGATCTTTTTTTTATGATAGATTATTTTTAAGGTAGAATCTATAAGATAAATGTGATTGCCATATTTTTTAGAACATACCTGTAGTTTTTTTAAGTGAACAATTTGATCTTATTTGTTTTATTTGTTTATAATTAGTTTCTGTTTTCATTTAATTTATATCAATTTAGGTTTCTTAGCAAAGTGAAAGCCATTAATGTTACTGTGAATCTATGTAATTATTTATTTTAAAAAGTTTAGTTAGTTTTTTTTGAAAGTTTTATTGTCTGGAGCAAATGCAAAGGACTATATATGTCTACGCACTATAAAAAATAATCAATCATGTATCCTAAAATTCTAAGGCATTATGCTGCTAATCAGTAGAAAATTGTGATTACGTGAGTTTTTCTGTTCAGAAATTCCAAGGCATTATGCTGCTAATCAGCAGAAAATTACCAGAATTCTAAGACGTTATGCTGCTAATTAGTAGGAAATCGCTACTATTCTTAATATATATTAACTTTATTATTATTATTATTATGATATCTCACTCTGAACTTACAATAGTTCCCGTTTTCTAGTTTACATGAATTACTAAAATTAAGCAGAAATTATTTTTTTTTAATATGAAAGAAATAAATTCTAATAAATATGTACAGCAGATTATTATTTAAAGAACACCTTATCATGCAAAAAATATGTGAAAGATAAAATTCTTTTATTTATCATTTTAATTCCTCTGATTAATAAAATGAGAAGTACAATGATACTTTGAAGGATATTTACTGTCCTTATAACCATATGTCTTAACTTAAACTTCTATGAGCTACAGGCAGAATCTTCCAGTTAATATTATCCTGTAAATTATTGGTTTATTTAATTTACGCAATAGTTCTTCCATTACAGTGTATGCTGTATACTTGTACAAAAGCCTGTGCTATGCCTTGGTTCAACAATATTCCAATAATCCACCGTGTTAGAGGTTTGCTTCCATGGCTTCCATTTAACATTGTTTTAACACTCAACCATAATGGTTTCTTTGTAAGTAATTTTACATCTCTGACCTTTTTTTTCATAAACCCAAATGCACTTTCTCTGGCTATACATCCTTAGTTCAAAAAACAAATGGTAATGGTAAGAATAATTTATATAATATTTAGTGGGATAACTGAGTGATATAAGATTTCAGCAAGGGCCAATATTGGAAAAAAATAATCCATTTGCCATTTATAAGATAGAGTCAATAGACCTTTACTAATTTTTTATTATATATGATTAACCTAAAGGCACCTTAAATTTGGTGGATTGTGGTTGACATCTATTATCTAATCGGAACATATTTTGGTATGTATTTTTGAGCTATGTGTCTGAACATTTCTTGCTTAGTTTTAGTAATTTTGTTTTTAGAGAGTTTGGGTATATATATAGTAAAATAAATTAATCCATAAATTATCAGTATCAAATAATATCCTGTGATTCAAGGGCATTTATAGTTTTTCGGTCGTACAAATTGTTCATGGTGCTAATAATAAATGATCTTACCACACCACCTCAGAAAGGTGTGATGCCTAATAATACATTCAAAAGACATTAATATCGGATGCAACATTGCAACATGTTACTGATTTTAATTATTAAGTTAACTGATCGAAGTGATCGATATACAATATATGCAACTTGATGTATAGAATCCCTCTGCTTACTCTTTTTTCATTATTAAATTGATATAAAACGAAGCATTACCAACTAACCTTGCAAAATTTTTTTGTTAAAGTTTTACATACACAGAGGGTTTCTTAGATTCCCATAATAAATGATAATCTTATCAACTATCAAAGGACGTGTTTAAATGACGATTATTTTGATAATCTATTTTATTTTTATTTTTTTCTTGTTCAATAAATAGTTTATAATACAAAAGATCATTAATTTTTATATGATCCATTGAATATGCCACATTAATAAATTATTTTATTATCCCCTAAATACTGTACAAAAGATGGAGAATTAACTAATAATCATATTCGCCCGTTCCATTTTTAACCTCTGAAGTTTCATTCGGTTCCTCTATATTGCTAAACAGTTAATATCGGGCATTAAAAAAAAACAAATTGATACAAATATTAATTAAAATAAAAATACTGCTCACCATTATCAAAATATTTTTCTATTTAATATGATTAAAAAGACAATATTAATGAATAATACTTTTTAAAGATAAAAAACTACTCAAATGTATGTACCTTGTATCTCTTGTTCCTGTACATTAACATCATCATATTCCTCGTTAAAATCAACCGCATCATAATCAAAGTCAGGCTGTAAAGTAAAAATTAATACTTTTAATCAATATTTCGATAAATTTCTTCTAAATCACAGTGTTAATTTCACACTTACATCATCACCAGACATGAACTTATTTCTCATGATATCCACAAGATCAGCCCGTAGTTGTTGTTTTTCTTCCTCAGATATCTGTGGTACATCTTCATTATCAGCCATACCATCTCCTTTTACTTTTTTCTCAATTTCGTTCTCTTCCTCCTCTTCCTCCTCCTCCTCCTCTTCTTGTTCTTCTAGAATTCTTTTCTCTTCTTGTAACCTATCATGGATATAACTTTGATCTATATCATAATAAACTCTATCAATTAAATCTACATCATCATCAAATTGTTTGTATCTTTCTTCTTCAGGAATATATTGACCGACATAATCTTCATATAAACTTGGTTCTCTCATTTCAATAGCTTCGTCACCAAAATATGATGTATTATCAAGCATCGTTGTAAGATATTTATACCTTCTATTAAGAATTTGTTTATTATGTCTTGAACTTGGTAAAAGTTGCTTTGATATTATTGGAGGTTCACTTGCTATCGATGAAGAAATAGTGTTTTTGTTTTGTGTAGATAGCAATTTATTTAAATGCCAATTTACTTCATAATCGCCTAAAATCAATCAAAATCGTTACTTTTTTTTAAAAAAAGTACCTATTTTTTATTATTCATATACCTCTTAAACATTCGAATTTTTCCAATTCATTTTTAGGTAAAAATTTACCCCATTTCGTTAAGAACAAAGCAGGATCATTTTCTAATGTTTGTTTCATTGTAGTTAATTTTTCATCATCAGTAGCTTCGATTTCATTTTCTCTTAATGTTTTAAATTGTATCGATGATAAATTTTTTGAAATATGGTCAAAAATTTCTTCTTTTGTATTAATATCCATTTCAAATTAAGGTAGAAAGCTAATTCAATAGATCTGACGATCCTTAACTGTTAATTGATAATGTTCGCGTGATATACATCTATGACGTTCATTTTACTATATAAACGGTACTAAATTATCTAAACATCTAAAACCTAAGTGCAATATGGAAAGAGAAAAAAAAACCAAAAATCTAAACTAGGTGATACAAAAGTAAATTTTTCTTTTGCGACGTATCATTTTAAAGCTGGGAAGATTTAAAAGGAAGTAATACTTATCAGAATTTACTTTAGAATTATCAATACAGTAATTGAGAAACGTTTTCAAGGTATATTTTCTTATTACTTTTATGTCGCAATATTGTACCATGAATTTTATTTTTTACAATTTTAATTTTTTTTTAGAAAAAGAAATTGAAAGTAAATGAACTAAAAAAAAGCGGGAATGGAAGGGAAATAGTGAAGACAAATCGTTAGTAGATTTCTTAAAAGCAGACGTGTAAATAGCAACTAATAAAAGAAGATACGCATCAAACAAAAAATTATTGATCTAAATAGAAAAAAGCAGGAGATACTACACTGCCACATAATCGCGCAATAGTACTCTAATATTAATTAAATAATTGGAAATTGATACGCAAACTCTTCACATATTAAGAAAGACGAGTTTGTTCATGAGAAAATTGTAATGCATATAAAAGGTTTAATCGAAATCAAAGATAACGATAGATATGAATTAGATTGGAAGGTGTCGATAAAGAAATTATAACAAAAATTGGCACGCAATGTAAAATTTTAATTAAGCCTCAAAAATAAGTATATAGATTATCAGCAAGAGGTGTAAAAAAAATGTTGAAAATTAATGATTACAAGAATTGTTCTGCAATGGTTGAGCGCGGAGAAAAATAGTGTGCCCAGTTTCTTCCCTCTAAATTAGAATGTGTCTTAACTTAGGAGAATTCTTCCTTCTAAATTTACATGCAATAACTTCTACGGACTTGGAACTTCGTTATTCCGTTCTAGCTATTAAATGATGCTTATAACTCCTGAGTCCTGACGTTAACGTTTTAGTTGTTTTACTGCCGCAAAAAGTTGTACAGTACAATAACAGATGTGTCATGAGGTTTCTCGTATGGTGAAAGGAGGGATAGCACGGGCCCGCACCAAATCAAAATAGTATAATGCTCCACCATCACAAAATACTGTATCATGCAGCCATGAGGGTTTTCTAAACTAAAAAGATTCACCGCATAGAGTGCACAGATTGCGCAGAAGATCGCAATTGTAAGATTATCGGGGTCAGTTAAAAATATACATGGATAACTTGTCAATTATAAAATTTATCTATATTCACATGCTTTAATGAGTTTATCATATCTAGACAGTCGTCCTTGGTTGAACGGTAAGAATCTATTATAGCATGAAATGCTTCATATCCAACTTGCAGTATGTTTGCCCATCATAGAGCGGCAAATACGAAACGTGTATATCGCATTTAATTTGTAAATGTCTATTCTTTTTTATTCAAGGCTTTTTCTGAAGGGAACAGTATATCGGGATGGATCGGATTTTACGTCCTAGGTTCTGGTTGGCTATCTTTTGAAGCTTCGTGGTGATAAGGTTACGTGACTTTTGCTGGAAAATAGAATTAAGCTTTTAGTGTTATAACGTAAAGAAAAAAAGTTCACAAATATAACAGTTAATGCAGGTAGATTATGTGACGTCCCAAGACTATCCAACAACGTGTAGCACAGTGGAAGCTGACTGGATACTAGCAGATTATTATCAATTGGTGGAATGATTATGTTAAGATGTTCGTTATGAAATGTGGACAAAATCTCTTCAATATTTCATCTTTATTGCTTTTACTGGGAATTTAAAATTTTGATCACAATTATAAGAATCTTGGACTTATGATTAATTCTGGAAGAGGGTTTTTTATATTTTTGTAATATGTAAAATTAAAAATATGTACTCCTTTCTTGGATTTTTTTTCAATTATCCATGACAGTTACTCGTTTTTAAATGGCAAGATTTGTTTATTTTAAACAGATTTTAAATTATTATATTGTCAATTACTATTATTTATCAAAATTCGAAGGTCACTTACTGGTGTATACGAGGTTATATTGTCTACTGCAGGTTACTATGATTAATTAGATAATTATATAAAAGGGTTAAAGGTGACATATACAAATACTGGCTATGGAAACGTTCTTTAACGTTTCGAAATCTTTTTATGGCGCTAAAATTAATGGTAGAAAGGTTGATGGAACATAAGAGGGAAAAAAGAACTGGAAGATACAATATGAGAGGTTATTTGTCAACTTTGTCAACTTTATAATTCACTTTTTAAAGTATTCTGGAACTTATTAAAATTTTTGATTTTTCAACTTTTTTTTTCATCGTAGTATAATCGTTAAACAAAAATGTTTTTAAAGAATCCTAATATTTCATAATGATCGAACTTTTAGATCATAAAAGAAACTATATTTCCGTTGAATTCTGTATATCTGATATCATATAATCTGTTACTAACAAATTATCTAAATTATATTTTTTTCCTATCGATCTAACTAATCCCAAAATTATAGTATTATCAATCCCTTGAGTGATAAAATTTAAAAGTTTACACAAATTTTTTTGCTATGGGGTTGGTAAATATATATAAGCAGTGATGTGCATTTTGTGCTTCCAATAGAATAAAATTCGGATTGGAAGCTTCCAATCCAAAGGTTTTATTAGTAAATTATGCTTCCAAATCTTCCAAAGGTGCTTCCAAGAGTGCTTCCAATCTTCCAATGGCACATCACTGTATATAAGGTCTAGACCACGTTTTTTTAATCAAAAAAAGAATACTAAACCTAATTTAAATTATTGTATTACACACAAGTAAATAAATAGGTTGTTTCTTCAAACTCTTATCACTTGTCTTAAAAAATAAATACAAACTCATGAAATTTACGATAAAAAAAAAATCCTTGAATTTGAGGTCTTGATATGATGAGTCTAAAGGTTTCTCTCTCAATGTTTATGACATTATTTGGCTTAATTTGTATTATTAATGAAACAAATGGATTGGATAATGGACTTGGTAGAACTCCTCCGATGGGATGGAATAGTTGGAATAGGGTAATTGTTTACTGCGGAATGAATATCGAAATAAAATAATATAATTATTTCTCAATTGATTTCAGTTTAATTGTACTATTGATGAGAATCTAATTAAACAAACTGCTGATGCTCTTGTTGATTATGGATTACGTGATATTGGTTACAAATATTTGAATATTGGTAAAAAAAATTACATTTCAAATTTTTTTAAACTTATTTAAATGTATTATATTTACTACGTAATCGTTTTTCTAGATGATTGTTGGATGGGTGAAAGGGATGAACAAGGATACATTCATGCTAGCAACATCACGTAAGTTTAATTAAGTGATAATTTATAATATTAATTATCCAATGCTCATGACTGTATTCTCTATAAGATTTCCAGGTGGAATTAAAGGTAAACCAAATTTTATTTTCTCGAATTATGTAATTCTTAACCTAACGCGTATTTGATTTTATAGCATTGGCTGATTATACGCATTCAAAAGGACTTTTATTTGGAATTTATAGTGATGCAGGGTATCGTACATGTGCTGGACGAATCGGAAGTCTCGGTATTTTAAACTTCTACATATTCTAAATACGAATGTTTCAACCGGTTTTATTTATTTATTTTTTTTTTATAGGATTTGAAGATGTTGATGCAATAACATATGCATCATGGGGAATTGATTATTTAAAATATGATAATTGTTATAATGAAAGTATACCTGAGCGACAACGATATGAGGTGAGTGAAATTTAAATTTCTTTGACCCGGAATAAATCATTTAATGTTAATTTATATATAATTATTCTTTTTTTTTAGATTATGCGTGATATGCTCAATGGTATAAATTGTATCTGTTAGTTCGTTGCAGTTAATATTTGTATTAATATTTAACGCCATTTTTTCTTAATCAGCCACTAAAAGACCTATTTTTTATAGCATTTGTGAATGGGGGTATGAGATTTTTTATCGTAAAATGCGATTATATATTAAACTTTTCTTTTTAATTAACGCAATATTATATTTTTAGGGTAAGCCAGCCGTTCCTTTGGGCGAATGAGGTTGGAAACAGGTATCTCATCAATTTCTCTTTTTCATTGGTACTTTCACATATCTAAATTTATTTAATCATATAAGTTGGAGAACAACAGGAGACATTCATTTAGGATGGGAATCAATTCTAGATATATTACAGCAACAACATAAAATTACACAATATGCAGGTCCGGGTGGTTGGAATGATCCTGATATGTTACAAGTTGGTAATGGTAATTTAACTATTGATGAACAAAAAAGTCATTTCTCTTTATGGGCTGCTCTTAAAGCTCCTCTTTTACTTGGTTTTGATGTAAGTTATAGTTTTATTAAACTGATTACTATTTAAAAGACAAATGATGGAGATAATAATAAAGCTTTTTTTTGCTTGTTTGTAGATTAGATATCCACCTACTGATGTTTTGGGAATTGTGAATAATACTGAAATTATTGCTATTAATGTAAGTATTATTAGATTGTGAATTTTAGATTTTATAGAGATATAAGTTGAATTAATTAATAAATTATATACATTCTTTTAGCAAGATCCGTTGGGAAAATCTGTAAATATTGCTCAAAGTACAAAACGTATGGATGTTTGGACTGGCGAATTATCTGACGGTTATGTAGCTTGTAAGTTCAATCGGTTTATAAAAAAAAAGATAAATATATAATTTAGTTATTAATAAAATATTTTTTATTTAGTATTATTTAATAAGGCTGAAACATCTATTACCATTAATTTAAATTTTACTGCACATCTAAACGTACAAGGTGAACTTTCAATTAGAGATTTATGGGAACATGAAGACAAAGGAGCTTATAATGACAGGTAATTTATGATCTTTTATCTTATTTTAAAGAAAAAAAAGTTTCCATTTATTTAATCATTTATTTTCATTATTATCTATGTATAATAGCTATTCACGTGAAGTACCTAAACATGGTATAGTTGTATTAAAACTTACTGGAGGAACAAAGATTAAAGAATATCCTGATTTCATAGATCAATATAGTGATGCTGCATTAAGTGAATTTGTAATTAAATACGGTGTTTTTGTTTTATTATTGATTGTTATTGTATTTCAATATTATATTCGTTACTTTTGTAAATAAAAAAAATAAACATGTTTCTGTTCTTTGTTGCTTTGTTGGTGAATATTCCATATTTATAATAATAATCTTAAAGTTGATCATCGAAAAAAATAATTTTGACAAGCAATATTGAATTTTCAAGACCATAAAATATCTACACAAATTACTTTCTTTTAACAATTCTATTATCTCTCTTTGAGCTACTAATAATTCCACTTGTATGTTGATGACTTTTGTTCTTAATTCTTCATGTTCAGGACAATATTTTTGTTTCTTTCATAAATAGTTCATATCAGTATTGAAAAATAAAAAATTTAAATGCAATTAAATACCTTATACCATGCATTAACAATATCAGATATCTATCATATTTATCATAAATTTTTTCTTTGGATTTGGAATGAAGTTGCTTTTTAAAATGCTCAGCTCCTTGAAATAGGACTAATGTTTGTATTTCTATAAACTCTTTCAAAAATCCTATAATAAATTCTTTTATCAAAAAGTATCCATTTTTTTAATAATAAAACTTTAATATAGTTTTACCATATTTTGTTATTATGCCTTTAGTTTTAATAAATAACCTTATATTTCTTTAAATACTATATAAATAGGATTTACTTTTTTATAAAATAATTTATCTTTATCATATTTAAAAAAATGCTTGTATTTTAAATTTTAATATATATTAAAATATATAATTTCTAAAAATGATTAATAGTTTTAAAAATTATAATCCTTTTTGGTTTTATATAACAAAAAAACTGATTATATAAGATGCAATCTCTTATAATCTTTATTAATTATGTTATAAATCAATAAAATTGCAGTTTTTTAAGAATCATAATTTTCTAAAGACTAATTAATATATACTATAAATTATATTATAATATTAAAATAATAAATAGAATTTTTTTATTTATTTAAATAATTAAAAGTAAACTTTATATTTTTAAAAATGTTTAAAATTTTTAACTTAAACTAAATTAAATAAAACTAATATTGTAAATTACAAGTATATATTGATCAAATTTGTAAAACTAATATATAATGATGCAAATTTATTATTCAATATACTTTAAAATATTATTTTATAATATTTAAAAAAAATTTTTTGGAAAAATTGCTTTAAAAGCAAATTAATTTGCAAAAAATAATTTCTTGAAATGTATTAATTTATAATTCACCAGTGAACCATAAAACTTGGCTATTAAATTCTGGTAAAAGTTATATATATATTTACTAATAATGTGGAATCTACAATTCTAGTAATGCAAGGTACAAATTACTAAAATAATATAATATAAAAACTAATATTATAGGCATAAAAATATGCCAAATTTTAAGCATCAAAAGACACTTTTATAAGAGCTGAAAATTTGAATTTAAAAAAAAAATCTAGTATTTTAAAAATTTTAAAGATAATGTTCATCATCTAGTAATCATGGAAAAATAAAATTTGGTTCATCAAATTCGTTTCATCAAGATGCATTTAATAGTAATATCTCTACAACTAATATAAAGTAAGTTATCCCATATTTTTTTCCAGAATCGCAGATTTTAAATTATTGATAAAATATATGTGAACTTATCACCATCTTTTAATAGTCAAATTTTATAGTTTACTGGCAAATAATGAATTAACTAATTAAATATATTAAGTATTTCTTATTATAATAAATTAGCTAATTAAATTCTTTAAATTCTTTATTATAATTTTATAGCAAATTTGAAATGAAAACCAAAAAATTCATTATATCAAAAGCTAACTGTATATTTTATAAATTATAATTCAATAATTATAAAAAGATGAAATACTACTTATTGGATTTATTTTAATAAGATGAAAAATTAAATAGTAGTAATTTTATATATAATAAATATTAAATTATATCATATATTAGAATTTTATATTTTTATTTACTATGTATTTTTACATTTTATTAAAACTATCACCATTTGACTTATTTGCTAAGATAATAAATTTAATAAACTGTATTTATTTCAGTTTATTATAATTATTAGATAATAATATAATGATAAAATATATATTTTTTAATTTTATTAAAAAATTTTCTATTAAAAAATATTTCCAAATAAATCCTTAAATAAAAAAAAATTTCTCAAATAAAAAAAATTATATTTTTTAAAACAAATAAAAAATTTTTTTTTAAATGATTTTTGAAAAATTTTTTAAACAAAAAAGATTTTTAATAAAAATATTTCAAAAGTTTTTTAATTTTAAACATATAAAAAAAAATTTAAAATAAGTTTATTTAAAATTGAATTCTAATATTATATATATATTTTTTTAGGGTTTTACTTTATCTTTTACTTTAAATTAGTAAGTTTTAAAAGTTATTTTTTTTAAGTATCAGCAATAACCAGTGATACTTTAACATAATTATGTTAAAATGTTACTAATGATTTAGATTAGATTATGTAAGTAACTTCATAATCTATAAGTGATTTCATAATCTAATAATAACTTCTAGTATTTCTTACAAGTCAAATCGAATTGAATTTCAAATTAATTTTTTATATAATAAAATTTGTTTTACGCTAATTTTTATAGTACTTTAACTATATTATTTATATTATGCAAGTCTATGCGAGTTATTTTGAGTTACATATGCGGAACACTAATAACTTCATAATCTATAAGTAATTTTATAGTCTAGTGATAATTTCATAATCTATAAGTGGATTTATAATCTAGTAGACTAGTAGTAATATTATAATCTAATTATATAAACTAACAGTTACTTTATAACCTAATTACATCTAGCTGTGACTTTATAATCTGTTAATAACACTTTGATCAGTTATTTGTATGCTTTTTAGTTATTATTTTAATTATTTTATACTTTATTATAATAGGTAACATTATATTTTAATAGTAACTTTATTATATTTAAATTAAAATTTAAGTATATTATAAGACTATTATAAGTACATTTTTTATGTATTTAAAATATACTTAAAATATATTATAAAATATATTATAAGTATATTTTAAGTATGTAAAAAATATATCTATAATATACTTGAATTTTAATTTAAGTATAATTTAAATATATTTTAAGCATTTAGGCAAAAATTAAATATATTAAAAATATATTTTAAGATAATTTTAAATACATTTTAAGTATATTATAAGTATTTTGCAATTTTTAAATTAAATATATTTTAAAAAGTTTTTAATTATATTTTAAATATAAATACTTTTTATAGGGTAATGATTAGACTGATAAAGATAGAAAGACTGGTATTAGTATGATAAAATGAATATGATTTTTAGAGTACATTAATGAAAATATAACTCCTTCTTTCTGGTAAATAGAAAAATAGGTATATTTAAAAAAGAAGCAATTGAAATCAAAAAGAAGGATAAAAAACAGAAATAAAAACTTAAAAATAATATTAAAGTTATGGTTACGGCAATAGCTAAAATGAATCAGGTACAAGAAAGAATTTGGAAAAAAAAAATAGAAGTTAAAAAGAAGAGATAAGCATATAAAAGAGAAAGATCAAGGATGGAATTTGAATTAAGAATGAAAGAATTAGATTTGAAATTACAAAAAAAGATTAATTTTATATTTTAGCCTTTATTTTTGTATTAATTTTTTTTTTTATTGAATTTAATAAAACATTAAATATTATTGAAATAACTGGGTTATTATCTGATTTCTTTTTAATTTTCTTGCTTTTTTTAAAGGATTTTCACTTAAATTGTAAATATTATTATTTTCTTTATTATCATTATCACTATCATCATCATCATTATTGTTTTCATCTAGTTTATTCCAACTATTATTATTTGTTTCTAAAAAATTATATAAAATTATACAATACTTAGTAAAATGAATGGCAGTTGATATTTTCTAATATTTAATTCTTTTAAATTACTAAAACTATTTTTAAATCTACAAAATGCATTTTTTACTACTATATGATATAAAAAATGAGTAATATTAAATTGTATTTCTAAATTATTTTCAAAGATTATTAAAGAGTTTAATGAGAAAGATAAATAGTGGATATGTAGAATTCCCAAGTAAATAATCCAATCCTTTTATAAATGTAAAAACATTTTGATAAAAAAAAAGAATTTTGGTACACTTTAGTATTATGAATAAAACCTGGCCATTTTATTTTATAATCAATAAAAATGCTATAATAATTAACAATAGTACAATACCTTGACATTGAATTGAATACTTTTTTTATGATTCTAATAAATTTTAAATTATTTAAATGGAGCAGTTTCTAATATTATATGGGTACCATTTATATTACCAATAACATTATTAAATTCTTTAATATTATTAAATCAGGACCCAGAAATATATATATAAAGGTCAGGTGGTGAAAAATTTTTTTACTATAAGCTGTATGCAGAGACTTTTTATATGAGTAGTACACATAATTGACACCTGATATTGAAAATCCTGCAAAAATACACAAATAAAATTTCAGATATTAAGTTATTAATTATTTTATTATGGTTTCTATATTATTTATAAAACCAAGTACTAATGTGAAAAAATAGAATTTACCATTTTTTTAATTAAAATTTCACTTTTTAACCCTTAGAAATTTCTTTCAATTAATACTAAATATTACAATGCGGTTAATTAAATAAATATGTACAGTAAATATATTATATATATAAGATTAGCCAAATTTAGACTAAAAATACGCAAACTAATTTTTTACATATAAAAATTTTGATAAAAAATACGCAATCTTGATGATCTAACTATAGATGAAAAATTCTAAAATTGTACGCAAATCAAAACTTTACTCTGTCTAATTTCACTATAATAGCGACACATTTGTGTACCCTACCCCTATATAGTATATATTTCTGGATCCTATTAAATCCTAAATAAATTATCTTTCTTAATTTACCTGTTGGTTATTTAACTAATTTACTTTTTAATAAAAAGACAGCAATTATAACTCTTTTGCAATATAAATAAACAGTACCTTTTGAAATACTATATTTTGATGAACATATATATCAAAAATTTCATTCTTTGAACCTACTCTTCATAAAAAAAATAGCTAATTGTAATTTAACTAAAGCTTATTCGTAATTACTAGTTAGCTGAAAAATTAGATGTGGTTGATTTTTTATTAAAAAATTTTAAAAGCTTTATAAATCCATTTTCATTATTTTTTTAAATATTATATCATTATATTTAAGAACAATTAAATACCAAATTTAGTAATATTATAAATATAAGATTAAATAATAAAAACATAATCAAAAAAAAGCTACTTTATCTTTTTCAACTTCTATTCTTTTAAAATCATTTGCTTCTCCTAAATTCTTAAAAAGCATTTTATAAAATATGCTGATAATAAATTTTCAATATTTTGCTGATATCTTATTTACAGGTAAATTTTAAAATAAAATATTTCTTTTAGCATTATAAAATAAGAAAAAAATTTTTCTATATTTTTTTTCTAGAAGAAAAAATTTATATAGTGATCCAATTAATAATCATATATTTGGATTGGTTAAAGAATTTTGTAATTAAAAATCTGATCAATTAAAATTGAACAGGCTTAATTCATAAAAACTAAAAAAGATTTTGTAAAATAGACAAAAATAGTTACTTATAATGAATGTGAATTGAGTCATTCCAGAATTTTTTAATGGAATTGTTAGTGAGTTCTTTTTTATAATACTGTATACAAATGGTTTTTTATTGAATATCTCTAATTCAAGAAAGCAGAAATCCTGGCTGGTCTCTCAAAGACAATTATATATTATAATTACAAAAAAGCTATACAATATATTTTGGAGACAAAACCACCAAAAGATATTCTCTTGCCATTATAAAGCAATTGATGACAAAGATACAGGTTGAGTTATATCATTTTCATAACTAATTAAAAAGGTATTTATTAAATTTTATTTAGGATAGCAAAGAAATCAAACAGTTCTGGAAATTAATAACTGTAGAAAAGAAATATACAGAACAGTTAAAAGTTTTCAGAGATAACGATAAATTTAAAACTGTAAATATTATATTGTATTCACTAGCTTGTATGTGATTTAATTGATCAATAATTAAATTGGATACATTTTTTCTTTCAGAATATTTTCAAAATTTGCAGTAAAAGATTCAATGATGAAATTAATTCTACTATTGAACAAAATGCAAAGAAAAAAAACTTAATAAGAATAATAATATAGCATACCTACTTGCATGAGAATAATAACAGATAATGCAGATAAAGCTCAAAATGAAAAGGCAAATAATAAAAAATACATGAATGCTGATAAAGAAAAGATTGCATTTTAGATTATTAACAATTAAAAAAAAAAATGGAATTATTCATAACACTTCATAAGCTGATTTTCACATAACAAATATTTGATGTGTTATTTACAAAAGTTATACCTAAGTTGAAATCCTTTAAAAGTGTTGTTGCAGGATTCCAGAAAACACTTATATAGGTAAAATCACAAAAATATTTTTTATTAATAGCTTTAAGCAAAGCTTTTTATTATGATTGCTAAGCATTGTTGATATCTAACCTTAAAAATTATATAAAAATAAATAAATCAATCTTCTAACCTAATTAAATTTTTATTATAATATATATAATTTATAAAATATATTTATTAACTAAAAATATTTTATTAAATACAATTTTAAATATGATCAATACATTGTGAAGCTAAATTAAACATAATATACAAGTAGATTAACAATATTCAATTAATAAAATTAAATTAATTTTATTACAAAAAATGTAAATTTCTTCACAAGTATTATATTTACACCCATAAAAATTAATATATAGGTAGTTTTGACCTTGCTGAACAATTTCAATTAATTTAGAAAGTCAATTTCATTTGACTAAAGTGTGTAATTACACTCTGAAGTTATAAACAGAGAAATAAAAAATTTAGAAGTTAGTACCATTATGAAAAATGCACTTTTCTCCATAAGTATTATATCCACATTCATGAAAATTAATATATAAGTAGTTTTAACCTTACTGAACAACTTTTAATTAATTTAGAAAGTCAATTTCATTTGACTGAAGTGGTGTAATTATGCTTTGAAGTTATAAATAAAAAAGTAAAAAATTTAAAAGTTATTACTGTTATAAAAAATATGCTTTTCTATATAAATATCATACTTAGCCATATGAAAATTAAAATACAAGTAGATTTAACTTGCTGAACAATTTTACTTAAGCATAAAAGATAATTTGATATAACCAAAATAGTGAATAGTGAAATTATATTTTAAAGTAAAACATATTTACAGTAATTTTATTTAACAAAATAAACATGTATAATACAGTTAAACTTTGATATAGCAAACTCTTTATATAGTAAATTTTTCAGACAACTATAATAAATTTCTCTCGCTATAATAAATTAACCAATCAAATCTCTTAAAATCTTCACTATAACCTTATAGCAAAATTGAGGTCTGGACCCTAGGGTTCGTTATAACAAGTGTTGATTATATAGGCAAATGTAGGGGTATAACAGGATCCCATTTACTTATAATAAAGGTCATTGTAGAAAATTGGCCCTTTACTAATAGTTTTTACCTTACTTTTTTCTTAAATTCTATTGGTTAATTAGCTAAAAAAGAAAAAATTCATAATAATGTAACATAAAATTTCCTTTTATAGTAGGATCTGCAAAGAATTTTATATATGATTTTTACCTTAGGCCTGGGGGTGACCTATCTTATAAGTAAGCGGGATCCTAGTATAAGGGGCGTGCCAGAAATCACGTGATTATCTTTTTCATTAGAGCAGCCATCTTCTTGTGTGATTGAATTCTGATTGGCTAAAAATATATACAGTATAATATATAATATATTACATTAATATATATATTATAATACAATTAGTTTGCTATCTAATAATCACTGGTAAAAAAATGGTCTATCCTACACATATCCTACACATATCTTACATATATCGGCATCAAAATGTAGAAAATAAACTTATGAAATAATACACATAAATACGCATATCGGGTACTTATATATATAGTATACCTATCAGGTACCTGATATATGTATGATATATATATTAGTACCCGATATGTGTATGATATGTGTATTATTTGTGTATGATTTTCTACATTTTAAGTACCCAATATGTGTAAGATATGTGTAGGATAAATCATTTTTTTACCAGTGAATCCAATTTGCATAAACTTTTTTTTGTTTTGTAGCCCCATTTATGCTTTATAAAATAAAAAACAATTCATTGAAATTGGACTGCTAGATGGTGAAATAATTGCAAAAAAGCTTGTTAATAAATAAATTATTACCATATATTATATATATTATAATACAATTATTTCACTATCCAATAATCCAATTTGCATAAACTTTTTTTTTTGCGTAGACCTCTTTATGCTTTACAAAACAAAAAAAAATTCATTAAAATTGAACTGCTATATAGTAAGTTAATTGCAAAAAAGCTTCTTAATAAATAAATTACTATATATTACATATATATTATAATACAATTATTTTACTATCCAATAATTCAATTTGCATAAACTTTTTTTTATTTTGTAGCTCTCTTTATACTTTATAAAACAAAAAAAAATCATTAAAATTGGACTTTTAGATGGTGAGATAATTGCAAAAAAAAGCTTCTTAATAAACAAATTATATATTTTTACTATAAAAATATACTATTACCATAAAAGGTATATTGTGACACCTGATTGCAGGACCTGACCCCCCACCCACCCACTAAATCACGTAATTTCTGGCACGCCCCTAACCATTCTTACGAAGAGAAGAAGTAGATATTGCGAAGTCCGTGACTGAGGTAGTAGAGTCATAGGTGATGTCACATTCAGACTAATGACTTAGAAACACAAAAATAAATATCAAAACTACTCCTAAAAGCATCCTCAAAAAATTTTACCTAAGAACAGAGAAATTACATAAGGATATTTAAAAAAAAATAGCATACTCATTATCTTGATTAAATTTAAACTATAATCTGACTTCAGAAGTGTTTATAACATCTCATAAATGTACCTTGAAAGTAACAAAAAAGTTGCAAAAAGGTAACGGGAAAGTACCAGAAACTGAAGGTGTAATAGGTGCAGTAAATTAACAATAATTTTGGCTAATACTATTATAACATAATTTCAACCAAAACTTTAGACAATAATTTGGTACCTAAGCTGAAAATAAAAGAGATCTAACTGGTGAATTAATAGAACCACTTTAGCTTCCTGCCAGTTTTCTTTACGCTTCTTTCCAGTTTTATGACATTACTATAATACTGGCATAATGTTGAGATGGAACTTAAATCATATGTCTAAAGATCGGCCAGAATTATGGCATAATATTAGCCAAAATTAATCACAAATCTACTACCATCTGATATCTTTTTTTACATCATCTTGACACCATGAAAGGTAACCAAACAGATCCAGAAGAGATTACCCTCAACACCTTAATAGGCTACTAAACAGGTTCAGAAATAGGTAAACAAATGAATAGCATTTATTTTATTAATAAAAAAAGAAATAAAAGTATAAAAACAAACAGATAGCATCTTAGCAGTAAAAAGGCTAAAGATAAAGAAAAAAAAAGCAACAACTAGATCATGAAGTTGTCATTAGTTTATAATATTACAGTTATTATTAGATTAAAAAGTCACCATTAGAATATAATGTTACCTATTATAATATAGTAGGAAATAATTTAAACAATGACTAGAAAGTCATAAATAAAGGTATAGAAACAACCAATCAAAGTGTTATTAACAGATTACAAGACACAGTTAGTTTACGTAATTAGGTTATAGAAAACGACCAATCAAAGTGTTATTAACAGATTATGAAGACACAGTTAGTTTATGTAATTAGGTTATAAAGTAACTGTTAGTTTATGTAATTAGATTATGATATTACTACTAGATTATAAACCCATTTATAGATTATGAAGTTATCACTAGACTATGAAATCACTTATAGATTATGAAGTTACTTACATAACCTAATCTAAGTCACCAGTAATGCTTTAACATAATTATGTTAAAGTGTCACTGGCGACTTCAGCTTTAGCTTAAATTACAAATTAAAGCATTTAGTTATACTACTACTAAATAGTAAGTTTCAAAGTTTTTTGTTTTAAAACTTGTTTTTTTGTTTTTTTTTAAAAAAATAAAAATTCTAATTTATATATCAGCTTTGACATTACCTTTTGTCTTTTGAATTGGTAAATTTCAAAAATCTCCAATTTTTTTATAGATATCATTTTGATTTTAAGCTTAAATAAGTAAGTTTCAAAGCTTTTTTAAACTTTTTTTTTGATTTTTTATTTGAAAAAGAATTGATTTTTTTTATATAAAAATAAATTGTTATATTAAATGCAATTAGAATATTTCTGATTTAACAATTTAATATTATTAATAAATTCTAATATTAGTTAGTTCCCAATATTGCAATCGATTTATCCTGATTTATTAGCTTAAATCCAATAAGAAAGACTATTTGCATCTAATTGGTTATTATTTAAAATAGTATTTAGACCCGATAGTTAACAATTTGGTCTTTTTTTTTTGTAAAATATTGTGTTAAACCTAATGTTATTAGAATTTAGGTTTGACTATTAAAAAACCTGTTAACGAATTGTTCAAGAATAATTATCAACTTGTTATTACCCATTAAGCTATCCGATATCTATCCATTAAATAACTTTATCTTAACAGATTAAAATGGGTTAAGATGGTTGGACCTGATAAGAAAATTAACATTTATCAGCTGATCTATGGAATACATATTTTAATTTTAATATACTGGAACCTTGATATAATGGGTCTCGTTTTGTCTGTTAACAATCTGAATATTATTAGATCTGTGAAGTTATCGTCTGCGATACGTTTGTTATAATTGCTTGTGAAACTTTATGTCGTACATGATGACATTCATCAAATTCGAATCTGAATCAATTATACACCTAATGATTATTTTTCATTAAAAAACGATAGTTTTCCTCTTACTCCTCTATTAGTCTTTATTTTGTGTTTGATTAACACTAATGATAACTGAAACAGCAAATCAGATACTAAATCGCGTCGTCCCGGTTTGCACATGGCAGGTTCCAGGTTCAACTAATTCAACTGGGCCAGCTTATCCTCGCTTTCCAGGTGTCGTGAGAGAATGGCGTGACTTCGGCCTAGATGTCATTTTGAATCGTCATTTTCCGGGAGGACAGTTCCCTGCGTTTCCAACTAATACAGAGGATCTACATGTAGAAGAAGATGCAAAATTTCGGTTTTATTCTAATGTTATAAGCCCAGTTGTACCACTACTAGGAGGAGCATTATTTAAACACAGATGTATTGGAATGTTGGGTGTTTCCGATTTCATTTTATGCACTAATAATCCCCCAGTGGGTCTGATGCCCATGATGCCTGTGGAGGTTAAAACGTTTCACAATTTGAGGTTAGGTAATTACAACCTCTGGGAAATTTATCGATATGCTGACCGGGCTCAAATAACGGATCAAAATTTTAGGTTTATAAAAAGGATCTTATCTCAGGTGTTTGGCGAAATGGCCTGCAATGGCCTTCATTACGGGATCTTGACAAGTTATTCTGATACGTACTTTCTCAGACGATCGGAAAATGAACCAAATAACCTCTATGTTTCTCATGTTTTTCATCCTGATAGTATCAATCCGACTTTACGCGAGTGTGTTTTCCACATCAGTCACTTAGCTATTAATGATACCGTCGGTAATAGATTGGATTGTGTAATAGATGACAAATTTACATCTTATCAATGCTCTTTTCTAATATCTTCTTGTTGAACTAACTCTTGTTTTACCAAAAACTTAAATTAAAGGTACTTGTAAATATTAATGATACTATCGGGAATAGATTGGATCATATGATGGATGACAATTTTACATCTTATGATGATGATGACGACGAAGATGATGATAACGATGATGATCCTGATGATGATCCTGATGATGATCCTGACTATGATCCTGACGATGATTATATTCCTCCTGGTTCTTCTAGTTCAAAAAAGAGGAAGAGTTCTTCGATTCAGACTGGTAGCAAGAAGAGAGTGACTGCGTTATCTTCCAAAGGAATCACTACAATAGGTAAATATATAGGTAGTGGAACCTTTGGAAAGGTTTTTTCTGGCTATTATGATGGTCAATCCGTGGCATGGAAGACTTGTGATGTGTACAAGGAGCAAAAGGCGACGAAAATGCTAGAACATGAGGCTCATATTTACTCTATTTTGAAAGAATGTCAAAGTACAAAATTTTTTTATTCATAATATTTTTAGATATTATTAACTTATCTATTGCAATATTTATTATAGGTCATGCTGTTCCACGTTTGCTCTATAAAGGTTACATTTATGACGGATATCTTTTTGCGTTAGTATTACAGTTAATTGAGGGCGCCCATCACGTTGATCCAGAAAGACTCACTAAAGAGGAAAAAAAAATAATAGTCAATCAACTCAAGTCAATACATAATTGCGGCGTCCTTCACAATGACATCTCAAAGCAAAATATTCTATATGAACCAAAGAGTCGCCATTACTTTTTTATTGATTTTGGCTTAAGTGAGATCGTGGATAATGGGTCGCCGAAATTGCGCAAGGAAGAAAAGAGATTAAAAAAATTTTTACAACTTTAATTATCTGGATGTATAGTGTTTATGTGAGAAAATTAGAATCAATTATGATGATTGTCACTTCGACCAGTTTGTGGGCACTACAATTTGGAATTAGAATTACTTAATTAGGACTATTCTTTATCAATGATAATGTATCATTATGCTAGAAGGCTAGATGGAACATAAATAAATTTTTATTGCAAGTTACAATGTGTATATAACTTTTCATTTAAATCATAAAAAATATAATAAATCATGATATATTTGCGCAATTTATTTTTTGCAATGTATATTATTTAGGCAAAATTTTATTAAATAATAAAGCGAAGTAGCAAACGAACTGTATGATGCTATCAAAGAGGGAGGGAGTACGCGGATCCGGCATAATATATCTATAGCTAATTATTTTGTTTCTATTGCTAATATTGCTAATTACGAGATTCTCATCCCTATACTCTTTTTCTACACTAGATTTTCGAAATAATACATATCTACACCAATAAAGTATTTAAGTTGTTAATAAAACTTAAAAAATTTAGGATCTATAGCATAAATTCAGAAGATAAGTCACTGAAGAAAATAAAGCAATTTAATATTTCTGATTAACACTTACCACTAACTCCACTCCGTCTCATATTCAAGAAATTTGTTGAATGCGTTATTACAAATGTGTTTTGATTTTTTTTATCGCTAGAGCGATACTGCGCCAAACACCGATATTTAAGATTTTGACAGGGAGCCCCCGGCTGAAATTACAGTCATGTGAATTTTTCTCTATAGTTTTCATTGCGCCGAGTCAGAATTTCAGATTTTTTATTGTAAAACCCATTAACCAATTCAAAATGTAAATTGAGTATATTGAATCTTGACTTTGATTGAATTTCCAAATAAATTTCTATAATTAAGCCAGTTATAAAAAAAAAAAACAAAAAAAAACTATACTTTTTTTTGTAATTTTAATTCTAATTTTTTCAATTCTAATTCTTTCATTTTTAATTTAAAATCCATTTTTAATCTTTTTATTTTATATGCCAACCTTTTCTTTTCAACTTCTAATTGTTCCTTTTCTAATAACAATTTTTTTTCCAATATTCTTTCTTGCAATTGATTCATTTTAATAGTTATAACTTCAACATTATTTTTAAGTTTTTCAAATGCTTCTTTCTCAATGATACCTGTTTTCTTACTAATTGCTAAAAAAGGAGGTACATTTTAAGTACTCCAAAGATCTTATACATTTTTTCATACCAAAACCAATCTTTCTTCGCTTTACCTTCTTTAATTAATATATAATTCTTTATTAATCCACTAATTTTACCTTAAAAAATAAATAATTAAAAAATTTTAATAATTTTAATATATGAATTAAGAAAAGAAAAAAATAAACAATTATTTACTTTTAATTGACATTCCCCCTTTTTTAGGTAAAACATTCTTTGCAATATCATCATAAAAACTAGTTTTATTTCCTTCAGACCAAGCTGAATAATTTTCTTTAATATAATCAAGTAAAATATTGATTTCTTTACATGTCCACTTATTTATTAACTTATAATGTAATCCCTTTTAACCTAAAATAAATAAAATAAATAACTTATTAATACTTAAATGATTCTCAAATATATACTTATTTGTTACTGACTTGTTCAAGTTGATTTAAATTTTGAGGTGAAGTGGAGGAGCGTGTTGTTGAGGAAGAGAATTTCGTTGAAGAAAAGCGTATTGTTGTTGAGAAAGAATATGTTGGTGACCGGGAAGAGCGGAAAATTGTGGGTAGAATTGTTATCAAACGCGTCATTTTCTTTTTCATGAAAGTTCATGAAAGTCGGTGTTAATAGTTTGTACTTTTGTCAATAATTTATGAAAACGCGAAAAAACTTTTCGTAGTTCGGAAGTGGGACACTGATCGAGTTACACAATTTCGCTATCCAATAATTATCAACCCAAAAAAACTTGACATGTATTATTAATATTATTATTTGCACTACAAAGGCGATGATTTTAAATATTTTTAAAATACTGTAAAAATATAATCCAATAAACATAGAAACAGATTCAATTTCCTATTCCCCTATTTCCCTTATTTGTCTTATTTGTAAAATATTATCTTTTGATCTATTATGAAATATATATTAAAATTGATAAGCTTTAGGTGATTTGCAAAAAATATTTTATAATTTTCAATTATGACTTACTTCGTTCTTAAAACGATACTACCAAATACAGTACGACTACGGCATACGCCGTATATCGTAATGCCTTTATAGTTAAGTCATTTAAATAATTTCGACATATACCGTAAGTCCGTAACACCGACATCGTAATTCAGCCGTAATTCAAGAATTTCGATGGCATTCGATAGCACCTATAATACTTTTCAGTCAATAATATCGAAATTTTTGAAAGAAACATGATTAGGGATTGTTGACTGATTCATCGTTTATCTAGTAATCTAGTAATCTAGTAATATAGCAATCTAGCATTGCGTTGTTTGAAAATTTATATATTTTTTTAAACCTCATATGAGCGAGTGAGTCATATCGTTAATATTGACTTTTTGTTCTTTTTACTCATATGTGAGAAATTCTTTTTCAAATTCATCGATTTCGTTAAAAGTTTCATAAAAATTCTAAATGATGAATAAACACGGCTATGCTCAAAAGAAAATAACATATACAGTAAATTGATTTAATTACCCATTTAATGTATTCAATGATTCAAATGAATAATGATAAATTGGCAATTGATTTTATATCATACAATCATACATGCATACTAAATACTAATGTAGTAACGTTCCATTCCCTTGGAATAGAATTTTCCTTTTTTGAATACATAAAAGGAAGTATTTTACTATTTTCATTTCTCATTTCAATTTCGAATGAATTTAAATTTAAAAAAATCATGAGACAATACAAATATTACCAAAGATTAACTCAAATGTTGTGTACATTCATTCTCTTTTTTTTTTCATAAACTCAAATGAAAAAAAAAAATCGATTTTTTTTTTTTTAAAACAAACAAATAATAAACAGATAATGTAATATCATGTGGTTGACATTATAGAACATTCGCAAAAAATTTCGTAATATTTTTTAAAAATATTTTAATGCAATAAAATCTGATCCCATTGTACAATATTTACAATGCTTTTTTTTTTAAATGAAAGATATTCTTTATTTTATTTAATTTTTTAGGATTAAGTATTTTTATTAAAAAAGTAAAAAGTGGGTTTTACGTTTCACATTTGTTTTACTATAAATTTTTAGTATTTTTTTTATTTATTTATTTTTTTTTCTCATTAACACAATCATTTATAACTTAGTAGCACAAATGTTAATACGTCACCGAAGTCGTCACATTATCTCAGTTTGTAACAGACTATCAGATATTGACGGAATATAAGATATATAAGATTAATCAACATATGAAAAAAAAAAAAAAAAGTTATTTACCTAACATTTAATCTACGATAAATAGAATCAGATTTACGTAAGAACGATTTTTTTTTAACGAGTTAATTACAAATGGTACGTCACAATCAGCACCCTGGTGACCGGGTCACCAAGACACAACATATTGGTTAAAAAAAATTAAGTTCGATGATTTTACAATGAAATAAAATCTGCGCAGTACGCAGTAACAAAAAAAATGATAACAAGATAAAGCTAAAGTTAATCTATATAATCAATTTAACGGTAAACTCTTTTTTAAAAAAAAATCAGCCAAATTTACTTTTTTAAAAGAATTGATAAGAAACCTGTTTTATAAACAGAGAAATCTTTGTCCAAAAATCAAAAAAAAAGACAAATCAAAGCAATACAAGTTAAATCAATCAATTAATCGAATAAAGATGGAATGTTTAGCATTTGGCCACTTGGCGTCTAATAAATAAAGATCTTCTAAAGAAGGGTTTCTTTTTTTAGGTTTTATTGTTTCGTCAAATTTGTATATATGTATATATAATTGTAACAATATATAAAAAAATATATATATATATATATACAGTACAGTATATACAGTATAATAATATTTTGATTAAATTCATATAAATCATTAAATTTAAAAATAGAATTGATTTTACTTGATAATGCATAAACTACGAATAAAATCTGTAGGCTTACATCTTAATTCCAAGAAGTTTTATTCCTCGTGTACATATTTCGTTTATTCTTTGTATGACAATAACGTGAAAAAGAGGAAAAAAAAAGAATGTATGGATGTAAACAATTAAACAATCATAAACAAAGATTTTTTTATCGGTTAATCAGGTTCGGGATTTGTCCATGACAAAATGGAAAGATGCGAAAAAAAACGCGAATTTACTTAAAAAAAAAACAGATTGGCAGATGTTTTTTTAATTATGATTGGATCAAAAAAAAAAAATTCTAACTTTATTATTATCTCCGATAATCCTATTATAATATTATTATAATATTATAATATGCTTTTAAAAGAAATGTTACACATTTTATTATAATTTAATCTAGTTTAATCTTTTCAAATATCTTTTTACTTTTTCTTTTCTTTCATTGGTTACCTTTTACCAAATAAGTGTTAATGAAATCTTCTAGATTATTTACTTTTCTTTTATGAAACAAGAAAATAAACTTGTATTATCTGAAACTATTTATCACTTGTACTCCTTTTTTAACTAAAAAAAAATCAGTAAAAAAAAGGAATAAATACAAACAAATAAATCGCCTTTTTCCAATAAAAAACTGTATGTATCACATTCGCCCACCAAATAATATCAAATAATATGAAAAAGAATGTGGGGTATAATAAGTTTATCAAAAAAAATAACGGTAGAGTAATAATAAATTAAGTAATTAGTATTAGGTATCAGGCGTAATCAATATTATTATTATTATTTATTTGAGAGATGTCAATAAAAATAAAAATAATAATAAATATTTTTAATATTTTTTGATATTATTTTTGGTAGTTCATATAAGGACCAATCAAACTAACCCGAATATTTAATTTATTAGTAATACTCTATAAGTTTATTCCGTGTTTTTAATTTTAAAAAAATGGGATCAACTTTTTACTGCGTGTCATTTCCCACGTCAAAAAAAAATATAAGTTTTTAAGTACTATAATTTTATTTACTGTATTTATATTTTATATATATATATAATCTTTTGTTTATATTTTACATAATGGATCTTATGCGATCTTTTCGCTTTTGGCCATTAAATGAATAATCTTACATTACTAGCCCTGTTAGACTTTATTAGTCCAGGCATAGTTTTTTTTTAAAAAAAAAAAATTGTGTAAAATTGTGTAAAATTGTGTAAAAGTGTAAAAATTGAAAAATAAATTACATGATTTAGAAATATAAAAATATATATCTATTTTTTTTTTTCTTATGAAATTTTACCAAAATTTACAAAAAAAGTGTAATCACGATGATTGAATATTATAAAGATGGTCGAAAAATTTCGTGATTTAAAATTTCCGAACTATCAAGGACACCAGCATCAACGAGTATTTCACTTAATCGACCATTTGAATGCATAGTAGCAAGTTCATCGCTACCACCGATTGATTTACCATCAATAAATATATTTGGAAATGTACTTCGATATGTTGACTTTATCAATGCTTGTTTAAATTCATCTGCATCATCTATAAAGAATGTGTAAGTTATTATATAATTTGTAATGATTTATTAATTCTAAAATGAAAAGTAATAATAACAATACCTCTATTATCAACTTCGATTATCAAAACACTAGGTGAAATATGATACAGTGAAAGAATATGTTTTACCTTTCGTGAATATCTGTGAATGAATGAAATTAAATTAAGGATCAAAAAAAAAGATCAAAAAAAGTTCAAAAAGTTCAAAAAAGTTTTTTACTTACGGACAATAAGATTTACTAAAAACTACAACAGGATTATCATGAACCAAATCATCAATTTCCAATTCAACTTTAGTTTGTGGTTCAGAATCATAATAAAAATCCAATGCTTCCTCGAAACGTTGTTTTGCAATATTTGGTTGATGATTAAAGGTAAAATGATGATCATCTTGTGAATCATAAAAATTTAATGGTTCATGAACACCATGATTATGACCACTTGGACCAATACGACCATGATTTTCTACTTCCAATCCATGAAGTCCTTCTTCACCTCCTTCTCCCATAACGGAAGCAGCTGCCAAAGCAGCTTCATTATTCTTATTATAATATCGTAAACTATGAATATTAAATCCAGTACCACTAAATTCTGCTACTATCCATAATGAGATTAAAAATGCTACGAGTGTAGCTCCCAATATTCTAAATTTTTTTGTTTGAACATAATGATCAATAAAATCTGATAACGTATGATGATTATGTGCATTAATAGGTGTTATTGGATAATACGTTGGTAAGATCGCCGCTTTAGACATTTCTTTAAAAAAAATATATATAACGAAAGAAAAAAATGGTCGACCAAAAAAAATGTGTCTTAATTTATAACTTTTTTTTTTATGCGATTACGTAATTGACGGAAATTTGACGGATTATGGTTTGTTTCGTTAAATAATAAAAAAAAAAAAAATTTTTTTTTTTTAGTAAAGTATAAGGGCAAAAATGTATAAATTGAATAAGGAATAATAAATGAAAAGATACCCGTATCTGTAATTGTTAATGTATAGAAATAAATGATAAATCGTTTCAAAAATAAAACAAAGAAAAACAAGAAAAAAAGGAAAAAAGGAAAAAAAAATTTACAAGAATAAAAAATAATAATTTACAATATAATATTTTTAATATTTTTTTTTTATATTTTTAAATGATTTTAAATAAAAAAAGGTTTGTTTCTTTTATAATGGGAATTTTATTTTAAAAAAAATTTTCATTAATCATTTATTTAAAAATATTCGATTGAGAATAGAAAAAAAAAAATAATAATAATAAAAATAAAATTTTTTTTTTTTTAGGAACAAGAAAGGTGGAGGTGACCCTTTTGAGAATCCTTCGGAAATTGTGTACTTTTTAAGTTTTTTTTTTTATATATATCGGATATGGAATTAGTAGATTATATAATTTATTATACAAAATAAGATTATATATATATATATATATACTATATATTTTTTGTTTGATATTTATATTGAAACCAAACAGTTGGGGTGGTTACAAAAAATATTTGTAAAAATGTTATCCGACATTATAATTGGTGGATCAAATAGCCATACTTAATGGGCTTAATGGGCGGATAAATGATCTTAAATATTTTTTAAACAATATTAACAAAGTTGGGCACTCAAAAAGTCGGGTGACAGGTGACTCATATATTGTGAAACTAGTCATGTAAAGCATTAATTAAATTTTTAATACAATTGGAATTTTTTTTTATATTCAAATAAACATCTGACTTTGACTTTGATGAAATTTCTTTTCGAAACATTAAAAAAATCATTCCTTTTTTTTTAATTATTAAAAGAAAAAAAATATATATATTTATTTATTTATTTTTATATATAATATAATAATAATGTACATGATCAATTTTTTTGTCGATTTCACATTGTTACCTCGCATTTTGCCATCATTTATCCGGCTTTTATCGGATATTTAATCAAAGGTCGGTCAATAAACTAGCATTTAAGTTAAATTTTTTTTTTTTTTAACAATATCCATTTAAAATGCTATATCCAATTTTACTTTTATGGTTCCTTTATGTACCAATATTGGATTTGGATGAACACAATGATACTATTTAAGTAATAGTTTTATGTCACCAAATTTGACCAATAAAATGATTTTATTACCTTTTTAATTACTTTTAATAGGATAAATGTTTGAATCAAGATATGATATCTGATTTCGTAAATAAATAAATGTATACAATAATTACATTGGTTACTAAAGCGGATAAATAATAATTATTAAAATGTTTCAGATAATTGTTTCAAGACGATGTCTTTGTTGTAACTTTTTGCAGATCTTTCGTTTCGAGAACCACTTTATTTTGTAGTACTACGGAACGTTGGTCGATTTAAATTATTATAATAGTGATGAACGTGATGTAATTTGATATTCGGCTAGACACCTGCTTAGGAGGTAATGCTTTTCCGGAAGAATTTGTCCCATGTAAAAACTTCCATCCGATGATTTTCCATTTAAAGCTGCCTATATATGACTATACGACCCGTTCCATTTCACATGAATTATAATTTCTGTTCTTATAATAGATTTCCTGCCAAGAAAAAGAAATTTTTTTTTTTTAATTACAATTGTTTATTAAATGGAAATGGAAATATCTTTGTGTTAAAAAAAAGCCCGTACCATTTCTTCATTCCCTCTCCGGCTCATAATTCTTTCTCGATATCGTCTAACTTTTTTTAGTATTACCGATTTCGCATTATCAAAATTTTTTAAACTTTAAAAAATAATTTCTCAATAAGTAATAGACAATTTCCAAATTTGTATACTGCGTACCCAAACTTTATAATTTTTGGGATTTGAAAGATAGTGTAATATTTTTTTGGAATATCTTTTTTCTTGGCAAAAAAAAAAAATTGTTTCATTTTTTTAAGTCTTTCATATGTCTAAAAAGTATGTTTAGTACAAATAAATTATATAATTTCATTATTGAAACATCCACGAATTCTTGGCAAAATTTGTAACAAAAATTACGCACGTTTTTTTTATAATCTGCAAGCAACTTCTAGTTTCACTTTTTTTGCCAAGAAAAGATATGTATCACGTGATAAAATACGCCAAATTACATTGAATATCAAAAAGCGTTTTTTTTTTTTTCTTTTTCGTAATTACATATTTTTTTTATTACTCTAGGTGTAAAAAAGGATATTCATTTAAACAATGTAGAAAAATCTTTTTCTTTTTAAAAATACTTTGGTACTTGAACTGTTTCTTTTATTGTTTCGTGATTCTCCTTGATTTTGAAGAAGTTGATTATCAATCATGATTTAAGGAATAAAGGAAATAAACGGAAAATTAAAAAACAACAAATAATCAAGTGTAAAGGTACAAATTATTTGCTCCCCCTTTTTAAATTGCCCGTTTCAATCAATTAACTTGTTTCCAATTAGGAAAATCTTTCTAAATAAAAAAAACAAACCCGATTATCAAAATTTCTTACCCCTCCTTCTTCCCCTTATCATTTAACACTTGAAAATTTTTTTAATTTTTCATCCCTTAAAAATAATATAATTAATATGAATCTAAATTTATTGTTAAGTCGATTAAGGATGTGCATAATAGTGATATATTTCATCCAGTTAGTTGATCGATATTGAGATGAGAGACGATTAATTATGAATATCACTATAATGATCTTTTTTAAAAAAAAATCGAACATTCTTAATAGAAAAAAATCCACGATATATTAAATTGATTAACCGGGTTAAATGTACGTTTGAGTTACGGTACGTTTGAGTTACGGTACGTTTGAGTTACGGTACGTTTGAGTTACGGTACGTTTGGGTTACGGTACGTTCGAGTTACGGTACGTTTGGGTTACAATACGTTTGGGTTACGATACGTTTCGCCGAAGTTTATTTCGCCGAAACTCATTCATTTCACTGACGTCACATTTTCCGAAACCGCCTTTGATTCATTTTACAGTATTATAGCAAATTTTGAAATATAGTGGACACTTGATTGTCGGGATTGTCGGGTACTCCGTACTCGGATTACTCGGCTAGTCGCGTTATTAGAAAAGAAAATAACACGGAGTATATTTTAATTAAATTTTAATATAACATAATTTACATTATACAATTACTATATATATACAGTATGTGTTCACGTATATCTTTTCTAATAGCCCAGTAACCTGAGTATCCGACAATCCCAACAATCAAGTGTCCACTATATTTCGAATTAAGGAAAGCAAGAAACATTTTTAATGATATAAATTTTTTTGTTTCTAAATTCTAACCGTACTACTTCTATATAAGATTACATTTTCCCCATAAAAATGAAATATTAAATTCGTATGTGTAAAAAGCGGCTAAAAAAAGCACAATTTTGTCCAATTTATGTCTTATTACAAAACTAAAATTAAACAAAATGGTGCTTTTTTAGACATTTATTATATATGAGCATAAATATTAAATATAAAATAAATTTAACACATTTCTTCGGCACTTTGAAATTAATACGCAGTAAGGAGTGAAATGATGTCGGTAAAATGAAAGTCAGCAAAATGGCGTCGGTTAATTTCATGTCGGTGAAATGGCCGTCTGTAATTAATTTTCCAGATAAAGGGCATTATTCAAAATATCTCAATCACAATATCGTTATCATATTTTTTATTATTGGGTTAGCAGTTTGGATGATATTTTAACCACCATATCCAATAACTGGGTTATACGTGTTATACGTCCAAGATCATATTCCAATTGTTCCATATACAGTACAGAAAATAAGTATTAGTTATTTACTGATCTAGTAGTATATCATCCTTCGGATGATGACCCATTTATATACTAAACTAGATCATAGTATTATCATCCTAGATATACTAATTGGTCCGCCAGGCAGAAAAAATCCCAAATATCAATTAGTAGAGGATTAATATATGTGATATTTAACCCAAATATCAGCATATTAAAACCTATAATAACTAATTCCTAAAACGCAAAGATTATAAGGCTTTAAAAGGATATAATATAAAATCATTCTAATTCTCATTTAAGTAATAACCCCCTAAAATCTCAACTTAACTCCTTTGTACGAGCTGTACACAAGAAATTAAATGGTTAAAGTCATAATAAAAATTATTATGTGATTTCTTTATAAAATAGGGAGTAAAAATGTTGAACTAACTTAAATTAGGAAAATTAACAAATATATTACAATATATGTATTTGACCAGCATTATGAAAAATTTAAAAGGTATTATCTACAAATTTATTTTAAATGTGGGTCCCATTCACATATGATATCATATACGTTCACTTTTGGTGAGAATTTTAAAAAAAGTAGAAATCAAACGAATTCAACGAAAAGAAGGGATCGATCCATGGAATATTAGATTATCTCTAGGATCTTAGATGATTGTTGTAATATAAACTTTTCCTTTTTTATAAATATTAAAAAAGAGAGATGATTTTTCCAGAAAAAACAAATTCACACGAATTGTTATAAAAACTGGTTTTATTCCGGATTCAGATAAAGAAAATTCAAGGGTATAAAGATCTAAATGTCACGAGTCCAAAGAAACCTTAACCATATTTGTGCACCCCACGCTCACCACATGATCGACTAATTGATCGATAACATCATAGTTAACAATATACAAATTATAAAAAAAATGTAAACAAAAAAATATTTAACATCTAAAAATCACATATTAAAAAAAAGCCACCTTAATTGTGAAAATTCACATTTCACAGCATTGTAATACCATTATTTTTAAACACGCGAATGTGAGTCACCGTAATTCTCTTAGTTTTATTTCCGTAATGAGAAAACTTTAAAATATTACAAGTTTAAATCCGGAATAATTTTTTTTTTCTTTTTTCTCTCAGGTTTAAATAAAGTAAATCACGCGTTAATCAAACGGGGTAAATTTGCGTAACATTTTGGGGGATGTTTGAATGCGTTGATCTACACGTCATATATGTCATTTAAATTATATTTTTTTTCATTTTTGAATGTCAAAAATGTGAAATTTGAAAAATAACCCAAACTGTTATTACGAGTTAATATTGAAAATAAGAACGACTTTTGGTAAGAGAAAAAGCAAAGAAATCGTACGGTTTTCTTATCAGTCATGTACAGTATTTTTTAAATGTTATTTACACGATGTTTATCGGTTATTAATTATTTTTATAAAGATCTTTCCTATTTTAGAATTCACAAGGTTCATGAAAATCGCAAATCATGGTAGATCCAATCGTAACTTTTTAAGCTGTCGTGTAAAATAATAAAATTTATTTTCGAAACGATAAAAAATTTAATTTTTTCCTTCCCTGTTTTCTTCTTTGTACTTAATAAATATAATATACATATCTATTTATCTTTTGTGATCATTAAAAAATGCAAGTTGTAATTTAATATAAAAGATTTTGTTGGTTAGTTTAAAAAAATCGGGCATTATTAGAAAGTTTTCCGGAAAATCTGTTCATCAATTAACCTTAATAAGTAAAACTTCCGTTATTTAAAAAAGTGTAATGGATTTGTTTATCGTAACATTAAAATCCTGTAATCTAGTATAAAAACTTTG
Source organism: Rhizophagus irregularis (assembly GCF_026210795.1). Lineage (NCBI taxonomy): Eukaryota > Fungi > Glomeromycota > Glomeromycetes > Glomerales > Glomeraceae > Rhizophagus > Rhizophagus irregularis. The sequence continues at coordinate 3,199,548 of NC_089457.1, forward strand.
AAATTTTTTAGAAAGGTATTTTTTCAAAAAAAAATTAGAAATTAAATTTTTGTATTCATATCATATTTAATTAATAACAAACATAGAAATTTTTTAAAATATTTTATTTATTTTTCTTAAAATAAAAATCAAAAAAATGAGCACTTCAACTTCTAATATACGAGATAAAATTATTGAATCTATTAAACATTTTTCAGAAATAAAACAACTTGAAATTGAGGATAAAGTTATTCAAAATGAACTTGAAAAAATTTCTGAACAAGAAGAAAAATTTCGTGATTTTGCCAAAGATTATGATCAAAGATTAAGCAATCATGCTGATGATTTGATCACATTCGCTGAATGTTGTGAAGAAGATAATATTAGTAGTGATGAATTATTGGTATCTTTAAAAAAATTAAGTGATGCTAAACTTAATAAGAGTAAATCTGAATTAATATTTCAACTTGAAAATGTTAAAAATTGTTTAAATGGAATCATTAATGAAATTACTAATTATGATGATAAAATTACTAAAGAACAAACAGATTTGAATAATGAAATTAATAAATTAGATAAAAATACAAATGAAGCTATATTATTCGCAAAAGGTAGTGTATTCTTAGTTGGTGTGGCTGCAATTGCTGCTGTACCTTTCACTGCTGGAGCTTCTTTAGCTATTCTTCCTGTAAAACTTATCGTTACAATAAGCTCAAGTTTGATCGTTCATGGGTAAGAATTTTTTAAAATTTTATATCCTTTATCAAAATTATATTATTGAAATTTTTTTAAAATTCTTTTATAGTGCCGCCACTGCTGTAGTTTCTACTATTGCTGCAGGTACTACTACAATTCAAAGTAAAATTTTAAATTCTAAATTAAAGGGTATTAGAGAACAAATATCACGATTATTACAAGAAATACAAAAAAGTATCCAAGATATAAATACAATTATATCACATTGTGATTCCCATTTTGAAGAACAAATCGCTGAAATTGAAGAAGTTGAAAAAATTGTTGACATTTTTAAAAAATTGGATGATAGAAATGGTAGACAATTAATCAAACCTATCGCTAGAACTATTTCAACTAGAGCTCGAAAAAATTCTGAAAGTTATAGCGTTGACATGCGACAAGTTTTGAAGAGAGATTCGGTATGGATTTATCAAGTTATCTTTTTTCTTTCAAAAATTAAAAATTCATTTATTTTTTTTTTCCTAGGGATTCTACGATTGCTACGTTTGCGAAGAATTCGAAGATTAATTTTTTTTTTTTTTTGACTGTGATCGGGTTATTAATTGGGTTAATTGGATTGGATAAAATTTGGTTTTTTTTTATTGTTTTTTTATTGTACTTCAAATTATTGTAAAATTTTATTAATCGGACAATTGTAATTTAATGTAATTGGTTGGTTAAAGAATAAAATAATTTATTCTTGTGATTTTATATATTCTATTTCACGTGTGATACATTCCACCCAATAAGATTTGATTTACTCTATCCATGTGATCGATGTGATCTAGGCAGAATATGGAAGTGGGTGTTGAATGATTGGCTGTCATTGTGCCACGCATATCATATCGTTTAGTTAAATATGAAAATAGGAAGGAGTTCCATAATTTTCATAATTTTGATATAAAATTATCAGATCGATTTGTGATTGGTCCTAATTTACCACGTTGTTGTCGTTTTGGCAAAAATTAGATAACCAATCATATATTACTCTACTCTAAAATAATAACGATAATGATATTTAGTATTATACGAAGGAATAGTTTAATTGGAAGAAAATATTTGAATGTTTATTCTGCTGCTTTAGCAATTTTTGTCATATTATCTTTTGGGTATAAAATTATTTAATGCTTAAGGTAAAGAAAAGAAAGAATAAGAAAATTATTTAATGCTAAAGAAAGAAAAACGATAATGAGATTCAAACCAATACAAATATAGAATTTTCATTGGTAAAATGCTAATATCACGTAACCAAATTACTATATCTCTTACTATATTTGAGAAAAGCACGTATCATTGTTTTAAAATAAATTTCGGTCGGCTCTAAAAAATTTATGAAAAATAAGTCGATTTACTATAATAAATTTATGCAATGTATAGTCTATTCTCATAAATATAATTTAGTATATTCATCATAAGTGTATTGATACATTTCTTCACATAATTGAAATCTACTGCTTGGCTATACTTAGAAATATATGGTTTAATTTTATTAGAAATATGTTCAGTTAACCAAAAAATAATACATTTTAATAGTATGAATGGCTGTGTCTGCATTTTCGCATGTACTCAAAGCTAGAGGATATGTGTCATTACGGATATCGTAAAAATAATCGCATGATAGAATTTTATTAATGACTTAGACGGCAAGGATATTCGCGTAAACATCTAATAATAATATAGAATTGTTTTAAATAAATATATATGTGTGTATATATGTGAATATATACATAATATACTTACGACCAACAAAATTCATATCTACAGTTATCACAGGTCATATGGTCACATCCTTTATTTTTTTCAATAGATAAAGAGCATTTGGGGCATTTCTTCGTATTTTGTGATAAATATTCATCGGGTTTTTTCATATTTTCATCGTATTCTTCACAAGTTTGATCCTCATGCCAGGTAACATCATGAGTATAACATGACTTTACACCACAATTATAACAGATTATAATCGGTGAAATATCTATACGGAAGAAAGATCTTATAAATAACTCAAAATTATGAGTCTCATTAATATAGATTATACCTTTTCCCGTATGTATTTGTCCAACTCCACAACGAGCTTTGCACCATCTGAAATCAGGGTCCCGTTGGATCACAATATTGTAAGTAAGCTCATCATATCTGAATCAAAAAAAGAAATTAATGCGTTAAGTAATATACCCATCTTGATATAAGAAAAGTTATAAAAATAAACAGTTGATGTACTCTTTAAAAATATCATTCGTTGTGAAATTTTTAACATCATGTCTTTTCATTATTTCATTACAGTCATTCATAGGACATTTAAATTCAAGGATATTTTTACTATCGATTTGACCTTTAATGTATTCGTTAACACATTCCGCACAAATAACGGCATGATGTGTACATTTTTTAGTTATTTTACGGAAATCCCTATTTTCCGATTCACAACAAAAGATACATTCGAAATAAGACATTTTAATAAAAAATTTGTTTAATATAAAGCAAGAAATGTTTTCTTGTTAAAAAATAAGTTAATAATTTATGGAAACATATTGGCGTATTTTTGTAATTGGACCTAAATTAAGGCCCCAAATTATTATTAAATGTATGTATAAACTGTTGCACAATTTTCATAAGTCGAACACATGACGTATATATCGAAAATACCCTAAAAAAAAAAAAAATTTAATAATAATTGTCGCGTCAAACCCATCTCCTCCCATCTCTCTTCAAGGGTAAATTATATAGAATATACCTGATTAATATTTTTCAAAATTATAATTTTTTATTTTATATTTAAGGTATTGACCGTTATTTGGGGTCATGTCACAAAAATTGGGGTAGTATTAAAACGTAAAATCCATAATTCCCGATTTACAACTGATTTTGGATTAATGATGCCAATCATTATTGTACTAATCCTGAAATAATTCTGATTTATATCTGATTTAGAACACTAATTTATAGCGATTTATAGCTAAAAATAATCTAATTTACACTATTTCGATTAATGATGAAGACAAAATTTCCAAAATAATACGTAGTGGCGTTTGGTTCGTGTAAGATAAGAATGATAAGAATTTTTTCGTTTTCGGGATTTCCACGGAGTACGATTCGGATATTTTTTTATTTAGGATAAAAAGGATAAAAGGTATCTTGGTCTTGATAAAATATTAAAAGTATTCCTTTAATAAAGTTCTTGAACATAAAAAAAAAAATGTCCATAAAATTCTTTGTTACTCTTTCATACAACGGAGTTGAATTGCCACTTGAAATTTGTTCTCGTGATACCATTTATGAAGTGAAACAAAAAATTGAAAGATTAGAAAATATTACAGAATCCATTAGACCGGAGAAACAAGAATTACGTCTCGGTGCCGAAAAACTTAAAGATGAGCTTAATGTATCAGATTGTGAAATTCATCCAGGCGACAATATAAGACTTGTTCAAAAAGTTGCGGGTGTTATACAGGTGTTCATTAAAAATACTGTCACGCTTGAGGATAAGATGGTAAAGTCAATCGCTATTCTCATCGATCCAAGCTGTACGGTACTCGAGTTGAAGCAAAAATATTATGACAAGACAAGGTCTTTTCCGGTAGAAAAACAGAGACTTTTATGGAGCCGTCATCAGTTGGAAGATGAAAGGAGTCTTTCTTCATATAAAATTCCAAACGATTCAAATATTAATCTTGTTGCAAGATTGCCCGGAGGTCTTTAACAAATGGAATATAGGAGTATTTATTAATAAAATTATTTTTCATTAGGAGAACGGATTAGTGTTCTTATTGAAATTTCAGATTATTCTAGAGCAAAGTTGAATTAATAAAGAAAACATACATTATAACAAATTCTTCAAATGATTTTAAGAAATAAACGGATACCATTTATTATACTATATAATAAAGTTGTGCCAACAAGTTATGAGTTCAATAGTTCAATACAGGCATGAAATATCACAAGCCCTATATGGTCAAATTTTAATTAAATATTTTATTTTTCATATAGGAAGTCAATAATATTAAAAAAGGTTATAACTTTTCTGAAAGCTAATCCCTAAATTTATCATTAACAAACATCTTGGCAATTGTTTCGGATGAATTTTTATAATGGTCTAATGAACCTTTAGTACTTTCCCATAATTACAAAAGATCCTGATCTGTTTTTTTTATTTGATCCTTGGTAATAACAATTTTCGTATAATTAATTGAACGTGATCCTAAAGCGAGTTCAGTTTGTAAAGTGATAGTCCTTTACGAAAAAAGAAAATAAATGATATCATTAGGATATATATACCAACCTGCAAAGAGTATCTGGCAGTGATTTTAACAAGAAAGATGAATATCAATGCAAGATATGAGAATACCACCATCTGACGAATCTAACAAATTGTGTTTGATATCAATATTCCGATGTATATAATTGATGAAAGTATAAAATAGTACTCCCAACAAGAACAATTTTAACGTTTATGACATTTGTCATCTATTGGATGAAACTCAGTTTGTTGGATTTGTCAGAAAGAAAGGCATCAAACGGTGGTATTCTTATGTCTCTGGCATTGAGGAATGGAAAGTTAATAACGCTTTTACGATTTAGGAACTTTTGAGTTAATGCGGTTTAACGTTCTTGAAAAATTCTGCCGAGTACTACGTATATGTATTAATATGTAAGAACTTAGCATTCATTAAAACATCTTTGGTAATAATATTTTCATTTTATTTTCTGTGTTCTTTCAAAGTAATACATGTAACGACCGAATTTTTATAATATAATATCTTGAAATGAAGAGAGAAATACTTTAAAAGAGACTTTATAATTTAATATCTCTTTATTAACAGTTAAACTCTTTAATACTGTAAGTGAGAAACAAGATACATTTGGATATATATTATAACCCTCTTCAAAGGCAACAATTGGTTGTTAGAGTCAAAAATTCAGATAAGTTTTCTATTCTTCTCTTGTCGTTTAGTCCAGGGAATTCCTCTGTCACTAGAATATTAACGATGGACTTGCCAACTACCTGCACTCCTTGAGGTTCCAATTTCCAGGATACCAGCGTACTCGCACTCCGCCCCAGTCATTTGTCCATTTTCTCATTCAACTTTTGAAGAGTCAACCATCCTTGTACTGATCGAAATGATCGATTGAATACTAAATAAGGCATTAATGCGTAGGACCGGATTTATGAAAATTCTGAAAATCTGGATACGAAATCAAATAACCAAATTAAATTTAAATTAGAATCCGGCTAGAGTTAGATCATGAAGTTAATTCAATCTGAGAGTTCAATTTCATTACCCGATCCTCTCTTGGCACAAAGTTTCACTACAAATTTATAAATAATGTTTTTGTAACAGACTAACAGATGTTCTTTATTTTGATGAATACAAATTATTTAATTCTGTTTCTACGCGACGAATAAAATCTAATAAAAAAAAACTATATTCTATATTCTACATATATTGATATTACAAACTCTATTTTACAAAAAAAAAAAAAAAAAAAAAAAACCTAAAACTAAGATTTTACAACTTTAAATACTTCATAATCAGCCATAACAAAATTTAACTCAGTTGATATAATACGTTTATTATAACCAAAATGTTCACAATGACATCTAGATCCACAAATAGTTAAATCATCTCTAAAATTAGGTCCATTATCAAATTTACTCGCTACAGAATTTTCAATATAAGGTTTACTCGGAATATATTTTTCATCTTGATTATCAATCTTGAATATAAAACTATCCCTCGTTATACCCTCAACCCAATCAGGAGGAGATTGCCAATCTAAAGGATTATAACCACCAATTAATTCATTTGTTCCTTCAACACGTATAATAGTAAGAGTTGGACCTTTCATATCACATAATTTATGAAATGTTGAATTATCAAAACCATCCCTACTTGCTCTATATAATAAATGAAAATTGTAAGGAAATGTTGAAAAAGAATAATAATCATTTGATTTATTATCAATCCAACATGAAATTAATATACACTCTTTTATATTAATTAATAAAGAATCAATTCCTCTACGTTTAGGTTGTTCTACTGAAAAATTGAATGATAATCTAATCATATCCCTTATACTAGTAAAAAATATTTTTTTAATTATATCATAAATATATTCTTCAACACTTGCTCTATAAGGTAAAACTTTATCGGTGAAATCACTTGTTGTCATATGAGAAAATCTTATGTGATTAATAAATGGTTGTAAACTTTCCTTTAATCTAATAAAATCCATAGTATTCCATTCTTCGATGTTCGAATTATTAAGTTCTACTTTAAATTTACACCATTCTAATAAACAATCCCATAATTGGACTTCTTTAATCATAATATCATCCCTTTGTAATAATAATTCAAGAATCTCTCGATCTAAATTATAAAATTCTTTGCTAAAAAATATTATATGAGGTAAATATTTTATTGTGAAATCAACATAATCTTTAATCACATTAAAAGTTGGATATCGTATTGAAATATTTATGACAAGGACTATATAATCTTGTAAAGAATCTTTAATTGGTTCAAGGAATATATCTTGTAAGTAATCCAATATTTCTTCAAAATATAATTCATCTGAAGCGATCAATAAATCCAATATTTCTTCAGGATCTTCAGTATCGATTTCAACAATCCCTCCGTAAATATACCTACAAGGATAAGGGTTAAAGTTATTTTATTTTTTAAAAAATATTTTTTTTTTGTTCGACTTCATATTAATCACTTACTTGAGAATAATTTCGAATATTTTGGGAGAAATGTTTGGTTTATGAAAAATCATTTTATTATCTTGCTTTTTAACCCATTCTTTTGATAATGCAGCACGAAAATATTTTGATCTTGTAAATAATACAAAAGAATGTGCTTCGAATTCTTTATAATTATTTCCCTCACCTATCTTAATTATTACATCAAAATCATTATTATTATTTAAAGCACTTAAATAATGTTGTGATAAATACGGTAAAAATTGTTGTGTTATCATCTTTTTATAGGAAGAAAATTGCTGTAGAAATAATATCGTCGAGTTGATGTTGTTCGTTTTCTTTTTTAAAAAAAAAGACGAGAAAAAAATATTTTTTTTAAAAAAAAATATATTCGATTTATATACGTAAAAAAAAATTTTTTTTTTTTATGTACCTTAATGCACGAGCACTTTTATGTACATTGTTAATGCCTCGGCGTGAGAAATGTTCTATTTTATTTTAGAAACAATCTTCTTTTGAAATAAATTTACATTGTTATAGAAAGGAACCACGTGGAAGAAAACATATTCATTCACATTAATATTATTCTTTTTTTCGGAGTGTCAATGTGTCATTTAACGACTGTCACGTGAATTGATAGACTATTATTAAGGCATTAAAGCAATTTATACGCAAATCGGAACACGTGAATAAAAACCAACCTTTGGGTACAAATTAACGACGTAAAAAAACTTATTAGCATTAACCAAAAAAAAATATATTGTATGTACTGTATATATTATTAAAATATACTTTTGAATTCATAACATCATTTTATTCCATTGATGCGCAAAAAACTTGATAAACAAAAAAAAACAAAAGATGCATACTCATTAGTCCCTAATTCCATTAATTCAAACAATTATACTATTTCTTCTTTCTTTTACCAGAACTTTTCATATCATTACTTGTTAAGACAGGTAAATTTTCATCACTCTCCATAAATTCTAAATCATATTCTTCGTCACCAAATTTTTTAATAAATTTACTTAATTGACCACTATCATCATCTAATGCTTGTGATAATTGAGATGGATTCCATAATGGATGATTTCTAGTATCTTTTATTAACTTGATTCTTGGCTTTGGTGATGTTGTACGTAATGTATAAGTCGCTCCATTAGTTAACACTATTTGTTGAGTAAATAATCTAGGACGTATGAAAGATTTGGTTGTGGCGTAGGATCTTTTATATAGAGTTGAGGGATAATTAGGGGGGATATATAATTTTGTTATAATACTTAATTTCGTTATATTCATATCTATTTAAATTAGAAGGTAAACAATTATTCTAATTGTTCTCTATATTATAAAATAAAATAAAATAAAACAAATAAATAAAAATATTTTTTACCTGAAACTTTAAAAAATATTAGATCACAACAAATACAAATTAAAGTCTAATATATCAAACTCATTCATTTAACAATTTAAGTTAAATCTTCGTCAACAGCTTACATATGAGACTTATCTGAAACAAAATAATAAAATATGTATTAACAAGGAAAATTTAATAAGTATAAAAAAACAAAAACAAATAAAACAAAACAAATTAATTAAAACTTGGTAAATTACCTACTAATAAATATAAGATATGTTCATTAGTACTTGACACATTAAACAAATTCCTTTTAAAACGAAAAAAGTTTGAGAAAAAAAAAAAAATCTTTTTACTTCAGGTTTGTGGTCGTACAGCATCGTACAATAGCAACACGAAAAAAATCAATATTGTTACTGGATGGATTTACATCACGTGATTACTTATATTTTGGCCCCCAAATTACTAACAAAAATCATTATTCAAATATTTGTATATTACCCTGTAATCGACCATCAAATAATAATAATATCCGACTTGACTCACACACAATTAATCGGATTACCGCTTAAAGTTTACCACGATTATCGATTAGAACTAATATATTTCTAACAAAATTTATCTTCATCTCTCCCAAGATAAAAGACAATAATATTAATATTATTCATATTATTCTTTAGAGTAAATCGTAAATAATAAGTAAACTATTGGTTTCATTTGTAGATATCTCTATATAAAGATGATTCCCACTCGCTATTTAATACCTACCAAAGATTGACGTATAATTACGTAATTAATTAATTTTAATGGATTGGCCAAAATCCACATGGATCATAACAACTGTGAATTTCACAATATATTTACTACAGTTCTGCTCGGTTCAAAAATCCCAAGTTTGGTAAATATAATACAAAAAAAAGCGTTCGTGTTACAATAGAGAATGTATAATTAATTATTAATTCATACGTGATACAAGGGTTCATTAATCCTAACCAATTAAGATGGTGGAATAGGGGCTCTTACTTGTTTGATAATCATTACATAATAAGAACGAACATTCGTAACGAACGTAAATAAAAAGTAATTTTAGTATAGTATAGAAAAAAAAAAACGAAAATTCTTTTTTATTTTCTCTCAACCAAAAAAATTCATTTAAATTGATAATCATAAATTCATTCTTAAAATTCGGGTGGATATTTAAAGGAATCATGTGTTTATATATATTAATAATAAACTATCGAATTATATTGACTATATTGACTAATAATTAATATATTATTATTAATCGGTAAATAATATAATAAAAATAATATTATATATATATTTTACGAATCGAGGAATTTCCGAGAAATTTCCGTAAAAAAAAATTATTATTATTATTATTTTTTTTTAAAAAAAAAAAGTCGCAGGACATGAAAGATGTTTACGTACTAAATTTAGATTTTACTAATTTTACTCATTTTAGAAGGGCTGAAAATTCATCGTAAAGAAAACAAAACTGCATTGTAATGATAAAACGGTGATAAAAAACCCCTTTTATAGATTAGATCGCGTGATATTCGTTCAGAATTTTCAGAATTGCAACTCAAACAAAATAATAAAATACGGAATAATTCCGTTAAAAAAAAAGTTCTTTAACAAGAATGAAAGTTCTTTTAAATTATGATTTTTTTCGCACCACTAAAAAGTTAATTGTCTCTTTATCATAATCGAAATTAAAATTTTTATTTGTTTTGGGAATAAAAAAAGAATATAGTACTTAAATGTTTTTCTAATTATGGATATTTTACATAAATTTTTGTTTATATTGGTTAATAATTTGTGTAACAATATTTTTTAAGAGAAATTTTAATCCGTAAATGTAAAAGATCTTTAATGCATCAAAAAGACAAAGAAAGAAATAATAAATGAAAAAAAGTTCAGACAGTTTACGAACTTGTTTGTTATGTTTGATTCTAAATATACTTTAATAATTGTATATTTGTTATACACTTTCAATATCGAACACAAAAAAGAAAGCTAATAGAAAGTTTTTCTAAATGTTGCACACGTATGTCGATAATCCTAACTTTTTATGGTTTTGATCACCAATAAAATTGCAAAAAAAAAAATATATGAAAAGAGGGAACAGTAGGTTTATTAGGTTTATTAAGTTTCGGATATCGATTGATCAGGATAAAAAAGAAGCAAATCCTATCAAATCTTATTACATCCTATCGAAACTTAACCCGTATATCAACCAATCGAATCATTTGTTCTTAAAATGGCAAAGGTAATACTAAAGAAAGGGTCTAACATTTAGAAAAGTATAATTTTATAAATAAATGTTAATCAAATAAATAGCGCGTGAACTTTTTGATTTTCTCATTGCATTTATAAAAAATGATAAAATGATAAAATTATTATTGTGAAATTTAATTGATAATTTTATCATCATAATTTTAATGAAAATTCCCGAAATTAATATAAGTTATACAGTATAATTAATTATTACCCATAAAAATATCCGGTTTCGCGGACTTATGCGGTTAGATATGCAGATCATCCGAAAGTTTCTTTTAAAGTTCCGAATGTGCAGAATTGTACATCATTTCCAAAACGAATATATTTTATCACTAATCAATAATTAAAGGAGTGGTATTCTAATAAATTCCTGATATGCGCGGTAAAATATAAACAAAGTTTATCCTTTGATCGAAATAATAAATTTGAAATCTGAAACTGTAAATACATACTGTTTATTCATAATTATATATATATAATAAATACTATACATATGTATCGTGTTTCTTGCCGGTTAAAGGAAGTTATTTTTGAGTATAAATTAAGTTTAAAACCCCTTGTAGCTTTTTTCAAAATCTTACATAATTGGAAATTTAAGATTTTTTCTTTTGCTCATTTTAAAATTCTTGAAAAAATACAAGTCTTTCGTTGATATTCATTTTCATTTAGCGTTTCATTTTTCTTATCCTTTTTTTTTTAAAAAAAAAAAAAAAAAATCAAATAAAAATTTTCTCTGAAATGTTATATAAAAAACTTTTACTTTTTTTTTAATGAAATAAAATTCTTTTTTTTTTTTTAAAAAAAAAAAAAAAAAGGCGCAGGAAACGCCCCCTTCCTTTTCTTATTAACGAAAGATTTTAAACAAAAATTACAAAAATTACAAAAATTACACTTTTTTATACTTTTTATTTTGAACGAGTTGAACTCATTATAGATTTAATATGGAAAAAGCAGGATTAATTACTCTTATCGTAATAAGTATAATATTATCATTTTTAAGTATTGTACATATAATTCGAAGAGCGATATCTGCACCAACAATATTTATTCATATAAATTGTCTTTTTGGAGCTTTGATCATTCTATCATTAAGTATTTTAGATATATTAAGAGTAGAAAAAGTTGTGGAATTTACAAAGGACTTTTCAAGTATATATTTTCTTTCTACATCAATAACATTAATCTTATCTTGTTATATTTTATTACAAGTTGGAATTAATTTTTATCAAGATTATTCATTTATAAAAAATATATTAATGTTTGCACCTATAGTAGTTACAATGGGAGTATTCAGTTTATCGGTTTTAACAGCAATTAGAATATTATTAAGCGAAGATTTTAAATTATCACAATCTGAAATTAATTTAAAAAATATTACTTTTATATTAAGTTCAATATCAGGATTATTAAGTTTTATTTATGGAATTATTCCTTTATTTTCAATTAGATATCAAACAAGATTAAGACCTCAACAAACTGCTATTTCTATAGTACATTTCTTTATCGTTGCAACATTTTTTATAGCTCATTTTATAGTTTACGCTATAGTAACTTTTAAAGGTCCAATATTAGATATGAATTATAATTCTATACAAAATATGATCTTAATTTTAATATTTCCTGGTTGTTTATTCGCTCCTCCGAGAAGTATGGTTAAATTTATTAAAAGAAGATTTTTAGGTGTAGAAGAATTAGATATTGGTGGTGATTATCGTCCTAATATGTTACCTGATAATTATACAAGTAGAAACATCATTTTTAATATGGAAAATTATGCGAATAGAAACATCATTAATAATAATAATATTAATAATATTAATAATGTTGATGATGATGATAATGATATTACATTAAATCGTAAAGTTTACAGATTATCAAAATCTTTACCTCCTTTACCACCACAAATTTCATCATCCCCAGTAACAATTTCCTCTCCTACTCCTCCTCCAAGATCAACTCCAAATTCTGCCTCTCCAAGAAGAAATGAATCTCCAAATCCTTATTCTCGTATTCAGATTCATGGTCGTTCTCAATCTCATACTCTTTTTCGTTCTCCATATCAATTTCAAACTCATAAAAGAAGTAATACTACAAATACAGTGAATAGTTTGAATTCTATCGATTCCGATACTAGTTTTTATTTAGCTAAATTTTTCAACTATCCAACGAATGGTAGTTCTTCTAAAAACAACAACAACAACAATAACGACAATAATAATATTAATATAAATATAAATAATTTAACTAGTAGACGATAGTTATAATTATTATTATAACTGTATAATAATAATAATTATAATGACTATTTAATAATTAAATTTATCGAATTTACCGTTGTAAATATTTTTTTTTTTTTTTTTTTAGAAAAAAAAAAAAAAAAAAGGAAAAAAATAGAAAAAAAATTTTTTTTTTTAACTTGCGCTAAAATTTTACCTTTCCTCCGATTAGTTTAAAATTTCACGTGCTTTTAGATTATAGCACATTTTAATTATAATAGAGATTTCCTCGGTAATTGTTCCTAAAAACGCAATAAAGAATATATATTTGGAATCACTTCTATTGTTCGCTTTATTATCCCTCGCATAAAAAGTTTCTTAAAATGGTTAAAAAGAACAATGGTATTGGTAACTATAAATTGTAACCTAATTTTTTTTTATATAAACAAAAAAAAAAATTTTTTTTTTTTTTTTTTACCCAGAATTCCGAGAATTCCAAAACATTTCAACTTTTTCTTCTCCTTCTTACAAAAATGACATCCGAAAAACAAGCCTTATTAAAGAAAAATTTATCAATAATCTCAAAAAAATCATTTTTTTTTGATTTATCAAAACATTATTTAGAATTATTGGAAAATAGTAATAATTTTGATGTATTAATAAAAATTGGTCATGAAGATAATTATAAAGAATTTTACGCACATTCTTTTATATTAAATCAAAGATCAAATTATTTTAAAAAATTATTATCATCAACAAATTTTATTAAAAAAAAACAAATTATTATTGAAAAGAAAAATATTTCACCTAAAGTTTTTAATATAATTTTAAGATATATTTATGGTGGAATTCTTGATAATATAGATTCTCAAGAACCTAAATTTATTTTGGATGTATTGATCGCTGCTGATGAATTAAATTTCTTTGAAATAATAGATTATTTACAAGATATATTTCTTAAACAAACTCAAAATTCAATACAAAGATATTTTACTCATTTTTATGATGTTACTTCTCAATATTCAAATTTTACTAAATTAAGAAAATATGTTAAAAATATTGTAACTGAATTACCTCATATAATATTTAGAGCTGATGATTTTATTGGTTTAGATAAAGAAACTTTATTATATTTAGTAAAAAGGGTTGATATTGTTATAGATGAGATTGAAATTTGGGATTGTATTTTAAAATGGTGTATGGCAAAATCTAATTTAAAGAATAAGGATATAAAAGATTGGAATATTGATGATTTTTATTGTTTGGGAAAATCTTTGGAACCTTTTTTACCTCATATTAAATTTGAATATATTACAAAACAAGATTATTCTATCAAGATTAAACCATTTAAACAAAGTTTTGATCAAAATGTTTATAAAAAGATCAAAGAAGCTATAAATTTAAATGAATATATAGATAATAATATTTAATACTATGTTTATGTATTTTGTTATAGAATTTTAGATTTTAATATATATATATATATATATATTATTATTATTATTATTATTATTATTATTATTATTATTATATTATTTTTAATAAATTTGTATTATCAGTAATCCCGGGTTTATAATACATGGGTTCACCGTACACGTGAAGTTATTCATCATTCAATGCGTGTAGAAACAAGTTAGGAGTAGAAAGGTTTTAATATATATGGTGAACAAGTAAAGGAAATCCCATAAAAAAAACAAAAAGTTTTGTGTGAAAGCGTGAAATCAATTCTGGATTAACAATTTTCAACCAATCAATTTTGCTGCGCTGCGGATATATACTCGGAATTAAACCGTGTCTTATTTCTCTTTATGGAAATTTTTTTGTAGCTTACATGAGTTGAAGTATTATTTAAATCCCCTATTTCAACTTTCTCACGGCTTTTAGCAAACATTCGCCCTTAAGGCTTTTTAAGATGACACCGCAAATATTGTAAAATATTATCGTTCAGACTCATCTTGAGGAGGTGGAAGAATCTGATTCGTTTGACATAATTAAAAAAAGAAAATCACGTGAGATTTTGGAAAGTATGTTTATTAATTAGGCTTAATCCAACAGTATTGAACTGTTTAGTACTCAGTTAAGAACTTAGTCCAACAGTAATGAACTGTTCGTTCGACGCCTAGCGCAATTGGGACTGCTCGTCTGAAGGATAGTTCTGTGAGATTACGAATATTTTTTCAAGTTATTTCGGTTAACAATTAACCAATAGCAAAGTTGTCGTCATCACATACAAGAGCAGATACAGGTATGAGAATTGTTTATACGATGTTTCCAATTCAATTCAATTTAATTTACAACCATTAATAATCTATTGCATAGATTGATACTGAAACTAGAATAAAGAAGAGCAAAGTAAATGAACTTTTCGATAGCATGAAACGTCGCAACATATATCTTTTATGTGGACCGTTTAAGACATTGTCGGAAATAGACGCGGAGGACCGGTTTTCCACAATTATTCGCCGTTAATATAGATATTCCCATAGACATTAAGAAATATCTTCAAAATTTGCTTAGAGAAAATATTGAAATATGTGTTGTCGAAAATAGAAAAACCGCTTAGCAGATACGCGCAGCCATTATTGCTATGAACAAGGGAAGTTTCTTTATTATTACGGCGGTTTAGAGTTAGATGGGGACGAAAAAACATGACTGTATATCGAATCTTTGATTTATTCTCGATGTTTATCAGAGAATTGACGTCAGGAATCTCCTGTGAGCATTGTAATTTTTGTTCCTTTCATTTTCTTTGATATAATATAAATAATGATCAAAAGCCGTCTAGTTCAAACAGAGGAGATAAGAATGATGCTGTTGTATATCAAGACGAAGATGCTATGATTATATACGAACAGTCCTTTGGGGCCAATGGAATTCGACACAATGCACTATTTCTAAACTTGGACGAAATGAAGTGGATGATATAAACCATTATTTCATTTAATATCCTAATCCTTCAATTACAACAGCCAAGAAATTAAGATCAACCGGAATGCATGGATATTATAAATTGATTATTTTATTGACATTTAATTTCAATTTATCTTACAATCCTTATCAGTTGTAGAATCTATAGGTTATACGAGATATTTAGCTGTAAGATTCCAACAACGTTTACGGACAGATGGTTACTGGTTAAGATTGTTAATATTGGCGTCTATTTGAAGGTATTTCTTTTGCTAGACATATAAATGCATCTCATTTACTATTACTTGTTGTAGGTTTTATTTACTATTTATTATAGGCGTTGCTCATGGAACGATAATCTATAAAGGAAAAATTGGGCGAAGAAGCACAATCAATGAAAGTGACTCTGATTGTGTGCGTAACTGGATGTCAATTCCGGATAATACCTCAGAAAAAAAACCGTAATAAGGTGTAATACTGTAATAACTGTAATATGAATGCATGTCACGTTCCAAATTTAATACATTGCTAGTTCTAGAAATTTGCACAGTGATCACGTGATGACGATATTTCAAGCTTAAAAAGCCTGGTGTTAGTTAATGGCGCAATAATAAAATTCAAGATTAGTATAATGTATATTAATGTCTTTACTTTAGAATTTTGAAGTGGAAATGATAATTTATGGAAAATTGTGTTTTAATTTTTAATTGACATTTTAATTCGACTCACAATAATATACATTTACAATTTGATGCTCGAATTTCAATTTGACGTACAGTAACTCAATTTTAATTTACGCCCAGATATACGCCACAGCCCACGTGGAATTACCGTTTGTCACATAACAGATAATTCATAATTGTAAATAAAATTTTTTAAACCGTTATAACACCAACAATTTTATTATTAAAATTTCACCCCACGTGACCGGTGACATTTTAAAGGATGTGAAAAAAATGATTTTGTGAGGCAAAAAAAAACTAAGTCCCTCAGATAAATATAAACTGTGAAAACGCGGTGGGGTGTGATGCCGGTGATGAATATTGGGGTGTTGGTGTTACTGGGGAAGCTTATTAATTATCACCAAACACAAGTTTGTATTACTTATATAGCTGTGTCAAACAAAGGTTAATCGATTCACGAAGGTATTTTGCGTAATTATTTTGCATTGAGTTAAAAATTGATTATTAACGTAATATTTGTTTAGTAATTCTACAGCATGGAAATCCAAGTAACCAATTGTATAGTTTTTAGTAATTTATTAAAGTCCCCCAATCACTTATCAATTTAATCAAAAGGGCGCTCAACGACCCAGTGCCAAGAAAAACAATGTGAACTGTTGAATTCACTGAATCATTGTGACACCTGAACGAAGTTTAAAGTTGGGAATTTTGAATTTAATTAAATTACAAAAATATGATGTTTTTATTGTGTAAATATTTGTTCGCATGATTGGCATTAAATCTATAAAAATCATTAATTTCGTTTACTATTATTATATTTTTTCTTAATCATACAGTAATAAGATTAAAGGTCAGAAGGGTTGGAAAATTTAAAATATTTCTGTAAACAGGGTTCTTATTTTGTTTTTAGAAATTACAAATTTAAAACAATTCAATGAGATTATATGGATGGTTTTCTATTTACAATGTTTCAGGTTTTCTTGGCGATCTAAGAATTTTCTAGACCCTTCATTTATGAATGGAATGCTTGTATTCCTTATGTTGCATATTACAGGCAATATATAATTTGTCTTTTTCTCGTGAGATTAAAATAATAAACAAAAAGTCACAAAGGAGATTGAGATTGACAATGTTTACAATACATATGATCATGATTTTAAACAGACTTCGTTCTGTATAGCATTATATGCTAGTAAAAAACTGAAGAGTAGCAATAATTATACAAAAAATTTGATGAAATTGTGTGGCACGTAAAATATGTAAAATATGTATTTTTCAAAAATGGAAATGTGTTAATAAATTGGGTGTGGCAATACTGTTAATACTGTTAATGCTAAATACTATTTTGATTGGGGCTTATCGGAGTTAATTGTGCGCCATTTTACTAATCAAATTATTTTTACATTTGAATATATTTGGTTAATTCTCATTATTTTTTATTTTAGCAACGACTTTTTCAAATAAATACTAGACGAAATTTTTTTCTCTGGCTTTTGAAAAAGATTGAATATTTGTTGTTGTTGAAATTTTTTCTTCCTTTCTATAAAATAAAATAATTAATAATAATAAATAATGCACTCAAGCAATCCACCTCCATTAAATACTTCATTCTCTTCAATTCCTCCTTCAAAGAGAACTTCTGTTGTGTTTGAACCTTATGCCTTGCATATGATTGCAAGCGTTATTAGGGATTTACAATTTCTTCGTCAACAAGGTTATATTTCATTCGCTGCACTAGAAGAAATTATAGAAAGATTGCCAAAACCTGTAGTTCACGCGGCACCTCATACTCCTCCAGCTCCTTCACCTTCTTCCTCACCAATACCACAACCAGAGTCACCAGCTGTTTCTATAAAATCTGATATTTCACAAAAACGCAATTCAAATACTTCTATAACACAGAGACCTCCTTCAACGTCGTCTCAGCTTTTACAGCAACAACAATTACAACGAGAAGAGCAACCATTGCATTCTTTAGCACAAGGTAAATCTATTGCTGAAGAAGAAAATCAAAATCAACAGTTGCAACAAAAATCAGCGCGTCGACAAAGTCCTACAACCACACCTCAACAGGTTAATACGACACCACCTCCATTACAAAATTCTTCTCCCCCTTCCCAATCACAATTACAGCAAAATGAAGATGATGATGTTGTGAATGCTGGACAACCACAACTTGAATCAATTCCAAAACCTGCTGTACCTTCTCGCGCTTCTGTTTATCAACCAGTTTCTCCAGTTCCTTCAGTTCCTTCTCCACAATCTAGCTCAAATATAAGTTCAAACACTATTTCGAGTACAGGAGCTATATTGGCAACTAGACCTTTACCTTTGCCTCCAAATGCACCTAATTCATCACCCCCACGTCCCCAACCTCTTCCAATTTTCGATAATAAATATGAAGAAGCTGAATATGAAAAGTCAATTAATCAACAACAACTTAAAGATACTATTTTACCTGCCTATAGTCTTTCAATGGTTGAGGCCATGTGGGACTTTGTTAGTGAGTGATCTTTTTTTGGTTTTGGGAAAAAAAAAAGAAATGTGGTATTAATACGTTCTTTTAATAGGCGATGATGTCGGAGATTTAAGTTTTAAAAAAGGTGATATTGTGGAAGTGGTTGAATATGGTAAGTTTTATATATATGTATTTTATATAATAATGTAAATTTTTCAGTAAACTAATTAACAATTAATTTATTTATTTTTCAACAGTAAATATGGATTGGTGGAAAGGTAGAATTCAAGGAACAAGTAATGTCGGAATATTTCCAAGAGTATATACAAAAATTTTGTAAGTTATGTTTAATTAATATTTTAAAATTGTATTTATATTATTCTAATTATTTCCTTATAATGCAGGAATACACAAGTTCCCTTTAATCAGGTTATACCTGATCAGCCGATATCAAATAATACTGCGTATTATAATCAAAGATTGCCTCAACATTCAAATACAATGTCACCTTACTCTTCACAGCATTATCAACTTTCACAGTCTCCTTCACAATTACCCTCGCAGGTACAACACCAACAATTACCTCCAACACAACAACAACAACAAAATACTTATACAACGTATCAACATCACCCATCATCTGTACAAACCGTATATGATTCTGTATATGCTAATCATACTTCAAATGTAGCTTCACAACATCATTATCTTAATACAAGAAACAGTGCAACTTCATTAAACAATCAACAACAATATTATAAATATAGTTAGTTGATGAAGAGGTGCGAAAAAAAGATATTTATGCTTATTAAATAATTATTTAGCTTTTTGTTAGAGTATATTTAATTTTTTTAAATTGCACCTAATTCCAATTCAAATATTGTGGAAAAAAGTAAAATAAAAAGATCATTAGATAATTTGGATTATTAATAGTTTCTCATTAGAGTATATCTTAATTCTTACAAAAAAGAAATTAAAACCGAATTTTTTTTTTCATTGTATTCTTTTGTAATTTAGCTTCTTGTTTTTTTATTAAAAAAAAAAGTGATTATTAAATGGTATGATTTTATATTATTTATAGCGGGGTTTCTTTTATTTTTGATTTGTTTTCATTTTTTATATAAATAAAACAAATTAAACGTGTATTATATATACAAAATACATATGGTTTGATTAATTTGCATTAATTTGCATTAAATAGTCCGATATTATTAATTTTGGATTTGTTTCACTTTAACGTTAAATTCTATATTATACTGTTGATCAATTCCCAAATACCCATCGCTAACTAAGAATATCGTATATTGATATTTCCCTTCTTTTTCCGGCGCAATTAACTTCAATTTGACTGTATGCTTATTAGAAAATTCTCCAAATTGTCCATTACGCATATTAACTCTTTTAAAATCAATTATACTATCAGATGAACTATTTCCTAATATCAACCACCACGACTCATATTGTGGTTTAGAAAATTTAGGTGCATAAATTTTACCATCATATCCAGATACTTTCTTTGCTCTCTCCAAAGATACTATTAGAGTACGTTCCTCCTTGGGAGCTATTGAATCATTAGTCATATCAATACGACAATCAACATCGATCAAAGGAATATTGTTGATAACTTTACATATCTACGAGATTACAAAAAAATATGAATACATATAAGTTACGTATTTGTTTTCGGAAAGAAGAAAGACAAAATTGATAGTATTAACCTTTTGAATTTCAGGTTCGGAAAGTCCAGTAACGTTTTTGAAAATATTAGAACATTCTTCTTCTGATAGATCCAATAATTCACCCAAACACGTGACAACATGTCCCTAAAGTATTACGATATTCAGTATTTAAATCACACGAAAACTTAATCCATCGGATATTTAATAAATAAATACCTCATGAGTAATTGAATCAATCATATGATTTTCAATTCCGGGAAGAATTAACAATGATGAATCTTCAGGCCAGCGGGATTGTTTGATACATTGCAATAATGACATAACATGAAGACATGGTGTTAACATACTTTTTTCAACAATAGTATCAATCATCGCCTAGTGAATTGATTAGAAATTATTAAAATCTTCGTACATAATAAATATTGACTAAATAAAATAAATTTTACTGCCTATTCTTGCCTGTAATATACGAATTGCCTGATCTAAAACAGAAAATGTATCCGTTACATAGTCAGATATTGGCAAATTAGTCCTTGTGAGATGAGCTTGCAAAAGCAGGAAGGCTTTTGCATGTGGATTATCATATGGTTGATGGGGTTGGACGGACCACGGAAGTTCTTTTTCTAAATCACGATTTAAAAGATCCTCATTGTGTCGAACCGGAAGTTCAGAATATTCATCCGAATCACATAAAATGCCTAAAATATCTCGAATAGTGGATTTAATTTGGACGCGATCTAGGAAGAGTCGGATAGTTTTGTGTGAGAGATAATAATATGAAGCGATCTTGCCAAAGGACGTTGATTCTACATTAAATTCGTCATCCATTTTGTCTATTTTAATACAACCAGAAAGATTCAGTTCAGACATAGATTTTTTAAACAATTTGATCAAATAGTCGTCAATAGCTTTATTCGTAGCTGCTTCCAATTCGTAATCATAATAAGTTGGGTTTTGTTGTAATCTACGATACAAGTAAGTATATTTAAGATATTGCACGGCCTCTTCTTCAGACTTTATGGTAGCAGCAACTATTTCAGCATTAAAATGGTTTTCAAGTTGCAAATGTAGACTGGATTCTACCGGAAAAGGTTCATACAAGAATTTTTTATAAAAGTTCTTTTTTGAATCTTGTATAAATATGCAAGCAACACCACTATTATCGAATTGTGGGCGACCTATTTAATTAATAAATTTAGTCGCATTAAATTAACAATAAGATTAATACGAAAAAAAAAAATATTTCACACACCAGCTCTACCCATCATTTGAAGTACATCAGTAATAGGAAAATCCACATATCCTCCAGACTTAGCATCATAAAATTCCGTTCCTTTGATTATCACCAAATGAGCAGGTAAATTTACGCCCCAAGCTAAGGTACTAGTCGCGACCAAAATCTGAATTTTTTGATTTAAAAATAATTCCTCCACAATTTTCCTATCACCTTCAGTTAAACCAGCATGATGCAATCCAATGCCGAAAGTGAGTGTATTTTTCATACTATTATCCTTAATTCGAGATAGAATCATTTGTAATTCTTCTTCAGGCATTCGCAAAAAATGATAAGGATTCTCAGTCAAACAACAATAAGCAATTAAGTCCTGAGCTGTCAAACGCGTTTGACGTCTCGATGAAACAAATACAATTACAGGTTTTTGAGGAGAATGCCTCATAATACTATTAAAAGCTGGTTTATTCATAGTAGCCATACGAGGGCAATAGTGCCTTCCGGAAAATCCTTCAATGTGAATTTCCAATGGAACAGGGCGTACTGTATGGCTAAAGTTGAACAGTCCATCCTTATCAATACCCAGCCAGTCAGCTAAATCTTGAGCATTTGCTAAAGCTGTTGATAATCCAACAATACGAACTTTCTTTTTAGTTTGAGAACCAATGTAATTCATACGTGATACTATGACTTCTAATGTAGGTCCTCTATCTCCGCCAAGTAAATGGATTTCATCGATAATCACAAGTGATACATCTTGCACATAACTTCTATGTTGCCAACTACGGCTAATACCATCCCATTTTTCAGGCGTTGTAATAATAATGTCAGAATTTTTAATAGAATGTAAGTCTGGGGTAACATCTCCTGTTAACTCGACAAGTCTTCTTTTCATTGGACCAGTTAATCTAGCTTGCCAATCATCTACACGTTCGCGAACTAAGGCTTTTAATGGAGCGATATAAACTACCTTAGAACGTGGGTATTCACGAAATGCCCACCTTAAAAAGTAAAGATTCAATTAATAATTTTCAGTATTAATTTAATACTAATACACACTTACCACATAGCTAGCTCTGCAGTAACTGTTTTTCCCGATCCTGTAGGTGCTCCAATCAATACATTTGTTGAAGAATTATAAAGCGTCTCAAATACTTGAGTTTGTACAGGATTAAAATGAGAAAATCTTTTAGCGCATATTTCTTCAAGTGTTTTATCTTTAAGATGAGTTATAGGTAATGGTGGTAATTTCTTCAATTCTGTATGTTGGTGATAATGTTTAGGCAAAACTATATTATTTAAAGAAATAGGAAGAGTTGACTCAGCTCCTATCCACCTATCTGAAATGACACGAATATATAATTGGGGAGGTAAAGGTTCTTGTACTGGAATTGTGAAACCAAGTTTTTGGGTTTCGCCAAGTTGCTTTTTATTTAGTATAAAATATTCTGAATGATATAATTCAACATTTTCAGAATCTTCAACAAATATCCACCATGGCTCTACAGTACCATGAATACGATCATTCCAAACGAAATCAGGAGTAATAATTAGAGTTACACGTAAAATGTTACGTGTAATAGGCGCAATTTGAGCCTCCAATATAAGCATTGGAAACATATCTACGCATTTGGAAATGATACTACCCATACGATTGTTTCGAACCAATTGTCCAAGTTCAGCTGGGGGCATATCTCTCATTTCCTCTATTAAAGGAGTATATGAATTAGATTGAAGTTTCATTTTAATCTCTCGGGGCAAATTAAATTGAGCCAAAGGTGTCTCATACATCCACATTTTTTTGTCAATACATTTGCAAAAAGTCAATAGAATAACCGTCACTTGGGCCCAATTACGATTCACTGCAATTTCAAATAAAGCTCTAATTATGCGACTTGCATTTTGAATTACATATGCCGAATCAGATACTAAAGCAAAATCCTTAATAGTAGCATTCGACAAATATGATTGTAATAATATATTAACTTTTCCTGGAGTTGAATCAATAGTTTGCTATTGTTATAATAAATAAAATATTAACACCTTAGCTACTAATTTAAGAAAAATTTCCTTATGTAGAATACAACCTTAATCTGACAAGAACAAGCATTCTTCTTAAGATCTTCTAGTTCTTTAATCTCTTCTTCTCTTGATTTCAAATCTTCGAATTCACTACTTTCACTTATCATTGATAGAACATCAGCTTCAGTCATACGTTCTTTCAATTGACGATCAAAAATTTCTATACTCTTATATCTTATATAATAATTTGAAGCGATACGACCCATATCAGTAATAGCAAAATAATCAGTCTCTTTTTCCAACTCAATCATTTTATTTTTATGAAGTGCGTTTGCAGCATCTACTATAAGTTCTCGTCGTCGTTTTCCTAGCTCTGGATCCTCTATTGGCTGCGAGTGGTCCATTCCATATACGAGCGGATTCTTTTTCATACGTACAAATAAATACGTATAACCAAGCCATCGAACTCCTTCATCAACATTTGTTACCGTGCCAAGCGAAATCTCTGCATTTAAATTGTCGACCATACTACTTACGAATCTATAACAATTAAAAAAAAAAATTATACATATATATATGGGATGTTTATTCGAGAGTAAATCTCAAGCTAAGCTGAAACTTACTTTGATTCAATTGGATGTTGTTGTGTCATCGCGGAGACATAATGTGGTAATTTATCAAGTGTTGTTAAAATATAACCAATCCCGTATGATTCATACTAATTTGTTTATATAAAATAAAAATGATTAAAGGTCGAATAACTTCCTGTTAAGATAATCTAAATTAACAAACCTGTGGACGACCTGCTCTACCAAAAATCTGCATAACATCTAAAATTGATAAATCAACAAAATTACCCTTTTGGGTATCATAAACTCGTGTTCCCTTAATTACAACTGCATAAGCAGGTAAATTAACACCCCAAGCTAACGTTGCTGTACAACATAAGACCTATGTATAAAAGCATAAATTAAAAAACCTCCCAAGTTAGATATTAAGTCAAGATATCGAATACCTTTATGAATCCTTCAGAAAACAGTCGTTCTGTCATTGTTCGATCTGATCTTAACATGCCAGCATGATGGATACCGAAACCTTGTGCAAACAATTCTATTAATTCTTTATTTCTTGATTTAGATACTTCTTGTTTGATTAACCCAAACCGTTCATGAGTAGAACTATCAAAAATATCTTGTATTTAAAGGAATAAAAAAAAATATTACTTTTAATGTAAGCAAAAAAGATCATAAAAATTTAGCTTGTAAATTAAAAAAAAAATCATCTATATATATTCTCATATATTCTCTAAAGAAATTATATATATACCTGAACATCCTTCTTTGACAGCGAACTCGCTTAGTGTTCTTGCAGTTTTAACGGTGTCTTTACGTGAATGAACAAAAACCATCACTTGATGGCCTTCCCTAACAAGATCCGAGACCTAAAAATTATATTAAAAATGTCAATAAATTATTCAATACTATACAATAAAAATACTTAACATTTGGAAAATTTACTTTATCCCAGCAAACCCGATTGAGATTATTATTAGAAACAGTACCGAAACTACCTTTGACGCCAATAAAATGTTGTTCTAAAGGTACCGGTCTAAACCCCCCACCAAAATAAAATAATCCCTCTGCACCATTTTTTAGATCAACTCTAAGAATTAAAATATATTAAATTTCTTATATAATCGATTAGAAATTAAATATTATACAAATACCCTAAAAATTGAGCTACATCAATATAATTTGGTAATGTAGCAGAAAGACCAACGATACGGATCATTTTTTGACTTGATTCAATCTGAGATGAATCCGTAAAAATTATGCATAAGTATCAAATATAAAACAAGTAACGAATTAATCAAAGTTATGAAATACCTGGCGATGAGTACGTGCTACTAAACTTTCAAGAACAGCGCCTCGGTCATCATGTAATAAATGAACTTCATCAATAATAAGAAGTTTCACTTTCTGTACATAATATAAATATAAAGTTGTCTGTTAATATGCATTTAAAGATTATTAGTCAATTGAAGAATCATACTTGAGAAAGTTCGACATCTCCAGTGCTTTTTCTTGTAATTACATCCCATTTTTCTGGAGTTGTAACAATTATTTGTGTACTTGAAATTTCACCCTTAGTCAATTGCATGTCCCCTAAAATCAATAATATAAGCATATTGTTTTGACACGCAATATTTAGTACCATTTTTTGATGAAAGTAATTAATACCTGTAAGTTCTCTAACTTGAATACCGAGCCATGCTAATCGATTGCCAAGCTTTTTTACAACTTCAGCCGCAATAGCCTTCATAGGAGCAATATATATAATTTTAAATTCACTTTTTTCAATAGTAAATTCTTGAGGTTCTTGTGTAGATAAAGGCTCAGGATAACAGTAATCTCTTATAGTATGTAATATTGTAAGCATAGCTATATCTGTTTTACCCTACATTTAAAATATACGTTGGTTTAATATTACTGGAATTTAATGGAACAAATGAAATCTACTAAATACATACAGCTCCAGTAGGTGCACAGATTAACAAATTTATATTTTTTTTGTATGCAATGGGATAAACAAGTGATTGTACACGATTCAGTGATCTATAACCCTGTTTGATGAAATTACATATACATAAGAAATCTTAAATTATTATAATATTATAAGAGAAAATAGGGTATAGACACGTGCCTCAAATGAGCCCCTGCAAAGAGTATCCATATCACTCAAATGAATTAATTGTTCATCTTTCATCTGTGGAGCTCGTTTTGTGATTGGAACAATAATTTCTTCGTGAAGCTGTAAAACAACTATTGTCAACTTTAAACAATTTTTACTCAATAAATTGACGTGAATCACTTACATCATAATCTTTACGTTTAGTACCAACTGGCAGAGAATATGTGGACCCAAATACAGAAAGTATGCTACCCGTTTCTGTGTTTCCAAAGACATGTTTAAAATTCTTGGATGGAGTAAACTATTCAAATATAAAATAAATATAAAGATTATAACCAATTTATCAAACACTTTAGAAAGTTTGGTAAAGAAATAAACCAACACTTTGAGGGCGAAGTGGAATGTCTCTGGCAGAACGTAATTGTTGCTCTCTAACAGAGCGTAATACATCACCGCGAAATCCCAGAATATTTGCCGAAATTGACTCCTCATCCTCTTTATTAACATAAATTATAATTAATGTTGATCTTAAAATATAAATATGTATTATTAAGAAATTAGCATTAAAAGATAATAACACCTGATTCTTTTTTATGTTTCGCTGCCTTTTTTTGTTCTTTCCGTAAACGTTTTTTTTCTTTGAGATCATCTTCTGATTGAATAGTATATTGAGAACCAAATATAGGACGTTTAGATTCAGTTTTATTAGGTAGTTGCTGTGCAGGAAAATTTTCCTGCTGATCCTGTAAAATGATTCAGTATTAATAAAAAAAAATTTATAAAAACTGAATTAAAGCTTTATAGACCTACTGGTGGTATTTTTTGATAATGTGATTCTCTACTTATATTTTCAACAATTGTAAACCGTTTAGTTACAAGTGTAGTAACAAAATTTAAATTATCGAAACCGAGAAGATCGACTAGTTCAATTTGAATATCGTCATCTGATTGACAATTATTGCACATCAGGTACCATGTCTACTAGAAACCAAACAAAATTTATAATATCATAATATCACAAACCGTCACTTTCAGATCTTAAAATTGTAAAAATATTTATACATAATTTTTCGGGTATTATGGCTCCATCTGCATCACCGAATGATTCAATATGTAACCGACACTGCCTAGAATTCGATTAAGATTATTGATTTAATGTAAAGAAAATTAAACATACAAAGGAACAAACCATACCTTAATAACCATTCTTTGCCATACGAATCATTATTACTTATATAGTCGAAGGCAAATTGATCATCCATGTAAGCATCTTGAATACCGTCTTCATAAATGTAAGAATCATTTTCTGAAAAGTCTCCATAGAAATACATGGTCGGAAGGCTATTATATGTAAGATCAGACCCATATTCATTTTCCAATAATTCATCTAAAAATTCCGTAAATATCATAATGAGAAAATTAAAGATTTTAAAAATTTAAGGGTTATTGTATGTAAGAACAAACCTCGAAAATCATTTTGAACGCTTTATAATTAATAAAATTCAATTAATAAAAGAATTTAAATAAAGCATTTTTATTAATCTTAGTCAACATTCTAATTAAGCTTTAGTCACCTTTGACTTTCTTGAAGACTTTCTTTGAATTTCGACAATTTTGCCTCCCATTCTTCTTGTACTTTATTTGCATACTCTAATAAATTCGTTGCAAGATCAACTACAACGGCCTTTCCTTTACCTTTTCCTTTGACTGTACTAACATCATTTTTACGCAACAGGTCAGAAATTCTCAAATAACTAGAAATAATCATATCGAATTTTTTTTTTACAAGGAAAAGGTTTTAAAAGGAACTGAGCTTTTTTTAGATTTCGGAAAAATTCATATTAGATCTGCAAAAATAGGGATGGCATCTGGTTGGCTGACTGGTTTTGGGTTTGTACTTCAAAAGTGACTGGCACGTGACTGCATTTTATTCATCACAACCGTCACACCCCCTGAGGGACTTAGTTTTTTTAGTTTTTTCCTTACCCCTATTTTTATTCCTTTTTGGTCATATTAGTGGTCATATTCCTTTTTCCCAGTGCGTTTCTTTTTATTTTTTTTATTTTAATCGTTTCATCTTGGCTGGTTCTGTCGTGTTCTGGTCGAGGTTTTTCTTGAAACAACTTGAGGGGTCCGGCGTTTGCTGGATGGTGTCTTTTTGAATAGCGGCTTTTAGCAATTTATATTCATGTAATGATCTCCCGATTTACAATAAATAAATAAATAAATAAATAAATACTTAGTTTTTTTAGTAGGTAAAACTTATTCGTCACCCTTATTCGTCACTGATTATTTTCACGTGTTAGTGCATAACGCCGTAATGCGGGCCAAAAGTCACGTGTCAGTCACTTTTTTTTTCGCCATACTATTTCGGATCCTATTCTGAATTTGAAAATCCATAGTTCCATACCGACAATCTGCCGATCTGTAATATAAAATTGAAAAAATTTTTTTGGTCGTAATTAATTTTTCCTTCCAGTCTGATAAATGCCGCCAATTTCAAAATTACATACAGAGGAAGGCTTCGTAGAAGCCACTGATTTGTCTCGATGGAGACTCAAAGTTGGTCATGGAAGACAAATATGGCATTATCTAGAAAACGGCGAAGTTGAGAATTGGCCTCAATCTATAATAGAAAAATATTGGCTGGGTTTACCATTTGTAAGCCACAAAAATTTTTTTCCTTTTTTAGTTTGAAAAATGTGAACAGTTCTGCATTAGGGAAAAGTAACTATGCTCTAGTCATAATTTTATAATTTGCACTACTAACCCGCAAATGTTGCAATGAGCGTGGTGAGAGGAGGTATAGAGTAGCTTTAGGATGCCCCAATCTTAGTGAGCTTATAAATGAGTTTCCATTAGGTTTAGGAATTGCAAGAAGCGGCAAAAACCTAATACCTATATCATAATTGTTATCACTCCTTTACTGATATCAAATATTTGAATTTTATTGTCTAGGAATCAAAGGAATTTGACAAACCGAAAACTGCACTTGAGGCAGCACGAAATGGATTTGAATTCTTTAAACAACTCCAAACTGAAGATGGTCATTGGGCCGGTGAATATGGTGGACCAATGTTCTTACTACCCGGGCTTATAATTTCAATGTACATTACACGTATTCCTATTCCTGAAAGTTGGCGAATTGAAATTATTCGATATCTATTTAACAAAGCCAACCCAGATGATGGTGGATGGGGAATGTATGTTAATTATAACATTATTTTTTAATTGCATGGACACTGAATGATAAATATTTTTTAAGACATACTGAAGGCCAGTCAACAACATTTGGAACAGCGTTAAATTATGTTGTTGTTCGTATTCTTGGGGTGGATGCTGATCATCCATATATGGTCAAGGCTCGTGCAACTTTGCATAAACTTGGTAAATTATTTATTTTTATTTATTTTAGTTTATAATTACAAATAACCGCTCATTGTTTTGATTATAAATTATAGGAAGTGCGATTGCAATACCATCATGGGGTAAATTTTGGTTGGCGTGTTTAAATGTTTATGATTGGGAAGGAATGAATCCTATTCCACCAGAATTATGGTAAAAATTTTTTTTCTGTTTCAAATTTTTTTTAGATTATCATTTCAAAATTTTTTTTTTATTAATAAAGGTTGTTACCATATGCAATACCGTTTCATCCTGGCCGATATTGGGTTCACTGTCGTGCAGTTTATCTTCCTATGGGATATATGTATGGAAGAAGACTTAGTGTTGACATTAATCCTTTTATTGAATCATTACGACAGGA
The DNA here is from genome assembly GCF_026210795.1 of Rhizophagus irregularis. Classification (NCBI taxonomy): domain Eukaryota; kingdom Fungi; phylum Glomeromycota; class Glomeromycetes; order Glomerales; family Glomeraceae; genus Rhizophagus; species Rhizophagus irregularis. Next base: position 3,230,255 of record NC_089457.1, read on the forward strand.
ATTATATGTTCAACCATATGATACTATTGATTGGGTTCGAGCAAGAAATAATGTATCAAATGCTGATATTTATTTACCACGTACAAAGTCTTTAACACTTATAAATAGTAAGTTATTTTATTTAAATCTTTTCTTTATGAATTGTTTCATTAAGGAAATAATTGGGTTGATTTTTTAGTTATCTTGAATGTATATGAAAAACTTCCTAATTTATTTGGTTTACGTCAAATTTCTCTTGATGAAGCTTATAAATTAATGCAATATGAAGATGAAAATACAGATTATCTTGACCTTGCTCCGGTATGTATTAATGTTTGTAATTTAACAATATTATAACATATTTATGTTATGGCTTATTATAGGTTAGCAAAGCAATACATATTCTTTGCACTTATTATGAAGAAGGATCTAATTCTGAAGCATTTAAACTTGCCAAGGAAAGGTTAATCGACTTTATGTGGATGAGCTCTGAAGGAATGATGATGAATGGTACGAATGGTTCACAGCTGTGGGATACTGCATTTGCAGCTCAAGCATGTATTGAAGCAGGATTGGCTAATAATACTGAAAATCATAAAGTTATGTTAAAGACGTTGGAGTTTTTGGATGATGCTCAAATTAAACGTAACCCAACTAATATGGAATATTGTTATAGACATCCATCCAAGGGCGCTTGGGGATTTAGTACACGTGACCAAGGGTATACTGTATCAGATTGTACTGCCGAAGGAATGAAAGCAGTTTTATATCTTCAGAATAGACTGGACTATACACCCAATCTTATTTCAAAAGAAAGACTTTATCAAGCTGTAGACATTTTGTTAACTATGCAAAATAATGATGGTGGTTTTGCTAGTTATGAAAAAGTTCGTGGACCAGAATTTTTAGAATGGATCAATCCATCAGAAGTGTTTGGTAAAATTATGATAGAATATAGTTATCCAGAATGTACGACTGCTGTATTAACTGGATTAAGCATCTTTAGAAAATATTACCCTGATTATCGTGCTGATGAAATTGAGTAAGTGATTATATAATTAATAAATTTCAAAGAAAGGATTAATTTTTATTTAAAAAAGTATATAATTATAGGAAAGTATGTCAAAAAGCAGCAAATTTTATACATGCAACTCAAAGAAATGATGGAAGTTGGTATGGTTCATGGGCTATTTGTTTCACATATGCTTCAATGTTTGCTCTTGAAAGTTTAGCATATTTTGGTGAAACTTATAATAATAGGTAAAGTTTTCATTTTGTTTATTTTGAACTTTATATGAGTTATTGTTTTAACTGATTATATTTTATTAGCAAAAGTGTAAGGAAAGGATGTGATTTCTTAATTTCTAAACAACGTAAAGATGGTGGTTGGGGAGAAGCCTATAAAGTAATTTAATTCTAATTCTTATAAATACGTTATTTAAATTTTTACAATTTAATTAATTATAAATTCCTTAATAATATCTAGTCATGTGAAACAGGAATTTACCATGAACATTCCCAATCTCAAGTTGTGAACACAGCATGGGCATTATTAGGTTTAATGTCAGCTAAATATCCTGATGAAAAACCAATTCAACGTGGTATTGAGGTAAAAATTGTTAATTAAAAAAAACTTTAAATTATATTGATTTTAAAAGGATTTTGACATGATTTTTAACATATTATTAGCTTTTAATGTCAAGACAATTAAGTACTGGAGAGTGGAAACAGGAAGCGATTGAAGGAATATTTAACAAAAGCGTTGCAATCAGTTATCCAAATTACAAATTTATTTTTACAATTTGGGCATTAGGAAAATATGCTAAAATTTATAATAATCCAATAATTAAATATTAATATGGTATAATTAGATGGCCATATTATATAACTAAAATTATGTTTATTTTTTTTTTATGATTTATATATGCTTTATTGATATTAAGTTTATATACCATACAAACAAATTATCATGAGCTATATCCATCCAGATCATCAAAATACAAATAAAAATAAAAGAAAAATAATAATAAATGATACTATATCTATTGATTTAAATTACAATGATTTTGATTTGATTTTTTTTTTCTTTTTATCCAACCCTTTTTTTCTGCACGTCTGAAATCTGTGCCAGGTTAGTGTCGATCACGGTGACAAATAACGGTGACAAATAAATTTTTGGCACAAAAAAAATTCTCTGTCCCTCAGATACTTAGTGTTTTTGAACTCGTGGCTGCACGTGATCAGGTGACGCGCATTCCTATTATAGAAGTGATCGACACTAACCTGGCACAGATTTCAGACCAGCATTTTTTCTTTCAGAATTAATGAATTTAAACCTAAATAAAATTAGTTATATTGTTACTAGGTCTATTATAAGTTTATAATATTGTTAATAATATTTTTTGTCTTCTTATAAGTTCAACTATACCACTCCCACTCTATAGCATTTTAATAAAATGTAATTTTCATTTAATAAGTTTTCAGACTATACTGAATCCAACTCAAATGGAATATCATCAAGTACTGCAATTTAATTTTCCTATAAATCTGAAAAATTATTCTTTTTTAAAAGTTGTTTATTCTGTTCTGAGTGTTTAACCTTTTAAATTTCTTGAAAGTAAATTCCATATTGAGTACTTTATCCAAGTTAGCTCAAATATCATAATATGTAATTAACTTTCTATATGTTCACGTTTTTGAATGATCTTGTATGCATAGCAGCCTTTATAAAGTGCAAGCAATGATTGAGCTAGATTTTTGGTGAGGTACAGAACACTTGCATTGAGGCCAATAGGTATATTCATAAATACAGCCTGGAATCTTTTGCATTCTTTGTATTGCTTCAAAGTTCAGAATACTAGAAATCATTTTACAGGCAGTCCGCCAAAAGGAGCTATCCAAGTAGAGCTGAAAATAGAAATCAAAATTTACTGGCCAGATATCTGATGAAAAAATATTTTACCAGATTTTTTCTATAAATAGTTAAAATTTATCAGCTTTATTTTTTGGGTAAATTTATATCTAGCACCCCTATATTATGCTTAAATCTAACTTCTGAGATGCGATTTACATAAATCTCACGTGAAAAAAAAATTTTCTGAAGTTTAAACTCCAGAGTTAATTTTATTTGTACAAATTTTTTACTGTATTCTTATATCGCAAAAATATTCTTATATCACAAAAATTAAAATCAACTTAGTGATTTTATTGGTTTAGATACAATTAACATCACACGTCGAATGACCAAAAACAGGCAAAAAAAATGGCTAGAATTGCATAAACTATTCGCAAATTTATATAAACTATTTACAAATAGTATAGGTTAATTCGCAAATAGCCAAAAACAGCCAAGAATAACTAAGAATAGCCAAAAATAGCCAAAAATAGCCACTGCTTTTCACGCCATTTTTTTGCCAATTTTTAGCATTTCGACCTGTGCATGTAAAGATATGATCACGTTACAAAAAAAAAATAAAAAATCTCTGTCAAATATATCATGTAATATAAACCAACAGCTATACAAAGGTATTCTCATTTGTCTTTTAGGCTTGTTACTTATTACCTGCATTTTTATGAAAAGCAGCGTTGTATCCTATTCCATTACAAACGTAACATTTATAAGAGCCCCTAGTTTTGGGTCTTTCTCGAACACTTTACTCTTTCTCTACACTACTCAAATACCTTCATTTAGGCGGTCGACCTTTAGTAATAACTCTGTTCAGATTCTTTACAGTTTGGATGTTTATATTATTTATTTCTCTTTCTTTTTCAGTTTCATCCTTCTCTATTTGACTTCTATCTAATATAAAGTTAGTATCACTATCATTTATTTGCATTTCTTGAGAATTACTGGATATTTCATCAGTAGCGTCAACAGCAGGTCTTTCATCAATAGTGGGTCTTTCATCAAGCGCTGAAGACATTTCAGGCGTATTTTGGTTTGATTTTCTTTTAATATAATCTTGAAGAATAATAGTTATTTCATTATCTTTTTGTTCAACTGCAAGTAAAGTGGCCGTTCATGCTAATTCCCACACACAGCCATATAAATTCCTTTTATGAACAGCCTTTTTAAGTATAGGAACAGTTGTTGGAATTGTGGCAGCAGGAGAGTCATTGCTGCTCCCTCCACCTGTTTATAATGACAAAAAGAGGGAGTCTTCAGTAGTAAGGTTTAGTATTAAATTACATCGCAACACATCGTGTTGATACATTGTTAATATTACCAATGTGAATTTATGTTAAATATAAATAATATAAATATTATAAATTTAATAATGTTCATGATTTTTACAAATAAATAAAAAATTTTTACGATTTTAATGTAATCAAGTGTAATGTTACGTTATCCAGTGTAATTGTTATATTTTTTTGTGTTTTTTAGTGCAATTCCACATTTTTTAGTGCAATTCCGAATTTTCTAGAATAATGTTACATTTTTCAGCATAATACGAAATTTTCTAAAAAATATAATAATTGTGGTATTTTTTTAGTGTAATGCTACATTTTCTAGTGTAATTACGGTATTTTTAGTGCAATGCCGCATAATCTAGTATAATGCTACATTTTTTAGTGTAATTTAATGTAAGGCCGCTCCAAGCTAATTCTTTGTTTAACATAACATAAAAGTCCCAATCTAGGGGGGGGGAAACAAAAAATAATACATAAAATAAAATACATGGCCAGAATTACCATTAATTTTAGCCAAAATTTTGATCAAAAGAGTAAGCAAAATTTTGGATGATAATTCCAGCTAAAACTTAAAGATTTGTCTAATTCTGGCCTAAATTACATGTAATTTTTTTACATAAAAAATCCAAAAACAGGGGGGGTTATGTTAACGAAACATTGAATTGGTGCGGCCTAATGTGGAATTTTCCAAAAAATGTGATAATTGTGATGCTTTTTAGTGTAATTTGGTGAAATGCTACATTTTCCAGTGTAATGCTATATTATTGAGCATTTCCTTGTAATATTTTAACATTCTGACGAAAATGAAATATTGGACCAAAAAAATGTAAAATTTGCTAAAAATATGCAACATTTGACAAAAAATATAGAATTTTCATAAAAAAATGCACCATTTGCCAGAAAATCGAAATATTTGATAAAATTTGATTTTAATTGATAATGTTATAACAATTTTATGAAATGTTGTTACAATGACATCACATTGGAGATAAAATGCGGCATTTTCATAAAAATGCACCATTTGCAAGAAAATTGGAACATTTGACAAAAAAAAAGCAAAATTTGATTTTAATTGACAATGTTATAACAATTTTATGAAATGTTATTATATTTGAGGTAAAATGTGGAATTTTTATAAAAATGCACCATTTGCAAGAAAATTGGAACATTTGACAAAAAAAAAGCAAAATTTAATTTTAATTACAATGTTATAACAATGTTATAAGAATGTTACGAAATGTTACATTTGAAATATAATGTAGCATTTTCCCAAATTTTCATAAAATTTGCTAAATCAGACAATGTTGTAACAATGCTATTCCAAAAAATTGCTCAGCGTAATGCAGCATTTTCCACAATTTCCCACCATTTTCCAGGAAAATGTGGAATTTGCATTTTTTGAATTTTGGACAATGGTGCCCCTTTGACCTGTAAAATAACTGAAGTAAAAATACATTTTATGACATAACTCTGTCAATATTGAAGCTAGGAATTCGATTTTACTATCATTAGAATCCTCTCATCAAGACGAATCTAATGATATAAATTTTATTAAAATCAAATCACTGGTTATGTTAAAAACAGAGGTATGTAAAATAACGAAATTTTGAAAACATCTCTGTAATACACAACTTTTGAAAAATTTTAATATAAACTCTACGCAAACTCAAATATAAGTTGTATCAGTATTATTCAAGATCCTGATACATTCATATCCTTGAAAACTGGTGGAAGTAAGACTTTATGTTATGCCTTATCAGCCATTTGCTTTGAAGGTTTAACTATTGTTTTTAGTTCTCTTAAAACGCTTATAAATGACTAAAAAGTTAGAATGAACTTTGTTATATGTTATATTGTATTTTTATACTTATGATTATTATTTAATTTTATATCTCAGCAAAAACTCATAAATGCAGGTTGTAAACGAAGTGCAAATTGTGGTGAATTTTAGGCAAATTTTTAGTAATTTTATGCAAACGTAATGCAAATTGTGGTGAATTTAGTCAAATTTTTAGAAATGTTATGTAAACGAAGTGCAAATTGTGGTGAATTTAGTTAAATTTTTAGTAATTTTATGCAAACGTAATGCAAATTGTGGTGAATTTAGGTAAATTTTTAGTAATGACGCCAAATTTACCAAATTTGAAATAAAAATTGTCAAAAATATTACATATATTTTGATATTTATTATATAATCCATTAATATCCCTACATATTCTTCCTACACCCTTACTGTTCTTTTTCTTTTTCTTTTGAGGTTCTTTTAGGAACATTATCATGAATATGTTCCTGTTCTTGGGACGATGGTTTGGATGATGATTTTTTATTTGTTTTTTTCGATTGATCACGTATGTTGTCAATAACTTCCTGCAATTCATCAAGTGCTTCGTTGTTTTTGTTTGTGGATTTTTTATTTTTTGAAATTCTTTTTGATGATCGTGTTTGTTGAGAAGTTTTCCGTGATGATGGGGGTTTTTGCAGTGGTAATGGTGGGGTTTTGGAGGATTGTTTAGATCGTTTGTTTGATCGTCATCCCGATGTCTGTGATAATGACGTTTCCTCTTGCTCCAGCTCATTTACCTCATCCTCACCCTCTTCTTCTTCATCAAATTCAGCATTTATATCTAATTTATCGACGTTGAGACCTTAAAAGAAAAATTTAAAAAATTTTCTAAAAATTCCATTCCATAAAAAAAAAAAGAGAACGGTAATATTCAATTACCATAACTTCGTTGACTTTGTTGACTTTATTGACTTTGTTCCTCCTCTTCGCTCTCCGATTCCGACTCATCATCTGATTCTTCGTCAATAGATTTATGGACTGAGGGAGATTCTCGCTTTTCGTCTTTAAGTGTCCACCAAATTAAATTTGGTGGTGCTTTCTTATTTTTCCAAAATTCATCTTTAAGGATACGAGGACGTACTCTCTTATTTTCTGGAAAATATTTTTCCACGTACTTGTCAATTGAATGTAGAAGGTTCGTTAATTAAAAATAAACGTGTATTAGAAATAGATAAACTTCTGTTATTTTTGAGGTTTGGCATTTTTCCAAAATTCGAAAGCATGCAAGGAAATTGATATGTCGAGATTTGGCGAAACCAGAAGCATTAATCACGTATTGATAAAGACATTTTAGTGTCACTGCGCATAAACAAAATGAATTGTCTGACTTACTTCATCAGATCTCCATGATAATTTGTAAACAAAAAGGTTTTTGCGGTCTGTGGATGCGTTTGGATCATCGGATCACTCTCTTCAGGAGAGTGGTATTCGTTCTTGTTTAATATTTCATTAATATCCTTGATCCCGCATTTTTTAAAAGATTTTCGATAATCGGGGTGATTCTTCATGGCTAATGCGCCCTTCATCCTTCGTTCCCGTTTCTGAAATTAAAATAACTATTAGTAATTTTCAATATTACCTAAAAATTTGGAACTTGATTAACTTACTTCTGATAAACGGTTGATTATATGGCTCATTATTTTTTTTGTTTTATTTCTGCCTCGTTAAGCTGGCTTTCTTTCCATTTATGTCGGCCATTTTTATGCAAATCCAAGAACACATCCCAAACTATACTTAATGTTGCACGAATACCACATTGTTCAAGAAGTGATTGGATACGGGGGATCAGATCCTTTTTCAATTGTGGTGCAATCTCGCCGAACTTCTTCGTATAATCGATGGGAATTTCATCGATTTTTGCGCTACAAATTAGAATTTTAATTTCGTTCTATAAAATGAAAATTGATAAAATTAATGAGTTTAAACGTCACATAAATAATAAAAATATACCAAAACAAACTTTTATTTCTTTTCGATGCTTCTTATTATATTGTTTTTGTGCTGTTTCTTGCAACGAATGTAGATCTTTTTTAGGGATATATTCCTCATTGTCTTGTTTATCAAGTTCATCTTCGTCATCGTCATCATCAACCTGAATATATTCTATTTGTCGATTTTGTCGTGAACGTTCTTGTGAGTTCAGAGAACGCTCCAGCATTCTCGTTATTTGCCCGAACCCAGTGGACATTTGTTCTTGAATTGACGACATTCTCCGTTCAAGTCGTGAAATACGTTCTTAATGTACAAAAAAATAGTAATTTTTAAATTAAATTTGCTATTTAATCAAAATTTCGAATGATCTGCCAAATTATCCGCCAAAACGTAAATTATACCTTCAGTATCCAGACTTGATGACCTATTTAATCGATTATGATTGTATATTTGGTCGATGGATTCGGCTGAATTTAAGTGTGATAAAGAGCGAACTGTCTGAATGCCCTGTCCATCATGAGAAGCGTCGATGGATAAAGGAGAATGTAGTGTACGAGTACGACGCATTAACAAACTTCTTTTTTTGGTCATTATCAGAAAAGAAATGAAGTAAAAGCTAGAAATGTGGAAGGAACGAACGTAAAATTGAAGAAACGTAAAGTAAAAAAAGAGTTGAGTAAAAAAAAAATTAGAAAGGAACAAAAATAAAATAATTTGAAAATTGTAAAGACGATTTTAATGTAAAGGAACAAAAATTGCAAAATCGACGTTTGTATTGTAAAAAAAAAAATCACTCTTTATATATTTATTCCAATTAAATGTTTTCTTCGCGTAATTGTTTGAAATAATTAAATAATTTTTGAATTGTTCTATTTTGGTCATCGCTGATTTTGGAAAATAGTTAAATAGTTAAATGATTTGAATTGTTCTATTTTGGTCATCGCTAATTTTGGAATTAGTTAGCCAATCGCTAAGTATATTAAGAATATAATTAAGAATAATTTGGAATTTAATATATAAATTTAGTCAAACAAGATTACGAGGAGTATACTGAAAGTTAAATTTATTGTTATCGCTGATATATTTAAGTATATAATTAAGAATAATTTGGCTATAAAAAGTTAAACAAGGAGTATACTGAAAGTTAAATTTTATTATAGATCTGTTAAAATGTAACATATTCACTTTCGATTATGTATTGATCTACAATTGATGTATTGATGTTTGAAAAAAATATACAATTGATGTATTGAAGCTCGAAAAAAAATAAAAATGTATATACAATTGATGTATTGATGTTCGAAAAAAATAAAAATGTATCGTCTGATTATTTATTATAGCGAAATGCTGGTATTTTGGTTAAATTCACATTTTGTAAAATTAAATCAAAATTTGAAAAAATGATGAATGTTAATGAAAGACGCGTTAAAACAAGAACTAAAGAAAAATGTTATTGTAATAAATGCAACGGAAAGTATGTTGATCCAAGAACCAAACAAAAACATTCAATGAGTCTAAGTCTTGATGATGCAACTACTTCAAATGATCCAATGAGTATTGGATCATCATTCGTTAATGAAAAAATCTCTATCGACCCTCAAGAAAGCACATCATCATCAGAAAATTTGTCAACATTTTCTTCGAAAAGGAGAAAACGAAGCAGGTATAATACTTATTTGGAGCGTGACACTCAAATGCAAAATATAAATGACAGTGATGATAACAATGACAGTAACGAAGAAACTGATAATTATGGCGATAGCGATGATGAGGATAATAGCGATGATAATGATGATGGGGATGATGGGGATGATAACGATGATGGGGATAATAGCGATGATGGGGATGATAACGATGATGGGGATGATAGCGATAATGGGGATGATGGGGATGATAGCGATAATGGAAATGATGGGGATGATGATGGCGAAGAAACCAACATTTTTGAAGATTACTCTCCACCGAATTATGATTTTCCAAACAATATTAATGAAAATCTGCAAAATATTGAAGATTGGATAATTGTGTTTGTTTTGAGGTATCAAACTAGGTTTCGGCTAGCAGATACCGCAATCGATACATTAATTAAATTCATCAAACATATTTTAACAAATTTTAATTACGATCGTTTTAAAGATTTTCCTACTTCGTTGTATACTGCAAGAAAGAAATTAGGATTGAAGCATCAATTTGTCAAATTTTCCGTATGTCCTTCATGTCACAAATTACATAATATAGATGATGTTAAACAACACACAATCCAACAACACAAAGCAATAAAAAAATGTGGTCATGTACAATTTCCAAATCATCGTTCACTTCGACAATGCAATGCTCCATTATCAGAACAAAAAAAACTAGACAATGGTAAAGTCGTTAATGCGCCATTATTAATTTATCCGATGCCCAGTATAAAAGAGCAACTTTTACAAATGTATCAAAGGCCAAACTTTGAAAAAAATCTTAAATTATGGGCCAATAGAAGCGTCAATGACCGAGTCTTATGTGATATATATGATGGTGAAATTTGGAAGAATTTCTCAAATAGTGGAATAATAGTGAATGATGAATCTGACGAACAAAGATTTTTTAATAAAGAACATGCAGATGATCATTTGGGTATTATGATTAACGTCGATTGGTTTCAGCCATTTGAAAGGACAATTCATAGTTCTGGTGCTATATATGGAGCTATTTGCAATCTCCCAAGAGAATTGCGCTTTAAACCCGAAAATATGCTCATTTTAGGATTAATGCCAGGCCCTAATGAACCAAGCCTACATCAGATAAATCATTACTTGGCGCCAATTGTTGATCAATTTCAAACTTTTTGGGAAGGAGTGGGATTAGACAGAACTTCTGAACATTTATCCAGAAGATTGATAAAATGCGCAGTAATTGCTTGTTGCTGCGATATACCAGCTGCTAGAAAATTATGTGGCCATTATTCAGCCAATGTAAGCTGTCACAGATGCTTAAAGGTTGCAAGAAATAGAAATTTTAGTGGCATGGATGATATTGACGAATGGTTTGTTGCTAAAAGCGCGAATAGTCATCGAGAAATGGCTTTGGAATGGAGAAAATGTAAAAGCAACGAAGCTAGAAAAAGACATGCGAAGCAATATCACGCGAGATGGTCAGAAATGCTCCGTTTGTCTTATTTCGATCTGATACGATTTTTACCTATGGACCCGATGCATAATTTATTTATAGGAATTGCATCATTTATCGTAAAACGGCTTTGGTTAGGACATAGTAAAATAAATATGGATGATCTGACGAAAATTCAAAAAAACATGAACAATATTCATCCACCATCAGAAATCGGTCGAATTCCTCATAAAATAGATATTGGGAAAGGATTTTCCAATTTAACGGCTAACGAATGGAAAAATTTTTTCCTGATTTATGCCAGAGTCGTTCTTTGGGATTTTTTGGACCAAGAAGATCAGAAAATCTTAGTACATTTTAGCCAAGCTTATTCTATATTAGTCCGAAGGATTGTTACAATCAAAAATTTAGATGACGCACATGAACATTTAATTGAAATTTTGAAACTTATCGAAACAAATTACGGAGAAGTTTCAATAACACCAAATTTACATCTTTCATTACACTTGAACAAATGTTGTAAAGATTACGGTTCTCTTTACTCATTTTGGTATTTCTCCTTTGAAAGGATGAATGGAATTCTTGGTTGGTATTTACAATAATATTATTCAAATTATTCAGAATTATTACTTACGATTTTACAATTATACAGGGAGTTTACCTAATAGTAGATGAAAAATTGAACCAGAAATTATGCGATTTATGATGCAGAGTTCTCAAATTGAACGAAGATTCAATATATTGGCTCTAAATCATCAGGCCATTTTTTAAATACTTGATTTAAATGATGATATAACTGACGATAACGAAAATGAATCTCTCGAAAGTGAGGAATTACAGGCATTTTTAGACATATCTGAAAAGCTGGTTTCTGGCAGGGCAACAGGAACGGAGGAATATCCTGGAGAACTTTTAAGTCCAATAAAATTGAATGTCATATTACCGGATGATATTTTGGATTTACTAGTTGATTACTACAATCGCGCTTATGAAGAATATAATTTTAGCCAACCACGGTTAGATCCTTCTTTATCAACCAAAAATTACATTGCTGTAACTGGAAATATCACACAATGTGGCAGATTGCGCATCGGTGCAGAATATTTTGGGTCAATATTATCCAAAAGGTATATTAGAAGCTCTTATATTTTAGCACGTTTTATAGAACAACGTGGAAATGATATAGACACATATTCCGGCCAGGTACAATTCTATTTCAAACATACAGTTCATCTTCCGAATGGTCTGACGGAACATTATTTGGCTTTTGTGAATTGGTATAAACCCGCTGCGACCGCAAACATCAGATTTTTTTTTCCAGCGAAGATTCTGATGATTTTACGAATGATCCGGAACTTTGGAAAAAGGAGTTTTTTAATTCTTCGATTGATAGTATAATTCCGGTTCATCACATATTAGGTAGATTTGTTCCAGCAAAATTTAAATACAAACGTACTGAATACTTGGCCATTTTGCCGTTAAATGGAAGATTTCACATTTAAATTTACCATAATAAATAATTTTTTTTTTTTTGCGAAATTATCTGATTATTATATCAAATTAATGATCTAATTTTTTGATAAAATGTTACATCTTTCTAGAAAATGTCAACAAATATACATTTTGCAAAAAAAGTGTCGAAAAAAAATAACATTCTAATGAAAAATGTAACATTTGACCAAAAAAACAATGAAAAATGTAACGTTTGACCAAAAAAACATGAAATTTGCATGAAATTTGCTAAAAAATGTGGAATTTTCATAAAAAATGTACCATTTGGCAGAAAATCGGAATATTTGACAAAAAAAAAGCAAAATTTAATTTTAATTGACAATGCTATAACAATGTTATGAAATGTTGTTACAATGATATTACATTGGTGGCAAAATGTGGAATTTTCATAAAAATGTACCATTTGGCAGAAAATCGGAATATTTGACAAAAAAAAAGCAAAATTTGATTTTAATTGACAATGTTATAACAATGTTATGAAATGTTGTTACAATGATATTACATTGGTGGCAAAATGTAGAATTTTCATAAAAATGTACCATTTGGCAGAAAATCAGAATATTTGACAAAAAAAAGCAAAATTTGATTTTAATTGACAATGTTATAACAATGTTATGAAATGTTGTTACAATAATATTACATTGGTGGCAAAATGCGGAATTTTCATAAAAATGCACCATTTGACAAAAAAAAAGCAAAATTTGATTTAATTGACAATGTTATAACAATGTTACGAAATGTTACATTTGAGGTGTAATGTAGCATTTTCCCAAAATTTCATAAGATTTGCTAAATCGGACAATGTTGTAACAATGCTATTCCAAAAAATTGCTCAGTGTAATGTAGCATTTTCCACAATTTCCCACCATTTTCCAGGAAAATGGGGAATTTGCATTTTTTGAATTTTGGACAATGGTGCCCCTTCGACCTGTGCTATAAACTAAAGCTATACGTTTTATTTTCTAATAAATTGATTTTCTAAATAAAATTTTTCTAAAAACTAATTATTCTAAACATAAATTGATGCTTCAAAATATGATTTTGCCATTTGAGGTGAAATTTGACTACACGCAACTAATAATGCATATACAGGATCGTTACAAGCTTTCATAAAATCACGATTATGTCTAATCCATGATTTGATAGTTGAAAATGCAGTCTCAATGGGGTTAAAATCAGGAGAATAAGGTGGAAGAAAAACAACACGACATCCTAATCCCTCCAATAAAGCTACTAATTCATTATCATAATGGATTCTTGCATTGTCCATTACAATAACACTATTATCTCCTGGATATGGATTCATTGTTGGCACCTAAATAGTAATAAAATTATCAAAAAAATAATTCAAATTCTTGTAATTAGCACAATTATTACTTACTACTTGATTGAGAACAAAATCAACAAATTTTTTTCTATCACAAGATCCTTCAAATATATCAATACCAATAAATCCTTCCATTGTAAGTGCAGGTAAAATGGTATATCGTTTTTCCCGTATAAAAACTACTTTTTTTTAAGCAGGTGTATTTCTGGGAGAATAACCATATAAACGCGACAAACTTCTTTCATCTTTAGCACTTTCGTCAATAAAAATAAGTTGATTTCGGGTATAATGTTCACCAATTGTAGCTAAATAGTGTGCTCGTACAATTTCATTTCTTTCTAGTGCTGCTTTTTGCAACTTCATACAAGAAAAATTTTGAGAAAATTTTTGAGATAATTTACATCAATTATTTACAGCATATAATGTTTTACCTTTTTTCGAGTAATTCCTAAATATTGAAGCGACCTCCAGAGAGTTGCAATGGATGCTCTTTTTCCTATTAGACATTCCATTTCATATATCAATTCGTCTAAGTACCAGTCTACCTTTTCTCTGACAAGACCTCTAAGTATAGTCATGTCTCTTCTACTAAATAGTTTTCTTCGGCCAGGAACACCTTTGAAAGGATTTATAATACATGCCCAACGGTTATATCTCTTTTTTATTTTATTTACAACACCTTTACTCATATGCAACGTATTGGCAATATCCATAGTTGACAAACCATCGGTATAAAGGTAAACTATACGCCAGTACAAATCTTTACTGAATTCTCGAGGCATAGTTGAGCTTACCTATAAAGAGTAAACACTTTTATTTACAAATTATATTTATAATTATTGTAATCGTTTGGAATTTGTGGAATCGGAACACGTCAGTTTATATACTACCGTCAAAACGAACGCGATCACGATAAAAAATTATATCAGAGGTGATGCAACAGTGGCTTAGCATTACGGAGATCAATTAATATTTAATTTTTATATGTGCACGTGATGGTTATTTTTGTAATTCTGAGATCAATATTTTTATTTAAATAGTAAAATATGGCCAATCACACTAATTCGAAAACGGCGATAACACTGGTAAAAAAATGATTTATCCTACACATATCTTACACATATTGGGTACTTAAAATGTAGAAAATCATACACAAATAATACACATATCATACACATATCGGGTACTAATATATATATCATACATATATCTGGTACCTGATAGGTATACTATATATATAAGTACCCGATATGTGTATGATATGTGTATTATTTGTGTATGATTTTCTACATTTTGAGTACCCGATATATGTAAGATATGTGTAGGATATGTGTAGGATAGACCATTTTTTTACCAGTGTAAGTTGAGCAAAAATAGCATCACGTTCTTTGTAATGAATAGAATGATAAGGAGGAATATAAACAGAAATAATAGAAATTTTTATTTGATGAAAAAAAAGATCTAGTTTTAATAAACGACCTTTCCAAGGATCGATCTTCTGAACATGTTTATGTAAAGGATGGTGAAGTAAAAGACCAACACCATCATGTGGTCGTGAATTAGAAAGGGAAGGAGCCCAATAGGACTTAAAATTATATAGGGAATGTTCATTTTGATAAATAAATTTAGCATCAGAAGAAGTAAGGCGAGTATCATTTAAAGATAAAATGCTGAAAGAAGAATGGAGAAAATAATTTAACAAATGCAATTGTCAAACAGGAGAACACAAACCATTAACATTGATTTGTCCAAAATTAATAAGAGGGGAAGAAGGAGAAAAACGATTATTAGGATTATTAAAATTAGGTATCGCACTATTAGGGGTGAAATCCCTGTGATGCACCTGATATAAATTGGTGTTCAATCATTGGAAGAGGAGGGTTTTGAAGGAGAGAATGAGTCCAATTTTTCCATAATCGAACCATGTTGGGTAGAAAGATTCTTTTGTGTATTAGTAACATTAAAAATTTCCGATTGTAGACGGGAAGCATTAGCATCAGGGGCAATAATAGTAGGTCAAGAATTAGATAAGAGAACATGTCATCTTGATAGAACGGAGTTAGGATCTAAAGCTGAAAAGGAAGCATCTGGGGAAGTGTTCATAAGAGAAGGTGAAGTATGAGGAGGAAGATTGAATCCTAAATTCGTGTCATGGGCAGAGGCATCATCCCATCCATTATCATAAGAATGAATTTCTTGATTATCATGAGATGGATACATATCTGAGTCACCAGGATTATTGTTATCATAATTCATCATTGATTCGAGCTCAGATATTCTATAATCATGATGCGTGATAGTATTCTGCATCCAGAAAAGAGTTTCATTGAGAGATTTGAGGGTAGTAGCAATCTCTTTGATTTGCGTCTTTAACTCATCAATGATATGTTGAGGAAGTATATAGGCAGAATTGTCAGAAGAAGAGATATGTGTAGAACTATTAAGATGAGGTTCTGGTGGAGGTTAAATAGTATCAGAAGAAAAACCATTGTTACTGGGAATGTTATTGTTATTATTGTTGTTGGTACGGTTGTTACTACGAGAAGTATCAGGACGAGAATTATTAGTACGGTTATTACTGGTATTAGATCGGGATGAAGAAGAATAATTGCGGAATCTGGAATTAGATCGTGATCTTGAACAGGAATTGGATTTATCATGTGATTGGTGTGAATCCTGATGAGGACCAGCATTGAAGCGTGAATATAGTTTGTTAAGGCGATCGTCCACTTTTCGTGTAGAATGAGGATTACAAACAGAAGGTGAACAACCAGGACGCCCACAAACATGGCATAAAGTATGTGCTTCATTGGGAGGGTGCCACGTCAACCCTTTGCCACGAAAAGCTACGGTCATTTCTTTTGCAGCCTCAAGAGTGTCAAATGAAGAGAAATTCAAGTATGCATAGAGTTT
The DNA here is from genome assembly GCF_026210795.1 of Rhizophagus irregularis. Classification (NCBI taxonomy): domain Eukaryota; kingdom Fungi; phylum Glomeromycota; class Glomeromycetes; order Glomerales; family Glomeraceae; genus Rhizophagus; species Rhizophagus irregularis. Next base: position 3,247,063 of record NC_089457.1, read on the forward strand.
AGGCTTGTAAGAGTTAATAGATAGTGGAACGTTAAGGGCTTTAGCATTAACTTGATCAGCAATTTCTAGAAGGTCGGCCTCTTTAATATTTTTTGGAATGCCGGCAAGGATAGCGACATGTTCTTTATGGCTGTCACGTTGGGATTTCAAGAAAGATGCCGGGCAGACACGTAAAGAATTACCAAGGCAAATGATCGCCCAAATATCATTAAATTGGGTAATTGCATCCGCGGAGGAAAATTGGATATGACCATTGTAATAGTGTTTTTTAGGGGTGAGTTTGTATTTAATCACAGTGCCATATCGGGAAAATGCCTGGCGGACTTGCGTCTCATTCAAGAAAAGTGGAATGTCGGTAATAAACAAAGACTTTGCTTTGTCATTGAGTTTGGCATTTGCAGGGGAATAATGAGTAAAGGCTAAATTGAAAAGATCAGCACGTGGGGAGCTGACATAATCGGTATAATCATGCTGATCATTAAAGAAGACAAAGATCATTTTATTATCACCTGATCCAACGCAATATGCGCGGGCGCCATAAGAAGGATATCAAGAGAGTAAACAATCCACTTCGTTACACATAGAACGATTGGTGATGAATTTAGCTTTGAACGCGTCAGGCGCATCACGTAGGTAGGCCTAAAGCTCTAAATGGTCCGGATTGGTCCGGATTAAAGGGTAATCTGGGACCAGACCAAAAAATTATTTCATTTCGGTCTGATCCGGGTTATATTAAAAAGATAATCCGGGACCAGACCGAACCAGACCAAAATAACTGGTCCGGTTCGGTCCGGTCCTTTAAATAAAGATTAAATATTAGAAAAATTCTTACGAACTTTTCTTAATATTATCTATTTTTTTTTAATGTACAATTTTAAACATAATTTAATTTATTATTTACTAAAAAAATTCGTTTTTATGTCATTTTTTTTTTAATTATTATATTACTTTCTTAATTATTTATTAAATTTGAAATTATTTAATATTTACAGTCTAAGGTTGCCTGCCGAAACTGAAACCGAAATCTGGAATGCTTTCCGAAATTGCCGAAACTATTATTAAGCAAAAAAAAGAAACATTGAAAGGTTTCTTGATAAAAAAATTAATCATAAATAAAACTCCCATTACCTATATTTTCATCCAGCAACCCTACGAAAAGAAATGGAAAATGTTAGTAACGGTTCTTAAAAAAATAACGAATCCCCTCCCTCTCAGTTCCTCTTTACCTCATTTCAGTTTTTTCGTCCGGAAAATCTACAAAAAAGCAAAAATAATAAATTAGTTAAAATTTAAAAAAAACATTAAAAATATAACGAAGTCACTATACCTCGCTCAATTTCAAAAGTCCGGTTGTGCTTTTCGTTCGGAAACTCTACAAAAAAGAGAAAAATAATAAACTAGTTAAAATTTTAAAAAATACATTAAAAATATTACGAGTCCTCATACCTTCGCTCCATTTCAAAAGTCCGGTCATGTTTTTCGTCCAGAAACTCTAAAAAAAGAAAAAAAATAACAAATTAGTTAATTTTAACAAATATTAAAATATAACGAAGTCACCATACCTCGCTCAATTTCAAAAGTCCGGTCGTGCTTTTCGTTCAGAAACTCTACAAAAAAGAGAAAAAAACAATAAATTAGTTAAATTTTAAAAAAAACCATTAAAAATATAATGAAACTTGGTCCATACCTCGCTCAATTTCAAAAGTCCGGTCGTGTTTTTTGTCCGGAAACTCTGCAAAAGAGAAAAAAAAAACAAATTAGTTAAATTTTTAGGAACAAATTAAAATATAACGATAGTTCCCATACCTCGCTCAATTTCAAAAGTCCAGTAGTTTATTTTCGTCAGAAACCCTACAAAATAGAAAAAAAAAACAAATTAATTAAATTTTAAAATATAACGAAACCTGATCTATACCTTGCTTAATACCAAAAATCCGGTCGCAATTTTTATTCAAAACTCTACAAAATAAAAAAAAAAATGCGAGTTTACATTAGAAAAAGTTGCCCAGAAAAGAAAAAAAAGATTGTCAGTTGTACTGCGTAATCTGATTTCTGATAATCTTAAAATTTTATTTACCGGAAGAAAAAGAAATTTTTTAATATTTTTTTTAATAATATTAGTATTTAGTTAAGTATAATTTGATTTATATTTTATACTAATATTATATTAAATAAAATTTATAATTTCGGCCAAATTTCGGCCTTTCGGCAAGAATTTCAGCATTATAAGTTTCGGCAAATTTATTTTTAATTGCCGAAACTTTCAGCAACATAAAAGTTTCGGCCTTAATTTACATTTGTATAATAATCGCATAACAGAAATACAGAAATTAAAAGTAAATAAATTCAAAATTAATTTGTTATTTTTAATTATTATGACGCCACCAGCTTTTAAAACACATGCAAACTCTGATAGTTTCTGGTGATAAACTGCATCTTCTATGAGAAACTAGGTCAGTACCACCAGAAAATACACGTTCCACTGGTACACTTGTGCCTATTTTATATAATTAAATTTTAGTAAATTAACCATATTTACAATCAATTTGACCTAAGCTATTAATTATTAAAATATACCTGGCACCGCTAAATAATCTCTGGCCATTTTGGCCAAATTTGGAAATTCTTTTTCGTGAAGCTATACAATTATATAAAAACAATAATTAATAATTAATAAAAATAATTTAATTAATTGTATTATTATAATTTAAAATAAAAAAATGATTACCTTCCAATATAACAAAGTATCTGTTTCAATATTTGCTGGCGGACTACTCAAGTAATTATCAAGTTCATCGGATTGTACAAATTTGCGTTTTTTGTATATATGATTTGCAAGTATATTTGTTTTACTGGGTGGATTAACGCTAGCTACTTGAGTTGACATATAATTTTTTTTCCATAATTCAATTATTTGTTTTTTATATGTTTCAATATAATCATCAAACCCATTTTCATTATAATATTCAATTTTATTTTTTGGATCTAAAACTTTTTAAATAATTGATATTATAATAATGAAATTATTATTTATCATTAATATGTAAAAAAAAAAATTTAAACTCATATATATACATACTGGTTGAGATTATATATACAAGTCCATCGGATGTTGGATAATATTGTAATAATTTATCTTTTGCACTATTGGTAGCTACAACAACATCTTCTGAAGGATTTTTTTGATCAATAAAATCCTCAATTATATCAATTAAATAGTTATAAATTGGAATTGTTTGACAAAGAGTGGGGTGATTTGCTTCACTCATTGCAAGGGTTGCTGTTTGAAAACACTAACAATAAATTTAAATTTGTTAAATATTTAATACATTAATATAAAATTTATTACATATTTACATACTTCCATCAAACTTTCAACTTCTTGGATTCGTTCCCAGTCTTCATTTGATAATAAATAATTCTTCAATTCATTATCTGCTGATGCCATATAATGTAATGGCTAATAAATAAAATGTGATAAATTGATAATATTAATTATATACTATTAATGTATAATATTAATTAATTATTATAGTAATTTTACCTCACGTAAATGTAATGCTCTATCCATCATCATGTACGTAGAATTCCAACGTGTTTTCACGTCAGGTATTAATTCTAAATCTTTAATTTTTAAAGCAGTACATTGCAAACTGAAACGTTCACGTCTTTGGGGCGATGCTTGGATTTTAGCTACTAGGGTTCTCAACTATAACATTTAATACACAATACAATTGATAAGTTTAAATATGATTGTATGAATATAAAAATTAAAATTGTAATAATTTAAAAAATATTACTTTTGCAATAACTCCAACAGGATTTTTATCATTTAATACTTCTTCTTCACTTTCAGGTCCAGTTCCTTTAAGTGCTTTTAAAGCATCCTGTGCAGCCAAATTAATAATGTGGGCAAGACAGCGTATACGCTGATTTTTAATATCAAATATGACATCATTCTCATTGCACATTGTTTTAAAATGGTTAAAGAATGTATTCATGTTAGAAGCATTATCACTTGTAACGCCTAATAACTATAAAGAATAAAATGTTAATATAAATTAAAACTATTAAATATTATAAAAACATGAAAATTAAATTTACTTTTGTCAATAGTTTATATTCTTTTAATACTTGAAAAAATGCTTTGGCTAAGTTTTCGCCGGAATGTGGCCCTTTTAAATGATAAAATTCAAGCGTTATTTTTTTAAGTTCCCAATTTTTACTGATCCAATGGGCAGTGATTCCAAGAAACGGAATTTGATTTTTTGATGTCCATGCGTCAAGAGTGAATGAAATTTGCCCAGGTACATTTTGCAATTCCTTTTGTATAGAGGTTTGTTCATCATTGAATGCTTGATGAATATCTTTACGTATAGTAACGGCAGACGGAATAATGGCTTCACGATTAAGTCTTTTTATCATTACTTTAAAATGATCATCATCTACAACGGTAAAGAGTTGATCACTTACAACCATCCATTTGATTAAATCATTACGCCAATTATCTTGTGTAAATTTCTGTAATTAAATACATATATGGTTATTAATTATCTAAAACTAGAAATTAACGAAATAAATAATAAAAATTAATAATACATACTAGTTCATCTGCTTTTTTTACGAACTTATCCATTGCTCCTACTTTTTTTTCAGCAGCAATTATATTATTATGCTTATTTTTAAGATATTTTATAAGTGTAGAAGTTGAACCATCTTTTGATACTTTATAGGTCATACTAAAAGAAATAATCAAAAATAAACAATTTTTTAAAAATTTAAAAGAAATTTATAATTATAAAATCAAAAGACACAAACTTTACCCGCAGTGAATACAAGAATGAGTATTATTTTGTTTATTCAAAGTAAAGTTTAAATGAGCAATTGATGTTTTTTTTTTACTTTTTTCAATCGTAATTTCTTGATCGTCATCTGCTTCATTCATTTCTTGATCAGGTTCAGTTTCAGGTAATCTGTCATCATCTTCCATATCGTATCCATCTATATCGGTATTAACATCATAAGAACTACCGCTTGTACTAGCCATATTTTAAAAAACTAATTTTTTTTATTTTATTTTATGTGAATATTTTAAAAAACTAATTTAAAAGTGCGTAAAAAATTATTTTAAAAAAATGACGCGCAAAAAAAGTTTCATTATTAAAAAGAAATCAAGGACCGTGTGAATTGAAAAATAAAGGGGCTATGCAATAAAATCATAATGACATAATGATTAAGTAATAATGATGTCAATTTATTAAATCACAATTCCGTAATTCACAAATAAATAAAAAAAATGATTTTATTAATCATTAATCCTATTAAGTAATTTAAAAAAACTTTTTTTTATTAAAAACTGTGCAGTATTTTGATATGCCATAATTAAATTATCCACAATATCGGCCAGTTTCGGTCATATGATTTCCGTACCATACTGATTTACTAATCTGATCGTGGATGATCTTTTTTTTCAAAAAAAAAAACTGTTAAAGTGAAAAAAAAACGGTTTATTGGTGAAACTTCCCCTATTTCATTTCTTTCCCCTTGTCCTTTTCTTTCTCTCTTTCCTTAGTCTTCTCTCTTACTTCCTGTTAAAAAACTTCTTTAACGAAACGTTTTCTAGCGTTTCAGTTTTATTCTTTTTTTAGGAAGTTCTTTCGGTCTCCTTGGATGTGACAGTTCGGTAAATTTACTTTTAATTCTTTTGTTTTTAATGAACGATTTTTAAGGTTATTTTTCTTAATTTTTTAGACAGCACGGTGACGGAATAAAATTTTTTTTAACGAAACAATCACTAACGTTTCGTTTATTCTGTTTTTGTAGACGACTGATACTTCGGAACATTTGGGCACGTGAGAATCAGTAAGGGAGATTTTTGTGAATAATTTTTTAACAAAACTATTACTAATTATTTCGTTTAATTTTTCTTTTTGTAGGCAGACCGGTACCTCAAATATTTACTGGGATTGGTGAGTAGGGGAGAGGAAATTGTTTTTTGAATAGTTCTTTGACGAAACTATAACTAATTGCTTCGTTTTTTTCTTCAGTTTTGTAGATGGCCGATTCTATGATGTATTTGGACGAATGAAAAATTTGGTGGAGGTGCTACTTTTATTAATTCTTTTAACGAAATGATCACTGACGTTTCGTTTATTTCTTCTGGTTCTTCGAAACATTGGACACGTGGGACTTTAGTAAGACCTTCCAGAGACTTGGAAATAACCTTGGGAAAAGGGAGGAGCTTTCTTTTTCATTTGAAACATTAGAATTTTTTTCTTTTATAGCTTTAGGAGATAATTAAAAAGGCCTCGCAGTTTCTAGAATCATAGGTTAATATATCTTATTATATATGTAGAATAATTTGTAATTTAATTTTAATTTATATAATAAATAGTTAAATATAAAAATGAAAATGCAAGTGTAATAAATATAATTAACATATAATAAATAAAATCTATTGTAACTTGGCCATAAATAATTAATATTTCAATATTTATTAGTATAATTAATTTGTACTAATATTACGGCAATTGATTATGCTGAGTATAATTAAAATTACTTTAAAGAATCGTTTTTTAATTAAATTAATTATAAACATTTAAAAAAAGCATTATTTTAAATAATTTAAATTACTTATAAATTTAATTTTATTAATAAGTTTAATATGGTCCGATCTGGTCCAATCCGTCAAATTTGGTCCAGATTAGATTTATAATCCGAAATCGGACCGGACTGGAGCGAATATTTTAGTCCGGGTTGAAACATCAACCCGGACCTGACCAATCTGAATTTTTGGGCTGGATTGCCGGATTAGGACCGGACCGATTAGAGCTAGGTAGGCCGCAGCATGATAACGAGAGAGCGCAGATTTGATAGCAGCAGCATTACCATCAGGAAAAGGTCAGCGTTCCGGGATATCAAAGGCAACAGCTTTGCCTTTACCATCGGTATTAGAGGGAGCATGGATAGAAGCGTCAACAGTTTCAACAGGAGTGGTAGTAATTGGAGGAGATGTAATCACTTGGACTTTATTTGTTGACAAGAAGACCAGAAGGAACGGTAGAAATAAGGTTGGGAGCAGGAGTAGAAGGCGAAGTTATATTAACATTCATAGCGTCCTCAGAGACAGTACGTGAACGTTTGTTTGGCGCGCCAGCGGTATTAGTGGGAGACAAAGGTTGGTCTTCAGAAGGAGCTGAAGTATCAGGACGTGGTGGCGGCGGAATATCCGGGTTAATAACAGAAGGAGCTGGAGGTGTAGTCATAGTAAAAAGCTCAGCAAAGAGGAAAGCAACTGGGGAATTGTTAGTACAGTCAACTCCCTCTATAGTCACTCCCGTTATAGTCACATTCTACTATATAGTCACACCAGTTGAATGTTCAAAACACTTTATTATTAAAATTCATCCTATATAGTCACAATCTATCTATAGTCACTATCACACCTATCCTCAAAAATCTTATATTAAAAAAAACCGTTTATAATTACAGTTATATAAAGAATATATTAAATAACTTGGCATCTAATAATCGTACAAAGATGTATCATAGCTTGTTAGAATCGTTTTACTGAGACGAATCGAATGGTGGTAGTTTTACCTTTTTCCTGTGCAAACAGTCTTATGACTTTATCTTTTATTTATATTTTAACATCGAAATTTTGATCGAACAATATTACAAAAATAAGAAAATAAACTAAAAAATAAAAAGAGTAGCTTCACGACTCATACAAGTAAAGAAATCTAAACTAAAATAAATTAAAGCAAAGAAAAACTAAACTATTACAGAATCGCATACCCCAACTTTACCCGAAGGCCAGTGTGAGTCAACTATCCAACATCCAAAAATCCAGTCCGTTACCAGAAAGAAATCCTAAGAGGTTGAACTGTTAAGCGGCGCAGAAAATCCAAGTGCGAGATCCATGATCCACCCCGAATTATAGAAGAGGATATCCAAGAAATCCAGGAATCCTGAGGAACTGACGCCAAAGAAGAGTTGTGAATTTGTGGAGAAATAGCAATAGAAGGAGGTTTTGAAGATGGGCCACGTAATTTGGAAGCAGCCGAGATACCCTGCGACTCTTCCCAAGCATGGAAAAGAACATTCTGACATAACCAAATTTCACCATATAGTTCAACCTGAAAGTCGTTAAGAAGAGGAGAAATAGTCTTGTATACAACAGAAAGAGGAAAATATGGTTTCAAAAACGTCGTCAAGTGTGCAGGTAGTAATCCTCTAGTGAGCCAAAGACAGGAGGAAAAAGGAGTTTCATAATTCCAACAATCAAGAGCAAAGAATTCAGTTTGGAAAGTAGAATCCAAAGATTTCAAGGATAAGAATGAGGATAAACACGAATCTCTGAATTTAACAACTGCAGAGTGATGTGTTAAACATGGATTAAGTTCTGGAAGGATATAAGGACAAGTCCAAAGATGGTTCATATCTTCAGGAGCAGAGTTGCATTGTGGACAAAGCCAATCCGGGAAGTATAGATAAGGTTTGCATTGTTGAAGAGTAGTTAAAGTAGGCAACATATCCAAGAGAAGTTTGATACGGAAGATCCAAAATTCAGGACGACCATTCTTATGTGAAGCGAAACCTTTAATTTGTGAAAGGCAAAAGTGTATACCAGCCCAATCAAAGAGTGATGGAGAGCCAAGAGCAGTGAATCGTGCCATTGAACAGAAGGATAAAAGAGCGCGAGCATCAGCTATAGAGCGGAGGAAATGCCAAATATTCATATCAATAGGCAAGGAATTAAAAGTTAATACACAGGGGACGTGGCAAAATGCCAAAGGCAGGACGGTAGGTTGCAAAGACAAATGAGTATCTTTTGCCAAAGAATCCGCATGTGCATTGTAGATATCATTACTATGAGCAGGGACTTTAATCAAAGCGACTGTAAGGTTGCGGTCCATGACAAGTTGTCTAATAGAAAGCCATAGAAGGTGATTGTGTTCACGAAGCAGCTTTGGTGAAAAGGGAACATCAACAAAGCGTTTCCATAGAGAAATTAACTGACTACAATCGGTATAAATAGAGATTGAAGAGCCATGGGAAAGAGCGTTTAATTCTAAGACAACAGCATAGATCTCAGAACGTAAGGCTGAAGGGAAACATGAAGGAATTTGTAAGGACGAAGATTCAAGAAGAAGTCCATCATCATCAAGAGCAAGCCATGCAGAAGTCATAGAAGGAGGTGAAAAGTCCGTAGCAGGATGAAAAGAACCATCAGTATACAAAGATTGCACAGAAAGTGGCAAAATATTATCTTCAGTCTTATTCATAAAGGAAGAAGAGATGGCGGAAGAAGTAGGCGGAGACGGATTTGTCAAATGAACAAGAGCCAGAGAAGTAGCATAACTCCAAGAAGTAGATAAAGTTATGGGAAGGTAAGCCGCAAATACTTTGGCATTTCTGGTAGGATAGCCTACGGTATCTGATAAGACCACATTAAAAAAACATTTCTCACTATTACAGCGTTGTTTGATTGCAGATTTCATGGATAAAGCGGGAATATTAAAGGAACAACCAGGACAAGGATTGTAAGATCGTTTATCAGCAGAAGAAGATACAGAAAGCCAATGAGACATAATAGCAGAGTTTTGTTTCCTGTAGGTGATACAAACACGGCCCACAGATAAAGTTTGGGTAGCAGAATTAAAATTAATAGCCCATTGAGGATAAAAATGATAATCTTTAACAGTATGATCTAATAAACAAGGTGAAGCTAAAGTAAAAGAAGAATTAATAAAATATGAAGACAAAAATAAAGAAGAAAAAGAAGAAGAAAGAAAATTATTTTTAATAAAATTAAACCAAGTAGGAATCCGTCCTTTACGACCCACGACACTAAGGTATTGAAGATCAAGCCAATTCATGAGATAACGTCCACAAGGAGAAGCCAACTGGGCAAGAACAAAGATATTCAAGTTCTTCCAAAGTTTCCAATTTGTCTGAAAAACGGAATGTGATAGAATAGATCAGAGGGGCAGAGCAGGTTGTAGATCACGCCTCAAAGGTCGGAAGGGGAGGGACCACGTGATATTTAAACGTGAAGAAAACAACAATGAATTAAATAAAGTATGCGTCCGAAGAGAAACAACTTGTGACCATGGTTCCAAGTTAATAGTGGTTGGGCAGCTTTTAGCACCCAAATATCCTTGAAGATAGGAGATAGCATAGAGGGCAAAGTCTTTGAAATCAGGATGTGTGAATATTTTTTGCCAAGAAGCCACATGGGAGGAGAGGAAACGGTAAAAGGCGTTTTGAATAGAGAAGGGAAGTTTTAAGAAAAGCAAAGCTAGCGGAGTAGTAGCCGCTAAGCCAGCTTTTCTTCTGAGTACTGAAAACATAGGCTTGACTATTGATTGAATATTACTATCAGAGAAAAGAGTAGTTTGAAGACGAAATTCCAATCTCGGAAGAAGGACAGCATTATAGAGATAGGCCACATGTTGTGCTAATAATTTCTTTGGACCAAAAAGAGCAGCCATATCTTTAACCATGGAGCGCGCTTGTTTAAGAACAAAATCAGAAGAGGCGGATAACGAAAACCAAACTCCTAAAAAATGAAATGAAGTATTAAGAGGTAAGGAAGAAAAGGAAAGAGAGGAATCGGAAACTAAAGAAGAAGGTGAAAGTTCAAAAGTGATCTTCGAAGAAGGGGAAGAAGAAGAAAGAAGAACATATTTTGCTGAATTGGCTTGAACATTATTTAAAGTATAAAATTCAGCAGCAATAGAGAGACGATCTTCTATACCGGACTTTGAAGAAGCAATAAGTGTAGAATCATCCATAAACGTTAAATGTGAAATTGGTAAAGAATGTTGTTCAAATTCAAGTGGAGAATAATTCAAAAGAGCTGAAGATTTCAAAATAAAAGGGTCTCGTGCTTCTTGATTTAAAACAGTAAGTAAAGGATCCAAATAAATAACCCAAAGAAGAGGGGAAATGATTTCTCCTTGATCGATACCAACACGTACTCGATAAGCAGCTGTATCACCATGACAAGTAATAATCTTATTATTTCGTCGTGTAAAAAGATTCAAAATAAATCGCACTAAGAGTGCAGGGATATGTAATCTATCTAAAGCTAATTTAAGCATATTTAAATCCATAGAATCAAAAGCTTTAGAGATATCTTGAGAAATGATCCATAGTTCCTGATCATCAGTAGAATCATGTTTTTGTTGATGAATAATCGCATCAAGCATTTTGATAGGGACATCAGTAGAACCACCAGGTAAACCAGCAAAATTACCACCTTGAAGAATTTTATTATCAGCAAGGATATTGGAGAGACGATTCGTGACGACCTTAACTACACATTTTTGAACTGTTTCCAGAAGAGTAATAGGTCGAGTGTTCTTGAGTTGAGCATCAAAATCATGAGGTTTAGGAATAGGATAAACCACAGCTTCACGCCAGTTAGCAGGAATATCACCTCGAGAAAGGCAGGTATTGGCAAGTAAAAGAGAGAAATCCAAGGCTTCACCGGACAGATGTTTAATCATTTCATAAGAAATTTTTGAAGGGCCGGAAGCTTTGTTATTTGGCATGGAGGAAATTACATCAGACTATTCTTGTAAGGAAATAGGTGCCAAAACAGGATCATATAGTGAAGCGGACACATCAGGAAGAGGGGTGTAAGCTTGTTGCCAACGAATAGGAAATGAAGCGATAGAGGAGTAATGGACCAACGGAGGAGAAACAATTGATTGGAAATGAGTTATAGCAGCTTGTTTAATATCCGAAGGATCTGTTAATAATGTAGGAGTAGAGTCCAGGACGACCAAGACGCGGTCAAGAACAATCGAACGTTTTTCAACTGATAAGGCAGAGTCAATAAAAGTGCCGAGCGAGTTCGAAAAGTGTTCATCACGTAATGCGGTGTAGTATTCCACAGAATCCGTAAGATGTTGGGCGAATTTAGTAGATAGAAAAGCAGAAACTAAATTCTTTTGTGATCGTAGAAATGATTTCAATTCAGATACGGGAGTTATAGAATAACTAGGAACTGAATAATCAGGAAGCAAGGATGCAAGATTCTCTAGATGAGAAGGTAAAGCAGCAGTCATTTGTGAAAGCTGAGTGGGCCGATTAGGACGACGAGTCGTAAGACGATATAAAAATCGATCTAGAAACTTGTTAATGGCAATAAGCTTAGTTAATTCAGGAGAGTACGAATGTCGGTGTGTATTAGAGACTTTCTGAAAGGGTAATGTTTCAATAGCAGCACTAAGTATGGCAGCTTTCAATGCATGCCACATTCGATCAAGAGAAAGAGAGGAGAAATCAAAATTAGGGCGGTATTGTCTATCTAAGTAAACTCCAAGAGAATCATCTACTTCAGTGGTAAAATTATTCCATTGTTCAACCGAAGTGGAAGCATAAGAGAAAATAGTACGCATTTCTTTTTTTTGTTTAAGACGAGATTTAGCCAAAGTTTTACCCTTTTCCGATCACTGGCTGGCGAGTTATTCAACAAAATGTTGAACATTGGCATTATAATATTTCTTGATTTACGTTTACTGCGCCATTTAACATTTTGCTAGATTTCTCGGTACCTAGTGATTGTAAAAAGACGATTTATAGCTCGTTGGATTCGCCTCATCGAGACGAATCGAATGGTGGTAAGCTCATCTCTCTGTGATCAATATTGACGGAGTTATTACTTAAAAACCATTTAATATTTTTTAATTTCGGAAATTGATCTAGTGATTGGATTTCGATGTATCTTATACCATTAGTTTCGTCTCATCAAGACGAATCGAATGGTAGTAAGATCGTCTTTCTAGGATCAATATTGGCAGAGTTATTACACAAAAATCATTAATATTTTTTTAATTCCGGAAATTAATCTAGTGATTGGATTTCGACGTATTTTATACCATTAGAACCGTCTCATCAAGACGAATCGAATGGCGGTAAGATCATCTCTCTACGATTAATATTGGCAAAGTTACGATACAATAAAGTTTTAAGTATAATTCTGGCTAAAATTATGTTAATTTTTGGCCGGAATTATGATATACAAATATAAGAAATTTTTTATATACAGACCTCTACACTAATTTACCGGATTTCATGAAATTTACTTAGTAATATATAGTAAAATTGATGATTTTCGTGATGCATAAAAGTTTATGAATTTTTAATAAAATTCAGCCAGAATTTTTTTTTTAAAAAGCCAATCAATTATAATTGTTAAGTATTAAAACAAAAAAGAAAAATTTTTAAAATATAAAAAAATTTTCTCATTGCAAAGTATAAGCAATAATTTTTCTATATGTTTTTTTCATTTTTACATATAAAATTATCTCATCCATTACTTTACAAATAAATATTTCTTTGCATTTTAAAATAGAATATTTCTGATTACATTTTTAAAAACTATAATCAATTGGCTTTCAAATAAAAAAAATTTGGCCAAATTTTATTGCGAACTCGTAAATTTTTATGCAGCCCGAAAATCATCAATTTTACTATATATTACTAAGTAAATTTTATGAAATCCGGTAAATTAGTGTAGGGGTCTGTAGTCACATCTCTTTATAATCACCAAATATGGACTGTCCCAAATGTGTGACTATAAAGAGAGTTGACTGTATTTGTACGAGCACTTAGAAATTTTCGAATGAAAATTTCAAAAATAAATTTTTATTAGTATTTTCAAAAATTCAGGAAAGAGTTGCGATAATCCTCCATATTTGGTGATTATTTTACAAGTGTTTTGTAAGTTTAGTGGCCACTACTTTCCGCACCCTCTATTGAAGGCTATGGAGGTAGGTCGTTCATTGCATCATCCTCACTAAGCCATGATGTAACCATCCCCGCCACCTTTTTAACAGGAACAATTCAACACCACAACCGAAACGCAAGGACTTATCCCAGGGACCCAAAGGCCTTTGAATCTGCTGAACACCACCCTACTCGTCCTTTAATCCGCTACATGATACTGTAATGGCTACTATTATAAACCCCTCACCATTACTACTGTCACGGAGGACTTTCGTCAGATAACCTTCAAACATCTAGACCCCTTCCATACCACTATATTAGGTACCAGGTCTCACTCCAAAGCCACTACAGCCCGCGATTACCCACCACCGATAGTACAGTTGTAATCCCCAAGTGGTATACTTTGTAGCGACCACCTAGACAGTAAGCTTGTAGGTGTTACCCAGGATCATCCCTTATGGTGGGTATCAACCACCAGGAATCACCAACCAGGGCCAGTCATGAGAGGTTTTAATCGAACCTAATCACCAAGCTATCTGTCTGCGCACGAACACCTTGGTTGGTCTAAGACCTAACAGAAGGTCAAACTACCACTAAGACATTGCACCCTCAGCTTTACCATCTAGGACGACCATCTAGCCATTACTGACCCCAAGTGGTATCGTAGAGTGACCACCTGGACAGGAAGTCCCCCCAAGGTATAGTAGTGACCTTAAGGACAGGACTGCACACATACCAATGGCCTCATAAGGAACATTAGAAGGACACCATGACCCTTAGTTGAAATGTGCAGCCTAACTGTACACACTAATTCACCATGATGCAGTCCAACTACACTAATTCCTGTACCTTCACGCTATTGGTTGTAATATTTGGTGATTATTTTACAAGTGTATTGTACGTTTAGTGGCCACTACTTTCCGCACCCTCTATTGAAGGTTATGGAGGTAGGTCGTTCATATCCTCGCCATCATTGAACCACCAGATGTCATCAAGGCCACCTTTTTAACCAAGACAACTTATCCAGCCCGTCCAACATTCAGGCATACCCCAGGGACCCGAAGGCCTTTGGATCGGAAGAACACCACCCTACTCGTCCTTTAATCCGTTGCATGATACTGTAATGGCTACTATTATAAACCCCTCACCACTACAACTGTCACAGAGGACTTTCGTCGATAACCTTCAAATATCTAGACCCCTTCCATACCACCATATTAGGTAACAGGTCTCACTCAAAGGCCACTACAGCCCGCGATTACTCACCACCGATAGTACAGTTGTAATCCTCAAGTGGTATACTTTGTAGTGACCACCTGGACAGTAAGCTTCAGAGGCATAGGATCATCCCTTATGGCGGGTATCAACCACCAGGAATCACCAACTAGGGCCCATCAGAGAAGGGAATCGAACCCAATCACCAAGCTATCTGTCCGCGTACGAACACCTCGCATGGTCTTACGACCTAACCGAAGGTCAAACTACCACTAAGACATTGCACCCTCAGCTTTACCATCTATACGACCATCTAGCCATTACTGACCCCAAGTGGTATCGTAGAGTGACCACCGACAGGGGGGAGAAAGACCCCCGCGTATAGTAGTGACCTCGAGGACGGAGCGCGCACATGCTTTCACTAGGGAACGTTAGAAGGACATCATTGACTTAGTTGAAATGTGCGGCCTAACCATACACACTAATTCACCATGATGCAGTCCAACACACTAATCCCTGTACCTTCACGCTATTGGTTGTAGCGTCTGCAGTAAAATTCTTTTTATTTCCGTGGTCAGCGGAATCGAACCTCGCGATCTCACCATACTCGAAAGCTAACGGAGGTCCTCAGCAAATAATTAACCACTCAGATAAAGGCGCGACCAACCCATATATTTGGTGATTATTTTACAAGTGTATTGTACGTTTAGTGGCCACTACTTTCCGCACCCTCTATTGAAGGTTATGGAGGTAGGTCGTTCATATCCTCGCCATCATTGAACCACCAGATGTCATCAAGGCCCACCTTTTTAACCAAGACAACTTATCCAGCCCGTCCAACATTCAGGCATACCCCAAGGGGGTGGACCCGAAGGCCTTTGGATCGGGAAGAACACCACCCTACTCGTCCTTTAATCCGTTGCATGATACTGTAATGGCTACTATTATAAACCCCTCACCACTACTACTGTCACGGAGGACTTTCATCAGATAACCTTCAAACATCTAGACCCCTTCCATACCACCATATTAGGTAACAGGTGCATTTCAAAGGCGTACTTCGCATGATCCACCCGATAGTACAGTTGTAATCCCCAAGTGGTATACTTTGTAGTGACCACCTGGACAGTAAGCTTGTAGGTGTTACCCAGGATCATCCCTTATGGTGGGTATCAACCACCAGGAATCACCAACCGAGGGCCCATTGTCAGAGAATCGACCCAATCACAAGCTATTTGTCTGCTTGCAAACGAACACCTTGGTTGGTCTATGACCTAACAGAAGGTCAAACTACCACTAAGACATTGCACCCTTAGCTTTACCATTTAGGACGACCATCTAGCCATTACTGATCCCAAGTGGTATCGTAGAGTGACCACCCGGACAGGAAGTCCCCCCCAAGGTATAGTAGTGACCTCAAGGACAGGACTGCGCACATGCCAATGGCCTCATAGGGAACGTTAGAAGGACACCATGACCGCTTGAAATGTGCAGCCTAACTGTACACACTAATTCACCATGATGCAGTCCAACTACACTAATCCCTGTATCTTCACGCTATTGGTTGTAGCGTCCGCAGTAAAATTCTTTTTATTT
This sequence comes from Rhizophagus irregularis, assembly GCF_026210795.1. NCBI lineage: Eukaryota > Fungi > Glomeromycota > Glomeromycetes > Glomerales > Glomeraceae > Rhizophagus > Rhizophagus irregularis. The sequence goes on from NC_089457.1 coordinate 3,263,617, forward strand.
CCGTGGTCATGGGAATCGAACCTGCAACCTCACCATACTCAGGCTTAATGAGGGTCTCAGTGACTAACCACTGAGATAGGGTGACCAACCCATATATATTTGGTGATTATAAAGAGATGTGACTATATAAAAAATTTCTTATATTTGTATGTCATAATTCCGGCCAAAAATTAACATAATTTTAGCCAGAATTATACATGGCCCCTGAATACAAAGATATCACATTAAAATAACTGTTTCGTACACTTTGGGAATAATTTCTCTAAGTAACATAAGTGTAACCATGTACACTTTGGCCATTTTGATACTAGTAAACATAGTAGATATCACATCAATTATCACGACGAGGTTCCAATCATCACATTCAGGGACCCTAATTATACTTAAAACTTTATTGTATCGTAACTTCGCCAATATTAATCGTAGAGAGATGATCTTACTGCCATTCGATCTGTCTTGATAAGACGGTTCTAATGGTATAAAATACGTCGAAATCCAATCACTAGATTAATTTCTGAAATTAAAAAAATATTAATGGTTTTTGTGTAATAACTCTGCCAATATTGATCCTAGAATGACGATCTTACTACCATTTGATTCGTCTTGATGAGACGAATCTAATGGTATAAGATACATCGAAATCCAATTACTAGATCAATTTCCGAAATTAAAAAATATTAAATGGTTTTTAAGTAATAACTCCGTCAATATTGATCACAGAGAGATGAGCTTACCACCATTCGATTCGTCTTGATGAGGCGATTCCAACGAGCTATAAATCGTCTTTTTACTTTGCTATGTTTATGGCCAGACCACCCATTGCCTCTTATGAGACTAATCTCGGGTCTGTGTCCTATCATCTTCATTTGGGCAACCATTATACCGAGTACTTAATTCCTCAGGTAATAGCACCACTTTTAGAAGACATTCCCATCGGGCCATTTTAGGCTAATCTGAAGCTAGGTACACGCCCTATATCCATTGCATGATACTGATACTCAATTTATTTTACAACCTTTAGAGAGCATCTACTTTCATGGAGGACTTTCGACAGGTAACATCAACCATCTAGTACCCTTCCATACCACCATTTTAAGTACTAAGTCTCACTCAAAGGCCACTACAGCCCGTGATTACCTAGCACCGATAGTATATAACCTTCTGTTAGGTCTTAGACCAACCAAGGTGTTGAGGGTGCAATGTCTTAGTGATAGTTAGACTTTACCATCTAGGACGACCATCTAGCCATTACTGACCCCAGGTGGTATCGTAGAGTGACCACCTAGACAGGAAGTCCCTCCCGAGGTATAGTAGCACCTCAAGGACAGGACTGCGCACATGCCAATGGCCTCCATAGGGAACGTTAGAAGGACACCACGACCCTGGGTTAAAATGTGCGGCCTAACTGTACACACTAATTCACCATGATGCAGTCCAACTACACTAATCCCTGTACCTTCACGCTATTGGTTGTAGCGTCCGCAGTAAAATTCTTTTAATTTCCGTGGTCATGGGAATCGAACCTGCGACCTCACCATACTCAGGCTTAATAAGGGTCTCAGCGACTAACCACTGAGATAGGGTGACCAACCCTTATAAATCGTCTTTTTACAATCACTAGGTACTGAGAAATCTAGCAAAATGTTTAATGGCGCAGTAAACGTAAATCAAGAAATATTATAATGCCAATGTTTAACATTTTGTTGAATAACTCGTCAGCCAGTACTCAGAAAAGGATAAAACTAAAAACTAAAAACAACTCTCTCCCGTTCTGTTCACTTGACAATATTTACGAAAAAAATAAAAAATTTTTTCAAAGTTTTTTATTACTTTTTCTTTATATTTTCTTTATTTTAGATAACTACGACACTCTACAAAATGACTACAAATAAAAAAAAGAAAAACAACAAGTCTAACAACGATACTACTTCTAAACGTCCTACCTCTAGCTCTCCAGCAGGCAACGTTTCTGGTCAAGGTTCTTCTATATCTGGCCCTTTGAACACTCCACCTTCGACCACCTCTACTAATAAACGTACCAGAGTCAGCGCTGATGACTCTGTTATGGATGTTGATAAACCTCTCACGCCTCCTGGTCCTGTTGAGACAACTTCCGCAGAGATACCTTCTCAACCTGATACCTCCTCTCTTGATGCCTCCCAACATGCACCTGCTAACAATAACGATAAAGGCAAAAGCCCAGAAACTACTCCCGTAGTTTCCTTCCCAGAACGTGCTGCCTCCCTGGATGCGTCCCAAGTTGCAGTACAATCTCAACCTACACTTTTCTATGCTTTGGCCGCTCCTAATGACGTCGAAGGCTTTTGGACTCACTTCGCTTCGAACCACGACACGTGTGACACGGTTGATCGACAACTTTCCTTGTTCTCCTCTTATGGTAGTCGTGCCACGTGTAGTAGATCCAACGATTTGAAGAGGATCATCATATATTTCCGAAAAAAGGATGACCTTGACAAAGCCACAGCTTCCCCTATGGATTCTTTGTTTGGCTTGCATTTCCATGCATATGACCCCAGGCTATTAAGGCAGATGAACACGCGCGTACCCTGGTGGTTACCGATATCCCCTTTTTTTAACTGACGCACTTTTGCATAGTACCTTTTCTCGTTACGGCAATATTACTCGCTGCCATACCCGTTTATCTAAACTTTATCGTACTGCATACATTACATTTGAATCTACTGGTGCTTTACAGAACCTCGACTCTACCTGGGGCGTCCTTTGTGGTGGACATTGCTTACGCATCTGCCCCGCTACTTTCTCACCTGACCAACGCGCTGAAAGACACGCTTATGTTGCTCTACTTGCCGGCCTTCCGCGTGGTACTATAGCGGTCGATCTTGCTGAAATCGCCGATGAAATTTCCGCAAAATCGATCAATGTTCCCTTCTCTATGAATTCCTATAATCCCAAACCTTACGCCTATTGCCATTTTGCTTCTGAAACTGCTATGGAAAATGCTAAATCTATTTCATGTGCCCTCAAAAAAGTTGGCCTTACTTGGCATTCTCCAGATGAAGTCATTTCTCTTTGTCATCGATGTGGTCACCCTAATTGTAACCCTGATCGATGTGGTTCCTCGTCTAGACCTAATCGCCCTTCTCACCCTTGGCAATCTAATGATAAATTACGTGCTTTATATAATAAGCATTTACCTCCTTCTCACCCTGCTAAACGACATAATCGTTTTGCCCGCCCTGATAATAATAATGATGGATACCGCCATACTAGTGCCTCTCGCCATCGTTCTAATTCTAAATCTAATAATCGACAACAATCTCGTTCTCGCTCTCAATATCAACCTTGGAATCGCGACAACCTCAATAACAATAATAATAATCAACATCGTCGTATTCCTGATGCTAATGAACTTGATCACTATGCTGATGGCATGGATGTTACATACCCTGCTCCTCCTACTGTGCTTACTGATTGGAAATCTATTGGTACTGCTCTTGAAAAAGTAGTTGAAGATTTAGCCCTCTTTACCACACAATTTGTTACCTTGAACAGCCGCATCACTAAATTGGAATCTGCTATGGCTGCTAGTGCTCCTGTTCCTGGACCTTTTGTGACAAAACCACCCTCTTACATCCCTTCCTCTATGCAAGGATGGGATGATTCGGTGACTAATACTAACAGTAATATCCTTGTTGATATTAATTCTCCTCCTTTACAATCATCATGTGGATCTATTCCGATTCCTCAATTTGCTCCTATTCCACCTTCTAATGTCGCTCCTTCCTCTCCTATTGATATGGAACAACGTCTCTCCTCTCTTTCCAATACTGTTGTCTCTTTGGCTGGCACGATTAAAGAAGGAATCCAACAAAACAACTTCATCTTAGCTCACCAAAATGGCCAAGCTAATTATTGATTGTTTTCTTTCTTTCTCCCTCTTTATTACCGATTTATCAGTGTGTAATAATGATGGACAACAAAAAACATAATTTTTTTTCTCACCCCTCTCCCCTTATTAAATTTGGTCAAATTAATGTTAATGGTTTATGTTCCCCAGTTCGACAACAACATTTGCTTAATTTCTTTCATCACTCTTCTTTTGGTGTTTTATCTGTTAATGATACTCGCCTTTCCCCTTCAAATGCTAAATTTATTTTTAATAATGAACACTCCCAACATCACTTCAGGTCCTATTGGGCCTGTTTTTCTTCCTCTCGTCCTCATGATGGTGTTGGTATTTTACTACGTAATTCCCTTTATAAACATGTTCAAACAATTGATCCTTGGAAAGGTCGCCTTCTGAAATTAAATTTATTTTTTCACCAAACTAAAATTTCAATTATTTCTATATATTACCCCCTTCTGGTTCTATTCATCAATCTATTTGTAATGATCTTATTGCTAAACTTCTTTCTTGGCTTGATTATGCCAGAACTAATAATTATTTTGTAATTATTCTTGGCGACTTTAATATTTATGAAGTTGCTCATTCCCATTATTCATCCAATCACTTTAAGCTTCTTCGCCTACTTTCTTCTCAGTTTTTTACCGATCATCAAGCTCACTCCTCTACAGATGGTCCTGATCCCACCTTTTTTCATGATAATGGATCTTCCAGACTGGATTATATCTGGTCTTCACCTGGTTTTCCTGCTCCTGGTCTCTTTTCGCAAGTGGTTACTTGCCCCAATCTTCTTGATCATCCTTTTACTGATCACAAAGTCCTTACAACTGTTTTTGACTTTAGTTCCTGCCTGGCTATTTTGGCTAAATCTCGTCTTAAACAAAAAAAAGAAATGCGTACTATTTTCTCTTATGCTTCCACTTCAGTTGAACAATGGAATAATTTTACCACTGAAGTAGATGATTCTCTTGGAGTGTATTTGGATAGACAATATCGCCCTAACTTTGATTTCTCCTCTCTTTCTCTTGATCGAATGTGGCATGCATTGAAAGCTGCCATACTTAGTGCTGCAATTGAAAGATTACCCTTTCAAAAAGTCTCTAACACACACCGACATCTGTACTCTCCTGAATTAACTAAACTTATTGCCATTAACAAGTTTTTAGATCACTTTTTATATCGCCTTACGACTCGTCGTCCTAATCGGCCCACTCAGCTTTCACAAATGACTGCTGCTTTACCCTCCCATCTAGAGAATCTTGCATCCTTGCTTCCTGATTATTCAGTTCCTAGTTATTCTACAACTCCTGTATCTGAATTAAAATCATTTCTACGATCACAAAAGAATTTAGTTTCTGCCTTTTTATCCACTAAATTCGCCCAACATCTTTCGGACTCTGTGGAATACTACACCGCATTACGTGACGAACACTTTTCGAACTCGCTTGGCACCTTTATAGACTCTGCTTTATCAGTTGAAAAACATTCGATTGTTCTTGACCGCGTCTTGGTCATCCTGGACTCTACTCCTACCTTATTAACGGATCCTTCGGATATCAAGCAAGCTGCTATAACTCATTTCCAATCAATTGTTTCTCCTCCGTTGGTCCATTACACCTCTATCGCTTCATTTCCTATTCGTTGGCAACAAGCTTACACCCCTCTTTCTGATGTATCCGCTTCATTATATGATCCTGTTTTGGTACTGATTTCCTTACAAGAATGGTCTGATGTAATTTCCTCCATGCCAAATAACAAAGCTTCCGGCCCTTCAAAAATTTCTTATGAAATAATAAAACATCTGTCCGGTGAAGCCTTGGATTTCTCTCTTTTACTTGCCAATACCTGCCTTTCTCGAGGTGATATTCCTGCTGACTGGCGTGAAGCTGTGGTTTATCCTATTCCTAAACCTCACGATTTTGATGCTCAACTTAAGAACACTCGACCTATTACTCTTCTGGAAACAGTTCGAAAATGTGTCGTTAAGGTCGTCACGAATCGTCTTTCCACCATCCTTGCTGATAATAATATTCTCAAAGGTAGTAACTTTGCTGGTTTACCTGGTGGTTCTACTGATGTCCCTATCAAAATGCTTGATGCGATTATCCATCAACAAAAATATGACTCTACTGATGATCAGGAACTATGGATCGTTTCTCAAGATATCTCTAAAGCTTTTGATTCTATGGATTTAAATATGCTTAAATTAGCTTTAGATAGATTACATATCTCTGCACTTTTAGTGCGATTTATTTTGAATCTTTTTACACGACGAAATAATAAGATAATTACTTGCCATGGCAATACATTTGCTTATCGAGTACGTGTTGGTATCGATCAAGGAGAAATCATATCCCCTCTTCTTTGGGTTATTTATTTGGATCCTTTACTTACTGTTTTGAATCAAGAAGCACGAGATCCTTTTATTTTAAAATCTTCAGCTCTTTTACATTATTCTCCACTTGAATTTGAACAACATTCATTACCAATTTCACATTTAACGTTTATGGATGATTCTACACTCATTGCTTTTTCAAAGTCCGGAATAGAAGATCGTCTCTCTATTACTGCTGAATTTTATACTTTAAATAATGTTCAGGCCAATTCAGCAAAATATGTTCTTCTTTCATCCTCTTTGCCTTCTTCGAAGATTACCTTTGAACTTTCATCTTCTTCTTTAGTTTCTGATACCTTTCTTTCCCTTTCTTCTTTACCTCTTAATACTTCATTTAGATTTTTAGGAGTTTGGTTTTCCTTATCCGCCTCTTCTAATTTTGTTCTTAAACAAGTGCGCTCCATGGTTAAAGATATGGCTGCTCTTCTTGGTCCTAAGAAATTATTAGCACAACATGTGGCCTATCTCTATAATGCTATCCTTCTTCCGCGATTGGAATTTCATCTTCAAACTACCCTTTTCTCTGAAAGTACTATTCAATCAATTATCAAGCCTATGTTTTCAGTACTTAGAAGAAAAGCTGGACTTGCTGCGACTACTCCGTTGGCCTTGTTATTCCTTAAACTTCCCTTCTCAATTCAGAATGCTTTTTATCGATTCCTCTCCTCCCATATTGCATCATGGCAAACAATTTTTACACATCCCGACTTTAAAGATTTTGCCCTCTATGCTATCTCTTATCTTCAAGGCTATTTGGGTGCTGAAAGTTGCCCAACTACTATCAACTTGGAACCGTGGTCACAAGTCATTTCTCTCCGGACACATACTTTGTTTAACTCATTGTTGTTTTCTTCGCGTCTGAACATCACGTGGTCCCTCCCTTTCCGACCTCCGAGGCAGGATTTACAACCAGCTTTGCCACTCCGATCCATTTTACCGCATTCGATTTTTCAGACTGCTTGGAAACTCTGGAAAAATTTGAATCTTTTTGTTCTTGCCCAGTTGGCTTCTCCTTGTGGACGTTATCTTATGAATTGGCCTGACCTTCGATACCTTAGTATCGTTAGTCACAAAGGACGGATCCCTACTTGGTTTAATTTTATTAAAAATAATTTTCTTTCTTCTTCTTTTTCCTCTTTATTTTTGTCTTCATATTTTATTAATTCCTCTTTTACTTTAGCTTCTCCTTGTTTATTAGATCATACTGTTAAAGACTATCATTTTTATCCTCAATGGGCTATTAATTTTAATTCCGCTACCCAAACTTTATCTGTGGGCCGTGTCTGTATCACCTACAAGAAATAAAACTCTGCTATCATGTCTCATTGGCTTCCTGTATCTTCTTCTGCTGATGAACGATCTTACAATCCTTGTCCTGGTTGTTCCTTTAATATCCCCACTTTATCCAAGAAATCTGCAATCAAACAACGCTGTAATAGTGAGAGATGCTTTTTTAACGTGGTCTTATCAGATACCGTAGGCTATCCTACCAGAAATGCCAAAGTATTTGCGGCTTACCTTTCCATAACCTTATCTACTTCTTGGAGTTATGCTACTTCTCTGGCTCTCGTTCATTTGACAAATCCGTCTCTGCCTACTTTTTCCGTCCTCTCTTCTTCTTTCAAGGATAAGACTGAAGATGATGTTTTACCACTTTCTGTGCAATCTTTGTATACTGATGGTTCTTTTCATACTGCCACGGACTTTTCACCTCCTTCTATGACTTCTGCATGGCTTGCTCTTGATGATGATGGACTTATCCTTGAATCTTCATCCTTACAAATTCCTTCATGTTTCCCTTCAGCCTTACGTTCTGAGATCTATGCTGTTGTCTTAGGATTAAACGCTCTTTCCCATAGCTCTTCAATCTCTATTTATACCGATTGTAGTCAGTTAATTTCTTTATGAAACGCTTTGTTGATGTTCCCTTCTCACCGAAGCTGCTTCGTGAACACAATCACCTTCTTTGGCTTTCTATTAGACAACTTGTCATGGACTGCAACCTTAAAGTCATTTTGATTAAAGTCCCTGCTCATAGTAATGATATCTACAATGCACAAGCAGATTCTCTGGCAAAAGATACTCATTTGTCTTTACAACCTACCGTCCTGCCTTTGGCGTTTTGCCATGCCCCCTGTTTATTAACTTTTAATTCCTTGCCTATTGATATGAATATTCGGCATTTCCTCCGCTCTATAGCAGATGCTCGCGCTCTTTTATCCTTCTATTCAATAGCACGATTCACTGCTCTTGGCTCTCCTTCACTCTTTGACTGGGCTGGTATACATTTTTGCCTTTCACAAATTAAAGGTTTTGCTTCGCATAAGAATGGTCGTCCTGAATTTTGGATCTTCCGTATCAAACTTCTCCTGGATATGTTGCCTACTTTAACTACTCTTCAACAACGCAAGCCTTATTTATACTTTCCGGATTGGCTTTGTCCGCAATGCAATTCTGCTCCTGAAGATTTGAACCATCTTTGGACTTGTCCTTATATCCTTCTGGAACTTAATCCATGTTTAACACATCGCTCTGAAGTTGTTAAATTCAGAGATTTATGTTTATCCTCGTTCCTCTCTTTGAAACTGCTGGATTCTACTTTCCAAACTGCATTCTGTGCTCTAGACTGTTGGGACTATGAAACTCCTTCTCCATCCTGTCTCTGGCTTACTAGAGGCTTGTTATCTGCGCATTTAACGACATTTTTGAAACAGAATTTTCCTCTTTCTGTTATATACAAGATTATTTCTCCTCTTTTTAACGACTTCCAGGTTAAACTGTATGGTGATATTTGGTTATGTCGAAATGTTTTTTTCCATGCTTGGGAAGAGTCGCAGGGTATCTCGGCTGCTTCCAAACTACGTGGCCTATCTTCAAAACCTCCTATTGCTATTTCTTCACAATTTCACAACTCTTCTTTGGCGACAGTTTCTCAGGATTCCTGGATTTCTTGGATATCTTCTTCTATAATTCGGGGTGGATCATGGATCTCGCACTTGGATTTTCTGCGCCGCTTAACAGTTCAACCTCTTAGGATTTCTTTCTGGTAACGGACTGGATTTTTGGATGTTGGATAGTTGACTCACACTGGCCTTCAGGTAAAGTTGGAGTATGCGATTCTGTAATAGTTTAGTTTTTCTTTGCTTTATTTTATTGAGTTTAGATTTCTTTACTTGTATGAGTCGTGAAGCTACTCTTTTTATTTTTTATTAGTCTATTTTCTTATTTTTGTAATATTGTTCGATCTCATTTTCGATGTTAAAATATAAATAAAAGATAAAGTCACTAGACTGTTTGTACAGGAAAAGGATAAAACTACCACCATTCGATTCGTCTCAGTGAGATGATTCTAACAAGCTATGATACATCTTTGTACGATTATTAAATGCCAAGTTATTTAATATATTCTTTATATAACTGTGATTATAAACGGTTCTTTTTAATATAAGATTTTTGAGGATAGGTGTGATAGTGACTATAGATAGATTGTGACTATATAGGATAGATTTTAATAATAAAGTGTTTTGAACATTCAACTGGTGTGACTATATAGTAGAATGTGACTATAACGGGAGTGACTATAGAGGGAGTTGACTGTAATTCCTAAATTAAGTATACTTTTCGTATAATTTAAAACTAGGAAAAGGGAACCATTATTAAGTCTGAAGCGCAGTTATCATCATGTGCCGGATGGATAACAGGACATTTGTATAATTTGTCTTACGTAATTTTGTAATTTTGTGAAACTGATACGAATAGTATATAGTTCTTCCTGGAATATTACAATTCGAAATACTATTTTAAATATCCATTTGTACAATTTCAGTATATTTTAAGAATATTATATTAACATATCTAAATTACTGATAAATTACTTTTAAGGATATTTTTCATATCTAATCAGAATATTTTAAAATACCAGTCAATATTACATTTAAAAATTAAGTATATTTTTTGTATAATTTAATTCGTGATCCGTCTCCAAACCAGTGAAATCTACTAATACATTTTGGGAAATTATTTTGCAAATTAATTTAGTGAGAAATTCAGATATGAGCAATAGATACAGCACGCAGGAAATGTGAAATGAACTTACAAATTATTAGAGAAAAGTAGTTTAGAAGAATTGCAAAATTACTAGATACACCACTCAATATAAGCAAAATATAATACGACCTGTGTTTAATAGAAATAAATAATTTTAATACTTTTTTTTTGTTTTTTCTTATTTATAACCTTTAAATAAATTATTTACCAGCAAATAAATAACATTTTAATAAAAAAATATCAATTTTGGGATTGTCACACCTCTTGTATTGAATAATTATGCCATTTTTAAAGGCTGGAATCCAGCGTCGCTAAAGAAAAAATTTTTAACTAATCGTTCAATGTAAAAATTTTTGATGGATCCTGATTCCCTCGATTTTAAGCAATTGGTTACACTATTTTTCAGCCGGGTTGTAATACAAATTTGGCTGGTTACTTTTTAGGCAATATCGCCAATTTGTATAACAACGTAGCCTTAAATGGCAAGTATATGTTGATCAAACTTGTGATATTAATATTTGACGATGCAAATTTATCATTCAATATACCCAGAACATTATTATATAACACTTAAAAAAAAAAAATTCTGGGAAAATCAACTCAAAAGCCATTTAAGTTATAATTAATTTGTAAAACCAGTTCCCCGAAATTTATTAGTAGTTTTCACTGGTTCAGAAACGGATCACGAATTAAACTTATTTATTATTATAAAACACTATTTTAAATATACTGTTCATACAAATTTCAGTATATTGTAAGAATATTATTTACTATATAAGGATATTTTAACCATAAAACTAGTACAGTTTAAGGATGTAGACTTTTTATAGGAATATACTATATAAGCTAGAGGTCTGCAAATGGGACCTGCAACCTAAAAATCTGAACCCAGCCCAGACTCGGATCCAGGTTTGGGCTGGCAAATTTTCCTTCAAAATTCACCTGGACCGGGTCTAGGCCGGCATTTGATTTTCATAAATTTTCCAGGCTGGGTCTGGGTTTAGATTCTCAACCCAGAATTTTATTAATTCTGGCCAAAATTTTGTTGATTCTGGTTGAAATTTAAATTTAAGTTTTTTGATTTAATTTTATATAATTTATTTCCTTTTTAGTGTATTATAGTATATTATAGTTAACAAATTTTTCTAATATAACTTTTCACTTGTATTGTTTTTTAAAAAAATTTAAATGTTATGCTACAATTTCATTATTTTTTTTAAATAAATAGAATAAATAAATAAATAAATAAAATTTTATTTTGTTTTTTATTATTATTGAATTATAATTGTGAAATTAGTTTGTTTCTTTTAAATTCTTATTGTTTATTTTAATTTTAATAAAAAAAAAATAAAAACGCGCATCATAATATGAACTACGATCAACAAAAATAATGGTTGATTTGCTAAAAAAAAATAAATAAATTTTTATTTATTAAATTATTTATAATAAAATTATTTTTTTTAAAAAGAAATAGTAAATTACTATACAAAATTTTTATTTATAAATAAATATATTATCTGTTATTTCAAATCATTAAGTTTTCGCGTTGTTTAAAATTATCAAATTGCTGTGACACAAAATTTATAATTGTGATCTACATTATATTTTCACGTTATACTTCAAAATTTTTATTATATATTATTAATATTCACAATTTTTATTATATTAAATATCAACATTTTCAAATAATTAGTGAATTTTGTTTCAACTGTTTATATAAATAAATATTATTATTGAATTTCTTGATTTGCCAAAAATTACTACACAAAAATGATCTACATATAAATTTATTTTGATTTGCCAAAATCACTATACTAAAATAATTTACATTTATATACTAAATAATTATAAGAATTCCAGGTTGGGCCAGGTTTTGATATTATGAATCCAGGCCAAACCGGGTTGGCATAAAATATATATTTAAGGCCTGGGCTGGCCTGGGCTGGTATATATATTCATATATTATTTCTGGACCAGGTCGGGTTTTAAAATATGAGCAAATGCAGACCTCTAATATAAGCTTTTGCGGCAACTTATAATTGTAAATTAAAGATGCTTAATTTTGAAAAAATTTTTTAAAATAATAAATATACTGCAGCAACAACTTCGCAACTTAATTGTAAATTTCATTTTTATTTTATTTTTTTTTATTTTAATTCCCTACTTTTTGTGGATTTTGCCTAAGTTTAATTTAAAACTATTAATCTAACTAATTTATTAACCTTTTAAACTACACTATAAATTCAAACAATAATACACATAAATAAAAGAAAAAATATTAAATTATTTCCCTTAGTTTACCTTCTTCATTAATCGTATTATCTTATCTTTTACATATACTGTTCTTGTGACACTCTCCTCTGATCCAACTACCCCAACAGCACCCAGAAAAATTCTTCGATCACGTGATATTGTGGCACATATGTGGCATATACTCTTATCATTAATTGGATAAACAAATAATTATACTGTATATCGATCATATCAATCATCTTTTTTTTTTCACAAAATATAACACGTTAAAAAAAATATAACCCATCTTAAAAGTTAAAATTTGAAGATTCAAAAGGTATGTATACGCGTATATTATGGTTTTTTTTATGGGTTTTGTTTTTTATCGCACCTGCGTTATGTCGTATCCCTATAATATGTTACATATAAAAGTCAAAAATGACATTCTAAATCCTTTTTGATATATTAAGAAAACTTGTAGAACGGTCAAAAATACGTATAGTATAAGGTTTCTTATAGTACATAGTAAGTGCATAAGGTCTCACGCAAGGATTTTTTAAAAAATGGGAAATCTGAATGAAGTCATGTGATAAAAATGATCGACATAATTAATATATGAAAATTACCAAAAAAGGGAGATGCGACATATCGCAGGTGCGAAAAAAAACATATTCCTTTTTTTATATTATGTATTTAACAACATAAAATATATAATAAAAATATTACCATATTAGAAACAATAAAAAACAGCTTATTCTAAAAATATACCCTATAAAAAGTATTATACTTAAAATATACTTACAATATATTTAAAATATACTTAATTTAAAAATTGCAAAATACTTATAATATATTTTAATATATCTAAAATATACTTAAAATTATCTTAAAATATATGTCTAATATATTTAATTTTTACCCATATACTTAAAATATATTTAAATTAGGATTAATTTTACATTCACCTCCGGTGAATTTCACCTTGATCTGCAATGCATTAAAATTTTAAATTTACCCCGGTAAAATTCACCAGGTGATTTCATATTACACAAACACGTAGCGCATATTTTGTTTTTTGCTTTCTTGTAGTATTATTTCCAAAATGGCTGGAACTTCTTTAAGGTAAGATTTTTTTTATTTTCTTATTACTTTGCTAGTTTAATGTTCTTTTTCTCTTATGCTAACTTGTTAACTTGTTTTTCAGAAAACAATTTCAAATAACTTTAAGAGGTTTAAGGTAAGACTCACTTTTATTGCTAGTATTTTGCTATTTTATTGTTTTCTTTATTGAAAATAATACTAACAGTTTCTTTTATTTTCTATCATCACTTTATTACCTTTTCATTTTCTATATCCATTTCACTCCCTTTTCATTTATTTGCTATTATTTTTTTTGCTCCTTTTGTTTTTTATTATTTCATTATTCCCTTCGCCTCCATTTTATTTTTCTATCATTCCCTTTGCTCCCATTTTGTTTTTAATTATCCTTTTCATTTATCATCATCCCTTTCGCTCCTATATCATTTTTCATCACTCCATATCGCTCCATATCATTTTTCATCACTCCATATTGCTGATTGCTTCATATCATTTTTCATCACTCCATATCATTCCATATCGTTTTTCATCACGCCATATCGCTCCATATCATTCTATATACTCCATATCATTTTTCATTACTCCATATTGCCCCATATCATTTTTCATTGCTCCATATTGCTCCATATCATTTTTCATCACTCCATATTGCTCCATATCATTTTTCATCACTTCATATTGCTCCATATTGTTCCATATCATTTTTCATTACTCCATATCGTTCCATATCATTCTATATCGCTCCATATCACTCCATATCACTCCATATCATTCCATATCATTTTTCATCACTCCATATCGCTCCATGTCATCTTTCATCATTCCATATCGCTCCATATCGGTTTTCATCATTTCATATCACTCCATATCATTTTCCATCATCTCCATATCATTTTTCATCACTCCATTTCGTTTTGCAACATTTCATTTCATTTTTGTCATTTCATTTCATTTACATCATCCCATTTCACTCCCATTTTGTTTTTCATCATCCCTTTACTCCAATTTCATTTTTCACATTGTCTTTTTAATTTCATCATCCACTTCATCCCTTTTTTACATATTCATTTCTTTTCCGTCATAAAATTATTAATTGTTAACTAAATTATAAAGGATTATATATCTTATGCATTACTATAGGTTTTAAATTAATAAAAAACTTAGATTAAATGGTTAGTAGATGGGTGTAATAGTTTAATTAAAGTTATGTATATTCTTGTAATTTAAAAAGAAACTTTTCGTTAATAAAACTTTATAAGTTCATGCTAAATGGTCAATAGAAAAACTTTTTTACACGTTTTTATTCAAACATAAAAATTTGAAGTTACGTAATTACCGATCTTAGCAAAATTTTAATATAATAATAAATATCACGTGATATGGTGAAATTCACCTCCCAGAGTCCTCCGGTGAATTTAACCTCCGGTGAGCGTTAAAATGATCCTTTAAATTATATTTAAATTAAAATTTAAGTATATTATAAGATTATTATAAGTATATTTTTTACATACTTAAAATATACTTAAAATATATTATGAAATATATTATAAGAATATTTTAAAAAATATATCTATAATATACTTAAATTTTAATTTAAATATAATTTAAGTATATTTTAAGTATTTGGGCAAAAATTAAATATATTAGAAATATATTTTAAGATGATTTTAAATACATTTTAAGTATATTATAAGTATTTCGCAATTTTTAAATTAAATATATTTTAAGTATATTTTAAATATATTTTAAAAAGTTTTTAATTATATTTTAAATATAAATACTTTTTATAGGGATAGTATATTTATTTTAAAATCTTTCCAGGTTCGTGGATTGGTATGGCGATTTTGATATGTTTTTACATCAGAATATAATTTATGAACCCCCTCCAAACTATTTCTTATTGCTTTGGCCCATCTATAATTACCGAAAGTCTTTTGTTTACGAATTATTTCTAATGTACCATTTAACTATTCCTCATATTCATCAAATATTTTATCAGTTTCATTTTTATCATCATCTTCAATATTCGTAACATCTTGTAAAATACCTATTATTAAAAAAATAATATTATTAATATTATCAGAGATTATTATTAATATATTTACTATTATGTTACCTTTTTGAATATTATCATTCTCTATTAATACAATTAGAGGTAGGCTCCGGTGAAAAACGTAAATCCGGTCATCCGGTCAAATCACGTGATTTGTGTCGATCATTTCCTTTTTTAGGTCGAATGTTACACTAATTTCCAAAATCGGTAAGATCGATTTTTAGAAAAAATATTTTTTGTGGAACGGGTATCGCCCAAAAAGGAAATGATCTACATACCCGTGATCTACATCACGTGATCGGATGAAATAACGGATTGAACGGATGACCGGACCCTACCTCTAAATACAATATCTGATTCACTAGTGGTTTCCATAGTATTAAAGAATATGAAAGGATATCTTTCTTGACGATAAACATCATAAAATGATTCTGGTCTACCATATTGTTGGACAAGATGTTTACAAATGAAAAATCTATTACGAGTAAATGATAAACAACTGCAAATCCATCTTGTAATATCTGTTAAATAAAAATTATTGATTTTTACATTTTCAAGTTTTTTCCATTCTCTCTTAAAATCTTTTTTCCAAGATATGTGTTCTCTTTCATTTAAATATTTTTGATATTGTTGCTGATGATGAGGGATCAACCGGCTGATAATTATATAAATAAGAAGATCAATTCGTGAACGAAAAAACTTTAGTAAAAAATCCCGTTTTATAACTTTCCAGTGGGACTCCATCAACATTGTTGTACAAAAAATACAAATTTGATTTTCAATAGCAGCACGACTCACATTTTTTTTTGATACCAGTTGATCCAAAGATAAGCTCACACATATCGTAAATCATACTTAAAACAAAATTCATAAATTTCCTGAACTGACAATTTTCATATATCTTCTTTTGATAGAAATTCTCCTGCACAATTGGGAATAAGTGGATGTCGATGCAAATGAGTTTCTAATAATTCAATAATTTTAGGTCTAAGATCTATCTTTTGGACAAAAAATGAAATTTTTTTCTTTTTGATTAGATATTACAGGATAAAACTCAATATCAATAAAATCAAATGTTTCGTGAGCATCATAAGAACTATAAGTTGTAGTTTTTGGATATGTATTATCTGAAAACTTCTTTTTTAATGCTTTTTTGATATGTCATAAACATAATTGTATTTTTATATTATTCCAGGTTGATTGGGCAGCTGTAATCTGAGCGAAATCCTTGTCAGTTAAAAAAAATTGTAAATAATTTAACCCTCTAATTTGCAATTGGTTAAAAAATTCTACAAGAATTTCCATTTGTATACCATCATTTTTTTTTATACTATCTAATAAAAGATAAGCCAGTGCAAAACCAGTACCATCTGATTGCCCAATTACTGAATAGAGTTCAAAATCTAGAGCATTTGTTTTATCTGATAAAATAAAGAAAAGTTAAAATAAGTAAATTAAAAAAAAATCTTTTTTACTTACATGTTGCATCCACAACAATTTCCTTATTTGTTGACAAAAGTTCAAAGAAGAGTGTTATAAATCCCAAGTAATTTATTTCACCTTCAATATTCACTAAAATAATTTCATAGTTATATTCTTCAAGGAGCAATTTTGCAGATTTCAATTGATTATTTTTATCACGAATATACTTCTGTTTAATAAAATTAGCCCACCATGCATGAACTTGTTTTTGGATTAAATCTGGATTTTCTTGTTCAAGTTGCCGAAATATATCCTTTGGTGTAAAATTGATATATTGCTTTATTTTTTCTTTAATTGTATCACTAACAGCATATCTTTCTGAATGTTTATGCAATATGTCATATTTAAGATGAATAGTCACAAGAAAAGTATTCATATTAATAGATATAGTTATAAGTCCAAACGTTTTATATATTCACGATCTCTTTGTTTATTCAGATCTTCATTTTTACAAGGTTTTTTTGCTAATTGTTGACATTGAGAGCAATAATACCAATAAGTATAAATTTTGTCAGATTTTTTTGATAAATAGTGTTCTTTGTAACTATATAAAAGTATAATAATAATTAATAAATATAATAGTAATTATTATTTTAGTATAATATTAGTAATAAAAACACTCACATATAATAATAGCCATCTGCTTGTTCCACTAATTTTGCGACTTGTTTAGAAATATTACATGGCTCTTCTTTTAATAATTCATTTTTTATTATAAGAATACATGAAAAAAGAACACCATTTTCCTTATTTTCCAAGTATTCATTACTCCCAATTTCAACAATTTTATCATAGAGCTTTTTTTTAACATTATTCCAATATAATTGTTCTAGCTGATCTTTATCATTAAGATAATGAGTCCGATAAACAGTAGCTGCTTGTTCTTGACAATTAATATATGTTTTTAAATCACGTCCAGTTTTACTTGTAAAAAAATTTGTATCAAAATGCTGATAACATTTAGAACATTGTTTTTTACTGATAGAAGTCATCTTTATTGCATATTTTATGTTGTTAAATACATAATTATAAATAAAAAAATAAAAAAAATATAATATACACGTAATTATATATTTTATGTTGTTAAATACATAAATATAAAAAAAAACCATAATATACGCGTATACATACCTTTTGAATCTTCAAATTTTAACTTTTAAGACGGGTTATATTTTTTTTAACGTATTATATTTTGTGAGAAAAAAAAGATGATTGATATGATCGATATACAGTATAATTATTTGTTTATCCAATTAATGATAAGAATATGTGCCACATATGTGCCACAATATCACGTGATTGAAGAATTTTTCTGGGTGCTGTTGGGGTAGTTCTCTGATCCCGTATCAATACTTTGTTGCGTGGAAGTTGATTGATTTTCTGATCTCAAATCATTTATAACTTCCACTACTTTTTCTACTGATTCGTCATCCACCTTAAACTTCCCTTTATCTCTATCTTCCTCAAATTGTTTTGCGTTACAAAATTTTCTTACTCGCAAAGAACAGAATACTTGAAGAAAAAAGGATGAAATTAGAAAATGAAAATGAAAGAAATGAAAAAAAACAAAAAACTTTTCTAAACACATACCTTTTTGCGAAGAGCAGCAAGAACTGAAAACCTAAAGGAGAGAAGAACGAAATTAACAAGGAATGAAGAATGAAAGAAGCAAAAAGAATAATTCTAACCATTGCTTGCCCATAAAAAACTGCAAAGAACCGAATACCGAAATAAAAAATGGATGAAATTAGTAAAGGAGAATGAACGAAAAAAAAACAAAAAAAAAGATATACAACACCTGCCTTTTATGAAGAGCTGCAAGGAACCAAGAACCTAAAGAAAGGGTAAAATTAGAATGAAGAAACTACATAAAAATGAAAAGAGAAACACTGATCTTACTGAAAATCTAAAAAAAAAAGAGAAAACAAAATCAGCAAAAATAATGGAAAGGAAACCAAAAAAAGAATCAAAAGTAAAAAACACTTGCCTTTCACAAGAACTTAAAATTGAAGGAAAGGGATAGTAAAGGAGGACGAGAAAGAAAATTTTTTTTTATTATTATTGTGAAGAACTGCAAAGACTGAGACCTAAAAAGAAGAAAAAAATGTACATTAGCAAGGGAACAAGCAATAAAAGAAAAAAAAAATTAAAGGCCACCTTTCCGTATATAGAGAATTAAAGAACTGAAGTAATCGAGTTCTTGAAGACGAAATTAGGGGTTAATATAAGGAGTAGTTTCTTTTTTTTTTCTTCGTTATATACTCGTTAAGTTCCAGTATAATTATATATATCTTTTTTACAAATTTTTGTAGCTTAACGTACCAAAACTTAAAGACACACTCCTTGATTCTTTACACTCGCTTAAAAAATCTTTTTCGCTTAGATTCTGTTTATTTAAAAAAGAAACAACTACATTTGCAAAGAAACTAAGACCTAAAAGAAGAAAAGAACGTACATTAGCAAAGGAAAATAAGAAATAAAATAAAAAAAACAATATTTAAGCCTACCATGCTTTGAAAACCAACTAAAGCTTAGGAAGGACAGAAAAATATCTTGTAAGATATTTTGAAGATATGACATAGTATACACATTATTTGCATTCTTATAAGAATTATTGCAATGCTGATTAATTATTAATGTGAAGCTCAGTGGTCGAATATAAAGGTTTGAAACATTTTATTTCAGATGTAGAACCCTTTCTTGATTAGTGAAAGTCTACTATAGACTAGTTATTTTAAATGAAGAATTAAAGAAGTAAAAAAAAGCCTTTCTTTCAGCTTTTCGAAGCCGCCGAAGGGAAAGAAAGAGAGAAGTAATATAAATTTTTTTTTTTTAAAAAAAAAAATTTCATCAGTTCCACCAGTTTCCAGTTTGGTTTTCAAGTCGGATTATTAAATAAACTGAACCAGAACTGGAATTGAACCAGAAATTTTGGATTAAAATTTTTTAGAACTGAAACGGATTTTCAGTTCAGTTCCAGTTCAGTTTTTGGATAAAACTGGAACCGTTCAGAGCTTTAGTTTGGGATTCTAAATAAATGCTTTCTCTATCTTAATAAACTATTTATATTTTAAAAAAAATTAAAAAAAACTATATAAAATTAAAATTAAAAATTGGATAAAAAAAAAATAAAATTAAAAAATCTAAAATTAAAGATCAAAAATAATTCTAGTAAAATATATAAAAGGTTATATATGCAAAATTTTATTATAATATTCTATTTTATACTTTAAATTCTTTTAAAGAAAAAAATCTTTATAAAATAAAATTTACCAATACATTTTTTATTATAAAATTTTACTAATAAAAAAATATTATTTTCTATAAAAAATTTTCAAAACTCTTCAAATAAAAGATTCCATTAAAATTTCTCCAACAAAATTCTTTACCAAAAAATTTACTAATAAAAGTTTCTATATAAAAAAAATAAATGCTTTGTTTATCTTAGCAAACTAATTGCACTTTAAGAAAATTAAAAAATAACAAATATTAAAATTAAAAATTGAATAAAAAAATAAATTAAAAAATCTAAAATTAAAGATTAAAAATAAAATTAATAAAATATATAAAAGGTTATATATGCAAAATTTTATTATAACATTTTATTTTATACTTTTTTTTATTAAAAGAAAAAAATCTTTATAAAATTTTTTTATTATAAAACTTTACTATTAAAAAAAATATTTTATCAATAAATTTTCTGTTAAAAATTTTCAAAACAAAAAAAATCCCATTAAAACTTCTAATGAAATTTTTATAAAAAAAAAATCTTTTATTAAAAAAAAAATTTTTCCAACAAAATTCTTTACCTACCTTAGCAAATACTTTGCCTATTGGTAAACTGTTTGCACTTTAGCATTAAATGCTTTGCCCATCTTAGTAAACTGCACTTTAATGTTAAATTCTTTGCCTTTTGGCAAATTGTTTATACTTTATAGTATTAAATGCTTTGCCTACCTTAGAAAACTGTTTACACTTTAATATTAAATGCTTTGCCTATTGGCAAACTGTTTGCACTTTAACATTAAATGCTTTGCCCACTTTAGCAAACTGTTTGCACTTTAACATTAAATACTTTGCCTATTGGAAAACTGTTTGCACTTTAGTATTAAATGCTTTGCCTATCTTAGAAAACTGTTTGCACTTTAACATTAAATGTTTTGCCTATTGGCAAACCGTTTGCACTTTAGCATTAAATGCTTTGCCTATTGGCAACTGTTTGCACTTTAATGTTAAATCTTTGCCCATCTTAGCAAACTATTCACAAATACTTTGCCTATTGGCAAACTTTGTGTAACATAATTTTAAAGTTAAACTGTTTGACGATATTGGCAAAAGAATTTGACTGTAAGGTCAAATAGTTTGATGATAACAGCAAATCATTTAAACTTCGCAGTTAATCTTGACCGTCAAACAGTTTAACTCTCAACGTTAAACTTCTGTCCAGCCTAGCATTCCATAGACAGATACTGTATATGTATTAACGACTGAATTTCTACTGTAACTATGATGTAACTCTGTAGATCTATTACGCAATATAGTCATTAAAAGCAAGTAATTCCGTTGCACAATCTGTTCGATCTGTATCGAATTTTTCTTTTATGGATATTTATGATATTTATATTCCTAAGTATATCCGAAAGTATGACACATTTTTACGTAACGTCAAATCGTTTTTTTTTGCACTAATAATTTTCATTTTCAAGGCTATACGCTTATTATTGGTTAGACACTTTAAAAGAACCATGGGCGAGAAAGTTGATAGCAGATTTCGTGATGCCATTCAGGTATGTTGAAGGAAAACCAAAACTTCATTTTTAACCTATTAAATATGAAAATAAACCAAGAACTAAGCAAAGAGAAGCAAGCCATATTAATACTATGTCAGAAGAAGGTCAACTATTCCAAAAGAAAAAAAAAATGAATGTAACGTATCATACATATTTTATGTAGGGCAAATGGAACCGTAATTCCATTCGGTACAGCGGGAATTATGGTACAGCCACCTTTTTGTCGTCCAGTTTTAATGATAACGGTGTGGGACGTAGTGTGTCTCCTTTGGACGCACTACATCATGGGAATGAGTTTCCTCGAGGAGATGAGTTATCGAAACAAGAAAAAATATCTTTCCAGAATGCTTATCAACTTGACCGACAAAATGGAGATGATGGAGGAGAATGCGTTGAGTCGCCCAACGACATTGAATTTAACGCTTTCGGTGGAAAAAAGGAAGATTGTACTATTTATGTTCGGAGCGTCAGTCCGCAGCGGAATAGCAACACAGAGATCGGAGAGACGGACGTTATATTTCAACAACAGGTCAATAGCGGAGTCAAGAGTGGAAGCTATACCAGCATTATCGAATGTTGTCCTAATCAGGAAAGAACCCAGACTCTGCAGTCATCAATGGGGCAACTGCTCCGAATCGGTACCTTGGCAGGCACTACATGGACGAAAGAAATACCGAAGACCCCGTGTCATCTTGTTGTCCCAAACGTTCAATCTAGAGGAGCAAATATTCCTGAAACCATGTCTCCAGTGCCAGCGGGTGGCAAGCAGGATGAAGTTCGAGGGTGTCGCAATAGTTCAACCAATCCCCTAATGATAGTTGATATGATCGCAAGTGAATCAGATCGTTGCCGTGTTGCAACTTATATTAACCGTAATCTTGAAAGTGGAGATCCTCCTATATGTTATATGCGAGATGTTAAACAGTTTGGTTTTGATCATATCATCATTATCGGGAAACGTTACTGTGGACTTCTTTTTCTAGACTGTTTTGGTCGCGTGTTTGATTGGGACTCTATGAGCGATGTATTATGGCCACTTGGGGATTATTGGAATTTGACAACAAAAGAATCCCGGACTAGCAGTATAGTATGGGGTTTGGAATTCGATGGGACTATTGTTGAATTTGAAGATGGTATGTGAAGATTCTGCTCATTCTTTGTTATCTTATTTTTTATAATTATTTTCTTTTCTTCCAGATTCACCAAACGAATACTATACCTATCCTGTTGCAGAAAAAGACAAGAGAAAGAGTTCGAAAAAGAAGAAGAGCTCGAAAAAGAAGCATCACTGATTTGGTCTTTATATTGTGTGTCGATTAAGGATGATGTGCACTTTTTTCAATTTATGTTTGCTATTAATGGGTTATTTGTGCATTTCAAAAATAATGTGTATGCTACGTGTGATTCACTGTTACAAATAAACGTGTAAAAAATATAATTACATATGCCCTAGTCTCAAAAGATAGGATTGAAAATATTTTTCTGGCAGCATTGAAGACCCAATTTTAGCCATGTGATTTTTTTTTTCTGGCTTGCGAAATAGGACAGTGAAATCTGAAAAGATGTATAAACTTTTAATGGCATAGGTAAAGAAAAAATAGCGCGGATTAAAACCACACCTCAGGTTTCATCTTAAATCTAACTAAGGATGAAAAGGATTATGTAATGGCCGAAGTCTTAAAACAGAAACTTCGTTAATGTCCTGCGCATTTTTGCCGAGCCCGGACACGGTGTCCAGACTCTACCATTAGAAAAATAGTATTTCTTACACATGTATTTTCAAACATATATTAATAAAGCATCTGCAGTTAGTGTAACACTTTTATTTTAATATTTACTGCTAAGTCTTTTTTGCCAAACGTCATAGAAAATAGTATTTCGAATTCAAATTTCCAAAATGTGCAGGAACGTGGCGCAGGAAAAAAGAAAATAACGAAAATAAAATAAAGGTAACGACAGAAAGAATAAACCAAAATATATACTAGGTAGAGGGAGGACTAAAAATAATGACAGAGACAAATAAAGGTAGGGAGCTCAAAAAGAACCAAAACTCAGCACACACATTTCATCAACAGGTAGTAACTTCGTTGGTAAGAACCTCTTCTAAAGATGAAGGTCCAGCTTGCGAACCGCTTGGCCAGTTAGCTTTAAAAGCGTAAGAACTAAATGCACTACTTTTTATAAAAAAAACATGGCTAATTTGCTGACTACTGCGCCATGTGATTAATTCTTTTTTTCTGCGCAATTTATTTATTTATTTATTTTATGTGAAGCCGGACAGCCAAATAAACAGGATAAACTCCCATCGGAGTACGATCCTAATTCTTGTCATCATCCCGCCAGGAACCAGTAAAAGCTCAAGGAAGGACCCTAACTTCTAATTATATAAAAGGGCCATAGCTTATCCTACCGCTACGGCCAACGTAAGGATAAGGAACATCCAAAAAAAATAAAAAAAAAAGGAACCATAACGAATATGAATATATAATTATAAGAAGTTGTGGCAATCTACACATTATAAATAGAATAGTTCAACGTACAAACAGGTGAAGAATAGTTAATTATATCAGTTCTGTCTAAATGATTAAAAAAAGGACCACTATGTAAAAAATTTGAAGAAGTGAATAAAATAAACAAAAAATCTTTTTCTAGTTTAAAGTTCCAAAAATTATTACAAAAAGGATTGGAATAAACAATAAATTTTCTCTTCCGGGGGTTATGGTCGGAGATTAGTAGAGTATTTTCGTGAGTATCTGAACGGTTGGACCTATTGTTTTTGCGATAATCCACAAAAGATTTTTTTGTAAGGTTTAATTCTTGACGAAGAACCTTCCATTTTTCATTACAAGGTTTCCATAGGTCAGTTTTAAAGATTAAACTACAATGATGGAAGAATGGTAATAAAAGGTGGTAATAGCTTTGGTGGTATTGAAATGTGATCGAAAAATTCCAACCAGATCACGTGTGATGTAAGATCTCATTAATAGTAGCACTACCGGATGAATAGGTTCATTCTGAAAAGCCCATCTGAACGTTTTGGAATATTTAATTGAATCATTAATTAATAAAGGATGCTTGTCCGCATTATTAGCAAGTATATCAATCAAGTCCTGTCCCAGCTTCTTGAAGATATTAACAATTGTAGTTCGCAGTTGAAGACATGTCCAAAAATGATCGTTCGTTTCTAGGATATTATTACAGAAAAAACAATTAAGTTTATCCGCAGGTAAAAGTAACGGAAAGTTTTGGTGTAGGATATCTTTAGTTGGTAAAGAAAAAGTAGAGCATCTAATTTTCCACTTAGTATCTTTGGAGTGTGCGATCGTAGTCGTATCATTTCTTCCATTATAATCAAACCATTTAGCAGATAAAGACCAATCAATGAGATTATCTTTGGTAGCTTGTTTAATTGGTCCAAGTGATTGGTGATTAAGGTGAGTTTCAATTCTTCTATAATTTAGTATAGTGCCTACACATTTACGTACATCCTTATCTAAAGGGATGTTATTGTTCCATTTAAGAGTTAGGGTTTGATGAGGTAAATGATCCTAAATGATCTGAGTAGGTATTGGTTGAAGAAGACCTACTTTGGCTAGTGCATCAGCTCGGTCATTATAATGATCATTTGAATGTGCTTTAACTTTAATAAAACAAACGACTAATTTTAATTCCTAAATTAAGTGGTGAATGGAAGACCATAGGATATTGTTATTAATTTTGTTAAATCTTCGTGGAGAAATTGAAGAAAGATTTTTAGATTTGTGAAAAGTATCAATTGCTGCTTGTGAATCTGTAAATATTCGAACTCTGCAAGATGGCGGACATACTGCAAGATACATTAGAATTGCCATGGTTTCAGCCTTGGTCAAGGAAGGAAAATATTGAATAGATCCGTTATAAGTAAAATTAACAGTAGTTAAGTTGGATGTCGTCCAACCATATCCCATAGGAAAACCACCTTCTGTCGTATTAGCATCAAATAAGCCATCTGTATAAAAATCTAACAATAAGAATTCAGAAAGACCATGAGCAATATTTGACAATTCAGTTTTATGTTCCTGATTGTAGAATAGCGAATTAATTAGTCTAGAGTTAATTCTAATATGTTTATTATGCTCTTGGGAAATTCCCACTGGACGAAAGTCTATTGTTGAACTATGACCACGTTGGACCAAAAAATCATTATAAGCCAATAATCTATAATGGGGTGATTATACTTTAATAATTGAAATGAATTAAGCAACCAGGTAGGCGAACAACATAACTCTGATTTTTTCTTTTTGCCCAGACAAGTAGTTAAAATTAAGTTTTTAAATTTAATCTGAACGATACATTTAGGTCTCATATCTCCAACATAATAGCTGTAGTGTGAGGAACATCCAGAATACCGAACAATAGTGTTAGGAGTAGAACGAGAGTATTGTCATTAGATGATGGTGAAATGTTTTGATGAATCTAATGTTTCACATAAGAAACAGGCGTGCAATCTGGAAAATGAGTAGTGCTCAATAGTTTGCTATAAATTATATCATTAAGGTGTAGAACCCAAGCAGTGACCTATTGTTGAGAACGCTTATGATGTATGTGAGGTTTCATAAAGACTGGTAGAACGGTAGGACGCGGTGTGGTAGGGTTTTGTATAATGGGTTTATCCAAATTGAACATTAATCTTCCTTGATTGTTAATCGTAATAATGTTATCTTTTAAAAATTGGTACCATCTTGGGATTTTACCACCTTTGTGTTCCAGTTGAGCTTTAATTTCGTTATATTCTACTAAATAAGCATTATCTTTAGTAATGATATGGTCTAAAAACATAATACCTTTAGTCCTAAGACTATTAAGGTGAGCGAACAAATAATTAGGATCAATAACATAATGTGCTATAGGAAAATTACCACCTTTACACTGGTAAAAAAATGGTCTATCCTACACATATCCTACACATATCTTACATATATCGGGTACTCAAAATGTAGAAAATCATACACAAATAATACACATATCATACACATATCAGGTACTTATATATATAGTATACCTATCAGGTACCTGATATATGTATGATATATATATTAGTACCCGATATGTGTATGATATGTGTATTATTTGTGTATGATTTTCTACATTTTGAGTACGTATGTGTAAGATATGTGTAGGATAAATCACTTTTTTACCAGTGTTAGTAGTAAATTTAAAATTTGAAGAAAGGGAAAGATTGTAAAATTTAAAGAAAGTTAACAAAGATTCAATTCGAGAAAAATATTTTAAAGGTTGTTCAAATAAATCAAAAAAATTAATAGGTGAATTAGGTAAGAAATATTTTTGTTGAGTAAGCAAAAATAAAAATTTTAAAGTATTTGAAGTGTGAGGACAATTTGCTTGCGCAATTAATAAAGATGACTGAACTTTTAATTGGTGATCGAAAAAATTAATTATATGCAGATAAATTAAACTGTGAAAAACAGTATTAAAAGTGCTTTTAGAGAGGGATAAAGATTGTTTTAAAGTGGAGCGTAAATGAATGTTAATTTTATTACATTGGTTTGTGGAAAGAATAAAATGTTGTGAGAAATATTCAATCCTCAGTATAATAACTTTGTTAATCACATAAATCACGTGATCATACGTAAGTTTTTTCTTTTTGATAAGCATGGTAACGTATCTAATTGAATTGTAAATTTTCTTAATACTGTTTATGTGACAATCATCAATATTAAAATGAACGCCCAAAATACGTGTAGCTTTGTTTTTGGAAAGTACCGGGACTTTAATTTTTGATCCAAATTCAATTTCAATATGTGTAATAGACCTTGATGAATCTGTTGTTAATTTTTTCCTGGCGTGTCTATTGGCTAAAATAATAGTTTTCTCTTTGTTAATGAGAATATTAGCCAATTGGTAAAAGTTATCCGCAATCTTCAAGTTATGTTTAAGTTGATTTAAATTTTCAGCTAACCATGTAGTATCATCAAGATAACCTAACACTTTGAGAGAAAGTGATTCTTCAATATAATCAATGTTTTGTTGATTAGGAGGTACCGGAAAAAAGCATGTTTTGGGTATTCATGCTGTGTAATCAATACCCTTATATGGTGATTCGTTGATAGCTTCAAACATCAGATCATAATAGATAACTCATAAGAGAGGGCAAATAGATTCACCTTGATCAATGCCAGTATAAACCTTATAAGGATCTCTTATTCGCTCGTTAAAAATGACTTGATTGGATCTACAGTCAACTCTCTTTATAGTCACACATTTGGGACAGTCCATATTTGGTGATTATAAAGAGATGTGACTATATAAAAAATTTCTTATATTAGTATATCATAATTCCGGCCAAAAATTAACATAATTTTGGCCAAAATTATACTTAAAACTTTATTGTATTGTAACTCCTCCAATATTAATCGTAGAGAGATGATCGTACCGCCATTTGATTCGCCTTGATGAGACGGTTCTAATGGTATAAAATACATCGAAATCCAATCACTAGATTAATTTCCGAAATTAAAAAAATATTAATGGTTTTTGTGTAATAACTCTGCCAATATTGATCCTAGAGAGACGATCTTACTACCATTCGATTCGTCGTGATGCGACGAATCTAATGGTATAAAATACATCGAAATCCAATCACTAGATCAATTTCCGAAATTAAAAATTATTAAATAGTTTTTAAGTAAGAATCATCAATATTGATCATGTAGAGATGAGCTACCACCATTCGATTCGTCTTGATGAGGCGATTCCAACGAGTATTAATCGTCTTTTTCACTTATCGTTTACTGGCCAAGACCACCCATTGCCTCTTATGAGACTAATCTCGGGTCCTGCGTCCTATCATCTTCATTTGGATTAATCGTCTTTTTACAATCACTAGGTATCGAGATATTTAGCAAAATGTTAAATGGCGCAGTAAACGTAAATCAAGAAATATAATAATGCCGATGCTTAACATTTTGTTGAATAACTCATCAGCCAGTGATCGGAAAAGGATAAAACGGGGTTGGTGCCCTATCTTGTGGTTGTTACCTCCGAGACTCATTAAGCTCGAGTATGGTGAGGTCGCAGGTTCGGATTCCCATGACCACAGAAATAAAAAGAATTTTACTGCAGACGCTACAACCAATAGCGTGAAGGTACAGGGATTAGCGTAGTTGGACTGCATCATGGCGGAATTGAATTGGGCCTGGGCATCGGTTAAGAAGCCGCACATTTCAACTAAAGGTCACAGTATCCTTCTAACGTTCCCGCGAGGCCATTGGCATGCGCGCAGCCCCTGTCCTCGAGGTCACTATTATACTGGGGACTTCCCGTCCGGGTGGTCACTCCACGATACCACTTGGGGCCAGTAATAGCTGATGGTCGTCCTAAATGGTAAAGCGAGGTGCAAGTGCCTTAGCCGGTAGCTAGACCTTCGTTAGGTCTTAGGACCAACCAAGCGTGTTCGCACAGAACAGGTAGCATGGCTATAGGGTTCGATTCCTACTCCTGGGTTCTCATGGCTGATCCCCTGGTGGTCCGATACCTACCGTAAGGGGGTGATCCCTGGACAGATGCCTCGCTACTTCTGTTTGAGCTGGTCACTACAAAGTATACCACTTGGCAAACAACTGTATTATTGCTTGGTAATCACCGCGGCTGTAATGGCCTTTGAGTGGAGGACTTAAGTATCCAACATGGTGGTATGGAAGGGTACATAGATGGTTGACTGTTACCTGTCGAAAGTCCTCCATGAAAGTAGATGCCTTTCTAAAGGTCGTTAAATAAATTGAGTATCAGTATCATGCAATGGGTATAGGATGAGTAGACGGCGTGTACCTAGCTTCAGATCAGCCTAAATGGCCCGATAGGGGTGTCTTCTGGTGCTGTTACCTGAGGAATTAAGTACTTGGTATAATGGTTGCCCAGCGAAGATGATAAGACACTGCATTCCGCATTAGTCTCATAAGAGACAATGGGTTTGGTTTCTAGCCAAGCTACGTAGCGGAAAAGGATAAAACTACCACTATTCGATTCGTCTCAGTGAAACGATTCTAACAAGCTATGGTACATCTTTGTATGATTATTAGATGCCAAGTTATTTAATATATTCTTTATATAACTGTGATTATAAACAGTTCTTTTTAATATAAGATTTTTGAGGATAGGTGTGATAGTGACTATAGATAGATTGTGACTATATAGGATAGATTTTAATAATAAAGTGTTTTGAACATTCAACTGGTGTGACTATATAGTAGAATGTGACTATAACGGGAGTGACTATAGAGGGAGTTGACTGTATTAATAAATAGCGCTAAAAAAAAAGTAATAATATGTAATGGTAAATTAATTCGCATTAAGGCCCATTTTAAAAGAGGTATATCTGACCGATTATAGGCTTTAGACAAGTCCTGAACCATGATGAAAAGTGGTTTCTTTAAGGTATTAGCAGCGGTAATTGACGCCTGTATGTTAAAAATGATTTCCATACAAGAAGAACCTTGTACACCAGCTCTATTATTATATTGGAGAATATTATTGTCACTTAAGTATCTATTTACAGTCCTGGTTATAAGTTTCCTTACGCCAACATTTATGAAGTCATGTGATAACCTATTCTGAAAATTTCCAGGATTGAAAATCAATACTAATCTTGGTCACATACAAAATTATAAGTCTGTACAATATATAAATTAAAAGTTAGATGATTGATGAATTTTGTGTTATATAAAATATTATCGCGCTTTCATGAATATTTTCGTTTCTTTATTATTTATCTTTCTATTAAGCCTTTTAGTATATATATATATTTTTGATATATTAATTTTTAAGTATCATTATGCATTTCTTTAGAATTTTTATCAGATTAGATACATAGCCAGAGAATTTCAATTATACTATAATCTTCCTTTTATTTTTTCACAATTTTTGAATGGTGTTGAAAATTATTAATTTTATGCAGTATTTATTTTAAGTTTTTTTTGTTAAAAATCTTATAGGAATAAGCCAAGAGATCCCTTTTATAGATACTGTGCATAAAATGGGTATTAAGGTTCTGCTGAAAGCAAATTGGTTTGCTAAATTTTTAAAGCAAAAAAATGACTATCAAAATGGATTTTTTGCAAATAGTATGATTTTTTTATTATTTAAATCTTTATTTTAATGGTATTTTTGGCCAAATAAGTGGCCATAATTTTAATTATAATGAATGTAAGTAACTATTTTTACAAAATTTTACTTTAGTTCAATTGAATATTTACGCACAAAAAACTATTTTAAATAATTTATTAGGAAAAACCAACATTTTGCAGCTAAAATTCATTGATCATCTAACTTTTGATTTATATATTATACAGACCTTTAATTTTGTATGTGATCAAGATTAGTATTGATTTTTAACCCTGGAAATTTTTAGGATAGGTTATCACATGACTTCGGAAAATATAGGGGTAAAGAAACTTATGACCAGGCCTGTAGGCGATCATTAAAAATCTTTGTCAGAATTTTTCTTGCTACTTCCAGCAGAACAATAGAACGTGTATATTTGATATCGTTATCCCACCATTGCGGTTTGAGAATTAGATATAAAAGGGCTTTTTGCCAGCTATCGGGAATGACGCCTTGTTCAATAATGAAGTTATATAAGTAAACCAATTCATCAAGAAATCGCGATAAAAGTTTTTTAAAGATTTTATAGGTAAGTTTGGATATGCCTGGTGCCTTGTTATTGGGAAGTGTTTTAAGAATATCGATCAATTCCTCTTTATTTATGGGATTACATAAAGTATCAAGCGCCTCTTGAGGAATATTTGGTCTTTGTAAGTAAATTCTATTCCAATAAGGATTAAAGCCTATGTTTTCATCAAATTTGTTTTTACTTGTGTCTTTTAATCCTATATTTTGAAAATGTGAATTTGTGATATTAGCTATAATGTTCCGATCATTCGAAAATTTAATTTCATTATCCTCTGAATATTTGATGCGATCAAGAGTAATTTTGCGAGGTTGCCTTTCCAATATTGAGTTTAGCATTCTTTTATTATTATGTTTGATGTCATCATCGCGTCGATTGATGAATTTTGTGATTTATTCTGTATCCCATTTAGAACGTTTTTGATCAAGTTGCGTTTTAATATGCGATGTAAGGAATTTGATGGTATCCAGGACTTCAACAAATGTTTCATTGCTATTAATAGTGGTGGGTAGTATAGGTAATGATTTAATATCATTAATACGTAATAATTTTTGTAACCATTTCTTTTTCTTCTTCCAATACTTATAAAACACCTCATGTATATCATTGAGTGCGATGAAGTCTTTGTCGTTATTATTAAGCTCCATATTAAAACGTTCATATAACTGCTGATCCTTCATGATCGATTCATTATCTTTAAAGAAAATTTTTATTGAATCCAACTGGTAAAGCTAGTTATATAATATTCTTATGTGTAGAGGTAAATTCGAGCATTTTGGTGAAGAGTGTTTATATTTTTTAGCCTTAGCTTTATCTAATGCTAATTTGATATTTCTATTAATTTGATTCATTCGTTAATTAATAAAAATGTTAGGTGTTAGAGAATTGTTGTCCAAATAACTTAGGTTATTCTTGATGTGTTAAAAAGTTTTGAAAACATGCCTATTGGTCTTTGTCCATATCATTTGTGTTGTATTGGAATTCATAATTTGAAGAGTCACGTGATATTGAGAAGGACTTGTAGCTTTTAAAACCATCGTTAGGATGATCTATAGATATTTTAAGCTAGTGTTCCAAAAAAATCCGATCTGATCCGGATCGCGATTTGATCCAAGTCGAATCGGTTCGGTTTTAAAATTCTGATCCGTAGATCAGATCAGATTTTAAAAAATCTTATCTGATCAATTTCAGATCGGATCAGATCATAACACAAAAAAATCTGATCCGATCTGAATAGATTCGGATCAGATTTTTTTTTAAATAAAAAAAAAAATTTTTTTTTTTTAATTTACTTTTCCTGGATGAACGGACGAAGCCGGACGACTAAGATTTAAAAGAATGAACCCTTAGGTAAGTTTCGTTTCTTTTTTTGTTTTTTACTTGAGAGAACGTAATTAACGGTTCCTTTCTTTTTTAGTAGGAAGCCTGGACGAACGAAACCTAACGACACGACCAGAATTTAAAAAAAATGAATGAACTATGGTAAGTTCGTTCCTTTTTTTTATTTTTTATTTATTTTTTATTTAAAGGGAATGTAATTAACGTTCCTTTCTTTTTTTAGAAAGCCTGGATGTGAGACGAAGGAATGGCCAGGATTTAAAAAGAACGAACATATTTGATTCGTTTTAACATTTTTATTTTTATTTTCTTAAGGAATGTAATTAATGTTCCTTTCTTTTTTTTAGGAAACCTGGACGTGAGACGAAGGAATGGCAGGATTTAAGAAAATGAACTATGGTAAGTTCGTTTCTTTTATTTTATTTTATTTTTCTCCAAGGGAACGTAATTAACGTTTACTTTCTTTTTTTAGGAAACTTGAACGTGATACGAAGGAACGACCAGGATTTAAGAAAATGAACTATGGTAAGTTCGATTTCTTTTATTTTATTTTATTTTTTTTACTTAAGGGAACGTAATTAACGTTACCTTTCTTTTTTTTGGAAACCTGGACGTAAGACGAAGGAACAGACCCAGGGATTTAAGAGCAAACTATGGTAAGTTCGTTTCTTTTATTTTATTTTATTTTTTACTTAAGGGAACGTAATTAACGTTCCTTTCTTTTTTTAGGAAACCTGGACGTGAGACAAAGGAACGACCAGGATTTGAACGAATTATGGTAAGTTTGTTTCTTTTATTTTATTTTTTACTTAAGGAAACGTAATTAACGTTCGCCCTTTCTTTTAGGAAACCTGGATGTGAGACGAAGTTGAACGACCAGGATTTAAAAAAAGAACGAACTATAGTAAGTTCGTTTTTTTTTGTTTTTTTTTTATTTTTTACTTAAGGGAACGTAATTAACGTTATAACTTCTTTTTAGAAAACCTGGATGTGAGACGAAGCTGAACGACCAGGATTCAAAAGAACGAACTATGATAAGTTCATTTTTTTTTGTTTTTTTTTATTTTTACTTAAGGGAACGTACTAATTTGTTCCCTTTCTTTTTTAGAAAACCTGGACGTGAGACGAAGCTGAACGACCAGGATTCAAAAAAATGAACTATGGTAAGTTTATTTTTTTTATTTATTTTTTATTTTACTTAAGAGAACGTAATTAACGTTCCCTTTCTTTTTCTTTTAGAAAATCTGGACACTGAAATGAAGCTAAACGACAGGATTCAAAAAAATGAACAGTATGATAAGTTCGTTTCTTTTTTTCTTTACTTGAGGGAACGTAATTAATGTTCTCACTTTTTTTAAGACAAAGGACCAGATCCGAATCAGATTCGGATCGGATTCAAATCGGATTCAAATGGATTTGAGTCAGATTCGATCAAATTGAACCAGAATGCTGATTCGGATCGGATCAGATCAGATTTATTAAAATAAAAATCAGATCAGATCAGATTTAAGCTGAATCCAGTCTGAATCGATCTGTTAAGAGCGCTAATTTTAATTACACGATGGTCAGGAACTTATAATAGGAATTATTAACAATTGAAAATTCTGTAATATTATTGAAAAAGGTTAGTTGATCCAAATATATAATTAATAGTAGAAGGTATTTTGTTTTTATCTTCTGAAAAGAACATTGTAACCTGAGAAATCAGAATAATCACGTGAGCGGATGAATAAAAGACCAAATGCAACAAGGATAAATAGTTAACCGATGGATAAATAATTAGCTGAAAGATAAATAATTAACCGATAAAATAATATTTATAGTTTAGTCACGAGATAATTAAATATGATAATATATCTTTATTTTCTTATTGTTCTTAAATTTTTATTAGTAGAAAAGTTAGAAATAGTAGAAATAATTTTCTTAAAAATGTATAAATATAGGTGTGATTTGTTAGGAATTCCGCAGTCAGTTTTTGACTCAAATTTAATAAAATAAATATTAATTATTAAAAGTTATTTTGAATATATATAGCTCAATTATACGCTTGAGAATTAATTAATGTTATATTATTAAATTCAGGAAAAGTAAAGAAAGGAAGTTATTATTGTATGAAATATAATAAGAAGTTAGGAGAACCTCGCAGTTTATAAGAATAAGTAGTAATATTTGAAAGAATAAATATTACGCTGAAGAATAATATTTTGGGAATATTATGAATAAGTGGTAGTATTTGAAAGAATAAATACTACGAATATATGAGAAAGAAAGCGAGAAGTTAAGAGAAAAGTAAATCTAAAAGTAAGCGAAATAACGAGAAATAAAGTTGTATGAGAAAGATGTGTTTATCGCAATTGGCGGACGTGGGTGACAATTTGGTGCAATCGCTCGAAAGGAAATGATCAATGATTAAAAGAAATGAAATATGATCATTCTGACTATCTTCATATAGTTAGGTACGCTGCGTGGTATTTTAGAGGATCTGGACTTGAGTATAAAAAAGAAAAAAGTTATTAAGTGTACAATGAGAAATAAAAAAGAAGTACAAGTAATGAAGGATAATCAAAGCGCAGTGTTGCTTGTGATTAGGAGATTTATCAGGAAATTATGAAGTTTATTATAAGAAGTAAAGAAGTATATGTTAGTATGAAAAAGGACTAACATGAAATGAAAGAAAAATACACTAAACGATGTATAAACCTGATAAATAAGAAATAAAAAGTTGTTAATGACAAACCTCAGAAACTACCTACTTCGATGTGAAGGTAGAGGTAAGCCTTAGTATAGGTTATTGAAAGTAAAATAAGTAAAAGGAGATAATTTACATAAGAATTATTGGAGTTAAGTTAGTCACAATAATTGACTATAGAAGAAAATAAGACCGTATTGAGATTTCGCAGTAGAAAGTAAATCTAATAAAAGAAATAATGCAAAAGTTGCGGGTGATATAAACAAGAGGTTGCGTGGGAACGCTACAGAAAAACACTAGTGGTTATGTGGGAACCTTTAAAATGACTTGCATGCTCGGATTTTTAAGCTGCGTAATTGTAAATTTTTGTTTAATTATATTCGCTTCCAATAAATAGTGCTTTAAAATTAAGGTTTTTATTCGTGACTCAATTTAGCTCTCCTTATTAGAAGGTCCAGTTATGTGGGAATCTTTAAAACGCTATAAGATTATAAGTTGTGGGTTAAGGTTAGGGTTAGGGTTAAGGTTAGGGTTAGGGTTAAGGTTAGGGTTAGGGTTAAGGTTAGGGTTAAGGTTAGGGTTAGGTTAAGGGTTTGGGTTAGGGTTAGGGTTAGGGTTAGGGTTAGGGTTAAGGTTAGGGTTAGGGTTAGGGTTAGGGTTAGGGTTAGGGTTAGGGTTAGGGTTAGGGTTAGGGTTAGGGTTAGGGTTAGGGTTAGGGTTAGGGTTAGGGTTAGGGTTAGGGTTAGGGTTAGGGTTAGGGTTAGGGTTAGGGTTAGGGTTAGAGGTTAGGGTTAGGGTTAGGGTTAGGGTTAGGGTTAGGGTTAGGGTTAGGGTTAGGGTTAGGGTTAGGGTTAGGGTTAGGGTTAGGGTTAGGGTTAGGGTTAGGGTTAGGGTT
Organism: Rhizophagus irregularis; assembly: GCF_026210795.1. NCBI lineage: Eukaryota > Fungi > Glomeromycota > Glomeromycetes > Glomerales > Glomeraceae > Rhizophagus > Rhizophagus irregularis. The sequence goes on from NC_089457.1 coordinate 3,300,207, forward strand.
GGGGTTAGGGTTAGGGTTGGGGTTGGGTTAGGGTTAGGGTTAGGGTTAGGGTTAGGGTTAGGGTTAGGGTTAGGGTTAGGGTTAGGGTTAGGGTTAGGGTTAGGGTTAGGGTTAGGGTTAGGGTTAGGGTTAGGGTTAGGGTTAGGGTTAGGGTTAGGGTTAGGGTTAGGGTTAGGGTTAGGGGTTAGGGGTTAGGGTTAGGGTTAGGGTTAGGGTTAGGGTTAGGGTTGGGGTTGGGGTTAGGGTTAGGGTTAGGGTTAGGGTTAGGGTTAGGGTTAGGGTTAGGGTTAGGGTTAGGGTTAGGGTTAGGGTTAGGGTTAGGGTTAGGGTTAGGGTTAGGGTTAGGGTTAGGGTTAGGGTTAGGGTTAGGGTTAGGGTTAGGGGTTAGGGTTAGGGGTTAGGGTTAGGGTTAGGGGTTAGGGTTAGGGTTGGGGTTAGGGTTAGGGTTAGGGTTAGGGTTAGGGTTAGGGGGTTTAGGGTTAGGGTTGGGGTTAGGGTTAGGGTTAGGGTTAGGGTTGGGGTTAGGGTTAGGGTTAGGGTTAGGGTTAGGGTTAGGGTTAGGGTTAGGGTTAGGGTTAGGGTTAGGGTTGGGGTTAGGGTTAGGGTTGGGGTTGGGGTTAGGGTTAGGGTTAGGGTTAGGGTTAGGGTTAGGGTTAGGGTTAGGGTTAGGGTTAGGGTTAGGGTTAGGGTTAGGGTTAGGGTTAGGGTTAGGGTTAGGGTTAGGGTTAGGGTTAGGGTTAGGGTTAGGGTTAGGGTTAGGGTTAGGGTTAGGGTTAGGGTTAGGGTTAGGGTTAGGGTTAGGGTTAGGGTTAGGGTTAGGGTTGGGGTTGGGGTTAGGGTTAGGGTTAGGGTTAGGGTTAGGGTTA